>NW_024526822.1:0-600000 GCF_017590135.1 Pyrgilauda ruficollis | reverse complement strand
GTGTTACACCTGACCCCTTAGACCAGAATTCTGACTTCACCTGCAGATTGACATACATTACAATAATCAATTGATGATTATAATGAAATATTCTAATTAGGCATCAATAGCCAAACACTGCCTGCATTCACCCCAAATGGTCACCTAAACCACTGGGACACATCAGGGGAGCTGACCCAGCCAATTAAAATATGCACCTATCTGTAAATAACTTCCACTATATGTTGTCATTAGCTATTCCTACCAATTACAATTCACAATTAGTGAATGCTACTTACCATAAATCATACATCAATAGTTATTACTATTTAAGTCTCATTAACATACAGTACTCTATACAGTTATTAAAGCTAATCACCAATACCAATCTGTCTGATACCTTTTCACCATACCCTGCCGTAATTTTTAGTACCGAAGACTGTTAAAATGTTGTTGTTCTTAGTCAAGACCCATTACCATACAGCATGAGTTCTTGTTACTACTAATTAGCTGGAATATGGTATTTTAATTGGTGATTTTTAAACACCATATTATGCTACTCTAATACATTACACTAATATAGTTAATTACATCAGTTGTCTCAGAGTATTTTTGTTATTTCTAGTTACTATTATTGCAGGGAGGGACAAACTGGAGACAAAATACAGTTGACCAAGTTTGGCTGAAGGCCTGAGCAATTTTTTGGCTACATTTCACTTTTTTTAAAAGTGCTCTTAGCACTGGTATTGTGCCCCCCCACAATAAAACTGTTTCCTTACTCTGACATAACAAGCTCCTATTTCCCTCCTAGATGGAGTTTCCAAGGACCTGAATTAAGACCATGTTTAGTGCACAGTGTTTGGTAAGGAGCTAATTAAAACAGAAACCAACTTTCTACAGCCATAACCATTTCAATATGCAGAGGCACAGTGTGGCTGTCTTGAGAAGGAAACTGAAATTACAGAATTCCTCTCACAAAATGCCAGGACCCCAAAGGCTGCACTCACCTGTAGTGGGGAGGGGGCAGCTGCTGGATCACATCGTGGATTTTAACCAGCCTTTCCTCATCTGTAGCAGCAGAAACAGCATCCTGGAATGAGGCAGGAAAGGATTTAGCTGCAAAGAAATCCGCAATGTGCCAGCCTTGGCAGTGAGATGGGTTTTGTTGCTCTTCTCCCCCTTGGGTAAGGGGGTCTGTCTTGGGGACAGAGCAGCACGTGGATCATGTAAGGAAGGGCAAGTAAGTCATGACCTGGGGCATGTTAATGGCACAGAGAATTCCTGCGGAAGACATTCAGCTCAGAGCAGCATTTGCTTCCAATCCCATTCCTGGGAAATGGCAAACAAGAGGGGAATTCCTGCAAAGCATGGGAATTGTGCCAGGGACCATCTGCTGTGGCCCCACAAGTGGAACCCACATAGCGTGGCACAGGGGACAAAGGCACCTCTGAGTGACCTAAAGGGGACACAGAAGAGGCCCCTCAGACCCTGGGCACTGCCAGCCCCTTCTGGAATGGCAGGGTGGAATCGGGAGTGTGGGCAGCACAGCGTCAGGCTAGCAATTTTGGTGACACACCCTTCTGATGGCTCTAAAAACCCCAACTGAGGCAGAGCAGCCAGAGAGGGAAGTGTGTGAAAGACAGGTCCAGCTTCCAAGGATTTCTCTGCTCTACCAGCTGAAGGCCCACTGAAGGGGGAGTTGCCCCACATTTGCCTGGCACTCACTGAGAACTTCTCGTAGAGCTGGTAGGTGAGCAGGGGGTTGGGGAGCTCTCGGAAGTACAGCTTGCACAGGGAGCCCACACAGTGGATGTCCTGGATGTAAATGTCCTTGGTCAGGTCGGGAATCTGCTCAGAGTCAAACTCGTGGCTGGCAATGAGAACAGAGAAATGGGTAAAGGGTTTTGAGAAGGAGGAGAGAAATCAAACCCAGCACAAATTACAGCAAGGCTTTCCTGATTTACAGGAAAAAATAAACACTTAGTCACCAAAACCACATGACCCATGGCTGTGGGGCAGCCAGTGGGGATATTTTTCAAAAAGAGACTTTTCATTTTTCTAATGAAGCATTTTCAGTAATTTTACAACCAACTGGCTGCAATCCCTTTTGCTGCATCAGGGCTTTTCGCAAAGTCTCCAGAGAACATCTTCCAAGACCACAAGTTTAACTCCCAAGGGCTGTGACTGGGATTGCCCATAGGAACGATGAAAGCTGCTGTCCCTCTGCATTTCAAAGGCCTGGAAATGGCAATGATAAAGTCCTGCCAGCAGCACTTCCATCAGCAGCACATGGAAACCAGTGAGTGCAGGAATTCCTGAGGGATGAGCTGGTGAGCTGAGCCTGCCTCTGCTACAGGGAGAAGACAGCCAGGAACCACATGAAGAAAACCCCATAGCACTCCCTTGATTTTCAGAGAGAGAAAAAAACCCCAATCACCAATGTTTATGAAATAAAAGCTGAGCTCAGAAGGCCGAGGGCTGGCTTGCTGCTGGCATATATGCTGGGAAGTGCTGTTTCCAATTAGCAGGACACTCCAGGGGGATGAGAGCTGTGAGCCAGGCCCTGGGAGCTGGAGAACCTTGGGGTCCCTGCCAGAGTCTTCAGGCTGCTCACAGCCATGGGGACTCCTCCTGCCAGCACTGCAACCACAGTGAGTGGGCTGAGTGAGGTGGCCCATCCCTGTCCCTGTCCTGTCCCCCACCCAAAGCTGGCAGGTTGTGCCCAGAGGGTCACACAACCCCTGAGCTCACCCTGCCTGAGGAGGAGAACATGCCCAGGGCTCCAGCTGTGTTTGCAGCTGAGTCCTCCTGGAATCAGGATGAACTCCTTCCATCCCTGGACATGGACACTGCTCATGGGAAGCCTTTCACTCCCACCAGACAAGGAGCAGGAGAGGTCCCCACCTTCTCAGGGTGAACAGCCCATCCCTTCCTCATCCTGAAGACAGCAGAGGAGGAAAGGAAGAATTCAGTTTTCCACACCCCCAGTGTCCAGCACACACCACTTCCATAGGCAGCTTCTGACACATCCCTTGCTCACATGTGGGACAGAAACTCAGCTCCCGAACTTGGCTCCACAGAAAAGCCCAGGAAGGCACCAGCCCACCCCACACAAAGACACAGCCCTGGCTCAAACTCCCTGCCCATATCCTGTCCTACTCCAGTGGTTTTTCCTAGGAATAAAGCTCACACTCTGTCAAATGTTCCTTCTGAAGTGAATATGGAAGGAAGAGAGGGATGCTCCACCACATTTAACCCTCCTCCTCTCTGCACTGGCTGTTTCCAGAGCTACAGGTTAATCCTTCTGACCCAAAGAAAGATTTTGTTAGGTGAAGAACAACTCCGCAGCTTCTCAAAAAGAGCCAGGATACCAGGATACAGGGATCAACACCCCAAATCAACAGTGGCTGTTTGTCAATCTGCCAAATAAAGGCAGCTACTGCCCTACTGAAGAGCCAACATCTGTGCCATGGAAATCTCCCATGTGGAATAAATTCTCTAACCTTCTCTCCAACCAAAAAGCCCTTTAAATCCAGGAGATCCAGTTCTTCTATGGGAAACCTAAGCACAGTGATTCATTTGTAAGGATACTGCAGCCCCAGCTTTGGAATGAGCGTAATGCCCTGTTTATACAGCTGGGAACTGCAGCAAGATGTGTCTTATACTCATCAAACACTCAAAATCTGTAGGGATTTACATGAACAGGACACTGTCAATAAGTTATGCCATGTACTCCCTTCCTTTTGTCTTTGGAACATCTCAGAAACCTGGAAAACAGGGTGTCACTTCATTCTCTGCACTACAACAGGAAATTATGCCATTAGAATTTTAGAAAATCATTTTTAAAGCACCTTTGATACACAATGAAGGAGAAAATGGTCTTGGCAACACAAAAGGAAAAAAATGGACTAGGGCAGAGATTATATGGATGGACCAGCACAAGTCGAAATGGGGAATAAAGGGATATAACTGAAACAATGGCAAATGCTTTATTCAGTCAGTTCCAGCCAGAGCCTTTAGATCCTGCATATCAAAACCTTGGGACCAGATTTTCAAAATGGGACTTGCTGGGATAAGAAACAGGATTAACAGCTCAAACCTGCCCACTGAACTGGGGGACAGCTGGTACAAAAAAGATACTCTGCCCATGGCAAATAGCCCTGTGCTGCCTCTGTCAGGCCGTGGGCCCAGGAGCAGTGCTGGTGAGTCACATCCACTCAGCACATCAATGCTCCACAGCAGAACATTCTACACCAAACCACAGGAGGACAACAGCCTCATAAAAGAAGAAAGGAAGTTTGCTGAGATGGGAACAGCTCCTAACCAGAACACACTCTTGGCCCTTCCCTGTGCAGAACAGCAATGCCACCCACCAGACTCAGGCATGCATCCTTTGCACATTCCCAATTAACTGCTGCTAAGCCAGGAGCCCAAGGCAGCAGAGAGAAACATCAGCTGCTCCAAAGGGCTCCCGGAGAGAAAAAGAACAGAAATGAAACATGCCAGCATAGTGACACCAGGATGCTGATACTTCATGCTGAAGGAAAGCTTCCTGCAGGACGAATGTGCCAGAGGCAGCCCAGGCTGTGCCCTGCCCGTGCCAAGGGCTCACAGCAGGCCCTTACCGGAGTTTCTGGATGTTGGAGGCGATCCCGGAGAGCCGGTATATCCCATCCACAATGCCGTGCTTCTCGATGAACTCCGTGCAGCTCTTGAGGACCTGGGGCACTGAACAACAGCAGCTACGGTTAGTACAGACCTCTTGGCAGGTGCCACAAACTGCTCCCACCCGGGCCATGGCTTCAGTTCCTCCTCAGGGGAGAAAGCCTGTAGGAAATTTAACTTCAGGAGTTGATGTGGCCAGAGGTGTTCCTGCTTTAACAAAGGAATGCCAGAATATGAATCGGGTCAAAAAAAGCTAGTTCTGGTCAGAGACAGTGCAGGTCCCATGGCAACTCTCACGGGAACTGTGGTGTGAAATCCCATTCCAGAAGAGCTGTAAAATAGAATAAATACTATCTTTCAAATCTATACATGATTAATCTGTCCTGCTTGGTTTAAGGAAATATAAACATCAGGGAGATGCTACTTTTGGTGGCACAGACAGGAGAGCTTTTACAACTGATAATTTCACCCCAAATGTCTGCCAGAGCATGGCTGGATACGGAGAGCTCCACAGCATCCCACATTCACAGAAAGTGCAGACAGAGCGGGGCATGACAGAATGGAAAAATCAGCCCAGGGGATATAATTAGGTGTCAAGTTAATATTGCAGCCGCTTCACCACCCCATTCCTTCCAGCTGGCTTCCCAGGCTCATGCACATCCAGTGCTGGAGCAGTGTATCCATCCATGTAAGCTTGAGGAGGAACAAATCACCGGATTTACAAAAGGCACTAAAACTGCCCCGAACACACAGAGAAAGCCACGATCAAGCTCCTGTGAGCAAACTTTCATGAACCAAGCTGGGATTCCTGTGGATCCTCCTGCCAGCCAGCATTTTGCAGCAGCTCCTCTGCTGATCTCAGTGTGTTCTTTAGACGCCAGGTCTGATCAGTGTGCCACGTGACACCGATGCCAAGGAGGTCATATGGCAAATCCCCTTACACCACAGCAAATGCCACCTGCCAGGCAGTGTGCTCCCGAGTGCTGCTGCACTTGGATGCTCCATGCTCCCCCCAGCCTCCACAAGGCTGCTACCCCAGCCTGCAGCAAACCCTCACAGCTGGAGGAAAGGCTCATTTCAGATGGCTCCCTGGAAATCAGCAGATGTATCCAGGATAAGGCACGTCTGCTGCACGCTGGAGCACAGGACACGGTGAAAGCTGTAAATCCTGCAGCACGTCACCCACAGGCTCAGCAGGAGCAGATTAGACCCTGCACCTGGAATGCTCCAAGGTACCCAGAGACACCCAGAACTGAGCCAGCCAAGCTCCAGTGTTACGTTCCCTGGGATGTACAGCAGCTCTCACCATTTTCCAGTTGGGGCAGACTTTGAGGCAAGCAGAGTCCTTGAACATTAAGCCAAGAGCCTTGGGAACCAAGTGCTGCTTTTTGAGGAACAAAAACCAGTGGAGGTGAAGCCTTGTGCTGCCTCAGCATCCAGGAGCTCCGAGGAGGACCACAGCTGATGGCTTCAGGAACCAACAGACACACCCTGAACTTGGGAAAGCTGGGAAAGGCAACAGGTTCTCACTGAACACACACCCAGGGCACGCTGGGAACATGTCCATCAGTCACCCACAAGGACAGATCTGAGCAGAGCAGGTGGAACACGAGGCCTGAAATTCTCATACTGTCTCAAAAACACTTCTGGAGGACAATACTTAAGCCTTTATTCAAACAGGTTCAACACCTCTTAAAGGAGAAATTTTTTAAGGCTGGAAGTGGACAGGGAAGGAATTCTATCCTGCTCAAGCAGTGGCCAGAAAGGGCTGAAGTGTGCATTGTAGCAGAGGTGGAACAGCTCCATCCCGTGCGGCAAAGGACATGGACAAGGCTCTGTGTGCTGACACAGCCAGTGGTGTTTGTCCTCTGTGGGAGAAGAACACCCCAGACTGCCAGACACACCTGAAGCAAGACCCCGTCAGACATCCCTGCATGTCTGTCCCACAACCACCCCTTACAATGGGCCAGAGATCTCAGATCCCACCAGTGACCTGCACAGGGCTGAACCCCCATCAGCAGTATTTCCTGCATCCAGGAGTCCCAGAGGATTGGGCAAAGGAGTCTGCCCAAGCTTGGAAGTGCTGTGGCAAGATCTGCTAAAGCTGCAAATCCCAAAGACCTTAATAATCCCTACTGCAATAACAGGAGAGGTCCCCTGGAATCAGTAGAGCCTGCTAAATAAGTAAATCAAAATGTAAATAATAAACAAGCAAATAATAAAGAAGGAAACACACCAAGAGGCAGATAAATAAACAGCACTCGCCCTGCCTGCCCCATTCCCAGCAGGAAACCTGGAGTGACAGTGGAGCAGGGCAGGGGAGCCAAAGGGAATGCAAGGGCTGCAGCACCAATGCTCTGCCTAAAGTTCTCTTCTGTCATGCCTGGGCACAGTGAGAGTAATTAACATACCCTGGAAAGATCCCTGCAGGCTTGTTCCAAGCATTTCCTCATCTGGTTACCAGGACGATCTGTTCTTTAAGCTAAATATACCATACCAGCACCATGGATATTTTGGGGGAATTCTGCAGGGCTGGAGAAGAGACTTAAATTCATGTAGGGCTAAAATTGTACCTGAGAGACCTTTGCGGGAATGGTGACTTCATTTTTCAGATTTCTGAACAGAGATGACCATTGGGTGTGTGTTTAACCTCCCTCGGCCCTTTGAATGCCCAGCCCTTTAATACCCATTTTAGAGATGTACATCCACACATGGAGGGAATAGTGACTGTTCCCTCAGAAGGAAAAGGCAGGATGACAGCACAAGACTTAATTTTGCAAATGTCAAGTGTGCCCAGACCAACACCTACAGCAGCTTCTGACACCACACTGTGACTTTTTCAGGTACCGTGTCCATTTGCTGCAGAAATCCCTCCCCTGCAGGTGAACTTCTCAGTTCAGGAACTGATTTTGGCTTCTAGATCCCAAGCCACAACCCAGATTTGAACCAGACAGGTATCTCAGCAGGGAACCAAAGGAGATTTCCTCTCACAGGATACACCACCAGCAACACTAAAGTTCTACTAATGGCAGTTAATTACTGTGGTTTCCTGCAATTACAACAGCCAGATTCAATGGCACACTGGTTTGCATTAGGAGCCATAAAGGCCCACCTGGGTCAGCACCTGGTTCCTGGCAGTGCTCAGGAGCTTTGGGAAAGGCAGGAGGAGGGAGCAAGTGACACTCAGTGCATTCCTGCAGCCCCATCCAGGGAACTGGCTCAGGGAACCTCTGAGCCCAGAACTGCTGCCTGGGTTATCCAGCCAAGCACACAGCCCTTGCCAGTGCCACATTCTCAGGCAAGTAACAAAAATCACTGATCCTCAGTGGGACTTTAGTCCTTTTCTGAGCCATGGGGTCTTCAGGCAGGACTTCAGAAAACCTCCCAGCAGTGCAGTTGCTGCCTCAGCTGCAGGCACCTAAAATGCACTGCCAGGTGCTGCCTGGAACACCCAGCTGTGCATGGACATGCACATGCCTCCCACTCTGAAACAATGACCCCTCCCTCCTTCCCTCCAACATGAGGTGCTTCCAGGAGACAAAGTGCAAAGGGCTGGAAATGTGGATGCCTCACCAAAGGGGACTCCAGCACATTTCATCATCACAGCAGCCGAAGGAATTAATTCAAGTCCTTCCAAAGCACCTCTCAGCTGGTTTGAAAGGTTTATTGCATCTCTGAGGGCTCGTTAACTGCTTAATTCTCTGCCATTAAGAGGAAGCAGAAATTCTACAGTTCTCATTCTGAAAAACATTTTGATTAATCCTCACATGAGGCATATTTCCTTTCCTATCATCTTGCTGGGGGGGGGGTTCTTTTTTAATATTTTGTAATGTTCCCTCTCTGTGCTTTGAGAGGCTTGCTTGTGTTGTGTATTATTTTATTTTATTTTATTAGCACGTTATTGGAACCAGAAGTGTTTGTTCAGCCTGGGGCACAAGGCCTCCCAGCAAGCCCCCGTCTAGCACTGGCATTTTCCCAAAATACAGCAGTGGGGTGCAGGTCCCACAGGCCAGGCCTTGGGGCTGGACAATGGCTCAGAGCACCTGGGCTGCTGCTCCTCACTGAATTCCACACATAGCAAACCCACAAGGGAGCTCAGCCTCCAGGAGCATGGAAAACAGACTGCCCAAAGCTCTGCTCAGCAGAGGTGACAACCAGCACGCTTGGGACACACATGGAAAATCCAGACCTGAGCAACGGTAGGTTAAAGGCTGCTTTGAGCCACCAGGATAGAAACTGGAACAACCAGCCATCAGATCAAATGCAGGTGGAGAAGCTCACCCCTGGTTGTCCAGGCTGCTTTTGGGAACAGCTGGGCAGGACAGGCAGGGGAAAAGCCAGCAGAGGACACACACCCAGCACAGCACAAACAGTGCCACTGCAGCAGGATGAGCCCCTTTCTTGGAATTCTGTGCCTGGCCAAGACTGACAACTTCCAAATATCTAGAATGAGCCACATAAATCCCAACTCCCTTGCTATTAATGAGGGATGTAAAAACCTAACAGGGAATATCCCCTCTTGAAGAAATACAGTTGCTTTTACTCCAAAAATTTCCTATTTTAACTCAATTTTAGAACCACAAAGATTGGAAAAGACCTCTAAGATCAAGGCCATTTTCCAAAAAACTGTCCAAATATTTCCTTAAAAAAATATGTGACTGTGACTTTTAAATTTCTCATTTCTGAAGCTCTTCCCTCCACCTTAGTTACACAAAGGTGTGAAGCAGCAGAGGAAAGAGATTAAGGATTTTCTCTTTATTGCACAAGGAGCTCTCTGTCACACAATACTGTACCTGCACATGCCATTCCACAGGCACACCGACCCCATCAGCCCCTGCACATTCAGAAAAACATCAAACTTTCAAAGACTCTCTTCTCAGGACTTCTGTCTCACTTTTGTCTCATTCCTAAATCTCTGTCCTCCTGTATGAACCACCAAGAGAAATACAAGTCCAACCAAACAGACACTTTCCTTCCTTTCCAAGATGCTCAAGGCCTTGTTGGATGGGGCTTGGAGCAACCTGGTCTAATGGGAGGAGTCCTTGCCTGTGGCAGTGGGTGGGATTTGAGGTCCCTTCCAACCCCAACCAGTCTGGGATTCCACGATTCTTCAACCCCTTCCCCTCATTTCCAGGCTGTGAGCCACACTGACATTATCCACACTGGTGATGAGTCATGTAAAGTCCAAGCTGCCCCAGTTCCTGCTCCCACGCACGCAGCTCTGATCTGGAGTGGGACTTTTGCACTTGGGATCCCCAGTTCAGCCACGGCAGAGCGAAGCACAAGCCCTGAGCCGGATCCCTGACCCAGGCAGGGCTCACAGAGGGAGCAGCACTGGACTCTGCTTCCTCAGCCTGGAACTCTTTTATGGCAGCTCAGCCAGGACTGTGAAAAGCAAAGTGCAAAGTTCAGGCCTGGGGAACAGAAACCCCCCTGAGCTACACCAGGCAGGGCAGGTCACTAGCCACGTCTGTCAGGTCCTGGCAGATCAGCAACATTCTCCTGGCTGTGCCAGGACAGCCTGGAATCTGAGGGCTGCAGGGGATCTCCCTGCCCACTATTCATGATGGAGATATTGCACAGCCAATCCCTATTCCAGGCTGCACCCACCCATTTCCCAGGGCTCAGGTTTAATTTGTTTTAATACAAAATATCACAGAACCATTAAGGCTGGAAATGCCTCTAAGATGGAGTCCAACTGCTCTCCCAGCACTGCCATGGCTGAACCATGTCCCCAAGTGCCACAACCCCACAGCTTTTAAATCCCTGGGCAGCCTGAGCAGTTCCAATGCTTGACAGCTCCTTCAGTGAATATCCAACAAGACACTACTAATACTCAGATTTGGCCAGTGTGTTGGAGCTTTTTTGTTTAGATCAACTACACTCCCTCCAATAAATTGAGAGGGGGGAAAGTTCTCCCCAAGCTAAGAGCAGCAGGATAAGACCACAAGCAATTCCTGTACTGCCTTTGACATTTTTCCTCATGTTTGTTCCCCCCACAGCTGTAGTGTTTCGAAATTAATTTTCAACTCCCAGCTGTCCTCAGGGTCACTCAAGCACAAAGAATCCTCTCCTGGCAGCTGCAGGCAGGGCAAGGGAGAAGGGGAGAGACAAACTGAGTTTTTTTAACAGCAAAGGCTTGTGTTCCCTGCCCAGCAACCCCAAGGATGTCCCCCCAAACAAGGGATTCTCCACAGGGATCCCATGTACCCCTTTGTAATGCTGACCCCATACCCAATAATCTTGAGTTCCAGCAACTCACAGGGCAGATGGTGAAGCAATAACAGTGCCTGTTGTGGTTGGAAATTTGCCCAAAATAACTCAAAACTATTGGCCTTGAAAGTATCAACTTGTGTCCAGTTAGTTTGTGCAGCAGAGAATACATCTGCAGTAAGGGGAGTTTTCTACTCATCTCCAATTTGGGTCAACTGTTCCCTTTTTTTTCCAGGCTGCTGGATCTGCCTTTCATGTCACACAGAGACACTCGTTGCCACATCCAGGGGGACTTCAGGCACCTAAAACACTCTTCACAAAACACAGTTCAACATCAGATTTGGGATGCAAACCCAACCCGAGAAACACAATAAATACAGGGGGAACACACAGGTAAATTTTCTTAATTTTTACAGACAATCACAACTGGATGTCATGTGCCAACTTGTGCTGGCACTTAGATAAATACTATTTGATATTTCTATCCCACTCCTAATCTCCCAAGTACCTCCTGGGTATTAGGAATTTACCTTGTGGCACCTTGGGGGCAGATATGGGTTATTAGTTTGATTGTACAAGCCTGGAGATGGAATGGGAGATAACAAACGAGTTCCCCAAGGCCACAACTTTGTGGCAGGAACAGGTTTGAGTTCCCATCTCAGGGCCAGAACTCTGACTGCAGCTGTGACCATTGACTGCCCGAGTCCTTTGGAGATCAATTTTGACTTCAAAAATTACTATAAATCAGGAAACACCAAAAGGAAATTGGTCTTGGCATGTTTGAGGCTGCCTTGGTTTCAATATCCTGACAATTCAATTAAAAACGGGACAGCCGGGACAGCAGGATGGAGGGAAGGGGATGGCTAAGACTACCTGGGAGCCCAGAGGTTGTGAAGTCACAGCAGTTCCACAGAATTCCTGTCCTAGAGCGCAACTTTAAAACCTTTTCTCCCTCATTTACACCACGTGTACACAGGGCTGTGCACAACAGGGACTCAGGTGCAAGTGAAAATGCTGACACAGGCCAGTGTTTCCTCCGTGTGTGACAGAAAACTGTTTATAGATACACAAATACTACTGAGGGAGGCAGAGCAGAGGATTTCCAGTGTCCCCAGTTAGGTGGCCTTGTCAGGAAACAAGATCCACCCGATTTGTGAACTGCAGCTCTATATACAAACAACCAAGCCCAGGTACACAGGAAAGCATTACAGAAATTAGGGGATGAGTAAGGATGCATTATTTATCCTGCTCAACAGAGAAGTCAGGATCCCCTTTTTTAAAAAAACACCTGGAATAGGGGAGACAAGGTGAATCACCTCCAGATATCCCCATCTGCAGGCAAAACAAGCATAAAGGAGGCAGGGACTTTAAGGGACTTGCCGAAGTCACACAAGAAATGTCTCAGCAGAAAAGAGAATTGCAAACAAAAACTTCAGAACTCTGAGTTGTGTCCTAATCACGAACTGCTTCAGGCATCTAAATGCTTAAAAATAGAGACAGAAGGAAAACTGGGATAGCAGGATGCCAGAGCTGAACCTGCTCGGAGGTTTGAAACTTTTCAGTTCACATCCGAACTTGTCAGCTTGGATACTCTGAAAATACCTACTGAAAGCACAAAAATGCCCCAGGGGTTCATTCCCAGAGTGAGCACATCTAACACAACCCCCAGCCTCATGCAGAGCCAACACTCCCGTGCTGGAATGGCTGTGGCCCATGTCACCGTTCTGAGGGAAATGTCACATGCACGTCACACAACACCAACACTTCAATAAACCTTTGTACAGGAACAAGTTGTTATTGCCTGAACAAACCCAATGATGTGGCGGCAAGCATTCAAGGCATGACAATTCCAAACATACCTGGGAATCACAGGCCAGGCTGCCGAGCTGCCACAGAACTCCATGGAGCTGCAGGTAAAAACTGAGGGGCTACTTCAAATGGAAGCTCTGCAAATATTTCAAAGTCTTTCTGAAGAGAAAACCTTGGAGCAAAGCCATCACGAGCAGGGATTGGAGCTGGGGCATCAGAACACTGAATCCCAGACAGGTTTGGGCTGGAAGGGACCTTAAAGCTCCCTCAGTCTATCCCTGCCATGGACAGGGACAGGGCAGTAACAGGGAATGGGAACTGGTTACATTCACTCTCTTGGAGTTTAAACAGCAAGAAAAACTGAAATTATTTAAACTCCACTGTCCCAAATTCCCAATCAGGGCTTCCTTCAGGATGGCAAAGATTCCAAGCCAGCCAGGCAGCCTTTTACTATAATTACAATTCTGAGCTGGTAAAAGGGGCTCCTCACATCAATACCAGGAGCCAAAGGGGTGACAGAGATTGCCAAACCTGTGCTTCAGCTAAGGGGAACCAGGCTTTCGGAGATGCCAGCCAAGAGGCTGCCAAGATCTCATTCTTTGTGTTTCTCTGTTCTGGTAACAGCTCCCTCTATACCCAACCCTGACATGAATTCCTGTCAGAGGCAAATACATTACCCAGCAGCAGGGTGGGGATGGCTCCAAGGGATGGATAATCCAGAGGACCCCAAACAAGCCATGATGTCAGCAGGAACCCCAAGGTGCTGCTATGAACCTTCCTGAAGAGCTTCAGAACCAGCAGAGGAGAATAAAACTATCCCTGGCAAACCTTTGCTGCTCCTGGCACAGTATAGAAAAGGATGCAGATACCTTATCTGCTATTTTCTGCTATTCTCTTCCACTTTATTTTTCATTTAATTCTACCCACTTGTCCAAATTAATTCTGAATAAATGCGGAGAACTGGAAATACAGGAAGGACACAGAGCAAGATAGGTGAGTTAGTGAAGTTTGTCTCTTGCAGACATTTACATCTTCAGCAGAAGTCAATGCCTCTTGCTGACCACATGGCACAGGCACTTTATAACAATTAAAAAATCATGCATAGATCCTTCACTACAGTAAACTTTTAAACTAAAAATTCCATTTGTGAATATATGTTTTCCAGTGATGGAAGCTGATGATGTATGAATATGACAAATGCATAAAGAGGTACAAAAAAAGCCTTGTGCCATTAGCCTACAAAATCATCTGTGGATGCAGCAGGTTGTATGATGGATTATCTCTGGAGGTGGATCTGTGACACCACCTCACTGGGGGACCCCAGGGCTGGCTTGTGCTTCAGTCCAATTGCTAAGGGAGAAAGGATCATTTCCAACAAGTGACAGGAACACTTCAGGCTTGGAAGAACAAATGGTGTCCCCGTGCTCTGCAGTCCAAGCAACCCAAGCACATGAGCCCAGCAGTATTTGAATAAGAAGTACATTGTAAAGTAACCCCTCATGTGCAGCAGCTCAGGAGTCCCTCACTTGCAGAACAGCAAAGTGGCTTTTGGTGGGTGCAGACTCTTCCTGCTGGGTGCTGACCCATCCCACCCCTGAGAGCAGCCCCAGCCCTGCCTGGGCTCCCCGTGGCTCCATCTGACTCCTTGTCCCTCCATCAGCTCTTCAAGAACATGCCCAGCTCCCCGAGCCCTGCCTTTCCTGCAGCCCAGCTCCACGTTCCCCCTCACTCCCACCCATGTCACACCCCCAGGAGCTGTGGGGAGCTTCCTGGCCAAACATTCCAAGGCAGGAACCAGGGCACGGTGCAGCTGCTGCAATGCAGCACTCCACCAGCTCCCACACTCCACAAACATCCTCTGCCAGCACAATCCTGCTAATTGGGGTCGGGCTAAATTTAAGTTCTATTTAGTTTCCTTGAAGAGAGAAAAACTTGGTGGAAAAAAAAAAAAGAATCTCTGCCTACAAAAGGAATAAGAACAAGGTCTCTTCAGGAGTCAGAGATTGGGATGGATTTGCTGTATCTCACAGCTTCATAAAATTGTGACAGGACATGGGATTGTTGGGGTGTCTGTGCAGGGCCAGGAGTTGGGCCAGATGATCCTGTGGGTCTCTCCCAACTGGGAATGCCCCCTGAATTTGTGAAACAAACCAGCAAGGCAGGTGGCAACTGCACCAACCCAAATGGGAGCATTTCTGAGGGCAATGGAGAAACAGCAACTCCCTGCTGAGCCTGGTCTGCTGCCAAGTGACGCTTCCCTGGCAGGGAAGCATCCCAAGCCCAGCAGGAGCCAAGAGATGAGTAAGGCACTGGATGGGATGCAGACAGGACCCTTCAGGCAGGCTCCACGGGGTGTCTGGAGCTGACTGGAGAAATATTGTGCAAACCAACATACTTGAAGGGAGCATTACCACAGGGCTCTGCCAACAGAGAAGTCCAAAATCCCCCATATCAAAACTGGTTTTACTCCTGCAGGTCCCGCCCATCATTCAGTGCTGACATGTGACAACAGAGAAGAACAGGACACCCTGCTGAGACTTTCACTGGAAGCAACACACCTATGCATACCCAGCCCCATGCCCAGGAGCCTTGTGACTCCCAATTTCCTCTTTACCAAGCAGCTTGGAGCACAGATAATTTTGAAAAAGAATCCTGTGATCTGCCCATGACTCAGAACCTCACCAAAGAGACCGGACAGCAATGCTTCCTTCCCTTCTTTCCCTTCCCTCCAAGGGCCTTTAGGGAAGGACTGCTTGGCACCCCATGGAGGTGCAACTCTTACACTGGAAGGGCTCCAGCACTGTTTGGACAGCTCAGAGTGTCAGCACAAACCAAACTGGAACTAAAAAGCAAACACACCAAATTCAACCCCCAGGACACTGCCCAGTACTCACCATAGTCCCCACCATGAATCACCAGAAACACAGGAGAGTTTAGAGTGCACTGCTCATCCTTCACTCCTGTTAAATCCTCACCTCCCCCCCTGTAGCTGCTTAGCATTCTTGCTCAGACCCACACAGGACACTCAGGGAAATGACAAGGCACACCCTCCCCAGGGCAGCAGCACCACCAGCCTGCTGCTGCACTCCTCCTGCCTTCCCCAGGCACCCTGCCCTAGGGAGAAACCTGGGCACAGACAGATCATACCCTGATCCTCAGAGCTGCAGGTTCTGTCCTGCCAGCCTGGGAGGCACCTCCCAGCAGGGAGAGCATGGCCTCACCTTGGGCATAGGCCCATCCCAAAAGCTCAATGCCACGATGGCACACTGGTTTGCATTAGGAGCCATAAAGGCCCACCTGGGTCAGCACCTGGTTCCTGGCAGTGCTCAGGAGCTTTGGGAAAGGCAGGAGGAGGGAGCAAGTGACACTCAGTGCATTCCTGCAGCCCCATCCAGGGAACTGGCTCAGGGAACCTCTGAGCCCAGAACTGCTGCCTGGGTTATCCAGCCAAGCACACAGCCCTTGCCAGTGCCACATTCTCAGGCAAGTAACAAAAATCACTGATCCTCAGTGGGACTTTAGTCCTTTTCTGAGCCATGGGGTCTTCAGGCAGGACTTCAGAAAACCTCCCAGCAGTGCAGTTGCTGCCTCAGCTGCAGGCACCTAAAATGCACTGCCAGGTGCTGCCTGGAACACTCAGCTCAGATAACCACAAAATGCTCTGCTAGGTCAGGACTCGGCAAGTGCAGCATGTGGAGCTTTGCAGGATGGCACCCCAGGGCTCCTGCTCCCTAACAGCAAACCAGGGCACATCCCTGCATCACTTGCCTCCTGTGCATCCCATGCCAAATTTATCCTCCTCCTAACAGCAGCTCGGAGGATGCAGAACGAGGGATTACTTGCTGAGCCCACAGAAAGACAAGGTACTGCAGTAAGTGAAACATCTCCTCTGCGTTTGTAAATCCCCTCTGGGTACACAGCAAACATGTTCTTCTCCTCACTAAGCAATCTGAGACAGCTGCCTTGGTGCAGGGTTTATTAAAAAAATGCTAAACTTATTGCAGTTTTTGTCCTTATTCCTTTTATTCTCTCATTCTGCTTCCCATTCACTAAAATTGAGTACAGTTTCAGAGATTCCTGACTACAGAATTTAGGCTGCTCATGTTGTTTCTCAGCAATTTCTTGAAAATTTGTCATAGTCACAAAGCTGGTAACTAAGAAAATTCTTAGCATAACTCCAGTTTGTTTCAGTATTGCATTTTTGAGGGGCACACGATGCCTTGTCACTCACTGCAATCACTAGGGATGGTGCTATTTGCTCCTTCAGCCCCAATAAATATTTTTGGGGAGGGGACATAGACCCAACAAAACCATCACAAGCTTAAACAAATCAATGAATGTAATGGGTTTTTTTCCTTCTGAACTTCCATATTCCAGGCTGTGATTCCAAAGTATCACCAGCAGGTACCACACTCAGCCACAGCATGCTCTGAGCTCTTGGAAAAAGCACTTGATGTTCTGATTATGAGAAGCAGCTTTTTAAATTCACCTCAGGCCCCTTTCAGCAGGTCAGCACTGCAAGAGGCTCCATGATTGAGCTACAGTAGTGCTACAGGAGGAGGCAATCTTAAAATGCTGTGCATGCACAGACCCAGAAATGTCTCCACGAGCCCCATCCCGGGGCTTGGAATACAGGTCAGGGAGCTGAATCACATGGAAAACAACAATCCTGCTGTGGGAAATGGGAAATGGAGTCATGCCCCTGCTGGCAACACTCAAATTGGATCTGCTTCACTTCAGGGAGCTAGGAAAGGGCTATTAAATCGAGGGTGAAAGCAGCTGGTGACTCCTGAGCTGAGGGACCTCATTAGGACAGCTCAATCAGTGTCACCCCAATGTGTGGGATGGTGGGCAGAGACCAGGACAAGGACAGAGCTCCCAGAGACCATCAAACAAGAACCTCCAGTGGAGTTCAAGCAGTTTAGTTCAGCTCAGGATGTGTCTTTGAATGGTAAATAAACCACCCCTTGGAGCTAGGGGAAGAAGTCGGCACAGAGGGCAGGGAAAAGCTTCGGCCATCGCTGACTTGTGCCTAAGGAAGACAGACAGGAGGAGGGCTGGGGTGGGAGGGAATTCCCTCCTGCCCAACAGTGAGCTCACTCTGCTCGCATGGCTCCTGCCCTCAGGAGTGCTCCCACAGCATGCACATAAAACCAGCTCCAGAGCCACATGGTGCTGTGAATTACCTACTCCTGATGCAGTTCCTACAGGTCAGCGCCTGCTCCTGACTCCAACCATTTCTGGTGCTTTGCAAGCCCCAATAAGGATCTCTCCTGGCTCCAACTGAGCCACTGCACATGCTCTGCACCAGCTGGTAGTGAAACACTTTTATATGAGGTGAGGGAGTGCACATCTCTGTTACCAACCAAATCAGCTGGAAAGACAGCAAGAAATGCCCTTTGCCAGCCTTTTACAAAAGGCATTTGGATGAACAAAAAGTCTGAAAACTCAATGAAAACTTTTAACAGAGAAACTCCTTTCTGGCTCCACACATCCTGTCACTTCTCCCTCTGCCTGCACACAAAAGCTGGGAGACACCAGATGGACAACTCTGGCACGAGGGATCTGCTGCAAAGCCACCCAATAGATCCCATCACTGCTTTCCTGACGGCCCTAACTCCTGGGCAAACCACCTACAGCCCACAGCTGCTCCAGGCTGCATTCCCAAACATCCCTGGGTGTGGGCTCCCGATGGGAACAGCTGAGCCTGGGGATCTGGGTGGGCTCCCTGGGTGTGGGCTCCCTGGGTGATGGGCTCCCTGGGTGTGGGCTCCCTGGGTGATGGGAAGAGCTGAGCCTGGGGATCTGGAACAGCATCCCAGTGCTCTGGCTGCTCCTCAGCACTGCAGGAACCTGGACTGGAGATGGCACAGGGAAAGGGCAGGAAAGAGCCCATGAAATCTACATTTATCCCAGTAAGAGTGGTAACGATTGTGTAATTTTGTTCTTGGAATGGACAAGTTTGCACCTCTGCCTCCCTGAACTGTTGATGGGGAGGGAAAAGGCTGAACAGAGAGGAAAAGTCAGCTGTGAGGAAACACAATATCCAGTTAATTCCTGTAAATCCTGTGAAATCCAAGGAAAAGGCAGATGAAGGATTTACCATGCAAACTGTGCTAGAACCATAAAAAGGTACTGAGTTAAGAGAAATGTAGGGGCTTAACATACCTGTTAATTAATCACTGACACTGACATACAAATAAAGCCTATATTCCTGGAAAAAAAAAAATTGAAGACTTGAAGAGGTTGAAAACCCATCTGCAGGAGCTGCAGCCACCTTCAGTGTTCCCACATTGAACCATGATGCTTCCCACCTCGAAGCACAGTGTTTGCTTCTCATTAGCCTCAGTTTCCCATTCAGCCACGGATTTGTGCCACACATTTGTGTCCCAGCACCACCCTGAACAGCCATGGTCACCCTGACAAATCCCCAAGAGAGGAAGAGCTCAGGAGCAGATTGCTTCTTACCATCATGGCCAGAGTTGAGCAGGTGCTCCCCCAGGTCACAGCCAAACACCCTTTCCTTGAGGATCCCCCGCTGTTTCAGTTTCTGTTTCGTTGGGCGCGACTTCATGAATGTCCGGAGGAAGGTGATGAGCTTCCCGTGCTTCTTCGACACTGCACAAGACAAGGAACAACCAGCTCATTCCACACCTGCCAACCACTGAGCAGAACTTCTACAGAGCATGCGAGAACAGTAGCAGCATCAATACCAATTATTTACAGGAACAGATTTCCCAAGGTTTGACACTAAACAGACACTTGGCTTTTGTCCCAGCCCTTGGCTAGTGCGGAGTTACCGGGAGCGAGCTGGAATGGAAGGACTAGCACAAAGACACGTTTCCTGCAGAGCAGCTCCAGGCAGGAGCCACCTGAAAGGCTGATGGTGGGCAGCACCTGGGAGAGGCAATTTCATCTCTGGGAAAGGGAAGGAGGCTCAACTGAGAAATCTGGTAATCTCCTGTGCAAACCAGTGTGTAATCTACACACAGAAATAAAGCTTTGTGACCGGCCCTTGCTCTCGCCTGAGGCCCCTGCAGAACAAAGGGCTGGCTATAATCTCTGAGGCTGAGCAGGCAGAGCTCCCTCAGAGCCCAGCCTGCCTTCCCAGCACACCAGGGCCTCACTGCCCCTCACTGTACCTGCACCCACTGCACCCTAGAGCCTCAACAGCTCTGTTCTCAAGCCATCACAAAATAAAAACAGACTCAGAGAGTCACTTACAGAGGTTGGAAAAGCCCTCCAAGGCTATCAAATCCAACATGTGCCTATTCCCCCACTGTCACCCTGCCCAGAGGGCTGAGCACCACACCCAGGTGTCCCCTGGACACCTCTAGGGATGGGGACTCCACCAGCCAGCCCACTGAACAGGTCACAAAGGCAGCTGATTGAAGAGATGCAGTTTGTCCTCTCCAGAATGAACACAAGCAGCCTCCAAAGAGAGGAGGATGTGGCTCAGGAGCCGCCTTCCAACCTCCTGCTCTGTCCCTCTGGGCTGTGCTGGGGAAACTCTGGTCTCCCTGCTGAAACCACCTGCTCAGGAGCTGAACCCCAGCGCAAGGCAAAGGAGAGCAGTGGGTGACAGCAATGACCTGGCCCTGGCAGGAGAGGCCGGGCTCAGGTTGAATGGGAGCAGAACAATGCCCTGGAATGTCAATGTTCCTCCAGAGGCCCTCAGAGCCTCCCCAACAAAGGTGCCATTGTGTACACAATTTAAAAGCAGTTTAATTCAACAGAAGAGCTCTACTGAAGGGAACAAACTGCTGGGTACAAAGGGTGTCTTTTGTGGAAGCCTTTGCAGCTCGGGAAGTTGTAAAGGCTCTTGCAGCAGCAGCAGCAATCACCCTGCCCTGCTCCTCCCTCTCATCCCAGGCAGGCAAGACAAGAACCGTGTATTCCACCTGCATTAACACTGCACAAATACTGCAATCAGCACAGTAACACCTTCCACAGCAGCGAAGATCCCTGGGGACAAAGGTTCATCCCTTCAGTGTCACCTCTGCTGCCCAATGAAATGTGAACTACAGAGAGCAGCTCTGAAACTGGGACTCAGCAAAGCAGAGATGGATGGGCACGGCTTCACTCAGCAGGTTCTTCAAGCAGGGAACATGAAAAACCTTGTCCCAAGATCGTGGTTATACCACACAATGCTACAGGATGCTTTAATCCCTTCACACAGCTGAATATTTCTCCTTCCATTTTACCAGACACTGACACAATCCCTCTACTGATATATGTAATAAACCTGATATATGTGTATTTATATAATAAACCTGATTCCACTGACCTTAACAAATTTGCACCGATGTGAGGAAAGCAAACGTCTCCTTCTGCACAAAGTCCCCTGTAGCAGTACAACACCAAACTGATCCTCAGCACTACCTGAATACCTGAAATCCCAAAATCCCTACCAAACCCCACATCTGCATCCTCAGCAATCAAACCCAATTTATTTAACAACCACAGGAGCCTTAAGCATGACAAAGTGTGGCTGTGGGGGGCTTTAATTAAAGGAGTGTTTGCAGTTTGATGGGGTTTTTTAATTGCACGCAATAAAGGAACATATTGTGCTGACATGCCAAACAAAGTTAGGATGGGGTTTGGTTGTATCCATCATCACAGGAAAATAAGGGCTCATTTATCATCTCCTATCGGCCTCAAGGATAAATGGAGACTGTCTCATCCTGATTAGTGTGGAATTTCCAAGGTTAGCAGCCTTGGGCTGCTGTGGTAACACCACTGGAGGTGAGAGACCTGAGACAGATGCTTTTACAACAGGCAAACAGAGCACCTACTAATCCAAATAAAGCAGTCATTAATATGTGTTTATTCACTTGAATCAGTTCACACTCTGTATACTATGTACCGTGCTTGACTTAATGAAAAACGAGCCAATCAGAGAATGGATTTTAAGTGGAGAAAAATGCATCCAATTCTAGTCCTAAAGAGATTCTACTACTAATGCAGATCAACAAATGACTTTTTGGTGTCCCCTCAGCACTAAAACCAGAAAAAAACCTGCAATGGGTGCACTTCCATGGTCCAAAGATGTATTTGGGTTGGTACTGGCATCACTGACCACAAAAGTGAGCTGAGTTTTTAAAACACAGTAAATCTGTTCTGCCTTTAAGCCACTCAGTGCAGGTTAAAATAATTGTCCTGTTTTCTGCACCATTAAGCAGACTCCCACAAACTCCCTGCCACAGAGAAGTGCTGCAGCAGCCAAGGACTCTGCGAGGGCAGGTTCAGCCACCAGAAATTCCCTTGTCCCCAGCCTGTGGAAGTGTTAGCATGGCTCCTTGGTGCCACAGAGCCTGCTCTGGATCACTGCCTGCTCTGCAAGCCTCTCTGAGGCTGAGCCCAGCTCCGAGGGCTGTACCCACGCAGGAATGATTCACTCGGGCTTCTGCTGGGAGGGGGAGAACAAGAGAACGGCAAGAAAACCCAAGCAGCCACCTCCCTGCTGACAGGTTATTAAGGAGAAGGAAAGCAGGTAGGTGTCAGAGCGGGGCGAGCTCTGCTCCTGAGCTGCAGGAGCTGCCTCCTGCAGCAGCAGCAAAGGTGGGATCCCCCCACCCTCAGGCACTACCGACCCCTGAGCACCAGCGCATCCCGAGGGATTAACTCCCGCTGCATCCCGGTTTGGGTGAGTGCAGCACAGCAGACCCAGGCTCTGGACAAGTGCCAAAAGCTGCCAGGAACGCTGCAAAATCTGTTTTCTGCTCCAAAACACCCATCGAAGGCTTCGCTGCCCCACAGGTGACAGCGACAGCAGCAGCCAGCAGTGCTCTCCTGCCGCAGCACCCGTAACTGCCCTGCACCCAGAACTGGTGACTGCAGGAAAACCAGGGAATCAAGGCACAGGGTTTAGACCTGAAACAAAGCTACAAGTGTTGCAAACCAAGCACATGTGCATAAAACAATTAACCCTTTCCTACTATTACTGTCCCTCTAATACAGCAGGGACATGATAGAGCTGATCCACTCACAGCTTGAGTCTCCACACAAGGTGCTCATAGAAATAAATTTAGGAACCAGCATTACTAACAGAAAATTTCAAATGGTTGCTGTGCTTTAAGTTACCAACTGAAAGCCAAACCAAACTAAACAAAAATTCTAACATTTATCCATATTACTTTCCACCTCAGACTTAACCAGTATAAAACACATTGTTTACCAAGAAATGGGAGACTTTCCTAGAAGGAGCAAGGACTGCTTTCCTCAGAAAGGCAGATTTGGCTTAATATCCTGGCCTGAAGAAGCAAAGATAAATTCTCCATCCGGTAGAGAGTGCCTGGCTGCAAAAAAAACCCAAATGAAACCCAACTGAAAAACTCCACCTGAGTCTGGACCACTTTTGAAGTTTTGCTGGCACAAATATATCAATTAGGAGCACACAAAAATCTCCCCCCCCCCCCCCCCCCCCCTTGCTGTCATAACTGTGCTGGCCAAAGCCTTTACATGGTGGGGAGGGGGGGAAGGAAAAGGATTCCTTGTGCCAGGTAGTTCATTGTGGCTTTGGGAAGCTGCCCAGTACCTCTCCCAGGAACATTTATGGATCAGGCAGCACTGTTGCTGTTACCACCAGCACTGGTGGTGCAAGTGAGGCCCCAAATCCCCCTGACACTGGTAAAAGCTATTAAATAACAACCACTACATTAAAAGCAAGGCTCCTTCACCCTCAGGACATGATTTCTGCAGCTTTACTGGACAGCTGTGCCAGCCATCAGCTCCTCATCGGCTGCACACTCTTGGTCAGCACAACTCACCCCCCTGGAGGCCCACAGGGACCCCTTGGGATTTGCTGAGGACTCCCAAGCCTTCCTCTGAGCTCAGCCCATGGTGGCACTGCTGGGTGTCCCCACACCACAAGCTCAGCCCACGCTGGCACTGCTGGGTGTCTCCACACCGTTCCCTGAGGCTGAGCTGAGCCACCGCTGTGACCTGGATTAGGAATAATCTGCTGCCCCTGATGCTCTTAAGGCAGAGCTGGGCCAGCCCAGGTGAGACAGCCCAGAACCGACCTGCTGCCCCTGGTCCTGATCCCTCCTGTGCTCCATGGATTCATTAGGGATGCAGTTATTTGGGATTCACAGCACAGTCCAACAGCACCATGTGGCTCAGCCCAAGCTCCACAACTGATGTCTGGCCACAAAATCCTTCCCAAGACCACTGCAATATTTAATTCGAATTGCCCAAAGTGCTGCCAACAGAAGGAAAGGTAGGATGGCAAAGAGCACTGTCTCCTTCTGATTCCTTGGCTTTGGATCATTGAGACCAAACAGGAAAAACCCTTTTAACAAACAAATGCAGCTTACTGTGTCCCCAGATTTCTTGTGCTCAGCAAGAAAAGCCCCGTGAGACAACAAAGGCTTGAGAACAAAACACAACCCAACCAACCCTGCAGCAGGACAGCATCTTCCAGCTGACTCATCCTGCCTCTTCCCAAAGGCCAGGGGACATCCAGGCAAGTGGTGACCTGGCAAAAGATTCTAGACACAGAATCCCAGAGTGGTCAGGGCTGGAAGGGACCTTAAAGCTCATCTTGTTCCAAACTCCTGCCATGGGCAGGGACACCTCCCACCAGACCAGGTAGCTCCAAGCCCCATCCAAGACAATGGCAGCTTCCTCCAGGACACCCTCCCAAACTCCCTGCCTGTTTCCCAAGCCCTCTGCCTGGTCCCTGCAGCCTCATTAGCCTCTGCCAAGAGAAAACAAGCCCCTGTTCCACAAAGAGCACCTGTCTCATTCCCTGTTGGTAGCACTAATATTTGGGGTCTGACAAAACCCCCTTCCCAGGGTAATAGCACCACATTTTCTGATACAGGGTTAGCAAACTTGGACTCCAAGAGAATAATCTTAGAGGGTGTTTGCTGACCCACATTCCCAGCACATGGGCAGCCTGTTTGTTTCTGTTATTCCCAGTGATTTTACAGGTCACAGCACCCAGCTGGACCCCGCTGCAAGGGGAGCCTGATGCTCAGACCAAAGCAACAACACCACGTGTGGCTGCAGAGCTTGACAGCAATCCACAAACTGAACTGGCAGGCACAAAATCAAAAATGGACAAAGGTGTGGGAATGTCATAAAGAAAAGCAATAGAAAACAAAAGTGAAATCCATCCTCGCTTAAAGGAGATTTACAGCAAACCAGGCAAAAATTTTTCTAGGCTATTAGTCCCTCCAGAGCCATTCTCTTCTAAAATTAAACTGCTGCAGGGAGAGAAGGAGAAGCAACAGACTCTTCTGAAAAAAGAGCAGCACCAGGAATCAGGAGATGAGAAGCTGGGGTTGTTTTTGCCACACATTTCCTGCGCTCCTGATTCTGCACACTCAGGATCACACTGAAGGGTGGGAGCAGAGCAAGGCCAGCTGGGTCGCCACACAGGAGCAGTTACCTCGACTCCTCCTGAAAACATCAGCCAATACACTCAATATCCATCCCCTTGCACTTGGAAAAACCCACTCTGCAGACCCACATCTCACCGAGGAAAAGAAGTGATGCCAAGCCAAGAATTGAGTCACATCTCCCAGTTCTCTCTCATGTTCCTTAGCAACAAGACATTTTCCTCCTTCCCTCCTGCCACAGCACATTCTATTTTGGAAGCTCATTTACACAGCCCTAAAAACCCCTAGCAGAATGTGGAACCATGCACCACCAAGCACCATTCCTTAGTCCTTGAACAGGATGCTGGGCTTGAAGAAGGACCAACCAACACAATAATCTCACAAATCTCTATACTGGGCTCCCTCAGCAGGCATAAAGATTTTCAAGAGATAATTTAAAATTCCATAGATATGAGAGTCTAAAAATATCTTTCTATCTCCAATAACTTTCATAAATATGTACTGACTGGTCTGCCATAAACAAGAGCAAAATAAATTATGTTTTCTGATGCTGCAGCATTTCTCTAGTGCCAGGCTGCCATCAGCTAAGGCTGGGCTCTGAAGTGAAGAAATATGTTAAAGGTGATTAATTTCAGTGTAATTTGATAAAAACCATTCAAATTAGCTAAGACAAAACCAGCCAAGGATAAGGACAGATTTCCAGCTACCACGAGAGCCCCACACATATGGAGAGTAAAGTAGGTCATTGATAAGAGGTGGTGCTGTTTATTTATAAAGCCTGGTAATAAGGAAGCTGCATCTCTTGCATCTGCCCAGGCTCCTGCAGCCATCCTTTGGGCAGTGTCTGTGCAATGACCCCAGCACAACTCCAGCTATTCCCCATTCCTGCCAACAGCAGCCCTTGGCTCAGACTGGCTCCTCCTGGTCAGCACAGGAACATCTGGCACCAGAGATCCACCAGCCTGGCAACTCACAATTACACAATTCCTTCAGCTTCTGCTGCATCTGGGTCTGGTCACTCCTCTGCCACAGACAGCACACTGCAAATCCAGAAGCTACCAGTATGGTGGCTATTTTCATTTAACTAAAATCACATGTCTGTGGTGACATGCACGAGGATCATCTACGGTGTGAACTGCCTGGAGAAGTTTCTTTATGGCCATGAGAAAACACAGACGCAAACCAGGAGCTAATGTACAACAGCAAAACCTCCCTCCCTGCTTTTCTGCCAAATTTTTTGAATGTTAGTAATGGTTTAAGAATAATAACCACGAGGTTAGTCTGATACAAAAGTCTATCACATATGTCTGATACCAAGAAATCTGTGCTATTTTCCAGCCTTGAGACATGACTGATCTTTGCACAGAATCTAAGACCATAAGGGAGCACTAAGATGATACCTGACCTCCTGAACAGACCCCAGGACATTTCCTAGTTAATCCCTGAAGGACAGCACACCTTCCCCAGGGCAGTGGTACATGGCCAGGAGATATAAATCAGTTATTTATGCAGCTGAAGGCTAACACAGACATGAGAGAGGTTTCAAAGGTTCAAGAGCTGGCAAGGTCAATCTATTAATTCTATTAACAAGTTTAAATAGTATTTTGGAAAAAACAACAGTGCTGACTAACAGAGTCCCAGTGATGATGCAGCAGCGACAGGCTGGGACAGGTGACTGGGGGAGGAAATAATGATGGATGGGGCTGTAGTGCAAAGGAAACCAGTTATTAGAGGCTCAATCTGGAAAAGGAGTGGGAGCTGAAAACAAACTGATAGAGATTTAGCACACATGGCAGTGGGGTCAGCAGCTCAGGTGACACAAAGAGGTCACAGGGCCAGCAGCAAAACTAGGAGACAAAGGGAGCAAATTAGGAAACATGGAGCTAGGAAAAAAATACCTGGAGAGACACTTAAAATACTTTTTTTCTCTTTCATTCTAGCTAAATCTCTGTTCCAGCAGAACTTAATGCAGTACTTTTGCTTATCTCACCTACCCTGGAGACTGAGGATCCTTTAGAAAGGCTGCTCTGACTCAGGTAACTATCACAGGCAGAACTGAGCACCAGATCTGCCCATCAGGGAGATGGTGTCAGCCTCCTACCCACATTCACTTTGGCACGTCAGAATTGTTTGACTTCGCATGCCCAAGCTCACACCACACCCAAAGATTTGAGCTCTGACACCAAAATGTGCAACCCTACATTCACACTGAAGAGGATGTGACACTGTAACCTGAGGGTATCTCTGGTACACAATTTGCATGGTTTGAGAAGAAACCCAATTTCAGAATGACCTCAAAGGTTGTGTTGTGTGGCCCATGAAAGGTGGTTTTGGTTAAAGGAATTTCTGGAACCTCAGCTGGTGCAGCAGCATTAAGGGCAAGCATGAACACCAACAACCAGCGCCCTGTGCTGGGTAACTCTGCAGACACTTGCAGCTCAGGGAGAAATGGAACAACACGCACAAGGCAAGGTGTCACTTTGGCTTTAGGTGACACCAGAGCAGGGCCCTCTCTGCCAGAAGCTTCTCCAGCTCACCAGTCATCACCAACAGGAATGTGATCCACAGGGAGACAGTGATGGCAATGCCACACATTTCCTGTTGGAGCTGACTGGAGCTGCTAGCTATCCATACAGATGGAACTGCCTAATAGACAACCTCAACCTCCCTTCAGTACAATCTAAACCAAACGTTTTTTCTTCTGGCTTCAATGGCCACGGCCTAAGAGAAGTCAAGAGCTGGCTGCTCCCAAACTCACACTCACTTGAAGGCAAAGTGCCTTTGCTCTGCCTAGTTCACAGCCCAGCTGTGCTTCATGCAGCTCCTTCCCTGATTAAAACACTTCCCAACAGCCTCGCGGAGCTGCAGCTCAGCTGAGCCTCGCCCACGCAATTCCTGCAAGTGGCAGCAGCACTGCAGGAGATCTTCCAAAACTTGACAGTAACCCAAGCTGACCCTGCATCACACCAAGCACTTTGGACACAGGCAGGCAGCCCAGAGCCTTCCCAGGCCATTCCAACATGAGCGTGGCATCAGCCGGGTCGGGATCACCGCAGTGACGGCGGCACCGCGCTCCTCCAGCCCGCTCCAGTGGGAGGGGGCGAGCGATGGAAAAGGATCTGACAGGAATCAACAAACAACACAAGTGGAATAATGAGGAGTTTGGCAGATGGAGCCCGATCCCACAGCGAGAGGGTGTTTACTCTTATGCAAGGCCTTGGGAAGGCATGGGGAAGGAACAAACCCTTTTGATTCCATGGGGAAGGGGCATGAGTGATCGCTCTGGAAACAGGAGGAGGCCCGGGTCAGGGGACACTGCCTCGCTGCTCCTGATGCCCATGGCACAGCCTTTGCCCTGGGTACAGGCTGTCCTGAGGTACGTGGTACTCCCAGTATGACAGGCAACATCCCTGCTGCTCTCCCAGTCCCTTCCCAAAGGCTGCCTCTCTCATCTTCACTGGCCCGAGGGCAGTGTTTGCAGCCCAGTTACTTCCAAACTGCAGTGACCTACCCTTCCCAGATCCATACTGCTCTGGTTCTTCTCCTATTTACAGTCCTGACGTCCTAAACTGCTCATACGTTGCTATTAACCCCTGAGATGATTCTGCCTTTGGAAGTTAAGTTTCCACTCACCTGGAGTGGAAACAAAAAGAATACTGAAGACCATGACCACAATTTTCATTCACATTACAGTCACTTTATACAGCACAAGAAGGATGCAATAGCTAAGAGGATAAAAATTACATTTTCACATGCCTCCTCCTTACACAGCTGAAAAAGTGTAAAAAACTTCACTGAAAGTGAAAATTTGACCTAAAAGTTTGGGGATTTGAGGTGAATTAAATCTGCTTTTAAGACTTAGGAATGCAGACAATGTATTGTTTTGCCTGCTTTATATTCTTTTCCTTTCACTTCCCAGTGCAGGGCTTTGATTTCAAATGAGCCTCTTTTATCATGCCTGTGTGGTACCCAGAACAAAGGAGGCAGGGGAAGAGTGGAAAGGGAAGGCCTCCTGTCTTCTCTGTCACAAATAATCAGATCCTGCAGGGCATTTAATCCTTAAAATGGGCTCTGGCTTTTAGGGGGTTTTCTGAACAAATATGAACAGACGAGCCATGGCTACTTGCAAAGTGTCTACTGTGATCACAGTAACGTCTCTCCCTGGGAATTTTATTTTCCAGAGTGTGCATTCCCTGCCCCAGGGCTCCAGCAAACAATGGGCTGGCAGTTTTAATAGGAAGCCCCTTTCTCCTGACCAACAGCATCAATAATATTAATGCTTAGGAATGTGCCAGTCTGGGAAGGGAGGGAAGACAAAAAGATAAAGTGATATGCAAAAATCTATTGAAATTTAAATTGTAGACATTCCCTTCTGTCAGCTGCTTCTTTGGGAGGGAGGTATAAATCTGAGAGGGAGGCACTGAACTCCAGCCCTGCAGCCCCAGGATCACGGCTGGGGTGGAGGGGGTGTGCACGCCGGAATTCCTTCTCTGCTGGGATCTGGGTGGGAATCCTCACACAAATCATCCCGGACATGAAAGAGGCTCCCTTTAACAGCTCCGGTTTGCTACACACCCATGACCCGAGAACAAATCCAATAAAACAATTTACAACTACGGACCCAATGTGGAGCAAGGTGGAATAGAAACCTTTAGGCAGAGATTAGTTAGAGGGAAACAAAAGTAAAACAATTAACAAGGAGGGGGAGAGGGGTAAGTATGTAGATTTAATCGGTATTGGGTCACCAAGCCAGGGAACCTGCCCAAGTGCACGGATCCCCAGATCTTTTCCCACTGCAGAAGCACAGGTCTGTAACCAGCAGCCAGGGAAGAGAGAGAAATTACTGACACCAGGCTGAAAACATGATCCCAGGCAGGGAGGCATCTGAGCACCCTGACGGCATCACACCCGTGCAGGACCAGCCCTGCTCCAGGCAGTGCCCTTCCTGGGCAGGACACCCCAGCACAGCCCAGCACCCCTGGGCCCAACCAGGGGGTGTTAAGTACCATCAAATCACGGAGTTTGGCTTGGAAGGGATTTTAAAGCCTATCCAGTGCCACCCCTGCCATGGGCATGGACACCTTCCACTGTCCCAGGCTGCTCCAAGCCCCGTCCAACGCCTGGTCTTGGGCACTGCCAGGGATCCAGGGGCAGCCACAGCTTCTCTGGGCACTCTGTGCCAGGGCCTGCCCACCCTCACAGGAAGGAATTTCTTCCCAATATCCAACGTAAAGTATGTACCAATAGCCTCTTTCCTGACGCACCACCACCGGGAAAGAAGAATCCTCATCCAAAGCCACTCATTCCCCACACGCACATTAAGTACCTGGCAAGTTACTAAGCAACAAGTGGCGCAGACACCTCGGCCCCCTCTCCGAGCCCCGGCGGGGTAACCCGGGCTATCGCTGCCTCACCTGGCCCTGTCCCGGCCGGGTCCCCGCGCCCGCTCCGCGCCGGGCTGCCTCGGCTCCGCCGGGATCCGCGGGATGCGCCGGGCTCTCGCAGCCTCTGCGGCTCTGCCAAGCCCCTCCCCGGCTCCTCCTCCGCAGGTGCCTCCTTCCTTCCTTCCTTCCCTCCTCCCTCCCTCCCTGGCTCTCGCAGCCGCTCCGGCGCTGCCCCCGGGCCGGCACCGCCGCGGGACCGTCGTGACCCTCCTGCCGCCCCTCCCGGGGCCGGGCAAAGGGCGCAGGGTGGGCAGGGAGGGATGGGGAGCAGCACACGGCTGCTCGTCTGTGGAAGGTGTAAAATAGAAATGTAAAACAGTCCCAGGTATAAAAATCTCGAAGGGGGGTGCTGAGAAGATGAATCAGGCTGTGCTCGTTGGTGCCCAGCAATAGGACAAGAGGAACAGGGCAGTTCCAGCTGAACGTGAGGGGAACTTTCTCTGTGCAGTCATCAAGCACTGAACAGATTGTCCAGAGCGGGTGTGGAGTGTCCCTCACTGCAGATATTCCAGAACCATGGACACAATCCTGGAGCAGGGAGCTGGGACCTGGTGACCCTCTGAGGTCCCTTCCAGCATGACCCATCCTGGGATTTTGGGAAGGTCTGACCACTGGCTTTGTCCCTTGTAACCCACAGCTGCTCTGGAACTGCCACCATGGGGATGGGCCCGGTGCCATCACCTCAGCCTGTGAGCACCTTCAGGAAAGGACGCGGGACAGGAAAGCTGCACTCACCTTTATCCACTTTCTCCTTCCTTGCTCCTTCATGCCACAAAAACTACAGAGGACACTGTGGTGAGGGCCACAGCCCAACCCCACCAAGACTGCGGAGCTCAGGGGCACATCGGTGCCACCATCCCTGTCCCTCAGTCACTGCTCCTGCTGCAAATCCCTGAGGCCACACTGAAGATCTGTCTCAGCATGTCCAGAAGGAAGGGAGACGCACCAGGAAGGCCTGAGTGCTCTGGTGGAAGCATGTCCCAGCTTGCAGATGTGACATAGTCTGGGCCCCACAGCCCAGGAACCGCACCTTGCACCCACCATCCCTGATAACGTAATCACAGGAACAGTGTCCCCTCCCAGTCCGAGGGGCTAGTTGGCATTGAGCTGAATCAATGATCACTGAAAACAAACCAAATTAAAAACTCTCCAGGAGATCTGCTGTTTGAAAGCAAAGCCAAATGACAGGATCATTTCCCAGTGACCCAGCTGCAACCAGACTCCAGCCCACGGCAGAGCACAGAGACCCTGAGACTTGACCTGACTCCAGCACTGCCATCAGTGCCCAGCCTCAGCAGCACCTGAAGCAGGAACAAGAGCCAGGAGGGCAGGAAGCCTCAGCCTTTTCCTAGTGCCAGTGAAGCTGTGACCTTACCTGCATTTACTGCAGGTTTGTGGGCTAAGTTCTACCGTTGTGCTGTTCGACCTTGAGCTCCCCCATTAACACCAGTTCATCAATCTCAGTAATTGCTGTCACCCACTTTAAAATGTGGGCTTGCCAGCTAAAGGTGGGCAACCTCAGGATCAGAAGGATTAAGGAGGAATTTGCCTCTCTATCTGCAGATATCTTGAGGAGCAGGAGGGGAAAACTCATTTCTTTGGGTGCTCACAGTTTCTCCTCTGTGCTGTTTTCAAAATGGTTTGCTGACTCACATCTCCCGATGATCCTGTTCTCCAGCTTCTCTGTACACTTGGTATTCACTGCTGGACTTGCTTGGCCTGGACAGTGAGCACGCTATCTCACCAGGTTTACCTCAGCAGCCAAGCACAACCTCTAAATCCACTCCTCTCTGAATAATCCCAAGTGCAAACCCTTTTCCCTGGTACCAACTCACCATTCTCAGAACGTTCTTCCTACCAAACCCACTGATCAAAGCTGGGAAAATCCCAACACAGATGAATACAGCAGAAGCAATGCTATTCCAAATTAACATGCAAAATGCACATAGAATTCCAAGCAGCATCTAGGACTTCAGAACAGTAACTCTGAGCTGCCCAAAGCTGCCAGGATGTGCTGTATGCTCCCTATATATATTTTTTTTCTTTTTACTGTAGGCCAGGCTTGGCTAGGAAGACTTCTTCAGGGCTGGTGACCCCCCATTCACACACTTTGCTGGTGACGTTTCAAAACTAAGGCCAGGAGTTGCCCAATCCTGTTTTTGCTAATCAGAGCAGGAATGTAACAGCTGTATCCTCAGTAACAGAGAGCTGCCTCAGCTGCAGGCTTGGGTTTTACCTTTCAAATTACCGCTCTGAGGAGGTATTTTACTACCTGGTGTAAAATGACACACCTTTCCCTCATCTGCACTTTGTTTCCTGTAAAGGAAAATCTTTAATCCTTCTTAGAAACTGCCTTTCTTTTAGGAATGAAACCTGAGCAACCAAGATGTAACTCCTCTGCACCTGGGACCTTCTGCACCTGCACAGGGGTCTCTGCTCTCCACTGCACTGAACAGCACTGCAATGCCTTTTGCTACTTCTGAATATTTGATTGAAAATAATAAAATAATCACATGAGTCTCATTTTCTGTTCTAATTTCTTTTGCCAGACAATTGTAAGCTTTTTTTTTTTTTTAATTAAGCAAGTGAGATGCATTCCCCACTCTTGAGGAGTTTGTCTGCTTGCCACAGAGCAGAGGAAGCAGATAATGAATATCTTTTAAACCCAGCTAAGAAACCCAAGCACTTGAAAGCACAGAAAAAAGGGTCCATCCATGTGCCTGTCACAAATTCACCCTATCCTCCAAAATCCTGAAATTCACCCTATCCTCCAAAAGTTATTTCAGACAGAACTGGGAAGGCAAAGCAACCCAGAGAATCTTACTAGTGCAGCCTGTAGCTTCTTCTGCTTTCTGGTTTTGCAAATGTAACCACCCTAGGAGGTTCAAGCCATCATTTTGGGTTTTCCAATGCTGCTTCATCCTCTGCTGGATTTACCCTGCAGTCAGCTGCTCCCAACACACAGACACACAGACACACACTCCACCAATAAACAAAAACCCCTTTAAAAATAAGGGGTGTTGCTGAGAAATTATAGATGAAAGCAGAGTGGGGCATTTAAAAAAACCAACAGAGCAGCACATAATGGCATGGAATGCCTTAAAATGATTGGATTTGATTCAGAGCTGTCAGCAACCAGGTTTGACATCCAGGTATCTCATGTCACAGAGTATGGAATCATCAAATCCCAGAAAGGGTTGGAAGGGACCCTAAAGGTGTTTCAGTCCCACCCCTGCCATGGGCAGGGACACCTTCCACTATCCCAGGGTGCTCCAAGCCCTGTCCAACCTGGCCTTGGACACTGCCAGACAGCCACAGCTTCTCTGGGCACAGCGGTACCATGTGGTGACCGAGGTTTTCAAGGTTTTGGTGGATGGAGCCATGGTCTGCCATGGCTTGCAAGAAAAATATTCCAGCTATTCCATTTATGAAGTCTTTGTGCACAGAGGGGTGGTGGTGCAGCTGCTCAACCTTTGTGAGCTTCCCAGGACCAGTTTCAACAGGAGAGTTGAGCTATGCACTGGCACAACCCTTGATAAATCCATAGGCCAGGAAGAGATCAGAGCTTTGTGCCATCATTTATGGTTAAAAGTGCTTGAAGTAATTTCAAGCCACAGTCTGGCTCCCACACTAATTTACAGAATTATTCAGGAGAAAAGAAGAGGAAAAGCAGAGCAGAACAAACTCCCTCTTGCCATTATTTCAGAGGTTTTAGCATAACTGCAGAGTTTTGCTAAGCCAACTATGACTACAGTTAAGTCCCATTTTGACAGAGCTTGTGAGAAAGGAAAAAAATAACTCATTTAAAAATAACAGCCCCCCCAACCTGAGTAAGTGGAGAGCAGGCAGAGTGAGAAAGCAGCACAGAAGAAGTGAAAAGGAAAGTGGCCTTATTAAAGCACATTGGTGCCTCCAACACCCTGCACTCGGCCAAGTTTCACTGCTCTGCTTCACACCACTCCGCCTGTTCTGGGGGATCCAGCCTCTCAAACACCAGCAATGTTTTCATTGCAAACATCAACACAGCTCTTTCTTACCTGCACAGAACACAGATGAATGTCATTATTCATGAACTGATGTGTACAGACTGTGCACAGATCCACATACCATGCTTGTTCCTTTCCTTTTCCAATTAAAATTCGCCAGGAAACATGGTCAAGGCTTACCACAAAATTATCTGTCAAAGTGTGAGATGCCTGGAGCTGCTGTTTATGGGCTTAGCTTCTTTCCAAAGCCTCAGTGACCACACTCAAGGAGAAACTGCCCAATAGGGAACATAGGAATGAATCTGGCTCTTCCCTCTACCTGTGTTCCAGGCATTTCCCTGTGCCTGGAGGCTGATTTCCAGCGCTGTAATTACACCAGTAGTGCCTCCCTGTGGGGATGTAGATATACTGGCATGGAGCAGAGGATGCTCCTCAACAGGCAGAGCTCTGCTGCTCCCCTTGCTCCTCGAAGCTGCTAAAGGGCTCCTAGGCCAGGAGGCTGGACCCTGGCAGGGATGGGGTTTTTTGTGCCAGCTCTGTGTGGGATCTTTTCCATACTTCCAGGAGACTCATCTATGCTAGGGAAAAAACCTGAATGCAAACTTGGGGGCTGGACACAGAGGCTCATTCACTAACACCTTCACCTGTGCCTTACTGAGATTGTTCAGAGAGGGCAGAAGGTCCCTGGAGCATCCCCAGGCTCAGCCTGCACCTGGTGATCCTACAGGACAACACTGGTGTCCACCAACTGTCCTGGGACCACTGGCTTTGCACTCATGGCACTTTCTGAGGGGACACAGGATCCACTCCCTCAGGGCTGGGGGGGCTCCAGAAGAGCTTTCATAGATTAGAAAACTCTCTTTGAGTTCAGCTAAAAATGATAAGAAGATATGAGTGAAGCAGCAGGACCAAAGGGTACCTTCCTCCTGCTCCTGGGTCCCTGAGCCTGTGGGTCCCTTTTGTTTCAGTTCAGCTTCTCTCCAAAGGATGGATCTGCCCTGCTCCAGCTGCCCCTGCCCCAGCCTCCCCTGTGCCCTCCACACACAGCACTCATCCCCAAATCCCGCTCTTCCACTCCAGGCTTTCACATCCAAGCCTCTTGAAGAAAATGTCAACCAACTCACTCAGAACTTCCTGAGAACCACCCAGACAGTTTCCATAGCACCCAGGAAATGTCACAGAAACACGAATTTGTTCTCACTGCAAATACTGCATAAACATCACCTGAAACTCCTCAGCAGTGTGGGGGCAAGGAACAGTCAGGGGTGCTCCTAAAGTACTGCCAAAGTGCACTCCTGGCTCCCACTGCCATTGTCAGAAACATCTGCACCGTTAAAGGATTAAAGGGTTACGGAAAAAGGAGAAATACATTAACTCCCGAATGCTCTGCATCCTTAGGAACTTTGTGAAATACAATTCCTGCTCATCTCTCACTTAGGAGTTAGTCAAGGTTTAGAGATTTTCCTTAGGAAAAGAAGGCAAAAGACAAAAGCAAGCTACAAATAAAAACATGTCCCCATAGGCAGAGGGAGTAGAAAGAATATTTCACACTTTTTAACTTTAAAACCTGCACCTTGTAATTCCACTACTTGTCCCAGTTTGGTGAAGAACTCCCCAAACTGCAATTCCCTGCCATCCTGTGTGCCTGCAAGTCTTACCATAGTACTCTATGGAGAACCCTCAGGTGGATTTCCATGCAGGTCCAGAGGAACACCCAAGCCCTGCCCCCTTGCAAAAGGGAAATGGGACATTTAGAAGATCATTCACAGCTTCAGCCCACAACTGGGAATGCTGTCCTTCCATGGAATGCCAAGAGCATCCTGTGCCCAGTGGGGAAAGGGAGAGTGCAGCAGCAGCCCCAGATGCAGAGCCCTGCTGGTTCCTTCTCCCAAACTAGTGCTGGAACAGCAGAACAACACAGGTGGTGCTGCCTGGCTGGCTGAAGCACAGCAGGACTTTCTCCAAATCCAGTCCCGCAGAGAGGGCTGCGAGCAGCTCCTCATCCCAGGCAGGACAGAGCTGCTGCTGCTGCTTTTGGGATGCTCCTACATCCCATTCCTGCCTGCCCAGGGAACACTGAATTTTTGCCATGTCTGTTCCCAGCACACAGGCTCAGGAAGCTGTTCTCTCCAACTCCCACTTTTCCAGCAGAATCTCAGATTTTGTGGTGTAAATTTCATAGAGGACCAGATGAATCCTGTATTTAGCAGCACTTCCACAGATCAGCCTACAGCTCTCATCCCTTTCTGCCAAAAAATGGGAAGGAACAAAAGACTAATCACTTAAAACAAGCGAAGGATAGCAAAGAGAAAGAGAAATTAAATTAAAAACTCAGGAAAATGCTGCTGCAGTTCTGATCTGCAGTACAGACCTAAAAGTTAAAGACCTAAAAGGACTAAACAGTCTTCCAGTCCTGAGCAGTCCCTGCAATAAATGCCCTTTTCCTGAAATCTGGTAATTACTGGAGCAATTCAGGGTAAATAAGCACTTTCCAGAGCTCACTGCACTGAAATCCAGCAAAACAGCACAATTATTGAAGGTGAAGGTTGACATTCCTAATGTATCCAAGATCCACACTACCAGCAAAATATTTTTTTAAAGCAAGCTTTCAGCACTTCTGATGGGAGTGAAATAAAGCCCTAAAGCCTAGTTTAAAAATAAATCCTCCTCTGATGACTGGAGAAGGAACAATGGGCATCCAGACAAGGACTACAGAAGAAGCAGAGCTTTACACCTAAACCACAAGAAGATGTGCAATCAGTTCAAATACAATTAGAAGAGAGGCCTGGCACCTACCAAGCACTTCAGTCACCAAATTGCACCAGCACTGGCTCCTTCATAAACTGCAATGTTCTACCAGTGCTGCTGGGTATCAGGAAAGGTTCCTCCTCTGCCTGGAATGGTCACAGCCCCAAGGCTGCCAGAGCTCCAGGAGTGTTTGGAGAATGCTCTCAGGCACAAGGGAATGCTGGGGTATCTGTGCAGGGCCAGTGGAACTGGATGATCCTTGTGGGTCCAGCTCAGGGGTTTCCATGATTCCATGGTTTTGTGGAGAGCAGGACTCAAATGAGCTCTGACTGGCTGTATTTTATCAGCATTGCTTTGATATAAAATACCCAATTTTCACCTTGGGATGACCTCCAGGAAAGTACAGTTCAACCCCAATCCCAAGGGACTAGGTGAAACAGAGGGACACAGGACAATGTGTCTGAAGCGTGTGCAAGAACTCTGCCATTTGCCTTGGTGCCAAGCCCTGCCTAGAAATAAAGCTCCCACACATTGCTGCTCTGCCTCTTCTAAAATCCCACCTACAGTCTATTTCCAAGCACTTATGAGATCCAGGGAAACAGAAGTCCAGCATGACTTAACACAACAAGCGAATAAATGGGAATGTCTGTTGTCAAATACCTTTCAATAACTGAGGATCAAATGTTTAATTACGTAAAATGCACCAGGCACACATCTCAGCTCCTCAGTTCCACTGGAACACTTTAATTTCACCTAGTGCCAGTTCTGACAAGCGACAGCCACGTTATCATGGCAATGACAACACAACACAGTTGTTTTCTGCTCTCGCAGTGCACTGGGCACACAGGAGGGTTGTATCCATTGCCATAAAACTATATATTTAACCACATTTCTTCTCTCTCTTATTCAAGCAAGCTCTTCCCTCCAGAGCATGGTCACAGAGGGTTTGGCAAACTCTTTGGATAGTGAGGCACAATTGAAAGCCTGGGAAAAGAAGAACGCTTTATATTTAGAAGTGCAGCAGCTGAGGGAGAAAAGAAGCTGATTTCTGTCATACACCCACATGGCTGCTGATACTGCAGAGTGTGCACAAGGCAAGGCCCAGGTGTGCTGAGCATCACCTTAAGATGTGGATTCACTGGATCTGGAAATCACTTGCAGAAAATCTGCCCCTCAGAAGGTGGGTTCTCAGAACCAGGCACTGGCTTTTCTACCCAACAGGTTTTAAAAAGAAAAATTTCTTATAAAAAGAATTAATAATTCTCGATTTCACTACTTATTACACTACAGCTAGGTTCTGCCAGCAAGCCTAGGGGTTAGTGAGTGGTTATTGCTACCACATACAGGGTTAGACGTGGTTAGGACAGAGAGTGATGGCACAGAACAGGCTCTACCTGAGCTCAGGTGGGACTGGTTCAGAGCCTCGGTAACAAATGCAGAGCCTGGTTTTACACTATCCATCTCCAAATCTGATAATCAGGGGAGGGGGCACAGGGACAGACAGAAGGCAAGAAAGAGGACAACGTTAAAAATCTCCCAGCAGGACTGCAGGAGACCAACAATTCAGCGTGGAGAGACAGCAATTAGAGAGACAGAGCTGGAGAAATCCAGAGTTCAGTGCTGGGCATGCAGAGCTGAGCTTCTCTGGGCTGCTCTAGGCCTGAATTGTTCCTGCCCATCAATACCTGTGTGCAAGCAGGAGCAAACATTGTGAGGGAGCTGATCCACTGAGCTCAGTGTGAACAGCAAAAACCATGGGCTGAGCTGAACTAAGCTGAGTGAACACCCAAATCCCTGGAAAACTGAGCTGGGGATGAAGTGGGTGGTGCTGGGGCCTGAACAACGGGGCTTGGAGCTGGCTCAGGAGTGAGCACAGTGTGTGCAGCCCAATTCCAATTCCAGTCCCTGCCCATGGCAGCAGGTGGAACCAGATGATCTTTAGGCTCCCTTCCAACCCCCACCACTCTGGGATTCTGGGATGTTGTGCACAGACCACCCTAAGCAGAATTTTCACTGTAAAAAGAGTATTAAAAATGATATAAAATAGATGTCAGTTTGTGTTGGCAAATGCTGGAGGAGAAATCAGTGATTTTTAACACAGCACAGCTCGTGCAGGAACAGCCTTTGCTGTGGCTGGGAGACCAAAGATTTTGGGCTTGTGGTCAGGGGCACTTTGTCCCAGTTACAAAACCCCCTTCCAGCCCCAGCCTCCCTGTCCAGAGCTCAGCTCATTTATCTGAGCCCAAAAAAGAACTTCAGTGCCTAAATGAGCCCAGAAAGGAACTTCCCCCTTGCACCCACAAAATGTGAACAGGACCTCAAATCCCCCATACTTAAAAAACACAAATATTTCTAAATTCCTGGTAGTGGAAGCCATGATCTGTGGGACACAGGAATAATATAAAACAGCCCCAGAGCCCAGGAGTGCTCAGCCAGGGGAGGATGCGGTTCCCCGGCTCCAGTGCTCTCAGAGCAGCCACAGCCAAGTTTGTCATCTCTGTGGCAATTCTGTGACTCACAGAGGGACAGGGCTGTCACAAGGAATTAATTTCACAGGAAAAACAAGCAGAACCACAAATAAGCCTCATAGCTTTGAGCAGAAATATTAGAGCTGCTCTGCTGTCAGAACCTTCCTTCTCACAGCTGAGAGAGGAGGGGGACTCAACACTGACCACTGGCATTAAATAACCAAAAATGTGGCCATTCCTTGTTTTTGTGTTAAAAACCTAATAAAAAAAGTCTGCCTGAAAAAACAGACAGGCTAAAGCCTCCCTGTGTTATCTGAATTTAACTGCTGCTGATCCTTGGCAGGAATTGCATCTCTGAAGCGCTCAGGGATCCAAGGAACTTGACTGTACAAATGGAAAAATATTAAGAAAAATCTTTTCTCCATATTTGTGTGCCCAAAGGGAACTCCCTGCATCTTACAAGATTCACTATTCTGATTCCTCCCAAATTTTCTGTCAGATTATTTACCAGTGGACATGGCCAGTCACAGCAATAAATTCTGTCTTCATTCTTAAAACCTCCATCCCAGTTTCAGTATTCCCTGGCTCCTATGGAGTTGGACATGGGCAGTGGAAGAAGCCTCACCTCACTCTCAATGACATGTCCCAAAAACAAACCCTTCTCTCCCTCTCTGGACATTTCTGCTGCCTGGTGGGTCTGGAGGTGTTGGCACGTGCCCAGGAGGGTGCTCAGGAAGCCAAATCTTGCCACCAGGACCAGGTTTTCCTGTGCTGGAGGGAGCCTGGGAAGGGGAGCACTGCCTGCTCCCCACTCTCCAGGGACAGCAGCAGTCTGAGACAGCAGGCTGGCAGTGGGCGTGTGGGCAAAGGATTTATCTGTGTACATTTACATGAATATTATGTATTTTATAATTATCTCTTAACAGTATTTGCATATCCAGTTTTCAGACTGACTTAGGGAATCCAAACAACATCCCTGGGGGAGCTGATTTGTACAAGTGAGGAATTTGCTGTAAAAATGATAAATCTACATGACCTATCCCAGGTTTTACTGACACCAGATTATTGCTGTGAGGTTTAGACCAGCACTAGCAGGATCTAGAAAGACCATGGCAACGTGGAGCAGGACTCTGAATAAACAAGCCACATATTAGTTCACTTTGGGCACTGTCAGATGTTAAGCACAAACACCATTCCCTCATAAAAAAATTGGCTTCTGCAGGTTGTCATGTTCTAACAAACTTCAATAACAGTGTTTAATTCCTCCCCATCACCCATTTTTATCTTCTGTTTCTTTCACACTGACATTCATACTTGGTTATCTGACACTTAATTTCTTTTTAATCTTTTCAATCTTTTTATGGATTCAAAATGATTCTATCACCCCCAGAAAAGAGCTATAACCAGCTCTGTGCTTTCCCTGCTGTATTATTTTATGTCCAAATATCTTTTAAAAAAGCACCTTAGAAAAAAAGGTTTGTTTTGGTTTGCCCTAAATATCCTTCAGGGCATCAGTGCTACTGACCTGCATGTACAGAAGAAGAAGGAAAGAAAAAGGAGACAGAGAAACAAGGCAAGAATGAAAGAAGGACAAAGGAATAAATGAAGACATACAAGGGGGGAAGTAGCTCCAGGACGCTGGACGGGCTCCATGGGCAGGGGAGACTGGGAAGGGAGAAATAAAAAAAAGGAAAAAAGCAAAACAGAAACAAAAAGCAGCTGGTTAAAATATGCTTCCACTGAAAATGGGCTCATTTCACACAAAGCTCAGCTGGGTTATGAATAGCATGATACAACACATCCAATCCTTCAAGTTGTTTGATCATAAACACCTGGGAAATTCAGAGGATCCAGAATTCCCACCCTGCGTCCCAGCTCAAAAAACACCCCACCATTTTGCATGTTTGACCTTTCAGCACAAGGCTCATCCCAGTCCTACCAAACAGCACAGGGTTTGTTATATACTGAATTTTGTTGTATACTGTATTTTCCTGGTACCAAGCAGAGGCTGTTCTTACTCTTCACCCTGTTAAAAAGCAGAGTAATTGTCTCAGAGCTGTGTCTCGCTGCTGTGCTCCTCCTGAAAATCATGCACTGCAGAGGAGACAGGCCCAGCTGTGCCCCAGCCCCACGCTTGTGTCCAGGAGGGAGGGAGGGAGAAGTGTGGGATGTGGCACCTGGGGACATGGAGATGAACGTGGCAGTGCTGGGCAATGCTGGCACTTCTCCAGCCCAAGGACCCCACGAGCAGGCTCAGACTGCTGGAGCCTGCTGGCTGGGCTCTCAGCTGGGGAAATTCCTGCAGCAGCTCCCACGGACATGGACGTGGGCTCTCCTGGAGTGAGTCTGCACACTCCTACTGCTGCCCTTTGCTCCTGGATCCCCGTGTCTCAGGGAGCAGGATTCCCTGCAGGAGTTTGGTTCTGAGGCCTGGCAGGGCTGGAAGCAGTTCCTGTCCCATCAGCAGCTCCAGCTGGGCAGCTCTGGGTGCTCATCCCCTCTCTGCTGCTTTGGGTGCTCATCCCCTCTCTGCAGCTTTGGGTGCTCATCCCCTCTCTGCAGCTTTGGGTGCTCATCCCCTCTCTGCCTCTTTGGGTGCCCATTCCCTCTCTGCAGCTTTGGGTGCTCATCCCCTCTCTGCAGCTTTGGGTGCTCATCCCTCTCTGCAGTTTTGGGTGCTCATCCCCTCTGTGCAGCTTTGGGTGCTCATCCCCTCTCTGCAGTTTTGGGTGCTCATCCCCTCTCTGCAGCTTTGGGTGCTCATCCCCTCTGTGCTGCTTTGGGTGCTCATCCCCTCTCTGCAGTTTTGGGTGCTCATCCCCTCTCTGCAGTTTTGGGTGCTCATCCCCTCTCTGCAGTTTTGGGTGCTCATCCCCTCTCTGCAGTTTTGGGTGCTCATCCCTCTGTGCAGTTTTGGGTGCTCATCCCCTCTCTGCTTTCCCCTGCAAATGGAGACCTGCCTTGGCTCAGCACTGTTCCATTTAATTCAGCTTTAATGAGACAGTGGCATGAACACCAAACAAGTGCTTTGTTTCCTTCAGATTAACAAGACTGGTACTAATTATGCACACTTTCACTTCCTCTGTTTTCTTTATAAAAGCACTAATTAAGACATGATGCTCTTATCAGTGGCAAATGGCTGCTCAGCCTGGGCATCTGCAGAATTTAAGCTCCATTTGCACTTCCTTCTTTCTGATTTTTATTAAAATAAATATTGACCACAATCTTTTTATCCAGGTATTAGAAATGAGCCTGTTTCAAACAAGGCATGGCCTTGTTATGACTGCAACAGCTCAGTGAATGTGTCTCAATTTGCATTTCTGCTGTTAAAATTAATTTCTCCAGCACTGACCAGAGCCTGCAGGAGGTCAGGGCAGAGCCTGTTGCCTGATCCAGAGCTAAATTTCAATCCTCCTAAAATTCAGTGGATTATTTGTAATGGGTGTGCTGACCCAGATCAACTGATGTTTCAAAAAGAAAATTAGTCATTCACAACAGCCTGTAATACTGACAGAGGACCTTTTAATGTTGTGTCCCATAAGAGCACCTTCACCTCTCAAACATAAATTAAATGGATGAGACAGGAAGGTGAAAACTCCTCCATAAAGTTGGGAAGAGCTGCTGCGTTATACATTCTTTGTGAGAATGACCCCTGAGGCTTTAAAAATGCTTATTTTGGGGGGAGGAAAAAAAAGTGAAACATCACCTTCTCATCCCCCACTTCTCTTCAGCTCTGATTGTCCCCCTGCAAACTGCAGCTTAATTCTGTGTTTCCCCACTGAAAGCAGCTGCTCCCCAGCAAAGACCAAGTGTAAAACCGTCCCCAAAATGACCATGCCAAGGCCACTGCAGTGAGGCTGGGCCACAGGAAGATGCTGCTTGTTAGGAAAAGACAAAAACAAACTGCAGGTATGAGGTAAGGTGTGAGATATGGGTTAAAATACTGCCAAACTACGAATATCCAGAATTCTGAGGAAGAAAGGGACTAAAAAGAGAGAGCTGAGACACTGACTGTGACTGAGGAGCGGGGACAACATGAGCACACGTGGACATAAACACACTGTTCCCAAAAAAAGAGATGGACAGAGGGGGACAAGGAGAGTCAACACAGCACTAAGTTCAGGAGGCTCACAAATGTTCACTTAGAAGGAAAATCCAGAGCAGCTATTCACACTTTTCCTTCTGAGCAGCACTGAATATTTAAAAGATTCACTTCTCTCTGAATATCTGAAATTCAAATGCAGCCTCTATGCTGGATCTCTAAAAATGCTCATGAATATGAGCTGATTCCATTTATTCTGGCACTAAAATTCAGCTAAATTGATAATATTAACTATGAAACAGTAGATATAAATCCAATATAATATTTTAGGCTAAAAAATTATCATTAGTGTATTGTATCCCACTAAGAATACTAGGAGAATTTAGAGAAAATGAAAGTGCTCAAGAAATGTGGGATTTAATGAGCCCACAGAACCTTCCTAGATCTTCACAGGTTTTCTTACATAAATAGAAACAGTCAGGAAAGCATTTGCATCCCAGCTGGGGAAAAAAAAAAGCATTTTCTTACAGGACTGAAGATGAAAAAAAGAGGGCACAGGTTTAGTCCAACACTGGAGGGAAAATACCTCTCAACAGGTACCTTTCCTCTCCTGACTCCAAACTTTATTGTCAAATATATTTGAGGGGCAAAACTGATATTCTGTCATATGACTCTGACTGTTCAGAATGGAATAAAAAGGCCAGTTCTCTGTATGGTTTTTCTGTTTTTCTGTATTTTCCCATTTTCCATCACTTATCCCAGGCCCTGGCTCCATCACTGCTGGTACAAAGCACGTCCTGCCACAGTCCAGGAAAATGTTGTTTCCAAAAGCAGAGTTTGCCCTCAAACCCAACCCTCCTCTGCCCTTCCCTGTGTTTCATCTCCATGGAACTGCAGTCACTACCCTGCATTAGAGACCACTGCAATATTTTATGGCTCCATTAAAATGCTGTCCCCATCCCTTGAGCACATCAAATCCTCTAATTATAAATAATAATAGAAACCCAGGGTAGGAAGTTCCCTGCTTTCCATCTGCTTTTCATTAGGTTCCTCAGCCCAGCCAGATCCAGGGACAATTAAGCAGCACAAGGAGTTCTGTGTTTGGAAATTCCTTCGTGGCAAAGAGCTTTACTCTGAACATACACAATGTCCTGGATGCTCCACACATCCTATTTTGATTAAAGAAATCAAAGTTGGCCTGTTGATAAGTGCAGCTCGTCAAGGCCAAATCTAAAACTTCACATTAATTCAAGATGAAATACCCTGCTAATGTCAAGCGAGGACAACAGCTCCAAGTGAGACTTTTAGGAAAGTCTCTGGTCCTTGGGGACAGCCAAACTGATGTTTTAAATACAGGTACAGAGAGAAAAGTAATTAACGTGAGTATTTAAGTGCATAAGGTGTGGACTGGAAAACACAAAATGCAGGAATATGGGAATGGCATTGCTGCATTATCCCAGCAATGCCATTCCCAGCCAGCTCTGCAGGGTGCCCTTGGCAAGATCCAGCTTCCCCTCTGGCAGCACCTCAGTCCTGCCCCATGGCATTCCCTGGGCTGTGCTGGCATACCTGGAACTGGAACTCCTTCCTGCCTTCCTCCTCTCACCCACCTCACAGAGCACTTTTCATCCAGCCAAGGAGTTCCTGGAGTCCTCCAGCACCATTCCCTAACTACAGGAACCTCCTCCCTGACTCCTCTCCCAGCAGCTTTTGCAAGGAAAGAATTCCAACCAACCTCAGGAATTCCTGCCAACCTCACTCAAGTGCTGTCACTTCCCAAGGTGCACAGAGAATGCACCCAAGGAACGGCACCAGGAATTCTGTGTGCAGAGGAGGGGCAGGATGACAGAATCAGCAGCACCATTCCTTCCACCTCAAAGCTCGTTAGAGCTCTCCTAGAGGAGCCTTTTAATGGACCCATGGAACAACCATCAGGGAAGGTCAGGGGACACCTCTGTGACTTGGCAATATCTTCCAACTTATTACTTTTCATGATACATGGACTTGTGGTGCCAGCTTTGTACCAAGCATTTCCCAGGGCTGAAGGGGGAAATCCACCCCCCATGGCGTTGTTAAAGCCAAACAGAATCTCTTCATCCATTCTGCTCCATTATCTCCCCCTAAAGCAGACCCTGCTCCCCAGCAGCTCAGCACACTGAATTGCCTGAGTCACGTTCAACAATAAACATTTGCTTGTGTTTAGGCTGCAAGTTGCCTTTCCTGTTTTAGCTGATGGAGCAGTGCCTGGGCACAGGCAGGCCCTGGATCCAGGGAATGCCCATCTCTGTGCTCTGATTCCAGATGCATATCGCCAGGAATGCCAGAGGCTGGCAGTGCCAATGGCTGAGGACACCCCTGCTCCAGCTGGACCTGAACTGAGCAAAGGACACAGATCACTGTGCAGACACTCACAGCTTGGGTATCCATGACTTTCCACCAAACCCCAGAGCTCTGAGCTGATAAAATGCTGTTATTTTCCTTGGCAAACGTCAAGCTTTTGAATTGCATCTATTTGTTTAGAAGTATCAAGTGAGCAATCTGCCAAGATAAGGAACATCATTAAAATAGAGAAGAGGAATGAGAAGAACACCAGTTCAACACCAACTCCACTTCCCAGCTGCTTAACATTTTAAGAAAAGACAGCACATTGAAACTTCTCGATACTAAAGATATACAGAAATATCTTTACCTATATGAATATAGAGATATTTTTTAAAAATCCCCCACTCCCCAACAGTAAATTTTACAGAGCTCTCAGTTATGCCAGCACATCTAATGCCAATCACTTCCAGAACACACTGAAAGGATGGGAAGGTTGACAGTAAAGTCAGATTCAAAATCCCATTCTCTATTTATTATTCCTTCTTTCAGCAGAACTTTGGATTAATTTGTCTGTTTTTCCTACAACACAGAACTGTCCAGAAGGCAGGAGGAAGCAGATGGAGACATGTACCCAAGAGCACAAGCAACCAGCATTCAAATTCTGTTATATCCAACTTCCTCCATTTATCCTCAAGCAGAAAGAACCTTCCAGTACCAAGGTGATCTATTCCATCCGATCAGCACAAACACTGCTGCTCATCTGTGTTCTGTAGAAAACATCCTGACATGCAACACTCCCTTGACTACCCAGAACTGGGATGTTTCATGGAATCTCTCACTACAGACTGCTCAAAGTATCTTGAAATTTGGACAGGTTTAAATCCTTCAAGTCAGGCAGAAGGTGGACACTGACACAAGTCTGTACAGCAGGTGAAAGACATTCAACAGTGGGAGCTCCCCAGAGAGGGGCAACGTGTGGGTGACCAACACACAGAGGGGCATGAGGATGTGCAGGGGATGATCAACACTCATGACACGTGTGAAGGAGGTATTAAACACAGAACACACAACGAGAACTCCAGTCCAGTTCACTGCATCAAGAAAAGCTGATTTACACACCTGGTTTTGGTACCGAATTGGTCACGGACTGAGGGACTTTGTCGTTGATGAGTTCTACACATTCACTGGGAAAGAATCCAACCTGGAGTAAAACAGAAAGAGGAAATGGAGTGTTATGATCTGAAGTGTTCAACCAAGATCTCCCCTCAACTCCCCCTGCATGATGCTCCCTGACATTATCCAGCATCAAATGACCAGCAGTCATTGACAACTGCAGGTTCTGCTCTGCTGCCAGCACCCTGAGAGAGAACAATCTGAGAGCCCCAGGCACTGCAAGGTCCTGGAGTGATCAACTTTGAGTGCTAATTTGCAGTGTCCCTGCACTGACCTTCAATTCAGCATTTCTCCCTGCAGCCCCTCAAAGGCAGAAAGGCTGGAGAGCCCCTCTAAACCAGCCTAAGGGTTAAAGGCTGTGGGAAGGATCCTAATGTGTTCTTGGAGAAGGATGTGCCTGCAGACATTCCCATGCCACTCAAGAGGAGCTGCTGTATCTGGGGAGAAGCGAAATTATTTCCCTTTCCCTGTTTGAAGATTCAGGCTAAGCTGTGACCAGAGAGGAATTTGGCACTTCCCTGCATCCCCACCTTCTCTCTTATTTCCCAGCATCTTTCTTCTTACTTTCATCCCAGGTGAAAATCAGACCAGAGCAGACCTTTGGTAACTTTAATCCATGGTGCATCTCTGCCCACCTTTTCTCTGTGTTGCTCACCCAGCACAGCTCCTGTATTGTGAGATGGAGCTCAGGCACCAGCACCTCCCAGACTCTCACCTGAGGCAGGGCAGATTTCCTGTCCCATTGCCTGTGACTGGACAGCTGGAAGCACCAAGTCTGCTCAAAATCCTCAGGAACACGAGGGAAAGGCCAGAGGATGGCCCCAAGCTCATCTGATCAGAACTGAGCCAGAACTGTGCCAGTCATGTTGGCACATCCATGAAACCCTCTGGAGGCAGAGGGGCAGTCAACACCAAGCCTGGCAGACACTCCCTCCTCTATTCATTCATCTTACACAATTCCCTTTTGTCTCCATGGAGAAAGATTGATCTCCTTCCTACTCCAAGTTAATTTTCACCCACCAGCTTCCCACCAGTTTGGTGGCAGTGTCACATGTGGGGTGTCCAGACTTAAGTTATTCCAAATTCCCCAAAGGAAGCAACAGTTACCAGAGCCCACACCTTCCTCTTCCCACACCCCGACATCCAACAGGGCAATGCTCTGCCCAAGCACAAGGACAAGCTGTCACCCATCACACAATGTCACAGGAAAATAGGATTGTTGTCAGGACTCTGAGCTCAGGACAGAGCCTGCTGGAGCAGCACTCTGGGCCAGCAGCACTCAGGCTCTGAGCTGGGCTTCCCTGTAACTGGGACTGGCCTGGGCATCGCAGGAGACTCACAGAACCCACCCAAAATCCAACACCAGGCATGGCTGCACCTGCCACAGCCTCAGGTCTGCAAGGACATGGTATCCTGGAGTTATGGAACACAGTGGGGATTTTTGTGCAGTTTATAGACAGAAATGTGCCCATTAACACAAGAAAATGAGCATGAACAGCAGCATCACATAGAGAGGCCCCTCCTCTGGCAGCTCATGGCTCAGGGACCTGCTCTGCTGGGAGATGCCAAGGAACAGGCTGAGTGGCATGGACACTGAAGTGCTGGTGTTTAAACAAAATACTTCATGGTTTTACACCATGAAATCCCAGGATGGGCTGGGTTGGAAGGGACCTCAGGGATCATCCAGTCCCTTGCCAAGGGCAGGGACACCTTCCACTCTCCCAGGTTACTCCAAGCCCCAGTGTCCCACCCAATGTTCCAGGGATCCAGAGGCAGCCACAGCTTCTCTGGGCACTCTGTGCCAGGACCTTGCCACTCTCACAGGGAGGAATTTCCTCCTTATATCCAACCTAAAATTCCCTTTTTTTCATTTTGAACCATTCCCCCATGTCCAGTCACATCAGTTCCTGATGCAAAGTCCCTCTCCACCTTCCTTGTAGCCTGCCCAGACACTGGAAGGTGCTCTGAGGTCTCCATACAACGTTCTCTTCTCTTCCCCAGGCTGAACTTTAACACTTCACCATGGCTGACAGTCTCTGCTGGACATTTCCCATGTGACAGATACAGGAGGCAATTTTAAATTTAGGAAAAATGCACAGATCCAGGGAAAGTCTCAGCCCACCACACAGATATCATCTGGGAAACTCCACAGCTGGAGTGATGAAGTTTCTTCCACTTTCAGTAACTGCCCACATTGTCTGTAAAAAAAAAGGAAGTCCTGGGACCCCAACCTTCTATTGTTCCTCTAAATCTGGATCTAAACCCAAGCCCAGACCCCACACTGTTGAACATTTAATCAAATGCTGGACATGAAATCCAAACTCATTTGCCTTTGACTGTTAACACAGTATTCCTCCCGCCTGCGGATGCACTGTACAACACAAACCAGGAATTCAGAAATTAAAGACCCTGGATGGTGTTGTCACTGCTTCCAATATCCCAGAACCTTCCCAAATCAAACATTCTACCTGCTCTCCATGTATCACTTTTGCCACGTTCACACCAATAATTACAATGGATTTTTAAGGGGCAAAGAATTGTGCTGGCTCCGTCATGTTAACTCACTGCTAGAATTTATCTACATTTTCAGACTTACTTATTCTAACTTCTTGCAAGATCCCCAAGAGATCCTCGTCAGGGTTCTAATCCACAACTTGTGCCTCATTCCCACCCATTTAAAAGATGCTACTTCTCCTCCTATGGGAAGTTTTCCATGATTTTGTATAAATAAATGAGTTTAGTCCAAGAGTTTATCTCAACAGATGTAGCAAGGCACTATTAGAGCTTGAGCCAGGATTAAAGGATTTGGCAATGTAGGAAAATTAATAGCCAGGGTAGTATATATTTAGATAAATGCAAGGTCATCTAAAGGTTAAATATATCACTACAGACCTTCAGCAGAGGAGGAAGGTACATGCTGGTGCATGAGAACTGTTCTGCAACACCTACTACAGCTTTATCTTTTCACTTCTGTGACAGGGGCTGCTGGAACTGGAGGATACAAGAGGCTTTAAAGGGAAAGGTCAGAGTAACAATGGTAATTTTCAGTATGGGGAGCAAATTCAAAAAAATGAGGAAGTACATGCAACTTAAATGGCAAATGAAACATTGAGACATTTGGATTGCTTTTTTTGGGTTTGACATAATCTACAGTGTGGATTCAATTTTAGCCAAAAAGTTTTCTCTTTTCCTTTTAAATCTGATGACAGTCTAGCAAAACCTGACAGGGAAACTGCAACTTTTAATGGCCTATTTGGCCTTCCTGAGGAGAATTTTCACTGAGTCTTTGCCAAGTGACTACACAGAGTGCAGGACACCCTTACCTTGTTCCCAAAGGAGCCCCTGCTGAGAGGTCCTTTCACTTTAGGGCACTACTAACAGGAGGAACAGGATTATTACTCCTCTTATCCTGAGCTCCTGTTAAAGGGAGTTGAACACCTGGGCCATAAAAATATTGTGACTTCTTTTATTCACAAAAAAATGTCTGTGTGGGATGGTACTTGTTGATTATCCATTCTTGACTGGTGTGGAGCAGCACTTTAGGAAACCAGAGAGCTGGAGAGGGACTTTGGACAAGGGACGGAGTGACAGGACACAGGGAATGGTTTCCCACTGCCAGAGGGCAGGGATGGATGGGATTTAGATTGGATACTGGGAATAACTTCTTCCCTGGGAGGGTGGGAGGCCCTGGCACAGGGTGCCCCCAGAGAAGCTGTGGCTGCCCCTGGATCCCTGGGAATGTCCAAGGCCAGGCTGGATGGGGCTTGGATAGTGGAAGGTGTCCCTGCCCATGGGAGAGGTGGGACTGGATGATCCCTAAGGTTCCCTCCCAATCCAAACCCTCCTGGCCTTCTGTGGAACTGGGACCTGCAGTCTCACAATCAGCTGAAGCTGCTGCAATCACAGTGTGATTAAAATCAGCCCTGTCCCCCCTGGCTGCACACCCTGGTTTTGTCACCTCTCCAGCAGTGCAGGTGGTAGGGCAGCTCTGCACCTCAGGAAACTATTCCCAAAAACCAGAATAATTCAGGACAACCAAAGGCAGTCATGCATCAAACAAGGGCCTGTCCCCAATGACTCAGCTCCCTGACACAGAGCTGATTGAAAAGACAAAGAGGGCTGAAGGCTGTTAATGTGGAGGTGGCTGTAATTTAGGTAACAATCTTACAGAGAAAGCACTGACTCACACTGAGGGCATTGGAAGAGAAAAAATCATTTTACTTCAAGCAGAGCAAATGCTAAGAAGCCTCGTGGGCTGTTTTGTTCACACAGATTAGGTGTGTTGCAATGCAGTCGTGAGCTCAGGTATGCAGAGAGCACAGGCACTGTGCCAGGGAAGTGTGATGGATCCACAACCAGTGAGTCATCCCTGGAGGGCAGCTCTGGCTGCCAGGAACACTCTGACTTCCACGCTGAATCCAAGTGCAGGTGCTTGCAGCCTGTCAGAGCCAGTTTTTGGCTCACATCTGCAGAGCTGCCTTGAGTTCCTCAACACAGCCCTCCCACTATCCCAAGGGATGCAGGACAGGCAGCAAGGAAGGCACTTCTGCCTGGGCACACACAGCTCACAGCTGCTTCAAATGCACAAAGAACAGGGGAGTTCCTTTAAGTCAAGAAGTAATTTTTTTCCCCTTTCAGCAAAACAAGAAGTTTTTTTCCCTGTTCTTGCTTTCCTCATATCAAGACATGATTTCTAATGGAAGCTGTGGTTGGTTGATAAAACCCTGCTCCCCCTTAACATGAAGCAAAAACCCAAGAAATAACAGGACAAGCTGTCCAAACATTTGGTGGCAGGACCTCCTCCTTTTATCTGCTCTCAGAAATCACAACTATCTGGCTCTGTTGATTTATTTTATTAATTCAAATGACTGGATCAACAGATTGCTATCATTGCAATGTTCCTAAACAGGAACAGAACTATTTGCCTCTAACAAATGCTTTAGAGGCTGCACAGCTTCATCTGTGCCTACACCTATTGCTGTAACAACATTCTTCACCTACACACTCTTTTTGAGCATCCATCAAGGACACTTCTGCCTGTAACTCATCTCTAGGTCTGGTGTAGCAACAGGGATAAATTCTGTGAATTCTTACTGCTTGTATCATCTAAAGACTTCATTCCATCAGGAAATGTACATTTTCTGTACATTCAGAGCTCATGAGCCTTAAACTCGACACACAGGTTAAGACTTAGAGCAAACCCAGCTCCTGGAGCTGTGGGAACACAGAGCTACATCTCCATGGTGTGTTTGGCTGTCACCTGCTCACACTGTGACCACTCCTGCTTGTCATTAAAGACACAAGATTATTCCACCCCTAATTTTCTGTTAAGCCAGAATATGGTGCTGTATTTCTGCAGCTGCTCCTATCTGTTGTGTCAGGAGCCTGACTGTGCAGGGACACAGAAAACCCCCTTTTCTGGTAGTTTGCTGATCACCATGTTTTTATGCTGGGAAAACACAACAGGATCACTGTGATCTGAGAGGCACAAAGCTGTGACAAACTGCAGAAGGGCTGCCTTGCTTCTGTGTCTTTCATCAGCAGTGCTGTTCTCCAGACCTGGCCCCAGTGTCAGGCAGCCTGAATAATGGGATCTACATCCCACACAGGGCTTCCAAACCCTGTGCAAAGTGCCCACACTCAGGCACAGACCACAGAGTAGCTTTGTTTTGCTTTACTGATTCACTAGGAAGTTAATCATGGCATAGGCTGATCATTCCAAGCAGTATTACAGCATTTAATCCACTGAGGGTTGGAAATGAAGTCTGAGGTGCCTTTCACCCTAAGCCATTCTCTGATTCTATGACAGTACAGCATATTCAGCTCTAAGGTTTCTAAGATTAGAACACAAGTCCAGCAAAGGTACAGCACAGTTCAGAAGCAGAAGTTTGTTCAAGTAGTACCAGTGTGTTGACTCTAGAAACAAATTAAACTTCAGAGCAGGTAGTCTATGTCCACGCTACTCTGACTTTGCAAATGAGATGTCACCTGAACTCCCACACCTGACACAAAGCCAACACAAGCTGTGTCTGACATGCCCTGGCTGAGCAGACAGCACTAGGATGGTGCACTGCATCCACCTTGGACTGGGAGATCCAGCCACTGGGCACTGACAGCAGCAGGGCCACAGCCTGGTCTGGCACAGAAAGAGCTGTCAGGGAAAACCTGAGGAGCCTTGAGAAGACTTTCCATGCCAAATTACGCAAGTGTCTGGTCAATCCTGAGCCTCTGCAGAGCAAACTCCTCATCCCACCCACTCACAGACAGCAGCTGCAGATGGAAATCCCTGTGGCTGAAAGCAGCTGAAATGTGAGACAACACAAGTCAGCCCCCCAACCCGCAGTGGCTCTGGGGTTTGCTTGGTTAAAAGAGACTTTTAAAGCTTTTACGTTTCCTAATGGCAAAATCCAAAGGATTAAAAACTCCTTGGAAGAACTGCCATTTCAACACAGAAAGTTTGGTACCTAATCCCCAGGCATGTTTAGGACCTTTTGAAAATTCAGTCTCCATTGCTGTGATGTCTCTCTGAAAATTCAGTCTCTGTGTGAAAATTCAGTCTCTGTGCTGTGATGTTTACAGGGACCAGCAACACTGACACCACACAGTGAACACAGGCATGGATGGGTGGCTTGTCTAAGTCAGCAGCACTGTTTCCTCAGCTGGAATTCTCCAAATCCTCTATGTTCTGCCTGAGCTGGTTTTAGCTACTGGAAGGAAGGGGATGATGTGAGTAACAGTGTCAGCTGCCTTGGAGGGGGAGCAGCACAAGCTTCCACTGCCATCAGGCCAGCTGTCCATCACAGGCCACAGCCAGAGCTCCTTCCCGTGGTGAGGGAGGAAGGAAACTTCCAGTGGAGACCCTGTGTCTGCTCCAGCCCCAGCCCAGAGAGAAGGGGAGTCCCCTGACACCAAGGCAGGGACACCCTGCTCGTCCCCTGAGCCACCCTGAGCAGGCACAGCAGCTCCAGGAGCACAGCACTGAGGCTCCTGCTTTTGTTCCAGCCCCACTGCCACGGCTGGGCTGGCGCCTACCTGGAACCCGTGTTTTCCTCTCCACCACGAGGTCAGCTCCTTTGGTGGCATGTCGATGACAGACACGATGTCCCCCACCTGCAAAAGGTTGACAGCATCAGTCACAGCCAGGAGGAGAGCACAGTTCCAATAACCACAGTCTCAGCACTGCAAAAAACTGCACAGCTCTGGAGCAGCTGCACATCTGCCTTTGCAAAACCGAGCTGTGGGGTGCAGGAGTTCCTGCATTGTCCAGCACACAGGATACAGCTGTTCCTGAGGAAAGGGCCTGAAGAGCAGCAGGCTCCTGGGAAGGGCTACAGAGGGTTCTGGTTCAACTGCAGCCATGTGTCAGCACTTGGGAAAATCTGCTCTAGTAGCTGAACTGATTTTTACTGCCTTACCCACGAGTCTGCAGGCACTGACATGTGTCTCCTTGCTCCCTCTCACAGCACAGTGAAGAGCTGCCTTTGCAGCTCCCAAACTGCCTCAGGTGAGCTGCCCAGGGTTAGGAAGTGAGCAGAGGAGAAGTGGTGCTACAGCAACAGGATGGAAAATGCAAAGGACACCAGACAGGCTTTCTGAAGCTTTGCTCATTCCCATAAAAATGTAGTACTGCAATAGTTCAAAAGATCAGTATCATCAATACTAAATTTGGCTTGATTTGAATCAAGCTCTTTGTGGCCTCTGTTACAGAAAATGAGAAGGGGCAGAACCTAAATAAATACTGCAGGTATTCCAGGTAGGTGGGCAAAAAATTCATGCCAATAATGCCCAACTTTTACCAGATATTTGACAATGATGGATTCAAAGTGTTTTACAGAAAAGACAACACATCACCCATTTGCAGACAGGGATGACTGAGACATGGGGAAATTATTTCCTCCAGGGAATAGTGAATCAAGAGGAAAGCAAATGCCCATGAAGGAAACTGCTGCCACCACAGGAGCAGAGACACTGAGGATGTTTCTCAGAACTGGGGAGCAAACCCCAGACAGCTGCTTGTGCAACTGCCTACTAGAAATTTAGAATAATAAACACAGAGATAATTTGGGTTAGGGAACAGGACTCAGCATCATAACCCCCGGACCCTGTTCTGTGTCAGTTCTGCTGTGGTGTCTCACTGCACACCGCTGGAAACCACACGTGCCTCAGTTTCCCTTCTGCACAGGGCAAGATTTACAAGCAGGGAGTGTCATTTCAGTGCTCTCGTAAGCTGACAACCAGCCTGGATCCTGTGCTGCTGGGATTCCAGCTCAGAGCTGCCATGCCCACGTGTCCCTCTGATCACACAGTGCTTTGGGGTACACCAATCCTTGCCTTGATTTGAGCATGAACAAACCCCTGGCAGCACCAGACTATCACTGTTATTTTTTCTTCCTGTGCTGCACATCAAGGATGTGATCACAAAGCTCCTCAGGGCACTGTTCTCCTTCACACGTTTCGTAGAAACAGCACCATTGCACAGGGCAACCAGAGCACAGACCACTGCTTTTTGGGTAAAACAGACAACTGCCAGACAACCAAAAACTTCCAGGGTCTGATCTGGAGATCTTGGATGAGATGTGGAGCAACCTGGGCTACTGGAAGGTGTCCCTGCCCATGGCAAGGCGTGGAATGGGATCAGTTTTAAGGTCCCTCCCAAGTAAAACCATCCTGAGATTCAGAGATTCACTCCACAGCAGCTCCTGCACTGGATTTTCAGGCCAGTTTTAGCTCATCACCTGCCCTTTAAACAGCAATTATTGGCCAGTCTTGTTCTTTACTTCTCATGGGAGCTGAAGCTCTTAAAAATGGTTATGGATAGGGACTTGCTCAGAGGGTGTGTGTAACCTGAGAAATAAAACTTGTGTCCACACAGGGACAGTCACCCTGAACAGAAAACACATGGGCTCTGCTCAGGGACAGCCCAGAGGAGCTGGTTAATCAGAAGATACTAATGCCAAGTAAAGCTGTATTTTAAAGATGACTGAACATCTGCCTGTATCCAGCTCACTGCAGAGCGAATATTTAACTCCATCTTCCAAGCTTCACCTCACAAAACATTGTGGAAGTGTCTGGACATATTCCCAATGGGCACACAGGCCCAGACACCCAGATTACACTCATTTGGAGCTGACAACAAAGAATGCAAGTGCTTTATTTACCTCAAAGGACAGTTCATCTGCTGCTTGAGCAATGTATCTCTTAATGACATGGGCAGCAGCAATAGCAGGGACATTAATGGATGATTCCTCATGGACCAGCAGGTGATTCCCCTTGTTATCAATCTGAAACAAAGAGCACAGGGGACTGTGAGGCAGCTGAGGACAAGTGAGGAGGCATTTTAGTGGTGCAAAGGCTTCAAGCTGATTGAGAGAGACAGCCCAGCCCTGGGCCCCAGGAGAGAGGGCACAGCTGAGCTGGAGCACTCACTGGGGGCTCCAGGAGGTTGGGTGTGCCTGTCCAGAGGAGAGAAACGCTGGCTTGGTGCAGCTTGGTGTACAAACAGTGACACAGAGAGGGTCTGCACCTCCCTTTAGCCCCACATCATGGTGGTTTTCCATGGCAATACAGATGTGCTACAAAAATCCTCTACGACGTGGAATTAATGCTTGAGGTACTGAGGCAAGGAGAAGATGCTGTAAACCCCAAAATTAGTGCTGCTTTCCATTTTCTCCCACCCTTTAATTAATTTTTTTAAAGAAAACATGTAACCCCCCCCCCCCTTTGCAATCATCAGCACACTTTCAAAACTCCCAGATTTCTGTGTAGAATTGTGTAGGATTTTCAGTGAGTCACAAAGGTTACTCTGCACTGGGTTTGCTGTGATCTCCAGGCCTACTGTGTTGCTCTGAATGCTACATCTTATTTCTCCCTACAGCTTCCTCCCTCCCTTTGCTGCTTTCCAAGATTTTTCTCATCCCAAAGGATTTCAGGGTGAGAAGGATATCAGTAGGGGAAATTGCAGGAAAACACACTCAATCCTTATCAGATCCATTTAAAAAAGAGCTGCAAGTCTATTAATAGCTGTTTCTATTCCTGGTGTGCAGCGATGGAAAGCCACACGTTCAGGCAGCCTGAGCAGGGACAGCTGGACACTCCTCCAGCCTCCCCTGCCCTCATCCCCACTAAGAGCTATTGTTTAAAGGCTACAAGACCATTAAACCTGAAAGCAGAGCTGCAGCTGCAGTTCACAACACACAAACTGTGCCACTGCAAGCACAAGGCTGCCTCTGTCTGCAAGGGAGCCAACAGGAGCACAGAGTATTTGCTGGGCTTGGAGCTGCCACAGGGAAAAATGATTTAAAAAAACAAGAGAGCAGGGAAACACCCTAACAGAGACAGCTGAGTTTTAGAAATGTGCCACAGTTGCAGCATCGCCTTGGCAAAAAAGGAGAGCAGGAATAAGTGAGCTTTGAAGTAAGTGAGCCTTCTGCAACCCATCACTAGGAGATCCAGCCCTGAACCTGGCATTCCCAGGCAGCTCCCTGGGACTGCCACCTCCTCTGTGAATACCAGCAGGACAATCCATTTCTGAGAGACAAAACCCAGGTTATAAGGGAAAAAACTCTTTACTCTTAATACTGATTCTGTGTGTCCTACATCTTCTATGTGCTAGTAACAGGAGAATAAAAGCTTTCAGAATAGAATTTCAGTAACACCAACAGGTCTGGAAAGAGCAGGTGTGTGCCTGCTGTGTTTCCAAGGTCAGGAAACAAGGAACACCCCAGGTTTGTGCTGTACCTCCATCCATGTGAGGGCAGGGCCACAGTTGATCTTGTTGCCCGCGATGTTGGAGAGCCGAGCCAGGTAAGCCATCAGCATCTGGGTGACCAGCTGAGACACAAACACACACAGTGGTTCTGTTAGTGCACCTGCCTTTGGAGAGCCTTCTGCAGGCTTAGGGAAGACCAGAAATCACCCACTGCCACAGGCAAGAGTTACAGAGATTCGTTCCCTTCTGCAAATAAATGCATTTCTGTTGTTCAAAGGACACCAAGCTACACACAGGGTTATGATGGTTACACCAAAAGAAAGGGTCAAGAAGCAGCTCTCTGTGAAAGTAATGATGTTATTATTATCATTCTGTAAGATTCATGCAGATTTTCCTAACTTCCCTTGTCAAGATGCCTTAAATCCAAAGCTTTGTCCTGATTGTGGACACACACACAAACAACTCATGTCTTAGGGAGACACCTGAGAACCACCTAAGAACCAGGCAGTGAACAACCCCTGAGTGCCACTTCCACACGCCCGCAGAGCCTCAAGAATGCAGCACCTCACAGTGACCCCCTGGCCAAAGAGTAACATTTCAGCCAGTAGAAGAGGGGTTTAAAAACACACTTTGCCATGGCCCTTTGTAACAGTGAACTGGTTTTTATTACAGAGAAGCCACTGAGGTCTTTCCAGAGTCTCCGAGTGACAGTGGTATAAAGCAGCATTGTAGCCCAGAATCTGTAGGACTGTTCAAAACATTGTTCTCCTCAAACATCTGTTCCAACGTGGCCAATTCAAAATAAAAAATATATGATGAGACACCCCACAGCTGCAGAGCAGCAGAGCTGTTCAGCATCTTCACATCCTCTGTGCTTGCAGACAGAATGCAGATTTTCAGGCTCTTGCTTTAAAGTCCAGTTAAATCAGTGGTACAAGTAAGGATGCAAGAGATAGGAATGCCTAAATTAAAATAAACCAGGAATTCATTGTCCTGAATATTGCTGCTTCTGCTGAATTTAAACTTGAAACCCTCCTCAGAAATACCGTGCATGAAGCCAAAGCAAGTGTTAAATCAGTCTCTCTGCTGAGTGATGGGGCTGCATGATCAGTTCCTTAAATTCCATGGCAAACACCCTGTAAAATTCCAAGGGGTACTAATTTCAGTGTCCCCATCCTCCAAAACGATGCAGCCAAGATTCACCTGCTTCTTTCCAAGAGATTTTTCTGGACATGAATAAATCTTTCAATTATCAGCAGTGAGAAACTGAGGTAATTTCAGTTCATCATACTCAGGGTGAAGACAGTAAGCCAAGAAATGAGTATCCCTTAGAGGAAAAAAAAAACCTCATCGAGGAAAAAGAGCTTTTTAAAGACCATTTAAATAACACACTAATGCAAATGCTCTTAAAAACACTCCAGGAATACTCAGTTTAAAATGGAAGCCTAGCACTCCAAATGGGATTGCCCTTGCAGTGCAGCTGCCTCAGACAGCACGATTCCCTGGGAATGCTGAGTTGTTAACACTAAGCCAGGAAATACCTACATCACTGACAAAGTTTCCAAAGACAAAACCAAATTCACATCTAAGGGACCACAGGACAGCTGCTTTCTTGACACTCAATTACCATTCCAGATTCAGCAGCTTAATTAATTTGTCTGAACTTGCAGGACATTTCCCTTTAGATCACTGAAATTAGGGGTGGAAAACACTGACTTTATTCGTGGTAGCCAATTTTCAAATGTAACCCAGGCTGCATTAAAATTACTCTCTACTAGAAGTAAGTATACTCATTACTAGTATATTACTAGTAGTAAGTATACTTATTACTATAACTCTGTGTCCTAGAAATACATGGAATTGCTGAGGCTGGAAAAGATCTCTAAGTCCACCACTAAACCATGTCCCCACATCTACACACTTCTGAACACTGCCAGGGATGGTGGCTCCACCACTGCCCTGGGCAGCCCCTTCCAGTGCTTGACAGCCCTTTCCATGATGGAATTGTCCTTGATATCCAAGAAAGCTCCCCTGGAGGTCATGTCTTGCACAAATCCCATGCCTGAGCATGCCCTGGGTGTCCCAGAGGGGCCCCTTACCTCGGGGCTGTCCTTCAGGGCATCGGAGCGGGGCAGCTCTGCCAGCTGCGAGAAGCGGCGGTCGTAGATGCACAGGTGGAGGTGTTTGTCCAGCACCCGGAAATCCTCATAGCTCCTCTTCACGATCCAGCTCCTGCCCTGCACACACAAACAGCCACTGTCAGAGCTCCTCAGCACGGACGGGCCAGAAAGGGAAATCTGAGCACAAATAACACTTTCTCCTTGAAACATCCCAAAGCGATCAAAGTGCCCGAGTAACGTTTTCATGGTTTGATCTGCAGGTAACATTTTCATGTTTTAATTTGCAGGTAACATTTTCATGGTTTAATCTGCAGGTAACATTTTCATGGTTTAATTTGCAGGTAACATTTTCATGTTTTAATTTGCAGCAGCCATTCATGCTCAAATCAGCCATTAGTGGTCCTGTTTTAATTATTTAACCATGGGTTTGGATGTGACCCAGCAGCATGAGAGCTTTAACTTCGACCTGTCTTACAAGGATTTTGTAGCATTTTCCTACGTGAGGTGTCCTTGCACAAATGTAAATCACCAAGTGGTTGTATAAACAGCGTGAAATTAGATTCCAAACAGATAGAAGCATAAAAACGCAGAGATCTGAAGGCAGGATTGAAGCTTGCAAAATTTCTGCCAGGTGCCCCAGGCAAAGCTTCAGCTGAATTAAGAAAACAATCTATGATGAACAATTCTAGCTGCAGATTTATTCCTGAGTGCATATCATTTTCCCAATTAAACTATAGACAAGATACAGACTGCTCCAGGGGACAAGGAAGGGACTGTGGCAGCACAGAACAGTTTGCTTTGTAAAGCTTTTAATATCTAATGATGACTTTTAAGTGCTCCACAGCCTATTATGATCAATAAAAAATGTTGTAATAATGCAGCACTTTACAGGTCAAAGCACTTTATGAAGAGTCATTAATCACAGAATTCCACAGTGGCTTGGGATAGAAGGAAACTTAAAGCCCATCCAGTCCCACCCCTGCCATGGGCACAGGCACCTTCCCCTGTCCCAGTTTGCTCCAAGCCCCATCCAAGCTGGCCTTGGACACTGCCAGGGGTGTGGAAGGAAACAAGGGATCAGATTGCTCTGGGTTACACAGGCATTCAGAGGCAGTGCCAGGGACTGGAAGTGACACAGGGATGCCTGAAAGTGAAGCAGAAAGCAGGGAGTAAGGGGGACACACCAGGGGACAGAGCTGTAAATGCTGACTTGCTGTGCCCAGCTGGCAGGGCTCTGCCAGGTGCCCTCTCCCCTGAGATACAAAAGCATGGCCTACTCTGAACTCCCAGTCATGATTCCTCTACGCTGATTTCTTTATCAGAGAAGTTCTAAGCATCAGTTTTGCATTAATATCCAAAGCCTGCGAGGCAATTGCAGATATAAACCCTCCAATCCAGCTACATTCTGTCCCAATGATTTAAGACAACTCCACACTGTGACTGTGTTCATAGACTCTGCTTTCAGTTTATGAGAAATCACCGTATTTCACAATCCTACAAAGAGGCACCTACACAGGATTAATGATTTGGGATTTCCATATTATGTAATTTCACTTTTTGTCTATAGGAGAAAAACAAAACCAGGAGTGCAAGACTAATTCTGTTCATGGAGCTGTCAGCCTTCCCCATTTCTCCATATTTTGCAATTAAGGGATTCTTGCTCTCTTGCTGAGCTGCCAGTGTGACCTTCAAGGTTCAGTCACCAACGTAGGGAACAGCAGCCTGAGAAATCCCTGTGATCCTGGATCTGCCTCTGCCACCAAACCGGGCATTTCATTCCTACATGACCACCCAAACAACAAAACGATCTGTCAAACGATCCTGAAGCTGTCACTGATTCCATCCGATTTCATTTCAAAGGTTGGCCCGTAGCTTTGCAGCCTGGTTGCCACGAATGAGCGCAGTAAGAGTTAAAAGCAGCCGGAAGGCAGAGCTGGGTCAGCCCCTGCTGTGCCAGGGTGTGCAGGATCACACACCATCCCGGTCCCAGGGCTGACAGCAGCAGGAAAAGGTGATGGATGAGCAGGGACAGCTTACCCCACAGCAGCAGCAGTGTCTCTGGTCCCACGGGAGGCTCCTGGAGCAAGGGCAGGCAGCAGAGCCGGAGCGCGGGCAGGGAACCGGGATCCTCGGCTCCTGCACCTCCAAACTGCAGCTCACAGCTGCTAAGCAACCAGCAGAGCTCTCCCGGAGCTCTGCCATCCCTGAGCTATCCCTGAGCCATCCCTGAGCTATCCCTGAGCCATCCCCAAGCTGTCCCTGCCAGCAGCCCAGGCTCCAGGAGAGAGATGCTGTAGGTGCCTGGAGGCCAGAACCTCATCACCATTCCCAGGTCACTCAGCCTAGGATTGTGGATATCAGGCTCTTGTGCAAAAGGATCATAGTTTACTTCATGGAATCATGGAATATCCTAAGTTGGACCCACAAGGATCATCATTCCACATCCTGTCCCTGCACAGATCCCCCAGTAATTCTACCCTCTCCATCCCTGGCAGTGCTGTACAAATTCTTCTGGAGCTCTGGAAGCCTTGGGGCCATGCCCATTCCCTGGGGAGCCTGGGCAGTGCCCCCTCTGGGGGAAGAACCTTTCCCTAAATCCAACTTAAACTCCCCTGGCACAGCTCCAGCTGCTCCTCAGGTCCTGTCACTTCTCTCAAAAGAGCTCAGCATCTGCCCCTCCACTTTCTGGGATCAGGGTTGCCAATTCCTGTCAGAATTCCACTCAGAGTGGCGGTGCACAGGCTGTGCTGGCACAGCGCAGCACTTCAGGAGCAGTAACACACATTTCCACCCAGCAGAATGTTATTCCAACACTCTAAATGGGAGTATTTACCAATATTCTACAATTTTAATCCTGGCATAATTTATCTCAAAAATCTCCCATGCTTCAGGTTGGACTTCAAGCTGTATTAAGCCAAGTTTTTGCAGATTTGGAGCCTGAGTGATGAATTTTTAAGCCACATTTACATAGGATGCAATTAACTTTACAGGAAGGAATCACTGCAGCAATCAAGGAAGGAGCTGGACAGTACTTAATGCTTCCCCTTAGATCTCCAGCACAAATCACAGGAAAGCAAAGTCTGGATTCTCCCAGCCAGACTCCCAGAGAGCCACAGCCAAAGCAGCAGCAACAGCACCAGCCTCATCCCGGATCCAAAGTACTACAAAGGTTTCAAATATAATTGGAAACCATAATACAATTTACCAATATAAAAATTGTACATCTTGCTCCCCTTTCCTGCAAATTCTCAAGCACCAGAAAGGTTTGGCAAAAGGATTATTATTTTTTTTTAATTTAGAGAGTTAATAAAATATTAGATACAAGTAAGTGCCTGTTAAGTTGATCTTGTGTTGTCAACTGTGTTTTATAGCAAAGCTCAACATTTCTGGGGCTTCAGGCACTCAACATCCATATGGCAAAAATGTCTTCATCGTGTCTTTAATGATTTCCATAAACTGTTGCTCAAATGAATTTTTGATCAGCCTCTAATTTTCTAATTCAATAATTACTTTTCATTTCTTTAATTATTAATGGTCCTGATTTACAGAAGCACAAACTTAAATCCCATTCATTCCAGTGGGACATAAGAGGTGAAGTTAAGCACAAAGCAATTTCCCAGATTCAGACCTTCAACTACAAACCTGGCTGTGACAAAGTTCTTCAAAATAAAAAAATCAAATATCAAGTCAAGATTTCAATAATGCCATTAAGTACTTCCAGGATCTTTAAAAGGAAAAATTGACCAGTGACTTAAAAACAAGTTCCTCTTGAAAACAAAATCAATGTATTTTTTGATGTTGCCTTTTACAGAAACATTGACAATGAAAAGTATCATGAAGAATCTGGAATTTCTCACAGAATGGAAAATCTGGTCTCATCCCTACTCTTTTCCCATCCTGATCTGTTCTTCCTCGCTCTGCTGGGTAGGATTAAATGTATGATGAGAGCCTGGTGAGATTTCAGCCTCTGCACAGAGCTGCTGATCTTTTTTTGATTATCAAAGCAAGGAGAAATGTCATGCTAAAGAAATGATTGGAGACTACTGATCTGATGATTTCACTTCCAGTGAGCCAGAGATGTGAACCCTCCATCAGTGGTACCAGCACTGCAAGATCACAGATCAGCGACTTTCCTGGGCTTCACTTGGCACGGGAGGAGATGGGGAGGGACAGGGATCCAGAGCCCAGCTCCACAAGGAATATTTTTAGCTCTGCTGATCAAATGGCCTGCAGAGGACAATGAGCAGCCAGAGCCTGGAGTAGTTTCCCACTCCCTTAAGCTCAGCTCAGTCCTGTGGCACTTGAGCAGCAGCGTCACTCCCATTGCCATTCTTCCCAAGCCCATCCTGATTCCTGCAGCTCAGTGATGGCTTCATTACCAACAGACAGACATTACCCACTGAAAATGTGAGAGGAAGCAATTTTAAACCATTCCCTGCAGTTTCACTCCCCAGTCAAAGCCCACTTTGCTCCCTCGTCCCTTAAACTCTTCAATTATCAGCACAAGAATCGTGCTCATTTCTAACTGGGGCTTCCCTAAGTCCAGGCCAGTTCCATACTGGAATATTTGTAGGTGGGTTTAACTGTTTCCACTCAGCATCTGGCAGAAAACTCTTTCTGCTGTGCTCTGAGCAATACCGAGAGGCACCCAGCCTGCAGGAGAGGTCCAGCTGCTGCCAGGATTGGTGGTACCATCCATTCACAAAACTTACACGCTAGAATTTTGTGTTAAAGATGTACAGATCCTGCTACATAAGAAAAATCCTGTTTCCAGCTGGATCTGTCTCCGTGTCAGCGGGCAGGACGCCATCCTGTCCATCAATCCCTCTCCAGGCCAGCCAGGCTGCCACTGAGCTCCAGCACACACAACCTTCCTGTCCCTCAGTCTGACTGGGTTTGCTCTACAGCACTTAGGATTTATTTATTTTAAGACAGGGATAGACCTTTCTCTTCTGGTTCAAATGCTTATTTCCTCAGAGAGAACACATGGATGCTCTCCTGAACCTTGCAGCCCACATGGAGAGCAAGAGCAGAAAATGAGATGAAAGTATAAGGCAAAAGTCACTTCAGTCTGACCCCTCAGTAAGAAAACACCACAGATTAAATGGCTGGAAAAGCAGCAGCATCCAGCAGGGCAGGTTAACTCTGCCATGGGTGACTCTTACAGCTGTCTGGGGCTCGGGCTCTGTATGTTATTCCAGCCTGACCCTTCAGCCCTTTCCTGTTTCAAGTCACAGCAGAAAATGGTTTAGAGGTTTAGTCAAAACAGAAAGCAAGATGGATAAAATCCATCCCGGGGAGTTCACCCAGGAAGTGTTTTTAGCTGGTGCCTTAGGTCGCTTTATCTACACTTACATTTGTTTACCAAAGCGATTCCACGACTTCTGGTGTGTTATTCTAACTTGAAGGAAATTATAAATCTTTAAAACTTAAAGGGAGCTTGCACTAAGGCAACATAAAAGTACTTTATTTCTGAATGAAACACTAAAACTTCAGCACTCCACCTGGAATCACAGCTCATGGACATGAGGGAGGAACAAGCACAAGATGGAGGGAAAATACAAATGGACAGAGCACAAGGCAGAGGTGAAAAGCTGGAATATGTGGTGAACCCTTATTAGCCTTATTCCAGAGCATAAATTAATCTCTCAGCATTAATTATCAGTTTATTATCAATTAATTGCAGTCACTAGGAAAAAAAGATATTTTAATGGAAACCACTGCAGTTTTTCTCCCCTGTAAATTAGACTTCCTTGTGCTGCTGGATTCCAATTACAGATAGGAGCCCCCAAAGCACACATGGGGACACAGGGCTGGGTCTGAGGGACAGCAGTGTCATCCTGTCTGTCCTCACAGTTTGGGAAATCACCCCTCAGGTGTGTGTGGTTCTCTGGGGTGAAGGGGGCACCAGCCATGAGCTCCAGTGGTTCCTGTGTCCCTCGGAGGAACAGCTTTGCCAGGAGTAGATAAACACTGGCCTCAGGCTTTGGGGGTGAGTGGTTTTGTACAGGTACAGAGGAGTAAGAGCCCAGCAAGACAACCCAACATAAACAGAGTGCCTGAAACCTAAGAGCCATTTTTCCTCCCAGAACCAGCCCATTTTGGAATGGCAGCCTGACAGACCTTGAACTCGACCCAGGAATTACAGCCCTCGACATGTGAGTGACATCCCTGCTCTCCTGCCACGCTGTAATTTAAACACTTCCATATCCATCATCTCTTTAGCAAAATTCCACCATGGAGCAGCGGGTCAGGGGTGAGGGGAGGGTGGGCACAGCATGGGGGGCTGCTTTTCTGCACTTCAGAAAATTACAGTCATGACACGAGAGCTCGGAGCCACAAACAAAACCCTTTAGAGCAACAGAGCAGAGCTCAGGGAGCTGAAATTCCATCATCCTCCATGCAGCAGAGCAGTGAGGGGGTGTATGTACAGCTACAAATGACTGCATGGACCTTGCAGGCATTAAACACAACTCCCTCCTTACCCCGCAGCCCAAATGTGCCACAAACTGCTCTGCACACAACCACAGGGGAAAGTTCCATCAAAGCCAGCAGCCACGGCTGGCCTTGAGAGCAAAACAAAAACCCTTTAAAATTACTTGCCTGAGGTTGTTCAAACAAAAGAAAAGAAAAAAAAATCACAGAATCCCAGGATGGTCTGGGCTGGGAGGAACCTTAAAGCTCATCAGTGCCACCTCTGCCATGGCAAGGACACCTTCCACTGTCCCAGGTGCTCCAAGCCCCGTCCAGCCTGGCCTTGGGCACTGCCAGGGATCCAGGGGCAGCCCCAGCTGCTCTGGGCACCCTGTGCCAGGGCCTGCCCACCCTCACAGGGAGGAATTCCTTCCCAATATCCCCCCCATCCCTGCCCTCCAGCAGTGGGAAGCCATTCACCCTTTTTCCTTTTTCTAAAAACTTCCTAAATTCCTTGCCTGAGGTCACCTACAGCATCAGCAGCTTTGGCAGACAGAGATCTCAATTTTCTTAAATCTCATTTCTCAGGCAGACTATGGCAGCAAACAGCTGACTTGTGTATCAGTATATATATATGTACATGTGTGTGTATATTTATATATATGAGTATGGGTGTGTGTGTGTATATTTTATATATATATATATTTGATCAGAGCACAGAAGCATGTTTTTGTAAACACAAACTACCAGAGAGAAAAGAGGTTTTTTGTAGGTCCAAACCCAAAAACCTGTTTGGACACCCCCCACGACCCCGTTAGGGCTGCTATGCCACAGGCCAGATATCCATCACACCATTTACAAACAGCAGGCTCTCAGGAGCACAGAAATAACAAAACCCTGCTGTATCTGCCACTGCTCCCTTCCAGCCCCATTCATCCTGACACCCCAGGACGAAGCAACACTACCAGTGGTTGGAAAATATCACTAACAGGGTAAGAAATGCCTCTGGGCAAGGTTACAGATAAAAACCATGAGTATTTCCAGGGAAAAGATCTGTGAGCAGGGGGGCTAGAGATGCAGCTGATCAAGCCTCAAGGACAGAGGTTGGAAAGGTGAAACGTTATTCTGAAAGCACAAGAAACAGAAGCAGTTATGGTGAGGTTTTGTGAACAAATCTGGAGTCAAAATGGAAAATCAGCTGCTTTTCTGGCAGCTGCAGCCATCACTTTCACAAAGCAAGAGTGAAAAGTGGTGCCAAGACCCAGAAGATGAAATATTTAAGACAGACCATCTTCAATATCTAATATCCCTGATGGGGGATTTTCAAAACCTAAACCACAACATTTGAAATAAAGGCACAGTTTTAAACCCACAGATGAGTTAAAAATGCACCATTTAGAAAACAGAAAATCCTGATCTGTCAAAACCTGAGCCCTTGGTAGCAAACCTGCTCTATGGTCTTGGAAAATACAGTTTGTGTTTATTTCTGATGTCTCCATCTCCCAGACTGTGGCACATCCTCAGAGTGACACAACTCAGAGTGACAATGAACACCTGCTCTGTGCATTTTAACAAACTTGGGGTCCAAACCTGCTCTGTAACTCTGGGAAAGCCCCCACAATTTAAGGAAAAGCTTAAACTGGGTTTCCCCTGAGAATTCTGCGACTGACTCCTCTAAACAAAACTTATTTGTAAAGTGACACAGGGTCGGGCAAAGCACCTCTATTTACTGAGTGCAACAGTGGCACTCGCAGCCCTCTTATTACCCAGACAGCTCCATTACAAATTATCTTCAGAGTATCAGCTTAATAATCCATGTGCACTCAGTGCAACTGGTAGGAAAGAACTTCAGAAACTGTTGTGATTGTGTGTTTTGCCACCTGGCTCTGTGCCAGTAAATATTTGCTACAAACAGGGAAGATGATGCATCTTTGATTTACTGAAGTATCTTTAGGACAAGATGCCCTAAGGAGGGTTAGGTTGGATATTAAGTTGAATTTTTTAATGGAAAAGGTTGTCAAGCCCTGGCAGAGGCTGCCCAGAGCAGTGGTGGGTGGCGTCACAGTCCCTGGAAGAGCTAAAAAAACTGTGTTGATGTGGCACTTGGGGACAAGGACTGGTGGTGGCCTGGCAGTGCTGTGGCAAAGGTTAAATTCCATGATTTTGGAGGTTTTTTCCACCCTAAATGACCCATAAGTCAATGATTCTGCCTTTACACACACACTGTTTATTTTGATTTGGTTTCCATGCCTTGACAAAGCCTTTTTGAAGCCATCCTTTCCTGAACTGCCTGCTCTGCATTTTATGTGCAATGAATTTGTTATTTGGAAGTGCAGATGCTGTTCCAAGGTCTGTGAATTTCATCTACCCTGAACATCCCAACTGCTTACCTGGGCTGTCTGCTGCTGCTTCCTCAGCATCCTACACCCAGCATCCCCTGGTGACCACAGCAGCTCTGTAGCCTTGCAGAGGATGGGACTGGATGAAACAGTTTTAGATGACTTGTCCCAACAGCCTGTCACCTCCCCAGGTAAACAGGTACTGAAAATGGCAAAGCTCTCCATAAGGAACAAACATCAAGGCAGGAAAGAATATCCACCACAGTCCTCCTCCCATTCTGAATTTGAACCAAGCCATGCTCTTGGAAAAGTTGTAAAACAAGTGAATTGTAGGCAAAGGGCCCCTCTGCAAAGCATCTGCACCGCTCAGTTGTGGGGACGACTTGGTGTCTCATGAGAACAGCCCAAGTGCCCCCTTCAATTTGTGGCCAGGGCCAGCCTTGTCTCCAAAGCACCACACGAGGGTCAGGAGCCCTGCCAAGACCCATCACAGCCCCCATGGCTTTCTGCAGGGCCCTCACTGCCAGAGCCCAGAGCACAGTCTGGGCACAAGCACACATCTCTAATTCTGAGCTTGTTTTCTGCCTGAAGGCAAAGGACACGACATTAACAAATGGCCATGGAGTTGTGAGAGCCTCTGCTGCTCACAAAAACCAATTCAGGATAGCACTTTGATGTGATGCTGCACTTTATCCTGACAAAGGACCTTCCCTGTCACTCATCATCCCTCCACAGAGCAGGGCCTGGCCCTTCCCTTCAGCTGGGGGTTTCCACCACGGAAAACCATCTGAAATTGTTCTGAATCCCTCACATTCTCTTTGACCAAGAATGTCCCAGCAGCTCAGCCTCATGGAGGTCTGATGAAGTGGGAGGCTCTTGTCTTGAGGAGGTTATTCCCAGATACTGTCTTTCCCCAGCAAAACCTACCCTCAAATAAATTCCTGAGCATTTGAGCACAGAAAGCCTCTGTCCCTGGCATGCTGAGGGGACAGCTTGAAGTGCACCTACACCTGTGCACACTGTGAAGTGCACCTGCACCTACCTGCTGAAAAAATGTGCTTTAGCACCAACAGCTCCACAACAGTTTTTATTTCTGCAATGTTATAAATCTATTATAAATGAATTATTCCATTCAAAATCCACACACAGCTACAACCCTAGTTTTGCATCTCATGCATCCAGAGTTAAGAAAACAAAGAGCTGACCCCATTTCTGTCACAATACACGTTTAAATAATTAGAAAGAGAAAAAAAAAGCTGAAGAGAGCCATGAACGGAGCAATTAAAGAGCAAAGTTGAAGGATGACTCATTTTCCATGTCTCGTGAGCAGTGGATGGATCTCCACAGCAGAGCAGTGAATCTGCCCTGGCTGGGGCTGAAGGATCAGCCCCAGCAGCAGGGAAGGGAACCCCGGAGCCCCAGGACACAGGGGTGCAGCTGGGACAGGGCAGCGTGCCCCTGGAGGGACAGCAATCCCTTCTGCCCCAGAACTGGCACTGCCACCGTGACATGTCCAAACAGGACAAGGGGAAACGGCCTCAAGCTGTGCCAGGGGAGGTCCAGGTCAGACACCAGGAGGAATTTCTTCCTGGAAAAGGTGGAAGGGGCTGCCCAGGGAGGTTCCTGGATGTGGCACTCAGTGCTCTGGGCTGGGGACAAGGTGGGCATCAGTCACAGAGTGGACTCGATGGTCTGGGAGGGCTTGTCCAACCTCAAGGACTCCATGAACCTGTGTGAGAATTAAAGGATCACAGGCCAAAACCCCAGGCTGAGCAAAGGGTATGGTGAATCTGCTCTCAGAACAGGACACAGCAGACCCCAGTGTTAATCCTGCTGGATGGGAATGCTGCCCTACCCAATCCTGCAGAAAAACCCTGAACACCAGCCAGTCAAACCCTTGTCCTTAACAACTACTATCCCAATTACTAAGAAATTTATCCTTTAGTGTTACCATGCCAGCTATAGGGTAATGGATTTTAATTAAGCAGTTCAGATGTAATTCAGCTCCTATAGATGGCAGTTTACTTCCCCAAAACCTGGAACAGAGCCAGGTGTTTCAAAGCCCCTCCACCTTGGCTTTGGGATCTCCTGAGGTCTGAGCACAGCCCAGCAGCACCCTGCAGGCTGCCTGCCAGCTTCAGGCATTCTTGATTAATTCTCATTCCCACTGTCACTTAATTTTTATTTACTGCTGCTGGGAGCAGGAGGCACACAGTGTGTGACCTCAGATCCACCAGAGCACAGCACGTGGAGTGATGGATTAGCAGGGTGGAAACAAGGAATTCTGCTACTTTTTTTTTTTTTTTGCCTAATGTGAAACAGCCCTCAACACCCAAGAAAAGCTTAGGACAGAGGTTTCAACATGTGTGAACATCTGGAAGGACGGGGTAGAAATATCCAAGCCAGAAAGGCCTGTGGGCAGGTTTTGAAAAGGTTTTGTGGATTTACAAAATACCCAGGATTTGTTGCCCAGAGAAGCTGTGTTGCCCCATCCCAGGATGGGGCTTGGAACAACCTGGTCTAGTGGAAGGTGTCCCTGCCCATGGCAGGGGCTGGAACTGGATGGGCTTTACGTTCTTTTCCAAATCAAACATTCCATGATTCCACCTCCAAACACCTGCACACGTGAGACACCAAACTCGTGGGCAATCTGTCAGTGGAAGTTTCATTTCCCCAGTCATCTTCAGGCAAGTGGTGCCAAGAGGCAAAAAAGAAGAACAAAAAACAAGGCAGGGGAAAGGTTATGATGGTGACCAGAATTTAATGCACCTGAAAGCAGAGCAGCTTTTCTGAGCCCTGACCAACGGGTGAGGACACACAGGTAGGGATAGGAAGCTGCACCATGGGAAAATTTACTGTCTAAGAAAAGCACCCATTAACTGCTTCTGTTTTGTTTAGTAAAATCCTAAATCAAGGCAGAAAATCCTATATAAACATGGAGAAGGACCTTAACACACATTCTGAAAACAGATTTTGCACTGAGTAGGATCCACCTGGGTGCTCCACATAGATATACCCCTTTAAAAAAGACACGAAAGCTTTCCCCTCTCTGTAAGTCTATTTGTATATAAAGCACACAGAAGAATATCTGTGAGTTGGAATCTGTCCTTCAGTCACCTGTTTAAAGAGCTTTTCACAGGAGCAAAGCAGCACTTACTCAGTTCCTGTTCTCCAGGTGTTTGAGTTTCAATCAGAAACTATTAATAAAGAAGACAAAGAACCCAACCACATTTTGAATGTTTGACTCAAAAATCCTCCTGCAAGCAATCTGTGGTTCCAGGCTGGACTATCCCAGGCAGCCAGAATCAGCAAACCACACTTGAGCCTTTGCTCCTCTGACTCAGACATCGTCCCTGTGGGAAGGATCTTGCACCCTCCCCTCCCCACAAACCACCCTGGGAGGGTGAGTCCTACCTGCCCTTCCTCCTTGGAGCCTGCCTTTCCTGGCCTCCCTCTGTGCCCTCCAACACTCCTTCCTGCACAGGGAGTGTGGGATGGGGATGCCTTCAGAGCTTGGCAATCCTGCTCTCCAAGCAGAAGATGCCCAGCTCGAACCTCCTGCAGGGTGAGCTGTGACAAGTGGCTGAGGTTTGGGGCAGTGTCTTCCTCTGGTGCAAAAGGGACCTGACTCCATCCACCAGAGCAAACAGCCCCTGCTGGAAGGAAGAACAGGAACAGAGCACAGCACCGGGCATCCTGTGCCACAGGAATGCCTCAGCTCATGCCAGCCTGCAAATGGGAGCAGGAAAATGGAGAAAACCCTGCTTGGACCACGAGAATTCCTGCTCTGGGAACAGCCTTAGAAATGTGCTCCAGTGCTGGAGCAGAAAAAGGCTTCCTTTGCTGGCATTATCCCCAGAAAGCAGGAACAGGAAAGGTGCTGTGGCTGGGCTGGCATCACAGCAGTCAGCCTTGTTTAATCCCCGAGACCGTGTCAGCCCTGGCTCGTGCTCGTGCAGTCTGACATCCCTGCTGAGCAGTGCCTGTCACTCCTGTCCCAGCCATCCGCCTGTGAGCATGGACATGAGCAGCCAAAGCCTTGGGAAAGGCTGGAGGTTCCAGCCTCCCTCAACGTGAACATCTCCACAGACAGTCCTTGTTCTCTCCCTGCCACTCCAAATGTCAGCAAAAATGATGCCTGTGGTGTTCAAACACCACAAATTTCACATGTAAACAGCATTTACAAGTTTCATTTTTCAGAACAAAAGCTGAGACTGGGCATTCTTCTGTTGTAATATTTAAGTAGGTACACAGGGAGTTGCAGCAATGTCACACAAACAAACCCCAAAACATCCAAAAGGCACATTTCCAGCCTTCCTTACAAGGACTGGATCAGCCCATTCCAGCCCTTTTGCAGGCTCTGAATTGTGCTGATTTATTCTCCACAGACAAAGTAATCCCTTTTAAACATGGTTCAGACCGTGTAAATTCTTTGTTTATCCCTGTGGAAACTTCCAGGGATTGCAAACACTGTCCAAGGACTTTCACAGAAGCAGGAACAGCACAAATTCCTCAGGGGACTCAGCCATCCCCTGTGTTCCTCCAGGATCCACAGGGATTACCAATTACCGTCTCCAGGTTCAGAGGGGTCACAGGTACAGTCCTCACACCACCCTTCCAGGACTTGACCCTTTTATTTTAATAATATCACTCTTTCCACAGAACTCCTGAAATCTATCTTCTAGAAATGCAAGTTCAGTGCAATCTTATTTGCAAAAAAAAGGAAAATCCATCTGAATTGCTGAAAAAAAAAACCAAACCAAACCTTCCCCTCATTCCCCTCATTGTCTCTTCCCAATAGGATTTAATTCCCTCCCTTTGTCATTTCCTAGTTTTCATGTTTAAATTTCTCCAAAGAAATCAAAAGAAGAATCCTATCTCTCCTCTTTTCTGAAACAGCTCTCTATATATTCCCATTTCTTCTTAAGAGCTAATAAACTGGATTACTTTTTTTTCGGTTTTTAAGTAGAAGAAAAGCTGAGCAGAGACTTAACCCCTCCTCTGAACCTTGCACAAAGCCTGGATTCCACAACCTGACTTGTAGCACAAATACACCTCCCAAAGAATGCTTTTTCAAACTTTATCTGGGAAGGTTTTGCAAAACAGGCATCAAGCACTAATTCTCTTTACACCACTAAAATGATACTTACAGCTGGGAAGGAGTGGGATAGAATTCCCTCAGTGTAAGTAGCTGTGTCCTGCCAAACCCAGCTAAGGCTGAGCTGGATGTCTGAAATATCTGCTGCTCCAAAGCTTTGCTCTGCTGCCTGCTCCAGAGGGAATGGCACAGTAAATGCCATCTGATGGGCCACAGCACAGGGGGGTCTGCACAGCCCAGACTGGCCAAGGCCAGCACTGACCCCAAACCCAGGGCTTAACTGATTTCTCTAAGTCTGGCAACAAAAGTTGCCAGGATGGCAACACCCTCACTCTTTGCTATCTGCTTCTGCAACAAATCACAGCAATTTAGAGCTTTTACATTCATGGGATCCAGCCTCCCTAGCAGAATGCCTGTGTCCATCTGAGCAATCCAGGACATAGCTCAGGCTGCTGCACTGCCCAAACACCAGTGCTGGAAGCACATCCAAAGGGTGAGGAAAGCCTAATTTGGTTGTCAGGCTTTTTTCCTCCCCCCTTCAGTATTTTTGGCCTGATCCAGATGCACCCTGCCAAAATCCATCCCCATTGCACCATCACTCCATGAGCTATTTCACACCTCCTGTTCCATTCTCCTGTGGAGCCAACCCCACGCAGACACTGCTGGTGTCCAACGTGTGATGGAATGGAATCTGTCCCTGGGCACGGGAGAGGCCAGGGGGTGCCAGGGGTGAAGGATCTCCACGGCAGAAATGATGCTCAGCTGTGCAGTTCCTCCCATACCTTCCTGGTCATTGGATCCAAATGTCACAAATGTCTCAGCTTTCTATGGATCTGAGAGACAGGGACATGCAGTAATGTGGGAGAGGGTGATCACAGCCTTGGGGAAGGGAGAAACTCCAGCTAGCCAGGGGGAGTACTTTATAACAGAAGAAAAATAGAAAAAAAAAAGAGAAAAAAGGAGGAAAAAAGACAGGAAATGTAAGGAAAAGAGAGAAAAGGTAAATAGGGGGAAAGGGCAAAGAAGAAGAGGGGAAAGAGGAAAAGGGGGAAAAGAGGAAAGAGAAAAAGGTGAAAGAAAAAGGGAAAGGGAGAAAGAAGAAAAGGAAAAAGAGGAAAAGGGGAATATAAAAAGGACAGAGGAAAGGGAGGGGGGAAAGGGAGAGGAGGAAAGGGAAAGAAAAGAAAGTGAATAAAAATAAAATGAAAAAAGGGAAAAAAGGAAGAAAGGGAGACAAAGGTGGCTGGTTCTACACCAACCCTTTAACAAAGGAGACCAAATCCCAGGGTTTCCATTTGAGTTCAGTTGGGGAAGGGGAAGGGGAAAGGAATTTCTCAGGAGCTGGGCCTGGTGCACAATGGCTACAAAGGAGCAACTCCCTTTGCCAAGGCTCAGAACTCCCCCCTTTGTCCCCAGAGAGATGAAATCCATGCCTGTACCCTCAGACACATCCCAGCAAAGCAATGGAGAGTGGGAGCAAGGCACCAGAGGAGCGGGATCAGGCCTCACCTCCACTGTTCCCCATTCCAGCTCTCTGCTGCTCCTGGGCCTCCCTCCTGCACGGGGGTACTCTGCAGGGTTTGGGACACAATTATACCTGAGGCCACGCTGTGCATCTCTGCAGGGGTCAGTCAGGTGGGGAAGGATCAGAAGTGATGTGCTCTGGACCTAGTGAAAAACTGCCATGTTCTCCAAGCTCACCAGCAACAGCCAGGGAATAATCTAGGGCTCATCCCTTCACTGAGCACTGCAAATGCACCCCAAATGTGAGGGCTCAAAACACACTGGAATTCCAATTTCCTGCAGTCCCCTCAAGTCCCTTTGCCAGGCACTGCCCTGCCCGTGGCTGGGACAGACGTGTGCCACCCCCAGGGTTTGCTGTGCTGCCTGTCTGCCTGGGCTGCTTGGCTGGGAAGTGCTGCTTTTGTGCCAGACTGGCTCCAGGGGGTTACAACAGTCCCAAAAAATGCCAAAACACTAGCAAATCTGAGAGATGTCCACTTGGAGCCTCTCTTCTCTTACCCAAGAGCACATTCATAAACATGTACAGGAACATGCCAAAGCTGCCCACAGAGAGGAATTCCTGCTGGAATTAACAGTGCTGGAGCTCAGCCTGGCCAGGCTCCATCTCCAGAACAGGGCAAGAGGCTCTGCTCCTCGAGATGTGGGACGCTCTGCTCCTCAGGACGCTCTGTTCCGCAGCTCTCACAACACCTCACTCTGAGCACAGAGCTGAGGCAGCAGAGCAGGGACCCTGCAAATTCCCCACCTGCCAGTGTGTACTCACTGGTAAGATGGATGCTCGGGGGGGCTGAGGTGAATCATGGAAAGAGCTGCTGTCCTGAACCCAGGAAAACAAGCCAACACAGGCAGTAACTCCACACTGAACCTGCCAGCACCCTGCATCTCCCACAAAGGCTGACTCACTGAGCATATTAAATTAGGTAGCATTTTACAAAGTCTCACAGATCAGCAGATGAAGAATTCGTGGGACAGAGCAGCAGATTCCTCTTCCCAAAGCATCCTGAGATGAGAATTCCATACCAGGTGTCTGGGAACAGATCAAGGCTCCTGGCAGCACACTGGTAACAAACCACTGGCTGGATTCTCCCTGGTGGGGTCACTGGTGTGCCCAGGTGTCCGTGCTCCCTGCAAAGTGCCCTCAGCCTGGGCACACCCACTCCTGTCTCTGGGCTCATCTCTGGCCATCAGTGAGGATTATTTGCTTCACACTCTCCCTTTTCTCCCCTCAATCCTTCTCCTCTCCTAAAATGTGCTGGTGGCCACACCACAGGCAGCACCCCTGGGGGACCGAGCCAGGGAAGAGGTGGAAAACCCCAGACACAGCACAGGGAAGAGTCACATCCCAACATTCTGGAGCTGTGTGGGAAAGAGGATGAAACCCAGGCTGGGGAGAGAAAACAGGGCATTTACCTGACAGGAGATCTGCACCAGGTACACCAGCTCCTTGGACTCACAGCCATTCCTCGTCACTTCGTTCTGCTCCTCCGGGAGCGAGAGCTGCAGAGGGGGAAGGAGAGAAGAGAGAGGAGGATCAGCCAGGGAACAAACCAGGCCCAGAGCAGCACATGGAGCTCAGCATCCACACAGCTGGCTCCCAGACATGCCGAGTCCCAGGGAATCAGGGAATCAGGGAAGGGCTTGTCTGGCTGGAGCTGCCACAGGGGAGACACTCAGCACACACAGACCCTGCAATGCCACCGGATTCTGGAAGCTCACCTGACAGGTTAAAAATAAAAATAGGGTTCAAAAATAAAACAGTTACAGGGAGGCAAATGGTTTGAGGCAGGAATTAAACCCTCCAGCTTAGAAGTCTGCAAAATTAATTGTTCACTGAAAATATCTCTATAAATATTCATGGATAGTGAATATAGAACAGAGCTTCTCCATACCCCCTCCCCACATTTTTAAAGTTTTTTGTATTTTATACATTCAGGCAGACATTAGATAATAAAACATATCTTCCAATTTCACTGCTGTCAAGCAATTCACCCCAGCAGTTTTATAGTACCATTCATCACACCCAGAGTCATTAACTGCATCATCAGGATGTGTTGTGTGAGAGCAGTGAGGAGGCATTCCTGCACATGGACCAAGCCTGGAGCATCCCACTCCTGGCCTTGTTATCCCACTAAAACAGCTTATGTTTAATGATCTTCTCTGAGAGCAGAAATTACAAATAATCCTAAGCAAGTTAAGACTGTTTGCAAAGCAAATAAATAAAGGAAATGTGTACATAAAACTTAAAAGGCTGTAAAAAAAAATCACAATTAGCCAAGAGTAAAAAATTCCTGAAACAAATGAAAGCAGAAGTGAAAAAAAGCTGAGGTCAAGAATGCCAAGTTGCTGTATTTAATGAATGTAGGCAAGTAAAAATCAGAAGTGGGTAGTGAGAAACACCTCATGAAAGAGGGACAAGGAAGGCAAAGTTCTCTCCATACAAATGACCATGACACCTGCAATTTATTTAACTTTGTTCTGCCAGAATCTCCCTTCTCTCTGCAGGGAAGTCCCACCACACATGGATTCAGCCCTCTCCCTCCACCAACCCAGCTCCTGGAATTTTAATTTCTTTTCTGATGGCTGTACACAGGTAAGTAACAACTTTCCTGCTTCAAAGAAGGTCTTAAGATTTGTACAATTTATTACCAGCGTAGGCTCCTGCCGTTAATGTGATTAAACAGAACCATTGCTTCTGTATTGCACCTTCCCTCCACCTTTACTATCATTCTCTGCTATCAAATGTCACATCTGAAGTGCTACTGAGTTTTGAAACTACAGCCAAAGGAAACCCACAGCATGCAGTAAAGGAAGGTTCACACACACTGTAGATATTTGCCATGTTTGCCAGGTATGAGGAGCTCTGGTTCAAAGAGGCCACAAAGATGATCCAAAGGCTGGAGGAGCCCTTCTGTAAGGAAAGGCTGAGAGAACTGAAAGTGTTCACCTGGAGAAGAGAAGGATCAACCAGGGAGAGCTCAGAGCCCTTGCAGGGCCTGAAGGGGCTCCAGGAGAGCTGGAGAGGGACTGGGGACAAGGGATGGAGGGACAGGACACAGGGAATGGCTCCCACTGCCAGAGGGCAGGGATGGATGGGATATTGGGAAGAAATTATTCCCTGGGAGGGTGGGCAGGCCCTGGCACAGGGTGCCCAGAGCAGCTGTGGCTGCCCCTGGATCCCTGGAAGTGCCCAAGGTTGAACATTGGGGCTTGGAGCAGCCTGGGGTAGGGGAAGGTGAGATGGGCTTTAATGGCTCTTCCAAGCCAAACCAATTCTGAGATTCTATGAATCACATGTGGGTTTCCTACTCCTGGAGAAAGTTTTCCATCCTCTAATCTCCCCTGTCCTCCTTGAGGGCACATGGACCCCCCAGTCCCAAAGGAATTTCAGGTGTCCCTTCACTGAGTGTATCAGTAGCAAAGCTCATCACCACAGATCCTGAAAAAACAACAGCCAGGTAACAAAATCACCAAGAGGCAACTGCAGAGCTCCCTGAAAGGAATTCAGGGCCCGAGTGTGCAGCAGAACGTGGGGAAGAGAAAGGCACAGGGTGAATTCATCCCCCTCCCACACTGACAGCAGGCTGGGCTCCAGCCACCCAGGGCTCTGCACAGAGCTCAGGAGGAGCAGTGATCAGCTGCAGGTGTGAGCAGGGCACTGAGGTACAGCAATCTTCCTTCCCGAGGCACTGCTGCCTGGGGACCATGCTCAGGATCACATTCAGGGGGTTCACAGCCTCCCAGCCAGCCCCTTTTCAGTCCCTGTCCACACAAAGTCACTGTGGGGACATTCCAGCCCACTGATGGCCACGGTCCATGCACCTGTCCCTGATTTCAGAATTGTAAAAGCCAGCTGAACACTGCTCCTCTCCCACGAGCAGCCTCATGCTGAGACAGAGACAGAAACTGTTTACACAGGAAAATCTGTGGGGTTTATCCTGCAGTCCAGCTGTCCTCACAGCAAAATGCCCCCAAAGATGAACATTCACTCATGTTCCCTGTCCCCACGTGGTTCAGTTTTTATTTTGCTTTGTCAATAGACATGCACCAAAGCTCTCCCAAAAATCATGGATGTCCTGATGTTTAAAAGCCTTTCCTGCTGCTGCATTTCTTGTAAACAGAACATCCTGGAAAGCACAGTTGCCCCCAGGCTTGATTTGAAATCCAAGCACAAAGCAGAGGCCTCTCCTGACCTTACTGGCCTCTGAACATGACTCACGGGCAGAATCTGCTTGGCTCCAAAGTGGGACATTGATTTTTGTGTTCTTAAAGAACAGAGCAGCCAGCAGGGCCTGGTGGATATCCCTGCAACTGTGCCAATGTGTTTTCCTGAGGTAAATGATCTGTAAATAGCATTTATTGCAACTGACCACAGTTAAACAGCATATATTTTATAATATATAATCTGCAATGTTCCTTCTTCACATTGAAATTGGCTGTCAAACCTCCTGAGCCTGATGAACAATTATGAGGCATTAGATCCCATTAGGTTCATTTATTGTTGGAATGTGTGTGCTTAGCTAGGATGAATGGATATGACAAATTTCATTAATGGCCTTCAGAGTATCCTAAACTTTTCATTGGTAGCATTTCATGATACACAAAGAAAGCCTTAAAAACAGTCACACCACACTTCATGTGTATGGATAATGCAGAATCTTGGAAACATTACAGAATTAGGGAACCCCAGAATGCTTTGGGTTGGAAAGGACCTTAAAGCTCATCTGGTTTCTTGGGCAGGGACTCCTTCGACAGTCCCAGGCTGCTCCAACCTGGCCTTGGGCACTTCCAGGGACAGGGCAGCCACAGCTCCTCTGGGCAGCAATGCCAAGGCATTGCTCAAATTTGTCTTTACATGGCTGGGGACAAGTCTGAGAGCCTCCACCCTGCACACACCCACTGAGAACTGATGATTAATTCAACACAGATAATTTTTTCTCTACCAGCCAACTAGCACCACAAGTTTTGGGCTCTTTTTGCCCAAAAGAGCAGTGCTTGCTGGCCAAGACTTTGCTGATCACAGCTACAAGGAGCTTAAACTTAAAAATGCTTCTCGTTCATGTCTGAGATAGAGGCTCATCTCTGGCAAGCTGGGTGATAAGGGGACTAATTACAGGGGTCTCCTGCAGAGCAAAATTTATTGGTCATTCCTCTTGTACGGAAGAACAGCGACAAAGCAGGAGGCTGAGTTATGATATGGCACATTCAGAATTAAAAATAATTAAAAGATAACTCTTGAGATCTGTGCAATCAATTTTTTACTTCCAACCACCGCAGAGTTTTGTGTGCTCCTCTTACAAATATCAAAAGCTGTGAAAAATCATCTCAGGAAAAGCACTGCCACCAATCTGTTGAGAGGACAGGGATTGTTGGCTACTAACAGTGAGCCAAATCCTGACCAGGTAAGACCTGGTGCCCCTGAGCCCCAGATGTCAAAGGAAGCTCATTCAGCCAGCTTTAACTTTCATCTCCTTGTTTCCTGAGTGTTGTCAACCCCATCATGCAGCTCTCTGGTGAAAGGGTGATTTGTGAGAAGCCTGGGAAGCGTAGGTTTGATTTGTCTGTGGAACTTACTTCAACTTCTGCTTCATAAAGCCATGAACACACTGATTGCACTCATGCACATCACAGCAAGTGAGTAACACAGGGCTGTGGCAGAGAGCTCACAATAAAATAAAAACATGTAAGAAAAAGAAAACAAAACATAAAAGGAAAGAAGAAAGCTTGAACAAATCCCCCTCCCCAACAGAATCAGCGTTAAGGTTATAATTTAATGGGGGAGGCATTCAGTAATTAGATGACAATTAATTAATGAGAACTGTAAGTTAGAAAAATAATCTCGTTTCCAAATAGAAGGAGCAGATCATCCTTCCCAAACTCCAAACCTGTCTGCGCAGGTAATGGTGTAAACTTTTATACTTTAATTAAATTAATCCAACTGAGACCCCCTCTCATGTCAGATGACTGGAGTCAGTGTAGAGCTACACTGACCTGGGACACAGCCAGGGAATAATACTCCAGAGAGCAGCAAAACCCTGTAAAATAACTCCTACAATTCTTGGAGCTGATTTCAATCCCCCACACAGCACCTCCCAGGTTTCATCTAAATTCCTTGGATGATGATGCCCTGGTTGGGGAGCCAGCAGAAAGCCAAGACCTCAAAGGTGATGCTGTGTGTGCACACCAGGGCCTGGCTCCTGCAAGAGGCTTTAGAGACACTCAGTGCAGAGCTGAGACAGGATCAAGCCACAGGGACAGAACAGGAGCTTCTTCAGGAAAATACTGGGACAATCACAAATATCCATCACCATCTGAGCTGAGAGGCATTTCTGGCATCTCTCACAGAGGGTGACAGAAACCTGCCTGTCCTTGGCCCTGCCCTGAGGGTTTCTCATACATTTCATGGCCAGCCAAAGGAATTATGGAGAATGACAGAATTGTTGAGGTTGAAAAAGCCTAGGAGATCACAGAGTCCAACCATCCCTCCAGCACTGCCATGACCACCACTGATCCACGTCCACAAGTGTCATATCCACATGGATTTGAAATCCCCCATGGGATGTGGACTGCACCACTGGCCCTGGGCAGCTGTGTCAGGGCTGTACAGCCCTTCCCAGGAAGAAATTTTCCCTGATATCCAATCCAAACCTCCCCTAGAACAACTTGAGGCCGTTCCCTCTGCTCCTGTCCCTGTTCCCTGGAGCACAGCCCGACCCCCCCGGCTGTCCCCTCCTGTCAGGAGCTGTGCAGAGCCACAAGGTCCCTCCTGAGCCTCCTCTTCTCCAGGCTGAGCCCCTTTCCAGCCCCTGGAGAAAAAACCACTGCTGCTCCCTAAAACTCTTTCTCTATGCTTTAAAATAATAATTACTTAATATTAATTATTGCTATTTACAACAGTATTATTCACTTAATAGACATAATTATATTGTGGTATGTATCTAAATATATGCATATCAATATGAGTGCATTACTGTATAATAAATATTATTATATTCATATAATGAACTAGACCTATAATATAAAATACAAGAAATGTATAACTGCACTTATACACTGAATATAGTTTAGTTATTATAAGGTAAAGTACAAGCAAGTTGAGCTGCATCAGCAGCCCCCTCCCCTGTGATCCAGCACAACCAAGTGGCAGCACCTGGCCCAGTGATCCAGGTGGGACGAGGAGCTCACATCTGCAGGAGTCTCCAGGAGACAAGGGATGGCAGGAATGCTGACCAAGGCTTTAGCCAGGAGTTGGAAGGCAGTGGCAAGGCCGCTGCTTTTCCTGGCAGAAGTTGTGTCACTGTTCCAAGGACAGCTGATGATCTTGTCATGTTTTCCCAGGATGGAATTTCAGGTTAAATCCCTGGGGAAGGCAGCCAGACACAGGCAATGGGAATTGCTGCTGCTCACACTCGACCATGGCAAAAGCCCATTAATCCTCCAAAGCACTGTTACATCTGGTAACTTTTTTCTGATAGTATTAGGAATTACTTCTTTCCCCTTCCTAAACCACCACACTTTCATGTCTGTTAATTTCTGATGCTGGTGCAGTTTAGCAAATCCAACAAGGGCAAAGCCCCAGGACCTGCGGCACCTTCATGGAATGTGTGTGCAGTGGATGCAAGTCTGTCTAGTGGCCAAGGGCAAGGAGCAGGAGGCTCATTTCCCTGTGAAACATTAAAAACCAATAATTTTAAGACCCAAATATCCTTGGAACAAATCCTGAAGAAATTAAAAGCTGATTAAGCTCTGAGATACTGCCTCATTACAAGGAAAAGCTCTGACCACATCTCCCAGCTCTAGTCACCAACAGCCAGATCCTACACCACTTCCTAAATTATCCTGCTGGTCCAAGCCTACTTCACCCTCATTAGCCAGGCCATTACTCACAGCATCTTGTCTGGTAATGGGACATCTTCCAGACCTGCCTTTTGATACATGTGAAGATTTGATTTTATTCTATCTGAAATTTTAGGTCGGCAAATCTTCTCAAACAGGGAAACGTTTTCTACCTAATTACTCTGACAGCATAAATGTATTTATATGGCCTATTTTGCCTCACTCCAGCTTTATCTTGCTAAATGTACTAATTATCCTCCCACACACTTCCCATCTTCTCCTGCTTTCCCATCTCATCCTCAACTGTGGCTTCCGAGCAGAAAAAGAACATTCTTCACGGAGTGGTTTCTTTACCCAAGCATAAATATCCTAAAGTAATGATCAAAGTAAAGACAAGAAAGCCCTGTTTGAAGAGTATTTTTCTATCTGACTCTCCTTTTTTCTCCTGCTATTCTAAATCACCCCTTTGACACCTCCAACACAGTGCTCAAAAAGCAGCAGAAAAATACACAGAAAATCAAATAGGGCTTGATAAGAGAAAAAAGGAAAATGCGTCTCCTGTAATGCCACGCAATCACTACTCCAGGGTGTGAGTAAATCCCTTGCTGCACCTCATCTGAACCATGTGGAGTGTTGGACATTATCCCTGGATAGTCCATGGTGCACCAGGGGCCAGCCTGGCCACACTCAGCCACCATCAGCACCAGGGTGAGCAGGGATCCAAGCACAGCTCTCCCAGGACAGCTGGATTTCGAGCTTTAAGGACCCTTCCAAACCAAGCATTCTGTGTTTCTCTGGTTCCCCTGCCTGTTTTGTACAGAGTGTGAGATACCATTGTGTGGAAGGGTTTGGATGCTGGAATTAAACTCCAAGGCACCTCTGCAGTAAAGAGCAAAAACACCTCCATGAAGAAATCTCTGTGGTGCCCAGTGACACATGAGGGAATGGCTGAAGCTGGGCCAGGGAGGTTTAAGTTGGAGATCAGGAAAGGTTCTTCCCCAGAGGGTGCTGGCACTGCCCAGGCTGCCCAGGGAATGGGCACGGCCCCGAGGCTGCCAGAGCTCCAGGAGCCTTTGGGCAGCGCTGCCAGGGATGGACAGGGTGGGATTGTTGGGGGTCTGGGCAGGGACAGGGCTGGGCTGGGTGATCCTGTGGGTCCTTCCAGCTCAGGAGATTCTGTGATCTGTCATACCCTGTCTTCTCCCCACGGACTGAGCACAGTACAACAGAAAATGTTCCTGGAACGTGTGAGGATACGAGGGATAGATGTGAAATTGATGGAATCCCAGAATGGTTTGGCTTGGAAGAGATCTTTAAGCCCATCCCATTCCACCTCCTTCCACTTGCCCAGGTTGCTCCAAGCCCCAGTGTCCAGCCTGGCCTTGGGCACTGCCAGGGATCCAGGGGCAGCCACAGCTGCTCTGGGCACCCTGTGCCAGGGCTAGCCCACCCTCACAGGGAACAATTCCTAATTCCCAATATCCCATCCATCCCCGCCCTCTGGCAGTGGAAGCCATTCCCTGTGTCCTGTCCCTCCATCCCTTGTCCCCAGTCCCTCTCCAGCTCTCCTGGAGCCCCTTCAGGCCCTGCAAGGGGCTCTGAGCTCTCCCTGGAGCCTTCTCCTCTCCAGGTGAGCACCCCCAGCTCTCCCAGCCTGGCTCCAGAGCAGAGGGGCTCCAGCCCTGGAGCAGCTCTGGGGCCTCCTCTGGACTCTCTCCAGCAGCTCCAGGTTGTTCTTTCATGGAAACCCCAGAGCTGGACACAGTAAATCCCCTTCCCAACAGACACAATTCCCATCCAATCACAGGTGTACTCAGAGGTTGGGTTTTATGCAAGAACTCACACTGAGTCAATGTAAGAGCTTGTGGGACGTGTGTTTTGCCTGTAGTTACTTCCAGAACTATTTAAAGCTTGCAAATCACACAAGACAATTTCTTCCTATGGCAGGATGATTATTCAGCAGTCAGCATCCCTTCATCTGAGCTTCACCTTCAAGACTAATAAATCCTAGCACGGTTTATAAATATGAACAGCTAGAGAAAAGGGCAGGTCCCAACTCCAGCAGGACCCTCAGGGTGCTTTACAGGTACTGGATGCAGCAATGGCTCTGTATGTGCCTTACAAGCACAAGAACACATCTCCTTTGGGCTATTTGGTTACTGTTGTTTTAATATAAGCATCCAGTGATGTCATGCACAAGTGCTACACATCTTGGTGCTTCTGAGAGAGCTGAGAACAGCTGGAACACTCCTTGAAGTCCTTCAAAATCAAAACTCCTGCAGAGAATAACTCTAAAATCATAGAATCCCCGAATGCTGTGGGTTGGAAGGGACCATACAGCCCATCCCATTCCACCCCCTGCCATGGGCAGGGACACCTTCCACTATCCCAGCTTGCTCAGAGTTCTATCCAGCCTGGCCTTGCACACTTCCAGGGATGTGGCATGCACAGAGGGAATGTATGGACACTGAGAAGAGCCTGCTGGACTCCCATGGAAAAATAGAGCTCCTGGTGTGGGACAAACTGCTGCAACTTTTTAAATACACATTCCCTGAGCTCTTCCCAGAGGTATGGGAAAGGGCATCACTTTGAGGTGGCAGCAAAAACTCCACTGCAACCACAGCATACGAGATCTGACCCGCCGGGTTTTCAGATTTCCAGGGACTGGGGCAGGACAGGTCCACTCTGGCCCATCAGACACAGCATAAAAGATAACACACATGAAGGAATATTAATCAGCTAAGAGAGAAATCTAGAATAAATATGAAACCAGGTAAAACACTTGCCCATTGCCACACTTCTGTTGCACGCAGCAAGAGGAAAGGAAAGGCAATTCCTTGTGAATTTTACCCTTTCCAGTCTCACACGCTGTTCTGGACAGGAGGGTCCTCCCCATGCTGCTGCTGTAGAGCTGCTCTGAGACACAAATCACAGGGGATCCAGCTGGTGCCTCTCTGGACATGAAATCAGGAGTAACCTTGACCTAGGTGCAGTCAGAAATGCACAATTTGGAAAGATCCCACTTTCAATCCCCAGTGCCAGGTGGAGCTGCCAACGCAGGCCACTATTGTACAACTGCTGGAGTCTGTTTAACTCCTAAGCCAAGTCTATTTGATGCCTAAGCTTGTTGAGACACAAAATCTCAGAGTTCTATCAGAGACACTTCCCTCAGATTTTCCCATATTAAGCTGCAAATGTTTTCTCAAGTGGTCTCACCCTTTTATCTCCTCTAAACGTGTAAGAAGGTCAATCTCCATAAGCAATGAAATATTTATAAAAACTTCTTAGATGCAGCCACTGGAGACCCTATTAGGCAAAAACAACTTCTGAGTCTCTGCAAACAGAATGTTTTCATGGAATTAAAATATCTGAGGTTATTAAAAACAAAGCAGGAACACCCCTGTGTGCGGCTGCAGGCAGAGCAGGGCCTCGGGCACCGGGGATTGGCACAGAGCACAGAACATCCTGGATTGCTCCATGGGCTCCACTGCCACCTGTGGGGTTTCTGGTCGGAATTTCCTGGGTTTGTCTTTTGTCTCTAAAGCTCTCTGTGTTGAGAAACTTCCACACTCCTTGGATTCCAGGCTATGGAAATCATGGCCTTCAGATAAACAGTGTTGAACTTTACAGACGGAAGCCACTGGGCTCGGAACTGCTTCTCACCCTACCTGGGTGAAGCCTGGATTTTATTTTTTTTTTTTTTATGACACAGAATCTATGTCACTTGGAATGACATTTGGGAAGCCATGGGAGAAACACAGAGGTACTGCCAGATTTGCTTCATGGATTTCTTTCTTGCAGGTTTTTTTGCTTCCATTACAACCCCATTTCCTTCTCTTTTAGGGGCACACAACTTCCAAAAACTTCCCCTGGGGTTTCAAGAGACAACAGGGAATACAACACTAAGCACAGGCTCTCAAACCAACAGCCACGAGCACAGGAAGCTGTTCTCTCACCAGACTTACAAGGAGTAGGAAGTTTCAAAGAGTGGGAGCTTGGGAAGTGCCTGTGCTCAGTAACTGTGCCACAGCTGGGGAGTCAGAGCCTGAGCCTGGCTGGTTCAGGCAATCACAATCCTGCAAGCTTGTCCCAGGGGGGATGATCAGCCCATTGCCAACACCACAGGGCACAGGAACCACCTCCCTGCGCTCCCCTGCATGGACACGTGCTCCAGGGACAGAAAACTAGAAAATAAATGAGCAGAATCTGTTACTGACTCCCATCTATGACTTCTGGCCACCAAGAGACATCCATGGGATCAAACACAAAGCACAGAGCTCTGCCAGCACACCTCTGGTGGGAATGCAAAGCACAGCTCCTCCAAGGAGAGCTGGCAGGGTCAGCCCAGCCCAGATGCATCTGGCTCAGCACACACAGAGCCTCCATTATGGCAAGTTGCTGATGGAATCGTTATGTTGTTGTTTGGGGAAAACAGCCCATTCCAGGAGTACATGTGATGTCCTGCTCTTGTTCCCAGAGCTCCACCCCTGGCCAACCTCACCTTGAGCTCTGCATCCCTGGGGCTTTGTTTTTCCCAAGGAAAGGAAATAACTGTGGTGCAGCCACAAGGAAATGAAAACAATCTTGGAGTGCACAACTTATCCCTTCTAAATTCAATTTCCATTAAAAAATACAGCATAAATGAAACATTTCCTCAATAAAAGCAATTGCAAGGCTGGGTTAAATGGCTGTGGGCACAGGCTCCTGTTAACACTGCACTGCTGGCAAAATCTAATTACAAACAACAGCAATTCCTGGCACAGACACTTCCAGGTACCACAAACCAGGCCAGCAGAGAGGTTTGATGTAAAAAGAGTTTGAAGACATATTTAAGTGACTTTACAAAAAGCAACTTTTGGAGCATTTCAGGACCAGGCAGAGGATTTTGAACTTCTTGTTTTGTTTCAAACTTCTGAGACTTTGCTCCCATTGAGCTGCACAGTACTTGGAGGGAAGTACCTGGAGGTACCTCCAGAGACCACTCAGCTGTTCCCCATGAAATCCTAACGGGGAAGGGAAGGGAAGGGGAGGGAAGGGAAGGGAAGGGAAGAAGGGCACCCTGGTAATTTACAGATGTGTGCTGTAAGGAATCAGTGCAAAAGAAAAAGCCACAAGTCAAACGGATCCCAAGTAATTAATTTAAATCTCTGAGTGGCTGAATGTCGTGTGTGAAAAGCAGTGCCATGCACACTATGCAGGAATTTGAAAGCTTCCAGTCCAAATAATCCTGGTTACTCTGCTCAGTCTGCTCAGCCAAACACACACAGAGAAATAAAACACAAAAACCCCTCAGTTTCTTTAACTCATGGTAAACATTAAGCTTAGAGCTCTGAGTGACACGGGTGCTGTATCAGCAGCACCACCAACCAAATGAAAGGTGTCAGCCTGACCAATTTATGGAGGGGTAAAAGTCTGAGAAGATTCCCTCTCTTCACATATGCAAATCTGGGTACCAGGGATGAAAGCCTCAGTGGCCCCTAGGAAAAGCAAGGAGCAAAGATAGGCAGGAAATAGGAAGTGGTTTGAGTCCAACTCTCCTACAAAAAAGCCAAGGAGCTGAGCCAGCACAAAGGGAGCTTTGGGACACATCCTGGCAGCTACAGAGCCCTACCCTGGCAGGGCAAGGAGCAGGGCAATTCTCACAGGGGTTTAGCAGAGTGCTGGAGATGCTGAGCACCCCCTTGTGCAGCTGACTGAGAGCCTGGAGTTGCAAAGAGCTCCCAGGGCACAGACTCCAGAGGTGGCACACAGAAAAAAGTCATTCCTAGAAAGTCCAGATGCTGATTTTGTCTGGTTAATAATTTACTGGCTATGACTGAAGAAATACATGTAACCTCCTAAAACTTCTCTGTCGACTGCAGATCACTGTGGCTCCTGTCAGCTCAACATCCAAGTGAGCATTACGTGTCCCTGCACCTGATGAAAGATTTATCCAAGTCTGCTTCACATACCCACAGATCTACCTCAGAAACACGAAACAATGATCTACAAAATTATCCAGGTAAAAGTTCAGAGTCAATATACACTCACTTTGACAACAGATACTCCTTTATATTCAAAAGATTCTTTTTAAAGATGCATGAAAGAACAAAGAAGAGGAAATAAATGGTAAAATCCCCTTTGCTACCCCTACCCTCATAATAAAGGGTATGTCCTAGGAATTATTAGCAATAGTTTGGAACACATTTAGCACCAGAAAATGTGCTGGCCTCTCGTTTCTCTGCTTAGCAGGAGATGCACTAGAGGTTTAAAAACGTTTCTCTCAAAAGCCATTCCCTTCTCCTGAGGCAGGAAAGCTCTGCTGGGACATTCCCCACCCCACTCCCAGCTAATTCCCTATACCTCATTAATATGGCTTTCAGACTGACTTCCTCACTGCAGAAAGATCTTCCCAAAGGCCACAGGTTAATCTCTGGGAGGAGAACCACAGGTTGAATTATCCTGAGCTTTAAAATCTGTCATGGAAGACAGTCTGCACAAAAATACAACCACCTCCCCCCCTTTCGAACTACCTCTGAAGATTCTGCAAAACCCTTGTTAAACCGGAATCTGAATCGCTCTTTATTGCCACAGCAGCACTTGGTGCCACGCTGCAGGCACCCTTCCAGCCGCTTTTATTTCATCCTGATGACTGTAGCAAACAAAAAGGATCTCAGAGCAAGCCCGGAGCTTCTCTGAGCCTGTGCACTACTTACCCCCGCTACAACGCCCCGTTCTTCCCACGGACGGGCTCCCTAGCCAAGGTCCAACAGCTCCGGGTCTCTCCGCAGCCTCGCAGCAGCCGGCTGAGAAATCCGTGCCAGCAGCAGCTCCGGCGAGCGGCGCTCGGGGCCGGGGGACGGCGGGCCCTGCCCTGCCCGCGCGGCCGGCCCGGGGCCGCCGCGGCCGAGCGCCGCTAGGGCCGGCCCCGGGGCTCTGCCCCCGCCACGCTGCCCATTTCATGCTCGACTGGCACCGCAGAGAAACCCGTGGTGCTCCTGCCGCTGCCGCTCGCTCTCACACTGGGAAGGTCCCGCGGGACGAGCCGTGCAGTTCAACGGGAGCCAAGAGAAACAGGAGGCAGGGAATGCGTGCAGGGATTGTGCTCACAGCGGCACGGCCGAGAGCAGAGCAGGGACAGCAAGGCCAGCACATGTCCGGGAGCCAGCACGGCCCGCTCCGAGCCGAGCCGATCCCTGCCGGCTCTGGGCTGGAGCCCCACGGAGCTCCCTCCGGCCGGCAGCGCTGCAGGATGCGCGCCCGGGGCCGAGGCACCGCGGGCTCTGCTCGCTGCACAGCCCCCACAGAACACAAGCTTTTCATGAGGAAAAGTTTGCTGTCAAAGCCTTCCCTGGCCAGTGAACAGCCTGAACACGTCTGCGCGTCTGAGAGGTCCGGGTGTGACAGTGAATGAGACTCATCTGCAACATCAATATTGCAGGTCATTATTCACTGGCTGGCTTTCAGCATTCAGCACCCGAGACCCGATCAGCACTGACAGGGACATCACCCCCTTCCCCACAGACCCAAAATCTTGGGTTCAGTGGGGGTTTCAATTTTTAAAATTGGGCGGTAATTTAACAGACTGACTATTCTCACAAACACCACACCACGTGCTACTGCAAGTCCACACCACTTCTTCCAGTCCAGAACATCCAAGTTTAGTCTTTCTCTGTAGAAAGAGGCATTTTGAGAATCACTAGCCATGGAAGTGCTTCTACCCCAGCCAGCCCACCCCTGCCTGGTGATGATTTTACCATCAAAGGGAGAGAATGCCATGAGCCCCCTCTTCTCTATGGTAATATGGTAATATTACTATATTTATGGTAATAACTATTACCATAATTATGGTAAAATGGAAATATTAATATATGACATTTTCCCAGCACAACCTTGTGCTTTTATTACATTTGGTCACAGAGGTCCCTTGTCAAATTCAGGTGCAATTTTTGCAGTCCAAGCCAGTTCTCAGAAACTGCAGGTTCCTGTCAGAGCCTTCATCTTCCACAAGCCATGAAGAGCTTTTACCCTGAATATGCCAGAAGTCAGTCCAGTATTTCACTTACTATTTTACTGTAGATGATGCTCTGTTTGAAGGCCACTGTGCTTCAGACTGCCAGTGTCAGACAGCCCAAAAATGCCAGGGAATGATCACCTCAGCAGCCAGCAGGGTTAGCAGAGTGGTGTGGATCAGTAATATCACACAGCAGGAATTTCCCACAAGTTTTTAATCTGCAGAGAACAGATTTTCCAAGTCTTTTCCCCACTTTTCAGGTTTATTTCTCTAACAACACAGAGAAGACACAGAGAGTTCTGCTCTTTTCAGCCCTGATACCTCTCTCCTGCCCATGGGCAAGTCTCCCAGTTTTCCCCATTTGTTGCCTACACTGACAACAAATTTCTCTCTATTTTATGTGTCCCTTGTCCATACCCTATGAGACAGTGTAACACAAACACCCTTGAGACCTAAAAAGCATCTTCACATGGCTGTGAAGACAATCAGCTCTTCCTCCTCACAAATGATGAGTGTAGCACAACAGGAACATACACTTTTAGTGCAGGAACATAGATTTTTAGAGTAGTAAAATGGATTTTTACAATATGAATATGAACTTTTCAAGCCTTCTTCATCAGCTGATAGCGATTTCCCCCTCTTCAAAGTTTCTCTTTGTTCTTTCAGCTCTGAAAATACCCTTGAGAATTTTTAATGCTCAATGCAAGCTGTTTAAATAACTGAAAATTAGCATTGTTAGAAAGAAACTATTTTTTTCCTACCCAATGTCCTATTTCTCCCAAACCTTGGAAATTTCCTGTGCAATAAACTCTCAAAAAGGCCTTTAACTTTTACACTGGAAAATTTATCAAAAGGTGTCACTGGTTGCTGTATTTTCAGGTATCACAAGCTGGGAAAATTTATGAGATGGCTTCTCATATCTCCAAATAAATGAGACTATGAGGTGCTGCAGCACGAAGAAATAAACATTTAGGGAATGTTTATGAAGGAAATCAGTGCCTATAAATTACACAGCCTGGGCCACCCCTGGAGTAGCCTTATTTAGTGCAAACAAGGTATAATCAGCAAGAATGAGCATTCCATGTGCTGCTCTCCCCTCAGGGTCCCTCAGCCCATCTGATTCCAAATCTCCTCCTGCACCTGGTTGTTTCTGATAAAATTAGAAAGCAATTCTGACATAGAGTTGGTGCCACTACACATCACTATGTGCAGTGTGGCCTGTCATGGACAAAGGGATTACAGAAAGTGACAGTGAAGAAAATCTGTTCTGAGGATGGAAACGTATTTGCTGAGGTCAAAAGCATCCTGAAATGACCTGTAAGAGGCAAGAGAGAGATGTCTCAGTGTGCTCCCTACCACACATTACCATAGAATTACTAAGGTAAGAAAAGACCTCCAAGACATCAAGTCCAACCTTTGAGTTAAGAATCAGCATTTGTGGTTTATAAAAACACGGAGCAGAAGAGGATTTTATCAGTGTAAGACCAGCATCATCATAAATTTTGCTCCTTCTGATAAACAAGTTCTGGTACTTTATCACATAATTCCTACCAGACAGCTGATTTCTTTCTAAGTAGGAAAAAAACCCACCAGCAAATAAGCAAAATATTCTCACTCCCTCTGCTGACAAATCACATTTTAACCAGCCATGACATGGACCATTCTCTACATTGAGTTCATTAAATGAAATCATAGCTCTCATCCTCACAAACAACAACATCCAGCTCTCACTGGCACAGGCAGATCAGAAGCCTGGTTTAATTCCCAACTCTGAAATAATTTCTCTTTGATCTCCTTGGTACTGTGGGTGTCCATGGACTTAGGGATGAGCTGAGGCAGTTTGGGAGTGCACACAGCTTGCTGTACACCCCACCAATTTCATGTCTCCATTGTGAAGTTCTCTAGAGGAACAAAGCAAATTTTTCCTTGAATCAGCCTCGACTCTTTCCCAGAGAAATCAAACCCACAAGTTTCTCAGGAAGCCAAGCCCAGTGGCTCTGTTGGAGCAGGGCGTATCCTCCAGGAGTAACTCTGCCTCCCACCAGAGCCAAACCCCTACAGCGCCTTCGGCACCACCAGCACCAGGCACTCGCTGTCCCCTCGCCCCACAGAGCTGAACATAGGTGACCAAAAATTCCTCCTGGCTGCAAACCAAGCTCTGCTTCCCACAGACATTCCCAACAAACTGCAGATGCACCCCTGCAGCACCAGCACACCCAGGTGTCCTTCAGTCACTGGCTGCTGGAGCCTGGTGGCTGCAATGCCAGACCTGGAGAAGGGCCCTTGGATACTCCTGGCACAGGTGGCCACCCTCCTGTGCCAGCCCTGCCACCACAGCCACGTCCCCAAAGGCACAGCAAAGGCCTCCAGTGCTGTCACTGCTCAGAGCAAAGCCAGCTCAGCTGACCGTGGGCCACAGCCATGACAACTTCAGGGCTCTGTCTGGGGTCTGCCATGGCTGCTAATTAAAAAAGAACAAAAATGCCCCTGATCTTCCAGCTCTCCACAAAGTACATGCTTTTCAAAGTCCTCAGCCAAATCTGGAGTGTTTCAAACCCTCTGAATGGCTTGAGTTTAATTTGTTGTTGTTTGGGTCTGTGTTGATTAACACATGTAAATAAAGGCAGCTGGTGTTACCTCTCTCTATTTCCATTTCACACCCTATTCAAGCCTGGTTTCACAATTAATTGAAAGCAAAAGGAGATTATTCAGAAATGAATCCTATCTGGCAGGTCTAGTGAAAACCAGGGGAGACCCAGCCCCCCTCCTGGCAGCATCCAAAATCCAACATCTTGGATACCACACAACGACACCAGAACAGTGCTGGAAAAGGAAATCAAACCTCTCACACTGCACATTCCTCAGCACAGGAGAGGGGAGGATTCTTCTGTCCTCCTGGCAAGAAAACTGTCTTCTTTCATGTGCAGAATGTAAGAGATCAAAGTATTAATGAAGACACACAATGAAAAAATGCTTCTCCTGCACCCAAACTATCAAAAAACAGGCCCCAGGGAACAGCCCAGCCATGTTCAAATGCCGCCAGTCTGGTGCAGGAGGGGTTTGTCTCAGTGTGGAGGCAGGACTGTATCTCATGAGCCATGAAAGCACAGCAGTAACAACTGGATAGAAACACCTGACAACCTCTGGACATACTCTGAATCCCAAAAACTCACTTGTGACACACAGAAATTCTACAAAGTCAGCCCATGACCACAGAAATCTCCTCCTTGGACTGTGTCACTGTTTCTCCTGCCCTTTTCTACACCCCAGCTCATCCTCACTCCCAAGAAACTCCAAGCAAGCACCAAGATGAAAATTTTGAACACTGGAAGTTCACAATGCTAAAATTTTATTAGAACCATCTCCACCATATCATAAAATCATCAAATCCCAGAGTGGTTTGGGCTGGAAGGGAACTTAAATCCCACCTTATTCCACATCTTCCACTATCCCAGACTGCTCCAAGCACTGTCCAACCACTTGAACACTTCCAGGGATGGGGCAGCCACAGCTTCTCTGAGCAGAAATGAATCTGTTTGGAGCTGCCTGGAATTAGATGCAGGTAGGAGAGCGCTGCTGTGCTGAATTCCCAGAGCAGGGCAATCCTGAGAGCCCTCTGCACGCTAGATGGCATTGCACTACAAACGATGGCAGGGATCAGGACAGGCTCCCGGGTCCTGGAACAGCAGCACAATCATCCTCCTGCCCCTGCAGCCCCAGGTTCTCATGAGAGTAAAGCCCAGCCCAACGGTGTGAATAGTTACAGGATCAAGACAACGGAGACGGCTCCGGGAGAGGAACCAGCACCTGGTGGCTTTGGGCTAAAACAAAGAGGCAATTAAATTAAAGGATCTGCCTGATTTATTAATTTCTTTAAAAGAGAAGTGGCCTTGCCACAAAACAAAGGCATCCTTTCTTTCACTGTCTCCCCCTGGACCAAGAAGGATTCTTCCCTTGGCTGTTGCCAATCAATGAGCACAGACACACAGCATTCCCTGTCAGCCTACCAGGGGACCATAAATTATATTCATTTGGCTTATTCAAGACCACTTCCACAGAAAAGCCACGGGAATGCACCAGGAATGAGGTTTTCTACAGTGTTTGTCCATCATTTTTTCACAGGTTCAGTTTATGTGCTGGTGACCTAGGTAAGGATATAAACCACTTGAATCCATAACACATTTAGGCTTATTGAGAAGTGCATTCATCCACAGTCAAAAACATAAGACTAAGGCAGTGAGTATCATTTTTTATACAGCTCTGTAAGATGTATACAGTTTTTATTTTCCTACAATATGGCATTTCATAAAACTGCTGACTTTCAGGGAAAGTGCATTAAAATCACAGAGTTAGTTATGACTGTCTTTTTTTCTCTGAGCTCCAAAATCCATTACATTCTGTGGGAGGCCAGTGACAGTTTTACTCCTAGTCTACTTTTCCATTTGCTGGGAACAAGCACATTATTCCTCTGAGGGAAGTGAAAATTGATACAGCCCTGTCATTCCAAGCTATTAGTCTCTTACTCACTTCTTCTGTTTTCTCCCCAACTAAATCAGTATTAACTTTTTTTCCATGCTGACAAGAATCAAAGTCACTGGAAAAAAATGCCTTATATACCTGAGATATCAGCAGGAGTGCCAAGGGAGGAGAAAAAACAACACAGAACCCCCAGCAACAGTAATTCTGATGGAGGGAAGAGTGCTGTGGCAATGAGCAGCTTAATTGGCTAAAGGGAGTCATTGGTCCTGTCTCACTGTCACATTTTCTAAGCACCTTTTCTACTCAGAGTGCAGATACATTTATGCTGTGATTTCTCAGCCTCCTGTCATCCAAGGAGAGGTATTTGTGTGATTTGAACTGTGCTGTGCTGAGTAAGATTTGGGATTTTTCACATACAGAGAAGCAGGACCAAGAACTGAACTCCTGGAGCAAAGGCAGGAAACACAACTTAACAAAGCAGACAAGGGAAAGACAAACAGGGATGGACAGCCTTGGAGCAGGAGCCCGGCTGTACCACGTGTGGAGGTGCAGGATGTGAATAAAGCTGAATTCCCATCAGGAAGTGCACTCCTGGCTCTCCTGGGAGCAGCTCTGCTGGAGCACAGCCCCACCAGACACTTTCCACAAGCAGGACTCAGTGCTGGGTGAGGAAAGAAGGCTGGAGGAAGCAACACCAACAATTCCTGACACGCCAAAGGTGGGACACTTTCCCTTCCCAACACCAAAGACCTCCAGTCTGGTGCAGGAGGGGTTTGTCTCAGTGTGGAGGCAGGACTGTATCTCATGAGCCATGAAAGCACAGCAGTAACAACTGGATAGAAACACCTGACAACCTCTGGACATACTCTGAATCCCAAAAACTCACTTGTGACACACAGAAATTCTACAAAGTCAGCCCATGACCACAGAAATCTCCTCCTTGGACTGTTTCTCCTGCCCTTTTCCACACCCCAGCCCATCCTCACTCCCAAGAAACTCCAAGCAAGCACCAAGATGAAAATTTTGAACACTGGAAGTTCACAATGCTAAAATTTTATTAGAACCATCTCCACCATATCATAAAATCATCAAATCCCAGAGTGGTTTGGGCTGGAAGGGAACTTAAATCCCACCTTATTCCACATCTTCCACTATCCCAGACTGCTCCAAGCACTGTCCAACCACTTGAACACTTCCAGGGATGTGCAGTCCAGAACCTCTCTGGGAAATGACAGCAAATGTCCTTTTTCATATGATGAAGTAAAGTCTGTAACAAATAATGCTGGCCCAACTTGCACAGCTTTATCTCTGCAGGGTGTGCAAGGTCTCCAAAAGCCCTGTCCATCAAAAATGAACATCCCTGTCAGCCTGCAGTGACTGACACCAAGAGCTGGCACGTTCCAGCCACAGCTGTCTGAGCAGGACCAGGCAGCACCAGGCCAAGGCAGAAGGCAGGGAGGGGGAGATCAGTGCTACCACAGCTACATCTAGTTCTTCCCCACCACAAACATTGTTTATCATCTGGCTCAACATCAACTTCTCTTGCTGACAAGAGAGCAGCAAGTGAAGGACAATAATCTCCCCTTACCTGGCAGCCGAAGTGATAAAAGCTGAGGGGAAACTTATTCCATTTCCTCCCGTGACCCCACAAGTGGGAAAGATCAACAACCACTCGTGGACAAACCAGGCTGTGTGAAACTCTGCACTGCTGGCACTGAGGCTGTGCCTGCACCCCCTGGCAAGAAGCAGTGGTCAGGCTGCGACCAAACTGACTGTTGGATGCATTTTGAGGGAACACAGCCACAGCAAGACACTTCCCAATAAAGTCCTTTAGCTTCCCACTCTGCCAGACCTGAGCTGGGGGAAGATGCAAGCAGGAGTTTGTGCATCCATGCATGAGAAATGCTTCAAATTCTCACATCTCCAATCTGCCCCCACCCTGCTTTTTTAACCAAAGAAACAGAAAGTCCTTGTCCCACAGCTGAGACAGATCTGACCCATGTTTTCTAACCCACTTCCATTTGTGTACAACTTGAGCAAGTGTTAAACAAGGAACAGACTCCATGGAAGCACTTCCCTCAGCAAAAAGGGGAAAGGGGGGCTGGAAAACGAGCAGCAGAGTACATGGTCAAACTGATTTTCTGAAACAAGAGCTTTTCTAGGAGTAGAACCCAAAACTTCCCCCCTTAGCTGAATGTTACATAAAAACTTCAGCCAGACTGAAAGAATCTGGCATTAACAGCAAACTCACAGCTCTGGGCATCAGTATTAACAGTCTTCCTAACAAAACAGAGATGCCCAAATCTTGCTAGAGGTCCAAACAGGCACCAATACAAGCCCTAAAAGGAGTGCTTGGGTTTAGTTTCATCTCAACCCAATTAAGGAGGAAAATCTCTAAGAAGATACTGAAACTTAGATGTTTCATCTGAGGCTCCGTAAGACTCAGAATTCCATAATGGTTGATATACAAGGCTGCAGCCTCCCTAATTCTGGCAAAAGGCACTTCCCAGCAAACACAAAGCTGCTCTGACTCAGGCATTAAGAATAAAACCATTGACACCATGGTCACTGATTTTCAGCTCTGAAAATAAATGAGTTTGGGAAAGAGACTGAAATGATCATATTGAAACCTTAGATCTTAAGCAATTATGGGAGAAACTTGTTTAAACAAACAAGTTTCTTCACTCTGGTTGAGAAAGCATTGAAGATACTTGTACACTGAAGGGATTGCACAGAAAAATCCCTAGGGAAAAATGAGACTTACTTTGAAATTTTTAATCCCCACAATCTTTTATCTCACTCTATAACTTGGTGATATTATTTCTTAGAGACAATATGGTGAAAAAACTGCATTCTATTGTCTGTGGTTGGTCCTGGTGATCTGGGAGGTCTTTCCAACCTCAGTGACTCTGTGTCAGTCCAGGGACATCAAACTCATGACACTGCACTGAAAAGCATCCCATGCTCTGAAATACTAATTGTAACTTTCTTACTACCAAAAAGTGAAGGCAGTGGGGATTTTAGAGCTCTTCTGGTCAGTCACAAATGCCAAAGTTGGATTCCTGCTAAATTCTGCCTAGAAGTGACGCTCTTAGTTCACTAAATAAGCCCCAATGAGGACTCACAGCCACTCAGGGGGGCACAACACACAATCCCCCGGAGTAAGGAGAGAAAGGCCAGGAAAATCAGACTCTCCTGAAGCCAGGAGCACTGTGCCACCCATACCATGAGCACTTCAGCAGCACTGGGTGTTTTCTAGGGGTTACAGGTAAATGTACAGCAAGCTCACAGGCAGGCAAGCTGGACAACATGAAGCTGCATTTTCCAGAAACAAGCAAACACAGGAATTACCCTGTTATTTGCCTGTCCCAGGTTATTTATGTCCTGTGCAAGAGCACTGTATCCAGTATGGATCCAAAACCCCAGGGAAGAAAGAAAAATGCTCTCACAGATAAAAAAATGCAGCTTCTGTATGTTGACGAGTGAAGGGCAGCAACAACAGCACAACAAAATGCCTGAAATTCAGGTTATTAAAGAAATTATCTTGGAAACCCTTAATAAATAGGATGAGCTTTAATTTTGTGAAGTAGTTCATAAACAATGTCTTGGCTTTTTGATCCATCTGTCAAAATTGGTTATGTCCAGAGGAGGGACTTGAAGAGTTACAAGGTTAACTGCACAAAGGGTCATAGATCTGTAACTCTGTTTTCATTTTTAATTTAGAAAATTCTGCCAAAACTCCAGAGGCAGGAGATACAATAGTAGAGATATGAAAAGAATAATTTAACCTTTAAATTTCCCAGTTCAGGGAAGGTGGGTTGTGAATAATTTGGGTTACACTGGAAATGGTTCATGTCCTGGGAACCACCCAAAAGCCTCTCAGTGGAACTGGAATTGAGCTTCTGATTTTTAACCATTTCATTCACTCTCCTTTCATAAAGGGATTAGTGTAACCCTCCCCTGTGAAGTGCACTGCTTGGAAGCTCCTGTTCTCCTCAGAGAGGCCTCACCCTGCAGCCCTGCCCTGCTCCCAATTTCTGCACATCTCAAGGGAAATTCAGTTCAGTGTGGGATTCAATTCTTGCAGTGTTTAAACATACAAGCACGAGGACAAGAGTAATGGCACAACCCAAGCTGGGACAGCCCCCTGGAGTCACCTGGGCTGGCACATCATCAACCCAGCCATGATCATTAACCCAAGTCAAATGGCTGAGCCCTTAAATCACCAGGCAAGGGAATTAGTGGTCACAACAACAAATCTGGGAGGTCACAGAGGACAGCTCTGCTTCACACACCAGGACAGACACAGAAGTTGGACCTGATGATCCCTGGGGGTCTCTTTCAACTCAGAATTTTCTGTGGTTCTATGGAGAAACAGGAACCTTCCAGAGCAAGTTCCCAAGCTGCTCCACACTGTGGACAAATGAGACATTTAAACACTTCTTTTGCTTTCTAATATTGGTATTTCAGTTAAGATTTGTACTAACAGCATAGTAGTTTCCAAGAGAAAATAATGAATTTACTTACCAACAGTTGTGTGTAAAATAAACATTCCTCTATAGCAAACACTGATACAATAACTTGTCTAAATGGGCACACAAAGGATGTAAAATGCTCCAGCCCTTCTCACAGCTCAAATCACTTTCAGCCATGGGACCAAGCAAATTTAAATGTGAACAAACTGCAGTGGAACACTGGAGCACACACACAGAGCCTACAAACCCCACAGGGCCTGTGTGGAAGGTGCTGCCATGCAGACCATTATTGATTCTGCAGGCAATTCAGGGTTACAGGCTGCTGTAAGCTGTCTGTGTGCAGACACAGTTTGCTTTACAGGGGCTGTTTTATCCTTACTCTGATCATCACAATTTACAAGATACAGACACTCATAATCCTAACAGAAAACACATCATCCACACCTTAATTGCTTTTATAACAGGAAAATAAACCATTCATCCATACAGTGCACCGCAAAGAATTATAAGAGCTCATGGGTATTTTGTTGTTAAAAAATCCAAGTCTTCCCTCTCCCCTGAGTTATCTGAAAATCATAAATGGTAAATTTGGAACATTATTTTCCAGACTCTCTGAGTGAACTGATTAATGGCCAAAGTTCTGCATCTCTGTGACACTGGACAGGCCTGAGCAGTTCAAGTCAGCCGGGAGAGGAAGGCAGGGCTCCAGACCAAACCCTGAGCCCCGGCCAGCAGCGACCTGCAGCCCTGCAGAACCCTCTGCTGCCTTTGGGCCGCGCTTAGTGGAACCGAGCTGGAAGTAATGGGTACAGGAGCTTAAAAGAGTTCAAAGGGATGAGGAACCAGGGGAAATAAAGCCCAACACAGCTGTCCAGGGTGCATTCAAAGTGCCCATCAGAGCTCAGTGTTCCTGCTAAAACCCATCAATAATTCAAAGTGCACCAGCCTAAGAACTCACTCCTCCACAAAGAGCTTCCAAACCCAACCCAGCTTTTATTTAATCTGAAAGCAAATGGCAAAGCACAACACTAAATCAAACCTTGAGCCAGGGGACTCTGAACCACTCTGATGCTTCTCAAGTCTCACACCTTTTATTTAGCCTCAAAAACCCTGAGCTCCCCTCAACTCAGCAAGGCAGCACCCCTGTCCTGATATGACATTCCCCTTCTTTCACACAAATCCTTTCTGCCCCAAGGCTCCAGCTCCCAGTGGGCTCCCTGCCCATTCCAGCACTGCTACACCTACAATTATTGCAGGACTTAGCAGATAAAGAATTATTCAATAATTTAGCAACATTGCAAAGTGAATTCCTGGGCTCAAGCTGTAAAAATAACAGAGGATGTTTTGATATTTTAACTACTTCAAGCTGGTAAATGGGAACCTGGTCCAAAATCCAAAATTTTAAAGGCTGAATGTTTTGACATATTGTATTTGCAATAAATAAGATTCACACTTAAACGCCACACAGAGGAATTACACAGCTCCACTACAAGGTAAATCAGAAAAATTTCGGTTGGGATCTAAACATAAACTGGTAGGATCAGGCAATGCCACTTCCCCAAGAAGTGCATTTTTCTAGTCAGTTTGTTTTATAGCCATATTTATAAGTTTCATCAGTTTTCCAACAGAACAGAATGGATTTTAAGGCCTGTTCAAGGATTCTGAACATCTATAACATGTATGGCACTATGTATTTTTATTTCCAACTCATATAATACCAGATTTGTGGGTGTATATTAAGGAACCATCTTCCCCTTAAATTATTACTTACATAATTCTGAGTGTTATGTTGCCAAAAGCTCTCTATGCAGTCACAGTTGTCAATTCTGACTGCAACCCCAAACCATGCCCTGAGCCTCCAAAACACATCTGATGGAGCTTGAAACATCTCTGTGCAGCCTAAACAAGATTTTCATAAAAGCTCCTTCTGGGAAATGAACTATTTGAAAGGAAGAAATTCAGGATGGTGGTAGGGAATGTCTTGCACTTTAAAAATATGTTCCAGAGTAAATTTTTATTAATATTTCTTTCACTCATCTAGTCGGGTAGAAGCAAGAATTAGTGAGTAGAATCAAAGTTTGTTCACTTAGTTTTAAGAGATAAAAGAAGTTAAACTTCAGGGGAGGGGGTCTGGAAGAGGCAGTGAGATAATCTCATGCTTCTCCTTGTAAGTATGTGCTTTTCAAAGCCCACAGCCACACATCCACTTGTAATGGGAGCATTCCCTTTCCCTTTGATGCTTCTTTGCCAGGAAAGCAGCAGCCTGAGTTTGCAGGTTCTGCTGAGAAAATGGCCAGAAATGACAAGCTAGTAATGATACCTTTGGAATTCTGAGTCAAGACCAAAGAGCTCTCTGCTCTGGATGCTCAGGAGAGCTGAGGGTCAGCGCCTTGCCTGCAGGACAGGGAGGCAGGAGCCTCCACCTTCTGCTCACACCCCATAGCAAGGGATAAAATCACAAACCCATCAAAGCCCACAGACTTCTCCAAATGCCTGCCTGACATTCAACAGTCCATGCAGGGGGAATGTGTGTCTGTTCCTCCTCTGGAAAAGAGACATCTGCCTGAATCCAGCCCCTTGGGAATGTTTATGTTCACAGGAAATCTTCTGCCCAAATCTCTCTTTTGCAGGTAAAACAAACAGAAGTGTGGCCTCAGCAGATCTAGAAACACCCTCTGTGACCCCTGTGCAGCTGCACATCCAGAGCCCTGGCACAGGACAGCAAGCACTTCCACATGGAGCATCCAAACACCAGGAGCCCAAATTCTTCTCCCTCCCCACAGGACAGCTGGGCACAGGCCAGGCCAGCACAGGACAGTCCTGAGCACGCCAACAGCTCCTCCCTGATTTTACCCTGAGAGAAAAGCCTGAGCTCATCACAACACAGCAACACTGTAGTCCTGAGTGAAGCAGTGCTGATGTTCCAAAATTGGAAATTACCTGGAAAGCAGATCATGGAAGCACCATGAGGAAATGGTCACAGGGGTCAGGACACAGAGCACACCTGGAAACAGAGGTGGAGCACGTGTGGGGTGCTCAAACCTTAAGCAGAAAGATGTCAAAGCCAAGAGCACCAACAAATGTTGCAGGATCAGGTTATACTCTAGATACAGAATTACAGAATCCCAGAATGGTCTGGCTTGAAAGGGACATCCAACCCAAAAGCTCATCCAGTGCCACCTCTGCCATGGGCAGGGACAGCTTCCACTGTCCCAGGCTGCTCCAAGCCCTGTCCAACCTGGCTTTCAACACTTCCAGGGATCCAGGGGCAGCCACAGCTGCTCTGGGCACCCTGTGCCAGGGCCTGCCCACCCTCACAGGGAGGAATTTCTCCCCACATCCCATCCATCCCTCCCAGTGTCAGGTATCCCAGCTGTGCTCCTGCAGCAGGGAATGAAAGAACACATTCCTAGGGCAGGGTAGGGCAGGGCACCCACCCCAGGGCAGGCTGAGCTAATGAAGGAACATTTAACACCCCCAGCCTGACTTGCAGCCCCCGAGCTGCCAGTTCTGTCATCAGCCCTCCAAAACTCCGGCCCCTGAGCAGGGTCTGAACAAGCTGCCCTTTCTGTAGGCAGCTACAGGTTAAACACAGCACAGGAATGTTCCCACAGAAGTTTGGTTTCACAGCTCATACATCCTCTGGCTTGACAAACCTCCACGAGAGGGGAAACACGGAGCCCTGCTCCTGTAAATCTCAGGGATCATATCTACAAGGCAGTTATTAAATCACTCCAGTGATTAAATCATCCTGGCATGCTGGCAGATCCCTGAGCCCAGCATTACACTGCATTTTAACACCATTCCTGTAACAGGATGGCTGGCTACAGACAGAAACACACGGGACTTCATCTCCCTTCAAGCACTACTGAAACTGGCATTATTTTCCTGGAGCCCACGGAATCTTTTCAAGTTTATAACATATTTTAATTACGTATCTAGTACAACTTTCTGGTTTTTCCAGGTCGTTAAACTGCAGGAAAGAAAAATTTTCCAACACAACTGTGTTCCAGTTACTAATTAAACCGATTTTAACACTTTTCTGCAAGATGTTGGTAAAGATGATTTATGGGGCTGGCAAACAGCAGGAGGTCAACGTCAAAATAACAGCTGGGCTTATTACAGCCACTTGAAGATTTACTCATGCCATCAAATAGCCACAATGAACAAAAAACCCTACAATTCCACAGACAAGCTTGCTGTATTTCCAGTGGTAAATGCTGGAGAAGGGAAAATAAACTGGATTCCTGCAGGAGGTCTCTGTTTTCTGTCCCAAATGGGTCTCCTGTGGAGATATGGATTATTCCCTATAAACTCATAAAAACATCCAAAAGAAAAAGGAGATGGTAAAAAAGTCCCAAAAATACTTGTTGTACTGAACCAACAGGTAAAAATCTCATTTGCTTGTAATACTTCTTTGTGGGTTCCAGCCCACCCTTCCATGGGTACAGCTTCATGAGCATCTTTTTAAAATAAAGAACATAGATAGAATCAGACACAGCTGATCAAGATAAATAAATCCAGGGAAATATGGAGTCCCTGTGAAAGGCCATTCCATGAGCAGAGCAGTGCCATCCCAACTGCGTCTTCCTTTGTAAAAAAAGATAAACTACTGATTCAGAACAGTCAGTCAAATGGAGAAAGGGTGTAAAACATCTTCAGAAAGACTTAGCAGTAAACCCACACAGGACCACCAGCCTTGATCTCCTTCCTGCCCTGTAGATCAGCCACAGCTCCACAGCTGAAGTTATCTTCCATGACAGAACCCACGCTGGATTTCTTCCCATTTCACCAGGGGGAAGAAACCAGGGAACCTGGAATTTCACAGGTGTGATCTTGTTCCAGGGAACAATTTTTCTGAGGAGCCTGTGGCAAGCTGGAAGCAAGACCAGGAAACAGCAGAATCCAAAAACTGAGGTGAACTTACTTGAATATTTTCATAACTCCTTTGGCAGCAGAAACCTTGGCCCAGAGACTCCAAATTTTTGAAATTTGTTGCTCTTGGCAGGAGGCTGTGCCAATTTTCAGGGAGTTGTGGCTGGAATTATTAAGTTAATAGTGGCAGTTTCCACCTACACTCTGAACAGTTGTTTTTATATACCCACGTCCTTAAAACAGCCCTTGCAACATCCCCAGCACCACTTTGGAAGGCAATAGGAAAGAAATCACATGGAGAAGACAAGGAATGGGAGGGGAAGGCCTCAGTTTAAACAAGGGGAACATACCAGAATCCAGCCAGGTAATTCTAGGAGATTAACAGCACCCAAAGATGAAGGACTGAAAAGGGGCCCCTCTTCACACATAATCTGGGTCTACATCTCACTCAAATATTCATAAAGACAAAGCAGAACAGAGCAAAATTGTCTTTTAACGCCCCAACACATAACAAAATTTAGGCCAATTTTTATGCTTCTTACTGACAACTTGCATCTTTTAGAGAGACTGGGACAGGGAACTGCTGTTTTATGTTTTGCCTTTAAAAATCAATACTTTTTTCCTTCTTAAGCACTTCACAAAATGAATGGGATAAATGATATTGCAGCCTGGAGCTACTCGCGCTACTCCTGACTGCCACGCACTGACAGCATCATACCCACAGGAGAGCTGGGGACAAACCAACCCTCCTGCACTGCGGGCCCTGAGCAGGCTTGGGGTCAAATCCCTGATGGAGAATCCAAGCTAGGCTGTCCCAGCTCCAGCAGACATGGAACAGGGAGCATCCCCATCCCTGCTGCTCCCAGCTCACCCACAAGGCTCCTTTAGCTGTGGCACCTGAAACTATCCCAGTTAACCCCAGCCAAGGGCATCTGGCCAGGCTTTACCAGTTTTCCTTCCTCTGCAATCTGTGTTAGGAAAAAACTTACAGAGACTCCTTCACAAGCACATTCCCCCCTGTGTTGCCCCCTCCCTGGAATATTATTATATAAAAGAAAAAAAGGCAAACCAAAAGCAGATGACCTCGAAAAGGATCTTCTCAGCAGGCTTTGCTGACAACAGGCACAGAAGGACTGAGCTGCTCTTTGCAATGTTTCTAACTGCTAAGGCACGACAGGAACATCCAATTCCAGTGGCAAAGCCCAGCTGCTGCTGGAGGCAGCCCATCAGCTGGGCTGCAGCGGTGCAGAGGCATTCCCACAGGACACAATTCCTGACAGGAATTCCTGGCAGCTGATCCCTGCGCAGGCGGAAGTGATTCTGCCTCAAATACTTCCTTTACCACTGATAACACAATTCCTGCCATGGCCCTGCCAAGGCTGCACTGATAAGGAGAGGATCTGTAACCCAGTCCTGCTCCCACAGCGATTTATTTTTAGACGTCAGATACAGCAAGGCAAATACAGAGACCGTGCTGTTTGAAGGGATAATTCTGTGTCAAATGCAAGATGCTGAAGTGATATGAATGTGCATTACAGCATTTGCCTTGAGCAAATGGCTTTCGAGGGAGCAAAGAATATTATCTGGGAAGCATGAGCTGATCAGCTCTCCATATTCCATTACCAAAACCTACTGAGCTGAAGATAATGTCTTAATTCTTTCAAGTGAAGAAGAGAGTATTAATTCCTGGCAGGAAGTAGATATTTAAGGAATTCCTAATCACTCTTTCTCCTGTTTGTATTAATGGCATTTAGCACTAAGTAAAGTAAAACCATATTTCATAGAATCACAGAATATCCTGGGTTGGGAGAGACCACAGGGATCATCCAGTCCAACCCCTGGCCCTGCACAGACACCCCAACAATCCCACCCTGTGCATCCCTGGGAGCATTGTCCAAATGCTCCTACAGACTTGGCAGACTTTCTGTAGCATGCAGTTATTGAATTAAATTATTATCTTCTTAAATTATAAAAGAAATTTAACTCTGTCTCAGTAAGTTCTTAATGCAAGCAGAAGGATATGGGACTCCATATCCATTTTTCTATCTCACATTTTTAAACTTAGGGAATTTGAAGTTGCCTCAATAGGCCCCACAGAGTTTTGATGAGTTCTTTTCAGTTATTTATTCATAAATCTGATAGTAACCCAACAGATATAAAACAAAGCTTGTACTTGCTAGATGCAAAGTGCTGATGTTGCACAGTGAGCATTTTTATCATTTCACAGGTGTAATTACAGACTCTTCTGCACAAATGCAATTTGACCACTTGGAAATGACCTTCTATTTGTACAGAGATTTTTATGTAGACTTACCATCAATGTGTCCAATGAATGAGAACCAGGTCAAAAAAGTTAAAGGGGAGATACCTTGTGTTTTATGTAAATTGAGAAGAAGCTAAATTAGGAAAAAAGTAAATTGAGAAGAAACATTGCATCTCCTTGGGAGACGGACCATGAAAAAGCTGAACCACAGTTCTGAATATTTATCCCACGTCAGACTAAAACACATCTATGAGCCAGAACCTGGCTTTTCATTAAAAGTTAAAAATTAGTGATGCAGCCCTTAAAATAAATACAGCAATGAACATAAGGTATTTCATCAAAATACCAGTGAATTTTGGGCACTGATGCAATCTGTGAGGCTTAACCTGTCGGTACAGCTTTGACATCACTGCCTTTGCCTGGCAACCAGCAATTTCCTGGGATGCCACACGTGCCTGGCTGGCCAGCCACAGGTATGGGTGAGATATTGCTTTTGGAAGCAGTGTGGAAGGACGTTTCTGAAGGAAAAGCCCCCCAAAATGCACCTAGCCTCACTGGCACGGTGCAAGGAGTAGAAGAGAACAAATCCCTTTTCATACCTCTCAGCAATTTAATTTAAAACTACCTCATCAGGTGAAATGTCAGGCTATTAATACCTCCTGCACCCATAAGACCATATTATAAATGACATAAACGTTACAAAACAACCTGAAATTTGGCCAGGCTGTTAATAGACAGCATTACACAATTCCTGACACGGACAGATAATGCTGTATTTTCTACTATGCAAATTTCTAACAGTGAATAGATTTTCAAAGCAGTTTACACCCACCACCCCTCAGATGCAACTCAGTAATTCTCTATTAGGTGCCAAGCTGTCACTTCCCATCACTCCAGCCCACTGCTATTCTCTGCCCTACCTTGGGAGCACAAAGGAGCCTCCAACTTGATTAAAATGCATGAGGCCTGTGTGAACCTATTTTTAAATCTCCCAACTAATACTGCTGTTGTATTAACAGCTTTCATTTATTTTACCATTAATACTGGTATTCTAAGGAAGTGCTGCAATGCTTGATCTTTTTGCATTTCAGCAGCAAAGCTCTTGTTCTGCAAGAGATTTTTCACCATATAAAAATGTCCTGACACTGTGGGGATTTATCAGAAACCTTGCTTAGGAAAAGGAAGCAATTACAGGCACAGAGGGCCTGAGTCACCTTATTTAGGCACAAATTTTGCTTTATGTACACAAATAGCTAAACACATAGGGTTTTTCAGAGGCAGATGTGGAAACAGAGAACTGACCCCTCAACACACACAGAGTCTCAATTTTATGACAGTTCTTCTCATGCTGCCATCAGCCCCTGTTTTCTTCCTGGTTTCACAGCACAGACACAGAAAACAGCTCAATAACCAATACAATTTTTATTTCCTTCCACAATCTCTGTTTTTCAGGCAGACCTCCTCTGGTTACAGCCTCTGGTCTGGTTTGCCAGGGGACCACTGAACCAAGAGTAAGGGAAGCTACAGAAGCAGCAGTGACATCACAAAAAGCAGTGCTAAACCACTCCTGCTTGTGGGAGCTGCCCAGCAGGATGTGCTTTAGGAAAACTTGGAAAGGATGTATCACCTGGTTTTACTTCTGCCTCTTGCAAACATAAAGATGAGCCCCACAGGGCTGCCCTGCCATCCTGAAAACATCCCAGGAAATGCTTCAACCCACAAAGAATTAATTATTGGTCATCAAAACAATGTGCCACGCGCAGCTTGTGCTCCCTCTCCAGCTGCACGTTGTGCTGAACACCACTGGATGAGGGGAGGGAGAACTAAGAGGACCACAGGATGCAAAAACCACACCTGTGTGGACACAGACCTGCTCCAACATAAAACTTCTCTCCAGAATTACTGAAAAATTAGTTGTGTCAAATCAGCAAATTACCAGGAGACAGAAAGCAGGGACATGGATCAGCCACACTGTTCCTATACACAGGAAATGAAAACAAACAGTTTTCAGCAGTGAGTTCTGCTCCTGCTTGCCCATTTCCCAGGGCCTCCATGAGAACTGAGCTCTTTGCCCTCTATTTCACACCCAGTACTTTGTGTGCCTGGGTCTGCAGAGCCCACACCCCAGAACCAACCCTCCCAGAGCCACACAGTGTGAGCAACAGCAGATCCCAGCCCTGAACAGGACCCAAGCTCCTTCCCAGCTGGAATTTTACTGAGACAGAGAAAAAAACCCAGCTGCATAATTCTGCTTGCAAAAGTGTCAAGTACGGCAGCATGGAAGGCTGTAAATAATTCACTCGGTATTACAGGAAATGTTTTACAAAAGGAAAGGTTGTAACCTCCTTTTGGCTACAAGGCTGGCAGATGCTGGAGGCATTCCTGCTCCTCTAAGTGCAGAACAAAATGTGTCCTGTTTGTGAGAAACTCCTGGGTCTCAGCCCTCCCTGGAAAATGCTTCTGCCTGTATTCCTGAGGGAGGGATCACAGAGGAGCAAAGTCTGCACACTTCCAGAAATGCAGCTCAGGCTGACAAGCAGTTTCTGGTATTTTGATGACACAGCTGCTGCAATGCACAATGCAGAGCTAAGGGAAGGGGTAAATTTGATTTATTTATATTTACATAAATACATTCACACAATTTTTTAATCACACACACACTCAAACCAAAAATACACACGCAGTGATTACAGATGACTCAAGACTGAATGTTTGATACAGTTTTAAAACAGCGACATCAGCCAAATCCAGTCGAAATAAAACCATCTCCAAGCTCAAAGGAGAGCTCCACATGACTGAGTGCAGATTCTGCCCCCAGCACATAGAAGCAATGCCAAATAAAGTCTCTACAGCTTTAACTTCTTACCACTAAATATTTAGCAACAAACTAAATAAGCCTCAGTGGAGGTCCCTCTATGCCTCCCCACCAGGTCAGCCAGCAGGAAGCACAAGGTGTTTTATGTGTGAGAGAAATCCAAGACTCACCTGGATGTTGCCAAAGTCCACGTTTTCATAGTGGAAATGTGCACACTCGGCCATCTTCGGGAAGTGCCCCTTTGTAAAGGATAACCTGGAGCACACCAAGAGCACACCATGAGATGGATGCAGACTACTCAACACAGACAAACAACAGGTAAAGATACAAAACAACAACGACTTTCTCATCCTAAAGCCAAGGGAACACAGGGATTTGTTGATGTGATGCACCAAAACAGTGGGGAAGCGAGCCAAGTGAGAAAGGAAAGCTGATATGCCAAGTGGCTTTTCCACTGCATCCCTAGAGAGCTGAGTGACATTCCAGCAGCACCACATCCCAGCGCATCCCTGCAGAGCTGTGAGACACTCCAGCAGCACCACATCCCAGTGCATCCCTGCAGAGCTGTGAGACACTCCAGCAGCACCACATCCCAGTGCATCCCTGCAGAGCTGTGAGACACTCCAGCAGCACCACATCCCAGTGCATCCCTGCAGAGCTGGGTGACATTCCAGCAGCACCACACCCTGCAGGATGGACACGAGCAGGGACAAGCAGCTGCACCTCACAAATGCACATCCACAGCCTTACACGAGACACGAGGAAAGCAGAACTTTACCTGTGAAAGGCATCACAGCCCATCAGTCCCGGGGGGATGTATCTGAGGGTGCAGAACAAACTCTATTTATCCTTTGCCTTTTACAAATCAAAAGTCAGGCATAATTATTCCCAAGTGTCTCCAGCCACACTGGTGGCTGCCGAGGAGCTCCTCTGGCTCTGCAACATGCTCCTGCTTCTGCTGAAGCTATTATAGAGTCCTATAGATATTCCTGGTGGTGAGCCAATGAGATTGTCATTATCTAGCTCCCTCTTCCCACGGGAATACAAGTGGGAAGTGAGATGCAGCATCTGGCTGCTCAGCACTGGAACAAAGAGCCATTTCCCTCTCAGCAGAGCACTAGAAGGGTGAACTGAAGGCTCAGATCCATCAATCTCAGGGAGTTCTACTCCTCAAGTCAGCATTTTTAGCAAAAGTAATATTGATTATTTCTGATCCCTGTTGCTGCACACATAATGACTTGGTTTACAGTCTCTGGGAGACAGGCAGAGACAGAAATACAGCATGAGCCCACAGTAAAAAAAAAACAAACTGGGAGATCAGGGAAGAAAAAATATCCCTTAGAAGGGAAAACTGTAAAATCCATTCAAATGAAGTTACAGAGGGCAGAATGCAAAAAGAAAAGAGAAAAAAATATCAGATCAAAAATACATATAGGCCACCCACTTGTCCTGGTTTAGCTTTCCAGAGCATAAGGAGACAGGGAAAATTATCTCATTTACACACTGCCTGGGCTTCTTTTGAGATTTCTGTTCTATTAAAATAATTGTTCTATTATAATATGTTCTATTGTGGGGGTTTTTTTCAATTAATCACTTTCAGGAAGAATTGCTAAAGAAAATTAAAAACACTGCAACAGTGAGGTTCAAACCCTACCTAGCTTTGCTTCTACGGTCAGAAAGATAAGAGTGAGCCAGCAAAATCTCTCATGCCCAGTTTTAGGTTCCATTAGCTCAAATTGCCTTAGTTCCACATGGATTTTGGTTGCTCTGCTGAAGATACACCATCACAAATTGTTGCTGAATGCCCTGCACTGCAGCACAACAGCCAAAACTCAGCACAGCAAAACTGGAAGCCCAGGAAAGATGGGAAAATCACACAAGTCTGCTCTTACTTTTTCACATTCTTCACTTTCATGCTGGCTGTGCTGCCGCAGGAGCGGAGCGGCAGCTCCCCCGGGATGTCCGGGATGTCGGCACCTCGGGCCTGCAGGGAAGAGACAGAAAAGCAAGGAGTTAAACACGGCTGCAAGCTCTGGGCTCTGCCTGCTGACAGGAGCCCCTCTGTTCTGCATGAGGCTACAATCCTCAGACATGCTTAAGTTCAATTCTGCCTTTTGACCAGGGAAAACTGACCCTTGGGATGGGGACCAGGGAGGTGACAATCTCTTCCTGCCCCAAGCCTTGCTAACCCTTGGGGTTAAATACAGTATTTAATTCATTGCTACTTCTGCTTTCTGAAGTGGAGATTTTCAGAGGTGGAAATGAAACAGATATTCCCAAACCCCGTAATTGGACTCCTCAGTAAGTACCTGATTTTCCAGACATCTGTGCGTTTACACTCCGGCAGAGGCAGTGCAAAAAGCTGGATTGCTCACACAATGGAAAACAAGTTAATGACAGAGCTGCTTATATGTGGGAGGTGAACTTCTAAAATAGATGTTTGAAGCTATTGGTTTAAGTGCTTGAGGATATTAAAATTCTTTAATTACTAAGATTCATTTACTTCAGTGAGGCCTGAACTCCAAACTCCCTCCTTTCTGTTCTGTCATACTTTCCCATCCCCTCCTTCCTCCAGCTGCCTTTGCCTAAGCCATGAGCTCTGCTGGGGTTGAATTCTCCATCACAAGAGACACCCTCGACTCCATGGGTTTCTCCCACTGTGATCCAGAGCAATGAGGGGGTTCAGTGAGGCTTTTATGGAGAGCAGTCATCAAACAGCAAGACCATCACAGACTTCACAGAAAAGGAGGAGAAAAACAATTGATGCTGGCCAGAGATTGCCTGTCAGTGATGTGGGTGACAGCAGCTGAGGGAGCTTTTTCTGCTTTATACAATGCACTAAAAACATAAACAATGTCCCAAAGAGGGAATGCTGAACCAAGAGGAAGAAAGGCACTACAGTGTTACTTCTCTTACAGGTCTGGAACCAAAAAGTATTCCACCAAATCCCTTCTCTAATGACAGGAGCAAACACATGATTGCCCTGATATTACATCAGTCCCAATGGTTCTAAGCCGGTCCAGCAGATCTCGGAGCAGAGTTGGATCTGTCCCAAAGCTGTAACTGATAACAGAACACAGCTGCATTCTGCAGTGTGAAATATGGAGAAATATGGAAATATGGTCTCCACCCCCAAAACTTTACAGTTGGACCACCACAACTCAAGCTAGCAGCCCATGTGTGGGAGGAACTACAGGACAATCTCTGTCACTCCTCCCCGAAGCTCCCATTTGACCCTGACACAGGTTACCTGTACCTGAGCTTCACCACATCACCGAGAGCTGTGGTGAGGCAGTCAGTGCCATTCTCCTGCTTGTTTTCATCAACCAGACCAGTGCCAGAGAGAAGGAGGAATTCATCCCACTGAACCAAGACAGGCACAGGGGTGAAGCTGCAACCACGTTATCCATGTGAGGCTCCTGCTACAGTCACCAGGGACACTCTGGTACTTGGGGTCCATTCCCCTGCTTTAGACAACAGGAGGAGAGTCCTGGGGTTCAGGGTGGAAGGAACCTTACAGATCATCCAGTCCCACCCCTCCCCTGGGAATGGACACCTTCCACTATTCCAGGTTGCTCCAAGCCCCATCCAGCCTGGCCTTGGACACTGCCAGGGATCCAAGGGCAGCACAGCTTCTCTGGGCACCCTGTGCCAGGGCCTGCCCACCCTCACAGGGAAGAATTTCTTCCTAACATCCCATCTAATTACTCTCTGTCAGTTTGAATCCATTCCCCCTGTCCTGTCACTCCACATCCTTGCCCAGTCTCTCTCCATCTTCCTTCTCAGGCCCTTGAAGCTCTGGAAGGCCACAATGAGGTCACCCTGAAGTTTCTCTTCTCCAGGCTGAACAATCCCAGTTCTCTCAGCCTCTCCTCACAGCAGAACTGCTCCATCCCTCTGCTCATCCTGGTGCCTCCTTTGGACAAAGCCAAGCAGGCTACAGAAGCACCCACTCCCCTGGACACAGGGCTCCAGGTTGAGCCTGGGCTCTGAGGAGATGAACCCCAACAGTGGCAGTAACCCACCAGCAGCTGCACCCATCCCGCTCCTGGTGCTTCCAGCACTGCCCTTGGAAAATCTACTCTGAGTGAGCTCTACCCTCTGAGCACCACAGAAGAAATCTGAACCCAGGTCTCTCTCTCTCTGCCAGCTGCACCTTCCACAGCCCTGACCACAGCCAGTGCTCTGACCCCACTGTCCCACAGCTCTGCACAGGCACAGCCACTCACCAGAGGAAAACGGGAACAGTATTTATACACTTAAATAAACCTACCCTGGGCTGACTGACTTACTGAGCACAGAATCACTTCAGGATGTAATAGGACACTTGAGCGTCTCATTGTCAATTTTAGCATTAAGAGGATCACCAATTTAATAAGCCTTACAGGTCTTTTACATAAGAAAACAACTAATTACAAGAATAACTGTGCCATTCCAATAAGCTGCTTTTAGGCCAAGCTAGATGCGCTTGCTTAATTTCCTAGGGAACAGAATTTCTGTAGGAAGAAAAGTAATTTTTCTTCTCCATCAGCAGCAGGAGCTGGTGGGATATAAAAATGGATAAACAATCTGACAGAAAATGTGGGCTTCAAGCCAGTTTGCAGCAGTGGGCAGAGACCTCCCTGGATCTGACTCAAAGTGGCGTAGGCAAAACTCACACCTCCAGGAGCCCACAATGCCAGCACCTCTCCTGGAAAAGTTGTATTATCCTCTCCTTCCCAGTGGAGTTAAGTCCAAATTGAGCTGGATTTCTGCGTCTCCCATTTTCTGCAACCAGTTAACTGGACCACAATGAGATGCAAGGCAGTAATTAACTCCAGGGGCTTTTCCAATTAGATCTGAGCTCCATGGACTGCTGCAGAACAACAATCTCTCCAAGGTTCACAGTGGAGACAAAAGCACAGAAAGGTAAGGGCAGAGAACTTGTGCAAGCTCAGATCTTTATTAAGAGGTACCAATAAGAGAAAAAACCTTGGTGAAGAGACAGAAACCAAAAGAGAAACTTACTGCAATTTTAGAAACCGCATTACTCCTAAATAACCACAACTCCTTTTCATTCAAACCAAAGATACACAGCTACATAAGGTAGATTTCATACACTATTTTGCACCTGTTTTGATGCAAAACTTGGCATGTAGCATGCAGGTCACTCTCCCCTCAAAACACAAACAAAACCCTCCAAATGAAATTTGTCATCTTTTGTGCTTGGTGTCACAGTAATTTAATTTTAAAAATCATTTTGAAACAGTTGGATTATTTACACCTGAAAATTAGCTACCTGGCATCATCAGTGGCTTCTCACTTCCCTATTTTCCATGCATCGCTGTGCTGTGGAAACCTGGTAATTGCAGAGCAAATCTGTTTATGCAAATTGTTTAGTCCCATTTTCACAGCTGAACGTCACTGCTGTATCAATCTGCTCCACTCCAAAACTTGGTAAACAAATTAGAGCTCAAGGCAGAACTCAGAGAATTGATTTATCAGGAATCTCAGTCACTTACCTTTGCAGGGAAGGCTTTGGAGCAACACCACTTCAGCAGCTTGCCCTAAACCAAGAAATTCTCCTTCCAAAAGCTTGACTTGTATCAGTAGTAGTTGAGACAATATTGCAGAGAGTCAGTACTTTGTCACAGATACCTGCAGGGACTGCCAGGCAGGGAGATCTCACTAAACCCTTCCTCTAGGGAGGAGGAAGAACGCCTGCCTGCCTGTCCAACCCTCCCATGGATCACAGCATCACAGGATTGCTAAGGGTGGGAAAGGCCTTTAAGATCAAGACCACCACTCGCTGCCACCCCGTGCTCAGCACTAAACCGTGTCCTGAGGCTCCACACCCACACGTTTTCTGAACACTTCCAGGGACAGTGACTCCAGCCCTGCCCTGGGCAGCTGGACAGCCCTTCCCAGGAAGAAATTTTCCCTGATATCCAATCTAAACCTCCTCTAGAGCAACTTGAGGCCGTTCCCTCTCCTCCTGTCCCTGTTCCCTGGAGCACAGCCCGACCCCCCCGGCTGTCCCCTCCTGTCAGGAGCTGTGCAGAGCCACAAGGTCCCTCCTGAGCCTCCTCTTCTCCAGGCTGAGCCCCTTCCCAGCTCCCTCAGCCCCTCCCGGGGCTTCAGCCCCTTCCCCAGCTCTGTTCCCTTCCCTGGACATATTCAAGTGCTACTCCTAATCTCCCTGGGAATCCGAGAGTGGAATCTGAGAGCTCGCACAAATCAGACTGTTTAGCTTTAAGCATTTGAAATTTCTAGTCTTTTTATTTATAGACATGATTTAGAAAACTTCAGCTTTGTGCTCTCTAGCACACAAAACCTTAGTCATAAATAATTTATATCTAACGATTCCACAGAATAATATGAAAGGATTTTCTCCTAAAATGTCCCCTTGCATTTATCAGAAAACATGTCAACCTGTCTCTCTCACGTGCAGAGATGTACCACAACCTGAAATATGTGTACAACTCAACACAACAGTCCAGTGAACACAATGTGATGAAGTTTCCACCTTGGTATCCTCGACAGGAAGAACAGTGAACCAGTGAAGAACCCACAGCCCTCTTCCTGCTGCTTTTGACTTACTCTGGGATGCACAAGAAACCCTGGAATCCCACAAGTAATCCCACAGTTGGTTTTCCACAGGACTACAGGAAGACCCCTGGGGAGGCACCACAGATACACCTTGGCAGGTGACTGAACCCAGGTGAGATTTCTGAAGGCAGGAATTTAATCCAATGCTATCACAAAGCAAGAATAACTATTAGAGAAGCAGTAACATATATATTAATTTTCTACTGTCAGTCTCTCAACAAAACCAGTTTGGAGGGACCAGATTGCTCTGGATTCTGTCAGCACATGGCCTTGTTTCTAAAAACAGCAGAGCTGATTCCAAATGCTGTTTGGTTTCCATGACAGTCTTTCCTTTACATCATCTTCATTTCCCCTCGATCTTCTTGGAAGGAAAAATTACAAAGAGAGGGAAAAAAAACTAAACCCCCTTTATAGCTCTCAAAAACCCTAAAGCTTTGCTTCAGTTTTACTTCTTTGCTGGAGAACAGCAGGGAACAGAAATGTTGTTACAGGAGAAGTCATTACTCTGTAGGGAGCAGTAATCTCTTCACTTGGCACAAGGAGGAATGAAGAGGGCTGAAGTGGGTGCTCATGTACAAGTACATCAATAGCTACCCCAAATTTTGGGTACCAGCTCACTACACAGAGCTGGATCAGCATCTACTCCATCAGGATGTTTGCTCTGCAGCACTAAAAAGAAAGTGTCCCATAAAACTCCTTGCTCCCTGTGAGGTGGAAGGTGATGGCTCCCTCAGCACCTGCTCTCAGGAATTACTGCCCAGAAACTCACCTGGAGCACAACGAAGGAAGAATTTTGGTCATCCCAGCTTTGACCATGCAGCCTTTAACACACTCCAGGGAGACAAAGTCCTTTCTGCTCCTCCTTCAGATGTTGTGACAACTACCCTGGCTCTCCATAATAAATAAATCACAGAAGGAAAGGGAAAATGCTTCACTAAACTGAGAGTCACCATGTCCAAGCTGCTCCAAATAATTCTGAAGGAAAGGTCCCAATTCCACAGCATTTATCCCTAAAAGGATTAAGATGTACTGAGCACAGGAAGGCTATAACTGGGTCACTGTTTTGAATGGCACAAATATATGGGAATGTATGAAGAGACAACATTCACCCCAAAATGTCAGAGGTACAGGGGCAATATGATGGAAATGCAAATATTTGCCAAGTTCTTCATGTTACCACTTTCCATGGATTCATTTAGTGGAACTGAATTAATTTCTTAAGCATTTTCATACAGCATGGCTCTGTCATGTTAGCATGTTGCAGCTACATTTTTCAGAGCTGCTGCAGATATTTGTACACATTTAAAATAAAGAAGAAACATGCAGTTTAGGTACCCAGGTCTGACAATGCCATCTTAAACAAAAATATGTGCTTGTCATACTACAGCAGCTTTACTGAAGAAGTAAAAATAACATTAAATATCCCCCTCCAATTCAGCATTTCTTAATTGTCATGGGAGGTTGTTGTCCCCCTGTCCCTGGAAGCGCTCCAGGGCTTGGAGCAACCTGGGATAGTGGAAGGTATCCCTGTCCATGGCAAGGGATGGAACTTGATGGGCTTCAAGATCCCTTCCAACACCAACCATCCTGTCATTCTGTGATTTTAAGGATTAATCCTGTGCTGTTCATGTTCTCATCAGCAGAGCGCAGCACGGGCACATTCAATAACACCCAGCTCAAGGACATTTTCCAGAGTGAGAAATATTGAAACCTTTTAAATTTTTTTTTTTTTTAATTGAAATCATCACTTAGCTCTTTCCTTAGTGCACATATCCTTTCGGGCTGGAGGGGGGCTTTAGGTGCAGAGGTCAAGGCCAGGATGGCCTAAGTAATTAGAGGCAGTACTGACCTTTTAATCTAGCTCTCAGTTTGGGGATTGTGGAATGTGCAGAAACACTCACCAGCCAGAGATGCCTTTAAAATCTCATGGCAACTGAGATAATGGGATAGAGAAAAGGAATGAAAAAATGACAAGTGCTTACAGTAAGGAAACTTTTAACACTGGCAATGCACATTCTTAATCCCATGTCTAAGAAATCTGCATTCAATAAAGACATTTGAATATGCATCATTTTTTGAGTTTAGAACTTTTAATTCTATTTTTCAGGTTCTCAATTCCAAACTGCTCCAACCAGTACTTAGTTCATGGCATGTATAAAAGAGGATTCTTCTTTTTTCTTGAAAGGACCACACAGAACGTGTTTTTTCTACTTCCAGCATCTCCATTAAAAGGGGGTGGGGGGTGGGGGAATAAGAAAAAGCAAAACAAAAAAAACCCAACACTTTAAAGCATTTCCATGAGCTGGCAAATACAGAGAAACCTCTCATTCCAGAGACTTAGCATCACAGAGGAGTTAGTCCAGGGCATCCATTTACCACAGTTTAAAGGATCAGCCTGGAATGAGCAAAGAACAAATTCTTAACTATTTGTCTGCTCTGTTTTCAAATGAAGATCTGCAGCTCACAGATATGTAGGTGAAACCTTCTCCAGCTCCCATGTAAAACCACTGAAGTGGAATCCAAGACATGGAACAAGCAGCTTGGCAGCTCTGAGCACCTCCTTTGGCTCTGCCACTGTCACTGCCACAAAATTCACCTCTGCTCAGCAGCGTGAGTTTGTGCCATGGCAACACTTCCCAAGTGAGCCTGAAAGAGACACCCAATTCTCCCTGATTCTCTGCACGTGAATCCAGTGCACCCAAGGGGTGCTGGGGATTTTCAGCAGAACCGTCTCACATTTGTGTTTTCCTTCACAGAATTCAAAGTTTTAGGGCTGAAAGGGATGCAACCAAGCACAAGTGAATGGTCAGCTACTGAGGGCAGCATTAGCATGATAACTCTCTGACAGCCCTAAGTTTGGATCTGACATTCCCATAGTGAAACCTGATTACCATTCCCAAAGCCTGGGCCCAGGAGCTGCAGGGTACAGTACACAACCTCACACAATGGCAGAGTGGCTCAGGAATGTACTTTCTTTAAGAACAAAAATCCCACATACAATATGCGTGGGAAAGGCAGACAGGGTTAGAGTCCTGCTTCTGTACAGCCTACAAAATAAATTATAGAGAAAAGCCACAGAAAATAGAACATCCAACAAGAACAATACTTCTGATTCCAGTCTCTTGTTGGTAAAAAAAAAGACCCCAAAGATTCCAGCTACTGTTTGATGCACAGAGGGAGGAGAGGATCCTAATTATGGCTTAGATATAAAAGGACAATTGGAGCTTTGGGTTGTTATTGTAGAAAGCAATTTCTCATCACATAAAATACAACAGAGATAGATTCAGGCTCAAACAAGCAAATTCCACTCTGGTAAGTCCCCTGACCACAGCCAGTGATTATGCAAATAACAATGTGATGTTATGTTATAGGTATAAATTGGATTAGCAACTCAGGAGTTGTCCCAGTGCAGCAGCAGCAAGATGGGGAAGGTGAAAAAAACAGCAGCCTGACATTCAACCCCAGCATCTGAGAGGGGACAATTAACAGGAATTTGTATTTCTGTGTGTTAAGCCAACCTGGGCTCAGCTTTTGTTTATAGAGAAGAGCTGTGTCCAATGGCATGAACACAAAACTGGGATCCGCTGCATTCCCTGCCCAAAGCCCTGTGACAACACAGCAATGTGAGGAATGTGTCTGCCTCTAGCATGCACTTTATACCACACAGTGTCCATAAACTTCTGAACAACACAACAGAAGAGTCATTAACTCTGCCCAAGGGGAGGGGAAAGCTGGGCCTGAGATCACACACAGGGATGACTCCTCACTCCTGACGCCCTCCAGAAAAGGTGACACAAGCTGGAAAAGGGAGGTGACACTCCTCTCCAGAAACGACCTGGAGGTCAGACCAGGACACTTGATGCTGCAAGAGCTGGGAAGGTGAATGATGACCATGGAGATGCTCCAGGGCTGGAGCCCCTCTGCTCTGGAGCCAGGCTGGCAGAGCTGGGGGTGCTCACCTGGAGAGGAGAAGGCTCCAGGGAGAGCTCAGAGCCCCTGCCAGGGCCTGAAGGAGCTCCAGGAGAGCTGGAGAGGGACTGGGGACAAGGGATGGAGGGACAGGACACAGGGAATGGCTTCCACTGGACAGAGGGCAGGGATGGATGGGATATTGGGAATTAGGAATTGTTCCTTGTGAGGGTAGGCAGGCCCTGGCACAGGGTGCCCAAAGCAGTTGTAGCTGCTCCATCCCTGGGAGTGTCCAAGGCCAGGTTGGATGGGGCTTGGAGCAGCCTGGAACAGTGGAAGGTGTCCCTGCCATGGCAGGGGTGGGACTGGATATACTCTAAGGTTCCTTCCAACCCAAACCATTCCATGATTCCATGAATAATCTGTGCCCTGGCAACCATGATATTTGATCAAATCTCAAAAAACAATGTGCAGCCTTACACCAACACAGCATTGACCAATACAATGCAGCAAGGCAGAAATGTAGGGAATGACTTAAATAAAAAAGTCAGGCTAATGATTACCAACATCTTCAGGGAATAATTCATCATTTTGTAATTAAGAAGGCTGAATCATGGCAAAAACCTCCAAACATTAATGCCTACAATCTTCAGAAAGACAAACTCTAACATGATTTGTTTGTCTCTTGGACTTACATTGGGGTGGGGAATGGAAGGAGATGGATGAGCAGACTGTTGATACCCTTTAAAAACTGTTCCATCTTTCCTGCATTATGGTAACTAAGAAGACATGGACACTGATTAAAAGAAAAAAAAAAGCCAGTTAAAATGAACCACTTATGAATCAGAGACTTCTTTCACTTCCTTAATGTTTCACCTTATTTTAAGCAGCTGGGACTAGGGAAAAGTGATTGACAGTAAATAAATTATAAGTTTTATCTCCCAAATAAGTACATTTCGAACAACTGCGGCATTTCCTGTAATCTGACAACAAAACAGGCATAGAAAGAGACCAGCTTTGGAACAGGGTGGGAGGGAAAGAGGTGGAGGGTCATGACAGTGTAATCCTGACTCCAAAGCTCAGGGTAGAGAATAACTTGGAGTAGCAACAGCAGCATCTCCAGCACCACAGGAACAGCACCACCAGCAACAGCAGCCTGGCTGAGCCAGAATTGGGAAATGACAAACAGGGTGATGGTGCACAACAAGCTGCTGATCCAGCTGTAGCAAATTCTAAATCATTCCTTCATTTTGCTGTATAGAAACAGACTTTCAAACAGATATTTACAAAACATAATTTGGATCTCCTGGATCACCACTGTAGTACCAGAGTGCACACACTGGCAAGGCTTTAAATGTAACCAGAAACTATTGCTGCTCTTGCCTATGAAAACTAAATGATTACTATGAATTAATACTTCCTGCCAAAAATACAGTATCCATTCTGGATGAATTGAACTTATTTAATTGGCAAAGCCAAATGGAAGCCAATGTGCCAATTAAGTGATTGCCCCAATTTCCGAAGATTCTCGGGGACAAGCTCTGTGCTGGGAGCCAGCCTGTGAAATGAAAAGGCCCCTCTAACCAAGAGGCAGAGAAAGAACCTCACACAGCAACAGAAACCCTTGCCAAAAGCTTAACGAGGGAAAATACTGTGAGATTCATGCAGCAGTCAGAAAGAAAAGCAAGTTATGTGGATTGAAAAGGAAACAGGTTACTGGTGCAATGCCAAACCAGAACTGCTTGGACCAAAATATTATTGCACCTGATGGATGCCTGGTGTGCTGGCCTGTCCCAAAACATTTGTGTCAGATCAGTACCCATGCTGCCCACACTTCCTGGACTCCTATTCCACCCTTCCCTCTGTTATCCCTATTCCCCAGCCTGAGCTGCAGCAATTCCATGAAAATGCTGCCCAGTGCTGGGCACAGAAGACAGACACACGGCAGTTCCTGTAGGATTAACACAGCTCTGACTCACTAATCCAGGCAAGTCAAGTGCTTGAGGACCTTCAGCAGCACAAAAGCAACCTCCAAACCTACAGGTAACATTTTCTATAGCACTGAGGCAGTGATCCCTCAGACTCAGAGCCAGAAGACAAATGCTGGAGCATTTAGGTGGAGAACCACCTAAGTCAGGCTGTGATGCTGTCAGAGCTCATGGAGAATTTGGAAAACACTCTCAGCACAGGGTGGGATTGTTGGGATCCTTTGCCCCCCTGTTCAGGGCCAGAAGTTGGACTCAATGACTTGTGGGTCCCTTCCAGCTCAGGAGATTCCACGATTCTGAAGTCCATTTCTACTAACTTGTTCAAGCCCTTTAAAAGATAGCAGAAAAGCCCCACAATTTCAGCTTCTTATCTCCTAAAACTTCCCCTTGCACTTGAGAGCTTAAAACTTTAGGCTTTTAAAAAGAACTTGCAGCTGGGCACTCGGAGTTCAAAAGCACATTTTTCCCCAAGAAATTTTCTCCATGATGTGGAACCCATCTGAGAAGAGAATCAGCCTGGCAAAACTCTGTCAGTGACTTCAGAGCTCTCAACCACATCCTCAGCTGTAAAATTCTGGTGTTGGTTCACACATATACAAAGCATTAACAGACACGGGGAAAAAAATCCAAAATATCAATTTTAACATGTTTAAAGGTATTATATCTACATATCTCAGAAGCTAAAATTAGATCATTTCAGTAAACCACTGTTTGGAAATCACTACAGCTTACAAGGCCAAGCAAATGGATTTACCACATTCTCTTTTTATGCAGATTTTTCCACAACTCCTGGAGGTTAGTCTGCAGCAGAAACAGGCCTGATGTTCTGTGAATTAAAAACCAACCAATGAACCAACACTAATTAAAAAAGAAGCCCCTTGTATTCTATTTTTGGCATCTATTCTTGCAGAAGCCCCACTCAAGACCTCGGGCAGCACTGGCCAAGTGATGTACAAAGAATGAGAAACAAATACTAAGGACATAAAAATCTTTCTTTAAACCCTTACAATGCACTAATCTCTGCACACATTCATAATTGCATTTAAAAATAGTTTCCTCCTCAGTCATGTCCCAGATTTAACAGTGATATATTCAGGTCTCATTAAAAAGCCTTTATTACCTTCACAAGCCATGGAACCTTCCCTATCTGGCATCAAATGCTGAAAATACTATGGATCTCAGAAGTCCTCTGACCTAAGAACTAGGATTATTCCAGGGACTTCAAAGGACAGGCTCTAACCCTGTGCCTTTCTAAAGCATTTATAAGCTTGTATTTCTCCTAAGAAAATTCCAACAGCAAAAGCCTAAAATGATGGGTACCAACTGCAGCTGCTACCCTCTTGGCACTGGTCAAATTCAGAGTCTTCTACTTTAATTTAGAGATTCCCCTTTTGTAGCACCCTGATTCCACACAAGTAACACCTGACCCCTGCTGTCACCTCTTGACCCTGCTATGGTCAGCAGAATCCCAGATCCCATGAGATCCCAGCCAGAGGTGCAGCAGGGGGACAATAAACCTTCCATGGGCTTGGAGACTCATATTCTCATATTCTGAAGGTTTCCAAAGCTGAAGGAATTGGAGAAGTGCAGGAAAAGTGACTTCTTCAGAAGCACGTAGACAATCACAGAAAGACGTGAGTTGGAAGGGATCTTAAAGCTCATCTCCTCCCATCCTGCCATGGCAGGGACACCTTCCACTGTCCCAGGCTGCTCCAAGCCCCATCCAGCCTGGCCTTGGACACTCCCAGGGATGGAGCAGCTACAACTGCTTTGGGCACCCTGTGCCAGGGCCTGACTACCCTCACAAGGAACAATTCCTAATTCCCAATATCCCATCCATCCCTGCCCTCTGGCACTGGGAGCCATTCCCTGTGTCCTGTCCCTCCATCCCTTGTCCCCAGTCCCTCTTCAGCTCTCCTGGAGCCCCTTCAGGCCCTGGCAGGGGCTCTGAGCTCTCCCTGGAGCCTTCTCCTCTCCAGGTGAGCACCCCCAGCTCTGCCAGCCTGGCTCCAGAGCAGAGGGGCTCCAGCCCTGCAGCAGCTCTGGGGCCTCCTCTGGACTCTCTCCAGCAGCTCCAGGTTCTGTTTTGAGTGCACTCCCCTGATCTCCAGTGTCAGAGGAATGCAGCTCACGTGGCACCTCTCTGTGTCAGCACATTTGCAATGGGTGCATAAATGAAGATTTCTGTATTTATCTCAGCATTTTAATCCTGCTTCACCACGAAATTCAGACAAGGCAGGAACAGAGGGTCTGTAAGCACAGCAGCCGGATGGGGGGAGAGCCATGGGCTCAGTGCTTTCAAACAGTGCAATTCCCTGAACTCATGGAGAGGAGAAGGCAGGAACTCAGGAGGTCAGCAACATGTGGTAAATGCAATATTAAGCACAAATATCAATTTATGCTAAAGTTAATGCAGGCTGGGGACAGCTGTTTTGTAGGCTCATGTGAGATATTTTATATAAAGGCTCTTTCACAACTTCATTTCTTGTAACTCAGAAACAGAGCACTCAGCAGGGCCTGACAAGGAAAAGATACCCCTTTCCTTTAAAATAACATTACTGTCTTGGAGAAATGTTAGAAAATCCATAAAGTGCAATTTTCCTTGGCTCACACAGGGCTTTGCAGCTCCAGAACTCAGAAGTGTTCTATGAAGAAAGTCAATATCATCAACTGCATTTTCCGAAGTGGAGCAGAGGCAGAAATCCCAGGATGTGTGAAGGTTACCCAGCAGGTGCAGCACAGTGGGAATTGGGGGCTGAGACAGAAAAATTGTGTCTAATACATCCAAATTCTAAAAATACAGAGCATGAGTCGGGGGGGGAGTACAAAATATAGCAATGCTTGAGGAGTTACAGGCAGCTGCCTCATTACCCAGCTCCTGGGAACTCTGTCCAGCCAGGGCTGCCTCTCCTTCAGCCTGGACCTCGCCTACAACACAGAATTGCACCAGAAATACTGAGGCAGAGATGTCTCTGGATCCCTGGCAGTGCCCAGGGCCAGGCTGGCAGGGGCTTGGAGCAGCCTGGGGTAGTGGAAGGTGTCTCTGCCCATGGCATGGGGTGGAACTTCAAAGTCTCTTCCAACCTGAATTTTTTCACAGTTCTGGGATTCCCCCCAAACAAACAGGTTTCCAACACAGAATCACTTGACCTTCTGCTGAACCACAAACACAAAACAAGCAATGTTAAAAAGCAGATGAAAGTATAAATAATAAACTAAAGAAGACAAAAGAAGCTGCATCAAAGAAAGGACTGAAGCTACTCAGGTACCAAGAATGAACTGGCAATGACAGAAACATTAAAAATAAAGAGTTTCTGTCACCTTATATTTACAGTTTAGGAGGACATTCAACCTCCACACATTTACAAAGACTTTCAGTTTATTTCTTATTAAGAAAAAGCTCTGGAAACAAAGCACTTCTCTAAATTAGTAACAAGCCCTTGAAAAAGTATTATGGATACAACTGGGAAGGAAGAGTAGGGACAACTTGTTCATGTACCTGTGAATGCATAAATTGACTTTTCTTAATAAAAACATGTAACAAGGCAAAGTTCAGGAGACAAGTGTCAGGACTCCCCCAGCTCTCCAGAGTGTCCCTTGTCTCAGCCTTTGCCCACCTGGGAGAAGGTGAAATTCATAGGAGGTGACAAAGCCTGGTGCCTGTCAGAGCTCCAGCAGCAGCCAGGGGAACCAATGGAGGGAACAACTTCTCCAACCCTGCATCCTCCACTCCCTGGGGGCTGGGACTTCAAGCAGCAACAAAACCTAAAATCTGCATCTTCAATGACCACTAACCAAAAATTAGATGTACTGTGGCACTCTGAGACAGTCACATACCATGGAAAGAGCAATCTCCAGGACAAGGCTGAAGCAGAGGCTGCTAAAAATGCAAAGTGAAGGAACAGAGTGAGGGAAGAAACCTCAGGCTTCAAATGATCAGGGAAAAGGCAGAATATTGAAGATATGCTGGTTAAACAGAGAACACTGTCAGTGCTGAACAAGGTCCTGCAAATATTTACATCTGAATATTGCCCCTGAGTGGAGGTAAGGGAAGTTGAAATTTGATTCACTCAACACAGTAAACACAAACAAGAGAGGTTTTTCTCCCTCCTCTTCACACTGTATTAAGAGGACCCTGAGGTCAAACCAACCCTGTGAGCACAAATCCAGCCACTTTAAATACAGGTTCAGCAGCTTTACTGTCCTTCATCACACCAAGTCACTGTGCAGCAATTCCAGCTGGGAATTTCCCTGTTTATCATCCTCTAAATCTCTTCTCTACTGGACCAGTCAGTTTTGGCATTGCTGGCACAGAGCTGTGCATGAGGGCACGTTCCAAAAAGTGATTTAATTGGGCAGTGAGAGGAGCATGATGCAGGGTAAAATAAACACTGAGCAATGTTCATGAGCACAACAGCCTCAAGCAGGTGAACATTGCTTTCACTGCAAATCAACCAGGAGAAAAAAAACAACACTAATGAGATATGCCAGGAAACCTGTGTCACAGGTGAGCACACTGAATTACAGCCTGACAGCTCTGAGACACACCTGGAGGTCACAGACAGCAGTGAGGTGTCACACAGCGACTCCCACAAGACTCCAGGGTGTGGGAAGCTCCGAGCTGGGAGCAGGTGCTGCTGCCTGAGCAACACTGATGGGAACAGACACTGCTCCCAACTGTGGCCAAGGTGGAGAGAAGGCAAAAACAGCCACACATGAGGAAAGAAAAAAATTACAAAGTGAAAAGTGCAAAAATTGACAGGCTGGGAGTGCTGACCTGGAGAAGAGAAGGCTCCAGGGAGAGCTCAGAGCCACTTGCAGGGCCTGAAGGGCCTCATAAATAGGTGGGTGAGAGACTTTATACAGGCAGAGGGTGACAGGACAAGGGGGAATGGCTTCCCACTGCTGAGGGCAGGGTAGGATGGGATACTGGGAAGGAATTCTTCCCTGTGAGGGTGATGAGGCCCTGGCACAGGGTGCTCAGAGAAACTGTGGCTTCAAAAACCCCCTTTTATATTAAGGTAATCCAGTTGTCTGTAGCCCACTGCCCACGTGAGTGCCTTCTCTGAGATGATAAGAGCACCTTTGTGTGTGCTTTTCTGCACCTCTGGTCCCTCTGATGGCAGGTTTGCTCTCAGGCTAAGGTTTTATTCATGTAGACTTAGCCAGCATTTTGCTAAAATCTCATTCCTTCACAATGCTGCACGCTTCAAAGAGCATGTTTTTACAAGAAGTTCCCTTCATGCTCAGAAGTCTTGCTGAAAAAGAGGTTAATGCAGACTGAAAATTGTTGTGACATTATGGACCTTTTAATTGGTTACAAGACCTGCTTTGGGGCACGTATTAATAGGGCAGAAGCATTGTGAAAGCTCCTTCCCTCTCCTTGACAAACTGCCAGAGGAAGGGAAGCATTTTGGCCTTGTTCAAAGTATTGTGCAATCCACTTAAAAAGCTGAAACTTAGGGAGTATAAATGGAACAGAGGAGCAGAGTGTTCAGAATGGGAAATAATGGGAAGAGAAGATGCAGCTCAGGTGTTTACCATGGCGCTGAGCGTCTCCTCCCAGTCCGGCCTCTCCCTGGGATGGATGCTCCTCTGCAGCTCTGGGACAAAGTCATCTTCTTCTGCATGGACAGAGGACTTCATCATTCTGCAAAGGACAGAAGTTGGATATTCACTGACAATTCCTAGGTAATCTCACACCCAGTTTGTTACAGTGTTCAGTTATGTGACAACATAAAATGATTTTACACATCCAGAAATCCCACAGACTCCTGAGTTTCTCCCACTTCCTCATTATACAAGCAGGACAAGAGTGTAAATTTGGTGGAGAGAAATCTGCACTTCCTAAGCAATCAGTAGATAATTTTGTTTAATCACTGCACAATTTGCAAGTCTCACAACACAGAAAAATGCATAGGAGTGATTTTCAGTCCACTTCAGAAAAATGGCTCCTATTGCCCAGGCAAACAGCAAGAGAAACACACATTTGTACGGAGAAATACACACATTTGATTCCTCCTCCTTTCAGGAGGTTTTGCCTGAAATGGGGATAAACAGCTTCCAAATCTTAGTCTGACTCCACATCCCAAGGCCTGATCCATCAGCTCTCATCCCTTCCTGATTTTACCTGAAGAGTGAGCACCTCAAATCAGCCTGATGTGACCAGGAGAAACTTTTGTTCAGATACGGAGCCACCTTCCAAACACCCTGTGAAGGTTATTCCAAGCCAACACAGAGATCAGAGGCTCAAAATGAAAACTGAGAAAGAATTCATAAAAGCTCCTCAGCCCTTCCACATGACAGCACTCTGCAGATATGTATTTTTTTTTCCCTTTTTGTTTGCATAAATGTGCCTTTGCAGAGGTTATGGCGTAGACTTGGAAGTACCGAAGGCCTGTTCAAAGTCTGGTATCACCCATTCCAGTTTCATTAAACATCATATTCAGGCAGGCTTTTATTCCCTTAATAGATCACCACTTATGTATTTAGGATAAGCATTTTGATAATCAGCAGTGCAAAGGCATGGGCAAGAAGGGCTGGTTTCTAACCCTGCTGATTTATGCACCACTTGACTGAAACATGCCTGGTGAAAGCCAGTTAATAAAACTCCTTTGCTTCAGATCCAAGATGTGAAGTTCTGAAACCCCAACATGCTGCTTGACACTGGGCCAAATCATTTAACTCTGCTTTGTTCTCTCCAAGAGGGTTAAGGATGAAGTAATTAACACTGCAGTTAATGGCACGGCTGGGTTAGGAATTACAGCCCGTATCATTTCATCCCCAGCTTTGTGATCGTATTTCTGCTCCAATAAAAAACACATCCCTGAGAAAATGAGCCTCAAAAACGAAAGTAACAATGCCCCAGGAAATGCTGCTCACTGTGGGGTCTGTGTGCCATTCCCACTCCCAGCATCACCCACTGTCCTCAGGAGGGAAGAAATGCACCTGCCTGGGGAAAGCTGCAGAGAGCTGGAAAAAATCTGCAGGGAAACACCATGATTTAGAATACAGAGGTGAAATGTCAGCGCAGAAAGGAGACCCTCACCTTTGCAATAGACGTTTGAAAGAATTTGGGGGTTGAAAGACTAAAAATTTGCTGCTTCAATTTTCCTTTGCACATCAAGAGGAGGTGACCTGGCTTCACAGCTCCAGATCCACCACAGGAGAGGTTTCCCACTTAACTTAAAGCAGAGGAAACCAATTTGGCAACTCAGAAACAAGAAATCAACAAAAACAACAACAACAAAACCGAAACCAAAACAAAAACAACAAAAAAAACTGCAAAAAAAACCTCAAAATTTTTAATCAATGTCATGATTTTGAAAAAGGCTCAATACAGTTTTCCTGAAGATTTCTAGATGTTGGGGTTTGACCACATTGTAGCTGAATAAAAAGATTCTACACAAATTCACACAGCAAGTTCAGTCTAATTCCCTGAGGTGATGGAGTGGAAGGAAGGGTGATGTGATCAAGACCCACCTTCTCCAGCAGTTAAAGCAATCAAAGTGCACCCTCATTTAAAGACTTGAAAATAATGGGACTGCATTTACACCTTTATCAGCACTTGGGAGTACAAATGGATTCACTACACAGCTTCTCAGGCTTCTGGCAATTCCTGCCAGACTTCTGCTCTGAAATGTGCTGGCTGCAGTGGTGAGAGTGAGTGCAGAGGATGGTACATCCTATTTTAAATAATCCTGGGAACCAGGCTCATGTGCAGGGTCTGTACCCCCACACTGGATCAACATGGATGTCACAGCACCCAGCTCTTTAACACACTCCAATCTATCTACTCACATCATTTCTTTAATCTATGTCTATAAAACTTCCATGATAAACTCTTCACAAACCCTTCCCACTGAGATCCCAAAATGCAGTCCCATTATTCATCCTGTGAAGGTGTTCTGGACTTTTACCGCAAATTGGAAAAGCTCCACATGCAAAATTTAGCCTTTAAAACAGTCAATTCTTTGAGCTTTTGCCAGATTCAGAATATTCTACTGCTGAGGGAAATTCAAACTTGGTCACAACATCACAGAAACACTGGAAATGATACTGAAGATTTTCTCTCTGACACAATTATCAGCACTTGATAACCATCTGTGCACCCTTATTAATTTTTAATAGCCACTATTTAATTCAATGCCATCTGAGACAGAGAGCAAGGAAGGCTGAAGATGCTGCAGGTAATATTAGTCCTTTATGGATTAAGTTTGGTGGCATTTTCCTGCCCATCAGTGCCCGGGATGGAAAGGAAAACAACTTTGTGAACTTGCAGCAATGAACAGGGAGAGGAGTAGGGGCAGAAAGGAGGGAGAGTAGGAAGAAAAGCAGCTTCTGAGCACACTCTCCTTTACACAATGTTTCCTCTGGGCATGTAAAACCTCAGAGCAGCAGCTGGGGAAGGAGCTTTCCTCCCAGCTGGCCTAGGGAAAACTCCGGCCTCACCCCAAGACAAGCCTGGAATATTATCTCTAGATATAACCACATTCACACATCTTTATATGCATGTGCATCATGTATATTTGACATTATTTTAATTTATATAATAAATAGCACAACATATATATGTCTGATTCACCACACGTGTCAAGCTGGATTCTTTTCCACAGGAGAGTAAAATACCTCAAATCCCAGGAGCACTTACACAAAACAGCGACACATGGATCTTGTAAACACTAAAGGCCAAACCAGCTAAAGAACTGCTCCATAACAGCTCCATTTGGGTATATACATTTGGGGCAGATGTAAATGAGTGAGAAGTCACTACAAAATTTAATCCTGGCCATTAGAATAGAAATAGAATTTTATTTAAAATGCCACTTCCTCAACCTCTCAGCAGCTCTGCCCTTGCAATGAAATGTGACACTGTTACATTAATAAAAGTTCTGGTGTACAGAGGCCATTAAGCAATTCCCCTGCAGATGAATGAACCCTTCTTCATTGTAAATTGAGAACCAAATGTACTGGAACAAATGTTTACAGGACATTTCACAAAAGGCCCTGCCCACTTTCACACCCACCCTTTTGAAGTTCTCTGGTAGGTCAAGTTGATTAATTGAGTTAGAACTTATATATTTGTACATGACACAACTGTGTCGAGAAAACATCTCATGTCCTTTTCCTCCTTCTCAAATCCAGCCAGCTGCTCCCCTTATTTATGGTATTTCTGTGTCCTATCAGGAACTGAACCCCTCTGGTGCCTTATCCAAGCATCAAGTCCTACCTGTTCACACTGAGCTGTGTCACAGGCCAGAAAACACCTACAGGAGGTCTGTAGGGTGATTTGTATTAAGTAAACTTCATCTCAAGTAAATGTAAACTTTGTATTAAATAGATGAATATTCAGCTTGACGTCCCTAAACTCTACAGTTACTGCCTGTTTATAATATTGTAAATTTTAAATACACCTTTCACTAGACGAGAACCTCCCCCATGGCTTTGAGGGAGTCCCACATCCACAAATCCAACATATTTTCACATTTCTGTTTGCATAAGAGAGGAAGAATCACAAAAAGGGGGGTTGTGGAAAGAGCTCCTCAAGTCAAACAAGAACAGAACTCTTAAAACATTGTGGGACCCCTACAAGTGTGTTCCCATTACTCAGGTTCTTTGGCACACCCCCAGTGCCACAGCAGAGGAGAAACACAATTGTCATGGCTTCGGTGCCATGTGACACCCCAGTTCATGGCAGGACAGGATGGTGACAAATTCCTTCCTCAGGTGCTGATGGTGTGAGAGCCCCGCCAGCCTCAGGTCAGAGAGTCAATTCTCTGCCTGCCCCATCCCAGCTGGACAGGCAATGGACTCCTTAGATTAAATGCCAAATATGATTTAGAGCTGTTCTCCTCCCCGGGGACATCAGGCACTGCAACTTCTCCTGGCTGCTCCCCCCACCAGTGACTTTTCTTCCTGACCTCCAGCTGAGAGGTGAGAGCCCATGAGAACTGATTTATTGGTTTATTTATTACTTCTATCACACTGTTGTTGTGCCTGGAGATTGCTCCCCCGATGGAAAAGCACAGCTCTGCCCTACAGAACCAACAATTCAAGAGGATTTAGAGCTCTGCAGAAAGTGATGCTTCCCAAGATATAAATTTTACCTCAAAGGCTACAATTTAATTAAGGCCTGTGCTGACACCAACTGAGATTGAAAACCAACGAGCTTCAAACACTATCTGATAACATCTCACGTTTGTTTTGTTCAAATAACTTGCACAAAAGGCAAAAAATAACCCATCCTAGCCTGGGTGGAGCATCCCTGTCTTTCCAAATGTAACAAGTAGAGTTTTGATCCCATTACTCTCAATCACAGTTTGGAAACATAATCCAGAAGTGAATCAACAGAGAAATACCTTGAAAACTCTGTTTCAGAAGGTTTGAAACAAGTCAATCAAGATGTAAAGTGCTGTGGGTGTCACTCTACAATATATGACAGCAGAATTAAGCCAACTTTTCACATCTCATGAGCTACCCACTGCCACCAGGAAAGGAAGAAAAATTATTAAACATGAACTGAGATTTGACCCAAAGTTTATAAACACTTGGGCAAGAAGTTGGAATCATGCGAGAAACCCTGATGTAACTTCACTTCTGACCTCAGACTTCTACCACAAACACACACAAAAATTAGGAAATTACATTAGGGAGATGGGGAAAATACCAAATAGCCCTCTCAGCCCAATTTTCCAAGTAAACTCTGTGTCCATGAAATTAAAGCTAATACAGTGGAAAGGAAGAAAATAATCACACAATATGGAAAGCAGAGATAGCTCTGCTCCCAGACAAGCCCCAGGGAAAATGAAAGAAGAGATGGGAACTGCAGGCTGACAGTGCTGACCTGATGAGGATTTAATTTCGCATGTTTCAAATCAGCTTTGTCAACACCTCCCTGATTACATTATGTCCATCTGTATTATATAAAACAAGATTTCTGAAGTCTGACTCCAGGATCACACAATACGAAGCTGGAAAAGCCTGGCAAGGGCAGCTCCAAGCCCACCTCATAAATAATGCCAAATGGATTGTGCCCAATCCTTGGCCACAGAGCGAGAACCTGGCACAACTAAAGGGTTGCTCTGATTGATTGGACAATGTTGAAAGCTGTAATTGCTACTTTTGATGGAAGTTCATCATAGGAGAGCCAAAATCCAATTAGCTGGGAAGGCACTGCACAAGGAAAATCAGGAGAGTAACAGTATATTACAATAAGAGGATATCTAAAAATCACTGGAATGAAATGTCATTCCAATAACAGCACAGAGCAAACTGGATTCCTCTGCACTCTGGGTGCTCCAGGGCTACTCATATGATGCATTTATTCATTGCCTGGTTCTGAGCTGAGCTCAGTGGGTTTCAGCCTGGAGGATGTGGGTATGTGAGGGTCTCAGAACTGCAACTGCGAGCAGCTGGAGTAAAAAAATTAAAACAAGCTCACTGTGCTGTGGAGCTCTTTAGTTCATGTGCCCTTTTCATGGAATGTAGGCTTCCCTGGCAGATCTATCCATGTGCCCAAATAAAGGAGGCTGGGAAACTCTAAACCATGGGAATAGAGGTCCAAGCAGCATCGGCACTGTTACAATGAAATCCCATTTTACTGGTTGTGACGGCTTTCAAAAATTAACTATGTTAGTTACAGCCACAAAGGTAGTTTTAAAATACTTTAAATACCAAATGTTCTGTTATTCTCCATGTTCAAATTCCAAATTCATGGCATACCTATGCCCAGGGAGCCTGAGATCACCAATGCAATAGGGCGATGTGGAAGGGCTCATGGGATCCCCAATACCAATTACTGACATTCAGCTACAGAAGGCAATTGGTCACCACAAACCACCTCACACAAACTTGCAGTTCTGGGGTTTCTATTCCTACAAAGATTATTTTTTTAAAGAAAATAATCACTTCCAATTTGATGTCCATCTCTACCTGTGAAATGAGACTCTCAGCTGCCTGAAATCTTTTTCTCTAAGGAAGGAAAAGAAATGTGGGGGTTTGGGGTTTTTTTTTCATTAACTTCTCTTCTTAGATGAAGAATATATGAAGTTAGAAAAACTTTTTAAAAATTAAATATAGGAAGTTTTAAATGAAGATCTCTTTGCAATCAGCACTATCACTTGATTAATTTTTAAAATGCCAGAGTGGACATGACAACCCTTCCACTGTGTATGTTCTTCTGCAGAGGGAGGCAGATAAGGCCAGTGACACTGCAGAGATTAATTAACATATTGGTTTCCTGCCCTGCTCCAGCTCTCTGGCCATGCTTAAATATAAGCTCCAATATAGTCAGACAATTATCTTTGCTCAAGGGCTTTACTGTGGTTTCAGACTTCCAAACTGTCTTGTTTATTCATTTACAAGAGCATTTAAACCACATTTTCAGAGCTCTCAAAGAAAAGTTGCACAAACAAGACCAGATTACCTGGAATTTAAAACCTGTGGGCAAAAGGGCAAGTCTGGGCAGGGCATTTCCCCTTTTAGCAAAAAAAAAGGCATCTCCAGGTACCACAGGCAGCCTCTCTCACCTTGGGAATCAGCTTTTTATTCCCAATTGACTTCTTGGTGTCCCTGACACTGAGCATCTCCCAATCCTTCCTAACCCTCACTGCATAAACAAAGTCCCCAAACCCAGGGGGGAACACATCTTTAAACTGAAAAAGGGTAACTTTAGATCAGATATTTGTAAGTAGTTCTTTTCTTTAAGGCTTACACTGGCACAGGGTGCCCAGAGCAGCTGTGGCTGCCCCTGAACCCCTGGCAGTGCCCAAGGTTGGAGGGGGCTTGAAGCACCCTGGGACAGTGGAAGATGTCCCTGCCCATGGCAGAGGTGGGATGAGATGGGCTTTGAGGTCCCTTCCCACCCAAATCAGTCCAAGATTTTGTGATTCCAGAGCCTGAGGGCACTGCCTATGCTCTCACGTAATCAAAGGGTTGTCCCAGCAGGACCTTGGCACTACTGGGTGGGTTCCAAGGTACCAAACAACTGAAAATTTCTCCCATCCATCAAGGAAGGGAAGGAGGATGGAAGAGGAGAAGCCAACACTGTACTATAAACAAACCTTCTGATTGTTTCCTTTCCTCCAAGCACAGTTCTGTAGGTACACAGTAAAGTCAACCCCAAACCACCTTCAGTAAATCTCTACATCTGAAAGCAGAAAAAAGCAATAGACTCACTTTCGTCTGTCCTACCCCTCCACCATGGTTTTGGCAGCCTCTTGTCTCACCTGGTTGTGTTTTAGGTCTCAGCTCAGTACCATCCATCTCCAAGTACATAAGTGAGTACAGAGAGATGCACTCCATGTTCTGGAAGGGACTGGAACATGGAACTAAGAGCTTTGTGCAACTGGGCTGTAAGAATCTGCATCCAGGTTTTGCATAACTGGCATTTCTTTAAGCACTTCATGGAAAGAGTAAGTTATTGGAATGTTTGGCTTTTGCAAGCTCAGAGACATGTTCTTAGTTATTAAAAAGCTTTATAAAAATAATCACAGAATCCTCATGCTTTTGCATACGTATTACTGAACAAACCAGCTCTTTTATTTGGCAACACATAAAAGATGGTATTTTAGTAGGTGCTCGGCATTTTCTTTCAGAAGAACACAGTGACAGTCAATAAAAAAATTCCTCAGCAATAGGTTTCTCTCATCACTTTGCCCAGGATGAGAAAAATAATTAGGAAATCACTGAACAATCAGAATCTCTGAGCCCTGGCTTGGATTTCTTTTGTTTGACTCAGGAACAAGTATAAAAGTAATAAAAAAAAAATACCTCTAGGGAAAAGGGCATGAACCTCATATTTACCATTAATAAACTGCTACAAGCAACTCTACAAGCAACACAGAAGGGTGATGGGAAAAGATGACGCTCCTGTCCTCCTGCTCCGCCGAGGAGTCTGAACTTGGGCACGTCAGCAAAGGTTCCTCGTGGGCCAGAGCGATGTCCTGCCTTGGAGCCTTTCCCACCCCCACTGGCTGTGGTGGGAATGATCCACATCCCACAGCAGGGCTCAGCCTCGCTGCCCGTCCTCACCCAAGTGACACCAACAGAGACCTCTCAGCAGGCTCTCAGTCAGAAGCTGTTCCCTGCACTTCCTCTGCAATCTCTTTTTGTTTGCCATGGTAAAACCAAGCTCTCTCCCAACCAGCCCTTCTCCCAGCAAGTGCTGTTCTGCCCCTGGCTGGACCCTTCAGACCTCACCATCACACAAAGCAGGAACAAACCCCACCTGCTCCCAGCTGATTCCAATGCAGCACACATTAAGGGAGACCCCATATTGTACAGAATGACCTAAACCTAATCCAGGACATACATCTGGGCTCATCTGGGGTTTCTTTGTAGTTCAGTCCCAATGAAAAGCCATAGCAAATTTACTCTTCCCTCACAGAAGCACATCCTGGAAAATGATGTTTTCAGCACACTGAATGATCAAGAGCAATCACTTCATCAGTTACAATCAGCCCCATGTGTTGTAAAATGACAACTGTTCATGAAACATGAACATGAAACAATGTTCAGAACCTGCCCAGTCAGACAGCTGCTGAGCAGGGAAACCTTTCTCCAACTAAAATATTTATATGGAGCCTGAAACCCACCCAGAGCTACACTTTCTATCCATCCCACACCTTCGATCCATCCAATACATCCAAACTGCCTGTGTATGTGGTTATGGGGCACTCTGTGGTTAATCCAGGGGAAAAAATCCACCCCAAGCAGACTCGCTAGTGAATTCTTACAAGGAAATGAATGGAAATGAACTCTGGGACACCAGAACCTGAATAGCTGAACAAATAATAAAAGATAAGCATAAGCAAATAAACAGAGTAGCTCAGTCACTCTGACTTAAATAAAGAGTCTTAAATGATGGGTGGTCCTTGCATCATATTTACAACAGCCCTCCTCCTACCCTCCTATTATCAGTGCACTTCAGTGGTATCAAAAGTAAACAGGAGGCTGCTCAGTCCTCTCTCCATCTAGAAATCACTACTTATATATTTCACTATTACTGTTCCTACTGGATAGCTCCTGACCAGCTAAATGGAATTAAATGGAGGCCTCCAACTGCAGCAAGTCATCATCAGGGACAGATTTAAGCAGGTGGGGGTCACACAGGCAGGGAATGTGCAAAGCCACACAGTAATTAATTCTCAACAGCACAGCCGTGAATCCAAACCTTTCATGATTCCCTGGGCTCCCAGAGCACTGGGACAGACCTGCCCTGCCACCCCCCTGCACAGGCGTTTCTGAAGCAGGGAATGGGAAGATGGAAGTGGGAGGGGAGCAGAGACACAGGCGGGACAAGGAGAAGCAGTGCCTGAGAGCCGCAGACCTTCCGGGGCACAGCGGTCAAACCCTCCTGCAGTGTCTCTGAGGACATTTCCCTTCAGTGACAACACACCCAGCACTGATGAAGTCTTCAACAACCAGGAACACATTTACTTTGGCTTTTGGAATAATTTACAATTGTTAATTAGCACTTTCAGTGAATAATAAAACCCTCAATAACCAGGAAAGAGCTCCTCGCTCTCCCCTGCCTGGCTCTCAAGGGTCCAGCTGCAGCCACTACTGTCCCTTCTCTCCTCAACACCCACAGCAGTGTGGGACAAAGGCAGCCAAGCTGGCACACACGGCTGCTCTCAGTGGAAACCCTGCTGCTTGGTTTCCTGCTGCCTCACAGATGAATACAGAAAGAATAATTAGTCAAGCCTTCAGACTAATTTAGATGTATTTTTCTTTTTGGAGGGGAGACTGAAAAATGGTACATCATAAACCCAAACCTTAACTCTAAAGCTGCTCAGAGGAGCACAACACTGAAACACCAGGTGCAACCTGTATTACATGGACTTCTGATAATAAACAGTGACTCCAGTTATGCTGAAAGTTGTACTTGGATATGCCAGGAGACCAAAAACACCAATGCAAGGACTGCCTACATCAAAGCAGGCAAGAGGCATGTAGAGTATCTCCACCCATTTTCCAAAAACCAAAGTAACTGACAGCTCATGTAAGTTGTCCAGTGTTTCTGAGGAAGACTGGCCCTAAAGTAGGAAATAAATTCCATTTCCCAGTCCATCACATAAGGAGTTATCAAATATCTTATCAGGGCCTGGAGGAAGAAGAATCGAGGCTCAAGGAGAACAACACCCCGCCATGCAGGGGATCACATCCCGCTCTCTCCCACTCCTTGCCATGAGATGCTGTATCCTGATGGAGCAAAGACAAGAGCCAGCCCAGCTCCCAGCAGGCACTCAGGGCACTCTCCTGAGGAATACGAGAAGGCTCTCTCAGAGAAGGCTCAGGAGGGGAGCTCTGCCCTTTCCCAACCTGTGCCTCTGAGCATGGAGAGTTTATGCAACGCCTCCTCTTCACTCATTACTAATTCCTTCCAAAGAGGAGAAAATGAGAAGAGAAAGCAGCACAATACGCACAGAAGGACTGACTAGGATCACTGAGCAGGGAATCTCTGGGCTGCAGAGAGCAGCACCCCCAAAGAGCTCAGAGCCAATACCTCCAGCAGGCTCCAGGGACACAGCCCCGGCCGTGTTCCTGCAGGGAGCAGCTCCCATCTCCACCTGATGCCCAGCAGAGGGGCTTACCCATCTCTACAGACACTGCCCTGCAGGAAAAGTGAACCCATTCCACACAGGGCTGGCGTTGTGCTGGGCCAGGAGAGCTGCCAGGCCCCGGGAGCTGCTGTGGGCTGATCAGAGCTCCAGGGTGGGGACCCTGGTGCAGCCACAGCAGCACTTTGGGTCACCTGCACAGCTGTGGCTGCACAGAGAGGTCATGAGGGACATCATCACCTCAGGGACCTCCTTCTGACCTGGGCCACCTCCTGCCCCATGAGCCATAAAGAATCCTTTGCACCTCAGAGAATCCTAGAAGGTCTGGGCTGGGGGGAACCTTAAGGATCATGTAATTCCAGCTCCCTGTCACAGGCAGCATGCCACTCACTAGATCCAGCTGCTAAACCAGACCCAGGATCCTGCCCTGCTCTCAGCCTGTCTCCTCCTACTAACTGAGAATCTGGACATTTATCTTTGCTTTGCCAATGCTGGAGCTGGAGCTCCGTGCCCAATGGAGGGGCATGCAGTGCCTCATCATGCAACAACTCCCTAATCCCCTGGAAATGCCACAGATCAGGAAAAAGGAATAGCTTTGTTGGTTGTTATTTCTAATTAACTGGGGAGGAAGCATCTGAAACACAAACACTTCTGATAAAAAATGAGAGGTCACATTTGTGGTTTAATTTTAAAAGCAAACTATAAACAACAAAATGTAAGAATTAAAGAAAAAACCTGTGCCTGAGAACAAGATTTTAAAACTGAGGAAAATGCAACCTTTTAAAACAAAACATTTTAATTGCACTGCTTCAAAATTTTTGGGCTTATGGAACCTCTTTAATTTTATAACAGGGCGGACAAGAAAGTCTCTGAAATGCCAACCCAGTTTCAAAGGCAGAAGGAAGGAGGGGTAAAGAAAGAGGAAAACATAGTCAAGATTGAAAAGATACTCAAAGAACAGAGACCCTCTCTAATACATTATAGGGGATGAAAAATATGAATTGCCTAAGCAGATGCCATGCATGGAAAATCAAAAGCAAACAAGGTTTCCTGTGCCCTCGACTCGTGTCTGCATCCACCAGCTGCCTCTGTGCAAGGAAAATGAACAGTTTCAAAATGTGAACATCACAGGAATAAGAGGTCCCTGAGCACAGGACAAATCCTGCCACTAGAACGTGCCTCACTCACCCTGATCACAGAGGGTACCATGGGAGCAGCACTGCAGGAGTGCTTGGATGGCGTGCTGGTACACTGGACACAGGAGGAAAGCAGAAAGGGACGTGACAACTGAGTCAGACCTCCAGAAAGCAAAGCTCACGAAGGACTGGTGAGCTGGACAATGACTCAGCAGGAAGAAAAAAAAAATACAGCAGCTGATAGGCAAGTCTTTTCAGTAAGGATAGGTACCATAAAAAAGTAAGTAAAGTATTAAAGAGACAGAAGCAGAGTTCCCAGGCTGGAACTCTGCCTATGTGCACAGAGCTGTCTCTGCTGCTCATCCATTCCAATCCCCTCCCAGCACACCTGAGCAGGCAGAGGAGCAGGAAAGCCTGGCTTTAACCCCTGCTGCCTCCCAGCACCTGCCAGGCTCACTGCAAAGGTGACTTTCTTGGTGAGCCACGTGAGAGGAAGCTACAGCCCGGCCAGAAGTCAGGAAAGCACAGAGCAGACAGAATGCCAGGCTGGGGAAGCCAGGGAAAGGAGCAGGAGTGTGGCAAAGCAGGAGAGTCAGCCTGCTGCCCTGCCAGGCCCAGGAAGGTGACAGAGCATCACTGCACCTCCTCAACTGTCCTCCTGAGCATGAAATCCCACCTCCTGCTTCTCCTGTATAACTTTCCAGGAGGGCTCTGCCATGACTGTTGAGGCTCAACAGATCCTCCTGGAATGGGAAGATTAAATGTAATCTGTAAAATAAAGATAACATGCTCCAACCAGATGGATGAGCAAGACAAGCTGTGCAGATTTCACTGCTCAGTTTGAACATATTCTCACTCACACTCTCCTTTGCAAACCTTTATGCAAATAGCTTTTCAAGAACATTTAATCTTCCACCCCCGCAAATTACCACAGCAGCATCCCTGTCCCTTCAGTCTGGAGCCCAGAGAGACCCCAAGGCACTGGGCATCTGCCTGGCCCGAGCCAGGTGACATTCAGTGACATTTGAGCAGATGCTCATGTGCTCTGCAAGGCAGGAGCAGAAAGGAGATGGATCAGGTAACTGCAATTCCTCTCCATCACTTCTCCCTGGCAAACCCAAGCCCTTGAAAAGCACTGTGTCTTATCTCTGCCTTTTGAATCTCACCTGGCCTGTTTCCACTGGTGTCAGTTCTGCATCTCTGCCACCACTCTGCTTCTGCACCAGGGTAATAAAAGAGGAGAGGATGCCAACAGCTGCTCTGTACAGCAGAATAACTGTATAATTGTGTTGGCTGGAGCAGGGAACTATAAAATCAGAGGGAAGGGGAGAAAAGGGCAGCTGAAAGGTAACAGCACTAGGAATGACACTCTAAACGTTCTCCTTTGCCACCAGACCACCCCTGATAGCCAACACAAGCTGTGAAAACTACTGAGAAAATTAACCCCTTCAAGACAAGGGAAGCTGGGGCTTCACGACTGGCACACAGAATTATGTGTGTTAGAAGAGCTGGCAGTGAGAGATCAAGGGGGACCCTGGCCTGCTGTATCACAACCAGTTACAGTTAAAAACAGGAAGCCTGGGTGAGGACAATCACAACATCTGCAACATCCTCCTAACATCTGTGTCAACATCTAGCCCCTCCAGCCCTCAGGTACAGCTCAAGGGACTCAGGGGTTGGGATGAACAAGGACAATCCTGCTGAAAATACAACCCACCTTTCAACCCTCTTTCAAAAGACCAACAGGAATAAAATAAAAATTTTCCCTGAAGTCATTTTTCTGCTTGAGCCATGCAGCTTTTCACAATTAAGTAAAAATGTTCCTGTAAAACAGCTATTTTTGTTACTCCTTCTTTAAAAGTGGTGTAAATAATGCACAAATAATGCACAAGAAGACTCAGCATTGCCTTAGTCAGTGAAGTCTGGAAAAAAACCCAAGAGTGCCAGCTGCTGTCTGTCCTCCATAAAAGCCTTCTCTCCATAAAACCACAGACACTTTTTTAACCCATGCTGACAACCTCTTTGCACACAAACACTGAGGAACAACACTCCCCCTCCCAGGAACTCCCAAAACGCTGTGCTTTGAAGGAAGGAGTAGCTGGGAAGGGCTAAGGAAACATAAGGCACATTAATTGTTTATTTTCAGCATGACTAAGGTAACACTTCATTCCAGTTGCATCACAGTAGAAGCTGGAATATTTCACTGCAACCTTCAATTGTTCTGACTCATGCTGTCAGTAATAAAATACCCTCTTGGGAAAACAAATAAATAGACAAATGATTTGGTTAAGTACCTACCACTGAAAGCACACTGTCCATTATTCTGAAGGCATTCAGAAAGGTTGCAGGTGTGATGTGCTAGAGCAAGTGATGAAGGGATTTACAGCTTTGTCACTTTTACAAGGAAAAAAAAAACCCAAAAAAAAAAAAAAAAAAAGAAAGCGTGGAGCAGCTTTTGAAAGCATTTGTCTCAAGCACCCAAAGGGTCGTCTGGAAAATGAAAGCATTTCTATTCCACTGGCACTTGTGCAGTGCAGCAGGATAATGAAGTGACTGGGCTATTGCCCTTCCCAAAGCAATGAGATCTTGCTGAAAGCAGCACACATTAATCTCAGTGCCCAGGGAAAGGGCACTAAACAGTGCTCTGCCAGGCTCTTACCCTCTCTCAGTAACCAGGATCATTTTAGAACTGACACCTGCAACAGAGACTTTTTAGTGCATAATGAGTAACTCGGCAAAAAGAGAAGGCTGTGAGAGAATGGGTAAAATTATAGTGAACAAAGGAGTAAAATTACAAGATATAATGCAGCCTCAGCGAACAGGGCAGCCTGACAGCAGCACTTCCAAAGACTCCTGGTGAGGATGTGCCTTACAGAGCCATGGAACAGGCAAGGAACCATCCTGGAAAAGCACCTGTTCCTTGCTCCCACATTACCCCCACGCTGTCAGAACCCTCAGAAAAGACAGTTCCTCTTGTCATCAGGGCAGGGCAAAGTCCAGTGCAACAAAAATGAGCCTGATCCCTAAATCTCCTTGCTAAAGAGGACTGGGATTTCCTCCGGCCATGATGCGGGCGTCAGAAATCTGACTGATCCAGGAGCTGAGTCCCTCTCAGGTCATGGAAAGGTTCATTCCCGTGCCAGGCTCCTCTCCCTGCTCTCCCCAGGACGGGCTGGTGGCTTCCCCCAGGGATGTGACTCAGCGATCGGTGTCTCCCTTTCTGTTCCTAGGCAGCTCACAGAGCGAGACTCTATTCCATGTGACAGCCCAAGCCACAGCTCCTTCTCTCCTCTGAGGTTTTTCATTCCCAGAGACAAACGAGCACATTTGAAATGTTCTCTGCAAACTTTGTGCAGAAATCGGGGGTGGGTTTTTTTTAATATTTTTTCCTTATTTGGAAAAACATTTCATAAACCATGGAGACGAAAAAACAGGTTGGGTTGGGAGGGAGCTTAAAGACCACCCAGTACCAACCCCTGCCACAGACAGGGACACCTTCCACTATCCCAGGCTGCTCCAACCCCTGGCCTTGGACACTGCCAGGGATCCAGGGGCAGCCAAAGCTTCTCTAGGCAGCCTGTGCCAGGGCCTCACCACCCTCACAGGGAAGAATTTCACCTCAATTTCCCATTCAGCCCTGCTCTCTGGCACTGGGAAGCCATTCCCCTTTCTCCTGGCACTCCAGGATCTTCAATTTAACTATCTCTAAGCAATCTAAGTGACCTCTTCAAGCTTGCTCTGTTTTATTTTTCAAGCAGTAAGTGAACAGGCAACACAACCCAGACCTGATGCCTCCCATTATGTCATGGAAAACCCATAGAAGAGAGCATAGTTAATGAAAAATACAAACCTTTCTGTTCCTGAATGGAGACTGAAATCTTTTTGCATTCCCATTATATAATTAAAGCTTTCAACACACTTGTTTTATCATAAATGCAGTAGTAATTAAGTATGTTCTCTAAAATAACAGGATTTTATTTTCCCTTGCAAGCAAATCCAGTGCACAGCTAGAACAGAAGTTGCGCTGCCACACAAATGTGTCTGCACGTGAAGCTTCCTGTTAGACCACACTCACACCATGCCAACACTTCCCACTTTCCCATCTCCCACAAACAGCCAGCACCAACCCTTTCACACAAAGCAACACAGCAGGAATGGTGACAGAAAACAGGGAACCAGCCCCTTTCTCAGATCTGACATCTGTTTTCCCTTGATATGGTTCCACACACTCATTACTGCACAGAAAGCCAGTCAGGGTCAATTCACTTCTGTAAGCACACTCAAGTAGCAAAAAGCATTATTTTTATGAAGTTCTGAGGCTCGTGACAGTGGCAAAAGGCATCCCTTGGTGTGCTTGTTTTTCCTTCCTGTTCTGTTGGCACAGAAAGTGTCAAACATCAGTGGGTGCTGTTTCTCTGATTTACTGACTTAGGGGAGTGTTTTAGGATAGCTGGGAAAGGATATTTGAGAGACAAGGCATCAGTAGCCTTATAAATGCTTTATTTATGGCACCAGCAAAAGCAAGAATATTTCATGCCATGAGAGTACACACCTGGACATATTCTAACGTATGCATTGGCTGTTGGCTTCCTTTGAATTCCTTATTTCTCCAAAGAGATCTGTATCCCAATTTTTAAGAAATACATGTGCAAAGGTAAAATCAAGAGTGGGCAAACAACAGTATCCAGAAGGATCTGCAGTTTCTGTTTCAGTATTCCCCCTCTCTAACTGTGCTGAACACATGAAAGCTTCTTCCCAAACCAGTATTTCCTGTTTGTTCCCTGTGCTGCACAGGTGACTGAGCTTCCTGCTGATTAGCACTTTCAGAACCTGATGGATGATGATAAAACACCTTTAAAGCCCCAGCTGCTACAGGAATCTCAACACTTGGGCCAGAGCTTCCCACACATGACTTGGCAGCCAAAGGGGCTGGAGCACAGAGCTCAGCAGGTGACACCTCCAAAGTCCATCCAACACCACAGCATCCATTTCATCCACAATTGCAGAACTCCTTTCTACCAGAAAGCAGCACTCTGAGGTTATTTCCCATGAGCCTTCCTGTTCCTTGCACCCAGACTTTGCTTTGTCCTCAGCTGGCACCAAGGAAATGTCTGTGTCTGCACAAGAGAGAATGGGCTAAAACCCTTACCTTCTGTTCTTTTGTGAGCCACTGGGGATTTGTCAAAAATGTTTCCCAAGCAGAGGCTCGTCCTGATTCAGAAAGGGGCCAGATACTAATTAAACATGCTGTATGTGCAGCAGCAAGGGTTTTACATCTCAGCGGTGTCTGTTTCCAGTGCCATATCCAATGTCTATTCCTTGTTAGCTGTAATCAGATCCAAACTCTCATTTACAAAGTCTGCATCAGGCAGAGCAGCACCTTTTCTCCCAGTGTCACTGTGGAGTTTGTTCAACATGTTACACACTCCAAAGTCAAGGTGGTATTTCAGTTATTTCAACAGGATACACAAAAATAATCAAAAAGTACAGATCCAAGTTGCTGTCATTTCCCTGTGGGAGGCACAGAATAACTCCACAAGGCAGGGAACGTTATCCAGGCAGGGAACGTTACCCCAGTGCCTCTTCCAGTACCTGAACCTCCCCCTTGACCCAGGCAGAAGGGAAGATGAGGTTACCTGCTGGTCCTCTGCAAATATTTATAAAGCCCTACACAGCACAGGAGATGCTGCCACAGAACCTCACAAATCTGTGTGAAGCTGTACTTGAAATCCCAGATCTCCAAAGAAAACAAGAAGTGTGTGCACATTTAACAACATGCATTCAGAAAAAAATGTCCTGCTGCTGATTTTCAAGGAGCTGAGGAGAAATGGGGAAATATTTTTACTGCCAGACCGACCCCCAGGACTTACAAGACCTGTACAAATGTCCTTGGGACTGGCCATGACCTTGAATTATAAGCATATTAAAACATTGTTTAAATTTCTCACCATTTCACTGCAAGTCTGTCAGCATTTCATATTTTCAAACCTCCAGTTATGGAGTCAAACAGTGATGAAATATTCTCAGTTTTCAGTATAATTATTAAATTATCTTGTGGAGAAAAGGTGAACAACATGACCCATCTTGCACATAAAAACTCAAACTGGAGAGCAAATAAAATTATAATCAAAGCACACCTTGAAAGGCATAATTTTTAAAGTCAGACTTGTGATTTTCAGAAACTTGATGGCTGTTTTTTAAATGCTGGAGGGGTCACTCCTACCACAGATGAAAAGTCACTACAAAAGGTGAGCATTTCTTTTAAGTGGGTCCTTGGGTGAAGAAATGAGTCCTTGGGTGCAGAAATGAAGTGTTCTGCTCCCTCTGCTCGGGCTCAGGGCAGGGAGGCAGTGCCGGACCACAGGGACCCTTCGCTCCTCTTCCCCTGAGGTGGCCATGGACCCTGGGCAGAGGAAATTCAACATCAATGGACCGAGGGAAAACCTAAACCCTCTCTGGGAGATGACAGGAACATGTTTTAACCAAATAAATTTCAGGCACAAGTGCAAACTTATAAAAGGTCAGTTCACTGCACTAGATAAACCAAACAAGAACATGAAGGAGAAATCCATACTGCTTCCACTCATGGACTTGCCTTCCATTTTGGAAGGGAAGGGGGAAGGAAGGGGAGAAGGTGCAATATATGCAACTGCATTTTATCTTGTTCACTCTGCTCTCGTGTATACACGTAATTTTAGTAATTTTTAGTCCATTCCAAAGGTACTGCATTCTAACAGCACTGCATGGCAGCTGTGAGACAGGCCCTCTCTCTCACCCAGCTTTATCTCATTCCTTGATCTAACAGCTGCTCCAAAAGCCAGTCAGATCTGCCAATGCAGCACTTGTGACGGAAGAATAGAAAATACATGATTACCTCATATCACTCCAGATACTTTTTCTCTTCTGGTGCTTGGCTGTGCTATTTGCTAGGAGAATTAACCCCACTGTACACAGATACGAGGACTGAACACAAAGAAAACACGTCACTGAAAACACACTGGAATTTTCTGTTGTTAATTTCTGCCATGATGGTTTATAAAGTGTGAAGAGCAGAGTTCACAGAGTGTGAGGAGGTGAGTTTATAAGGCATGAAGAGACAAATAAAAACCTGAGAAATAGTTTACCAAGTCAGCTTGAACTTTTCCCCTTTCAATAATGTTTTTCCAGCAATTTGCCATCACAGCTAGGTGGTGTTAGCACCCAAGTACATAATTTTTAACACTCTTCCTACTGCTCAAAGGAACAGAAAGCGCTGCCAAGGCCCAGGAGGAGGTTCCCACCCCATGAACCAGCAGGGTGTACTTTCACCATTGTTCTAAAGCCACTGAAATCTGCAATTACAGAGCACTCCTCATGTGCCATTAAACCTGTCTCCACAGAATCCAGAGGAAAAGTGCGTGGTAAAATCCCTGAGTGTTACCGCACTCTCTCAAAGGGTTGTGCTTCAGGAGGTATGAGTTGTTCTGAAGCACACTGGTGCTAGAGAGCACGGGGAGCAGAGCCATTGCTAACCCCTGGAACAGTTCATTCTGCACAAATACACTCCTTTTTGGGTCCTCTGGCTGCAAATCAACCCATCCTGGATTTCTGAACCCACACAAAACTCATCTTCACAGCAGCAGGTCTAAAGCCCTTCCCTCCAGCCCTGCAAGCCAAGCCCGCAGCGAGCCCTCAGTGCGCGCAGCCGATGGAGCTCAGGCTCTGCGCTGGCAGGGCTCTGCGCTGGCAGGGCTCTGCGCTGGCAGGGCTCAGCACCAGAGGCAGCCCCAGCAGCAGCTGCATTCCAGCTGGCAGCCCTGCTCCTGCTGCTCCTCAGGCAGCTCAGGCAGGGCCCAGCGCTCCCAGGGCTGGCTCTGCTCCGGGGGCTCTCCGGGCAGCGCAGCCAAGCACAAATCCCGCTGCTCACTGACTGCCCGATGGCTCGTCTGAAACTGATTCACAGCGTTTGTAACCACCCTTGCTCTGACACTGCCCTGCCAAACAAGACACGAGAAATAAGGAAAATCAGAATCGAGGAGCTGAATTCAATAGTTCTGGAAGGGAAATCTTTATCTTCAAGAGTCCTGTGCCAAGTGGCTCAGATTTTCCTTTGCCAGTGGTTCCAACCTGAGCGCTGAACTGGGTAACAAATTCTCAGGGAAATAAAGTTCTCTCCTGAAATTCATAAGCAGCAAAGCCAAGACCAGGATTGATGTCTGCACACCCAACAGCTGTGCAGACCCAGCAAATCCCAAAATTCTTTCTAAAGGGACAGTGACAGCAGCAGCCAAGCGCGCTCTGTCTACCAGCCCCAAATGGAGAGAAGAACAGAACAACAAATAAAAGGAGTTTTGCCTTTTGTCTGTGAATTTTGAGAATTAAAAGTGTCTTGAATATGTATTTTAAATGAGCAAAGAGGTGACCCTGAGCCTAAAAAGCAAGAAAAGGAATTGGAAAAGGTCAACACAAACAGGCTCCATACAAAACAGAACACTGTATTCAGGGTCTGTCAGCATCTGGAATTATTTGTGAGCAGCTGCTCCTGAGAAGTTCCATGTGTGGTCAAGCACTGAAAAGGCTGAATGTGCTCAAACCCAGGAACATTTGCTGGAGAAAAGGTTTTTGTGTGATTCGTGTGTCTCTAATGTTTGTTAACGCTGAAGAGTGCAAAAAAGCTGTATTATTTCTGCAAGTCATCAGTCCTGCACACAAGGGAAGAAGCAACATCTCCTTCCAGGTTCTACTGCTCCAGAACCGAGGAAGAGCCTTTTTTGTCAACTGCAGAGACACCACTGGGAAATTGGGGGAAATTAATTAAAAATGAGGCACGGACGTTGCACAGAAAGGGCTGTAAGCTGGGCAGATGTCCAGTGAGATCTAATACACAGATTCAGGCAAGTTTCCATGAAGTATGTGACAAAACTGTTATCACCTCAACAAGGCTAAAAACACACCATAAACAAAGCCCAGGAGCACAGCACAGCTTCAGAATCAATACTTAGTTGGAGTTTTGGTTCATTCTGTGCTGCTTATATATACACATAAATATATATACATATCTATATATACACACAGGAACGCTGAGAGTTCTCCTTCATTTTGGTTCTGTTTTAAAGAAAAAGCTTCCCGTTTTGCACTCAGAGGCAATCAATCATGGATGCTTTTATAAGCAGGGTAAAATATAATTCAGGTGTCTATCTGCATTCCTAAACCAGACCATGAAGTGTGTCATTTTAAAACAACAAACTTCATCAGAAACAGCAAACTTTTTCAGGGTGTAGCTGGTAAGGAAAGCCAAGGCAAGGAGGTAAGGAAGTTCCAAGTGCTCCAGGACAACACTGCGCCTGCACACCACATTAACTGTGAGAGAAAAAGGAAGGAATTGGTATGTCTAACATGGCTTTTTCCCCACAAGAACTTCACTTGTGGTGCTGGGAGCTGTCACAGCAGTTTTTCCAGTAGTGTAATTATCTCCCTATGAAACTTGCTTCCCTCTCCAGAGTCCAGCGGGTAAAAGGAGGGGGGTGTTTGTCTTTTCTTTCCAATAATGAGCCCCTGGCTGGCAGCCTCAGCAGCTTTGCTGTTTCCCAAACTCACGCTGGCTCCGAGGCTGCAGATGGAAGCTCAGCTCCTCCATCATCCCAGCAACCACATCCTAACACGTCCCCTAAAGAACAACTCTGGGCTTTGCCAGAGCAGCCCCCACACACGAGCAGCAGAGCTCTGACACTTTCACAGCTTCCCAGGGGGATTGGAGGATCAGATATGGAAGAGGTTTGTTAATCTCATCATATCGCTCCTGCAAAAAGTGATGATCAACTGTGGCAGTATTAAACAAATTAGTTTGTGCACGAAAAACTCAACACAGCTTTGGTTAACCTTCTGGGCATGAATTTAATGGCTCTCTGCAACCACAAATACCAGGATTTAAGAACGACCATCCTCTGAAATTGATATCTGGTGTGTGCTGGCCTTGTTTCCACCACCGTTAATAGTGAATGGAGACTGCCAGCCCATGAAAATCTAAGTGTTTTCATGTGTGCCCAGAAGCAGCTCCCCCGGTACCACATGGAGCTGGGAAAGTCCCTTCAAAGGAAGCTGTCAACACTGAGCATCAGATGAGACTCTGCAAGATGAAGACATTAGCACAGTTTCCTCTTGTTCTATTTTTCACAAGCCATGCCTTGTTTCTGGCTAGGCAAGTCCTCCAGCCAGCCTGCTCCCCTCTCAGTGTTCCAAATGAGACCCATTTAACAGCAGAAAAGGCTCAGATCTGCTCCTACACTCTGGCTGTTCCCTGGGCTGACACCACCAAGAGCTGGTTTTGCAGTAGATTTTGCTTATGCAGAAGTATGTTAAGACTGCCTTTATCCTCACAGGAGTGTGCCCGAGTATCCAACACCAGGTATCAAATTTGTTACATGCCCAAGGTCAAAACCCACTCTTATTTCACCTGTAGCAAGGGGTTTGCTGGGTGCTTGATGCCATTCAAAGTTCTGCTAAAGGAAAACATGAAAATCTGGCCCTGGTCCCTCTTCCCACTACAAATTATGAGAATTGCTCAGAAACCATGAAAAAAAAAATGTACCAAGTAGTTAAGTGCTCTTTTTATTTACTTTTTGACTCTCAATTATATGGACTTTGGCCTGTCAAAAGCTTTCTCCTAGCACATCTTTATTAGAACACAAACAGATTTTCACAGAGCCACTGTAGGCATATGCACTTAAAATAGTTGGATATTTTATGTAAATAGTTTTTTTTAAAAGCATGGAATGCACTGGCCCAGCACATTTACACCCGAAAACAGAAGCCAGCACAGTGACACTGCAAAGAGATACAATGCTCATTTACAAATGACATTTATCTCATACAGCAAGCAAAGCTATTCCACTAAAGTATCAGTAAGAGCAAATGCACAGAGAACAGCAGACTGAAAATACTTGGAAATATTGTATTTATTATTTCTGGAAGAAGTTTGTGTGGTATCTTGTTATGTTTCACTTCTAAAAGGACAAAGCCTTCTGAAATACACAAATGAAAACAAGTCGCCAGAGAATCAAGCCTGTTTGCACGGTTAAAGTACTCCTTAAGGGCTGAAATCTCATCTGCCACATTCCAGTCCTGAACAAGGTTTGGAGCACTGATTTATAAACCCAGGGAGAAAAATTCTGAGAAATCCTTGACTATTCAATAGCCCTGTGAGTAGGAAAATCTCTGCATAACACACAATGAAAGGGAGAAACCCCAGCCCGCTGGTGTTCATCAGTGTCACACTCGGAACAGGGACATGCAACCAGTGATCTGGTGGAGAGTCACAGCCACAAAACTGCCCCTTCCAAAGGGGGTTAAATCCTACCAGGGCTGCACAATGCACTACATCCATCTGCCAGGAGAAAGCAGCCACCACCACTGCCCGTTTATCAGCTCTGTGTCCAGGAAAACATAATCTCTTATTCCAGAAAAGCCACAGGATCCCTCAGCTAAAACTGCCCCCAGCTTGAACTGTCTGAAGCAAGAACAAAGAGCTGAGTTAAGCTCTCATCAGTGCTGATGTACAAGGGCTTTCTGGTCTTTAACACTACAGGTAGTATCAGGTTTGAAGTCCTTCCCCGAGCTGGATTAACTGGAGAATTTAGACCTTTGAGGAGCCTCGGAGTGAACCTGGAGTAAGTCTGCAAGCCAAGGAGCAGCAATGCTGTGTCACTTCTGGACGCCTCAGCAGTTTAGTCAGGCGTGGGACCTGCTGACGAGAGAGGCAAGGCCCAACCCTTTATAAATGCAGTAAAATCTGACACAGATGATCCAACACATCCAGCCTGTTCCTGGGCATGCCTGGCTCTGCCCAGTACAGCCACTGCAACCAAGGGTGGCCTCTGCCATCACAAAGCTCCTTGGACCAGACTGAAGGAAAACTGGAACAGATCTTTTAGCAAGTACTGCACTTTTACTGCTGTTTTACCCAGGGGAGGAAGCAAACTAGATTAGATATGGATTGCATAAGGAGAGGCAATAGATGGAAAAGCAGGTGTTACATCACCTCCAAGGTGTCTCCAGAGGTGCTGGGATAACTAATTCCACAGTCACACTTTCAGAAGGAGTGAACATGGGATGTAAGAGAAGCTGGAATACAAATGGTGCCTTAAAGCAAGGTACCAAGGTCAAATTCCTCCTTCTCCTGTCATCCCCACTCTGAATCACACTGGATCTTCCCATCAGCCAAAGAAGCAGCTGGCAGTGTGAAATGCACTCAGGTGCTGAGGGCTATACTTCAGCTTCTTTCTGGATCCCCAATTTAGGCATGTTTGCAAGATCCACAAACAGCACACACAACCTCCTCCAACAAATACACAACAGCGAGCAGCTGAGTAGTTGCACCACTCCATCCTAAGGAGCTGGATGGAATTCTAGAAATGCCCACTCCTTCTCAGCCCCTGCCACTGCATCCTGTCACTATTCCCAATATTCAAAAAACCACACGAAAGGTGTACATCTGCCTGGTTTTTCTCTTTACATGAAAAGACACTGGAGTCTACCCTGCTCTGACTCAACAGCTAAGGAGCTGCCTGCTTTAGTCTTTATCCTCAGGACTGGGGAGCTCAGATCCCATCCCAGTTCTGCCTTCTGTCCATCACATCCACTGCTTCAAACTCACCTTATTTCTCCTTTTCACCAGGGATTCTGTGAGGTTTTTTTCCTCTTTTCTTCAGGCTGATAACTGAATGGAAACTGGGAATAACATTCCTTTTTTTCAACATAGGTAAAAACTAAGGATTTAATTCCCTTTATTGACAACTATCAGGAGCAGAATATCAAAAGATTAGACTGTGGTCCCTGACACCAGAGCATGAAGTTTTCATAAAGTATCAAATAATAAGGAGAAACACGGTTCAACACAAAGGCAGATTAAACCAAAAAGCTTGACAAAGCAGGATTAAATGATTATTTCTGTATTTTTGGTATAAATACCGAGGATATGTCACACAGGACATTGTTACACTGGTTGTTGCAAAAAGACCTGGGGGAGCCAAGGACGTGCTCACTAATGGACTGATAAAATTGTCCCCTCCTTGCATAAGAAAAAATGTGAGTTTTTTTCCATGGAAAGCATCCCGAGGGGCCGGAGCCTGGGAAAGCTGTGTGCTGGAGCTGGAGGGCACGCAGAGGTCAGGAGGACAGGCAGCTCAGCCGTGAGCAGGGGACACGCTGTGACACCCAAGTCACCCCGGGCTGCCCGTGCTGAGCACCAGTCCTGAACATCAATCCCCCAGCCTGGCTCGGAAGATATTCCCCATCCCTGGAACATACACAGCTCTGCCCCTGTCCTCCCAACCACTGCCCTGGCACCAGCTCAGCACTGCTGCTTTCTGCCCCTCTTCCCTCCAGCCCCAAAGCCACTGCTATGGGCAGGACAAGGACTCTGCAGCCCTCCGATGTGCCACTCAGAAAAGGACATTTTTCCTGAAGAAAATCTGCATCAGCACAGCACATTCACTTTGACATCAATAACCAGCAAACTCCCTGCACTCCAAGCATCCATCAGGAGCACTGGAGTGAGAGGAGGAAGTTAAAAATACTCCTGTAATCCTGTTAAATGCAAGCTTTGCTTCCAAAAAACAATACCAATTTCTGTGGTATTGTTATCTCTGTGCTGAAAGGCAGGACATGAGCAAGAAATCTGCACTCAGAGAGCCAACCAAAATAAGCTCATCCTTAGTTCTGTCATACTCTGGACTCTCTGAACAAGTGACAAAAAAAGGGGAAGTCACTGCTAGAACTGAAACCTATTTAATCTGCAGACTTCATGGATGACAAGATCTATTTAGAGGAAAACTGCATAGATTTTATCAAACCACTGCTAAACTGTCTTCAGCCAGAAACCTCATACTGCACATACTGACATTGCCAGCTTCTCACAAATATCAGAGCTCTCATTCCCAAGGGAATTCACACCAAATACAAATCCTGCAGTTGCTATTTACAGAATTCCCTCTGGTAAGACTGTGGCTCTATCCTTGGGTAACAGCATATTGCCAATATATTGCATTTTGTGCTTTTTCCATGACAAAGGAAGCCGGGGAGTGTAAAGCCTTCAGCATTAGTACACTAGACACAGTTAATTTTTAAATACAGTTTTGTTCCCAAGAAAGTGGAACCAAAATTTTCCAACTACCTTTCTCACAGTGCCCAAGTCAAACAATGAGCAGATATTCAGCAGCAGCTTTCCTAAGGATAAATATTTCAAGGAAGAAAGAAAACACAGACAAATTCAAAGAAATTTTGCAGTACTGATGTGAGCTACTCTCCTTAGGTTTCTGGCAGCGTAAGTGAAGTAGGAGGAGTCAGCATAAATTACCAAGACTTTGTTGATAATGTGTTAAACAGTGAAATAAGAATCTGCGTCTCCAGCTTCTGGCACCTTGGTTCATAAATAGCTTCTGATGTGGTAAAACCACCTTGATCTGTAACCCAGGTAGGTGGTAACAGCAAATTATAAATGATACCAGGTCCACAGCTCCCTCCTTTTTACCTCAGCAGTAAATATTTATTCACTCTCAGCCCTGAAGTAGAAAATCCCAATTGAACTGCAGCAACACCAGGCATACTTCCTATCAGGCACAGCACAGACCCAAGCCCACGGTGAAGGAGATGAGTTGCCCTGAAGATAATCAGCACTGCCTCATTCCACAAGAATTTTAACAACACACACAAGATAACTTAGCCCTCCAGAACTACTGCTCCTAAACCCATATCCCATCAACAGTTTTAGTTATCCATTAGAAAGGGAAAAAATACTCTCAGCAAAGAGCCCTTGTGACTGTTGCTGCTTTCACACAAAGTACACACTGTGTGCTCCTCTCTGCTATGCACAGGATATAGTACATTTTTTAGTAGAAAAAAATGCATTTTCTGTCATGCTGATAACCGCATTCTACACACTTTACCCGAAAATGCCTCAAGGACTGCTGTCACAAAAAGGATGGGATGCAAAATTGGACTGTCTGCTTTCTGCATGCTGGTGGGAGCTACACAGTGTAACGAGGCTGAAGCGGGCAATTAACCTTTCTCCATTCAAACACTCAACCATTTAAGACACACATTTACATGGGTTAAAAAATACAGCAAATATTAAAATGAACTTGCATTTGCTGGGTGGAAACGCCATGCTTGCCTTCCTTAATCTCGCTCTACATTTTTATTAGGCATCGCCGGCTCTGACCAAGTGTGAAACAATTACATCCCTCGGAGATACGGTCTCAGCACGCCATTGATGAGGGTTAAAATAAAGGAGGGGAAGGGAGGCTCGTCCCGGAGGAGCGTCCTGAGGGTACGGCTGGCACTGACCTGTGCGATCCATCGAGGCCGCTCCCGGCTCCGGCTCCGGCTCCGGCGGTGCCCGCGGCCGAGCGGCTGCCGGGGAAGGCGGCGGCGGCGCCGGTCCCTCCCTCCATGTTGCGTGTACGGCACACAGCGAGCACAGAGCAGGCAGCACAGAGCGCAGAGCAGGCAGCACAGAGCGCAGAGCGGAGCACACACAGCACGCACAGAGCCGCGGCAGCGGCGGGATGGAGCTGCCGGGGCAAGGAAGGGGCAGCGGCTGCTCCCGCGGCAGCCTCGCCGCGATGCTCCGGAGCCCCGGGTTTAACCCCCCCAAAAAGGGGTGTTTATAAAGGAAAAGCACAAGGCAGCTCGCGGGTCTGGGCTCCCATCCTGCCCTCCCTCAGCAGCACCGATTCATGTTTTCCTGAGGCTGCTACAGGCATTTCAGCTGTAACCCTTTCCCGGCTGCAGGAGGAAAAGGCATCTCTTTGTCCTGATCACCTCCATCCCCGAACCTCGGATACACGCAGGGGTGTTTTCACCTGCTCTGCATGGTCCAACCCCTAAATAACACTTAAACAAGTGACCAGTAAGGACCATACGAGCAGGAGTTATTCCCAGTTCTGCCAACTGGTTAACCTTGGATATATCACATTAATGTGTTTGCTGTTCTGCTCCCTCCTTCTGGAAAACAGGGTAATATTTACTGCATTCCCAGAGGAGACTTGTAAGCCTTAATTTATTTCTCTGTTTATGCAGCCAGTTTGAAAAGGAGCTGTGTAAAAACTGCTATTACAATTTCTAGTTCATACACCAAACCAGAAATGAGAAATAATTATTACAACCCAACTTTCCATTAAAAGACTGAAATCCTTCACCAGACCACCAATGCAGCAGTGAGGATGATGAGCTCTCCATCCAAGGCACTGAGGTCTAGTAAGTAAGAGGAAAGCCTGGATGATGGATGACCCTCAGTCCTGGTTCGGCCATCATCTTGTTATGCGACCTTCATCAAGTCATTTTAATCTTTCTGTATCAGTACAGAATGTAGAGCTCTTCTCACTTTTGTGAAACAGCCCAAGAATTTCTGTATTGTTATCACTGCTACTCCTGCCTGAAGCTCAAAGGTACAAGCTAGAATTTGTAGCAATACTGGCTATTGTCTGGCCGCAGCCCATGGAAAGTCCATGTGGAAGGTAAAGGTTTTGCACATAACTCCTGTCAATTTGGTAGGACGCTGAGGGTTATCAGTGTACGTGAAGATTGGGGGGGGGGGGGTGGTGTGTGAAATTCTGTATGCTTTTTGGACTCAGCAAAACACCATGTTCAGAAAGACAAAATTATTTCCAAAACAACATCTTTCGGTTTAAAATTCAACAGAAGAGGCTGCACAACCCCAAATTATACAGAACAGTCTGTAAAACTGTTATTTTTTAGTCTGTAATGGTTGGATCAGCGCTGCTTGCTAAATGCTGTATAACCGAGTGACAATGACCCCGTTCATCAGCCCTGATGCCTAAGGACACAGCCAGGCCAAGCATGAGCTCAGCACTTACAGGAGACAGAGAAGATTCAAGCTTGGCAAAGCTGAGCAAAGTCAAACAGGTTATACCCGTTCTGTGCCTAGAAAGCTTAATGATCCTTTCCAAATCCCTCTTTCCCAATGCTAATTTTTCTTTGTTTCACCAAAACACACATGCAGGAATGGGACAACCTAAAGATAGAAGAACTTAATAGGAAACAACATGTCCATTGAGGAAAAAAAGCTGTTCTCATTTTGCATCAGTGGCTGCTGGGCTGCAGAAGCTGTTAAACACCCTTCCTGCCCCTGGACCCCTCACCTGCAGCTCCCAGTGACAGAGACCAAGGGATACTGGGTGGATTCATCCCAGGGATTTTATACCTGAACTGGTGGGCATGACCTCTCTGACTTGAGTGGGGAAATCAATTCAAATTCCAAGACAGGAGAAAACAGAAGCACACTGAGAAGTGTAGGATTTGCATGAAGTGATGGGGACAGAGCCAGGGTGGAGGTCCCCAGTGGTCCAAGGCCCCAAAGCACCAACAGAATGAGAACACAAGGTAGGAAACTGTGGAAATTCTCCACCCAGGTGTGCTACAATAAAAGACTGCACCCTGAGGTGACCACAGATAGAAGATAAACCTTTGCTTAAAGGAGTGAGACTAAAACCCGGTTCCACAGTTCCTGGTGAACAGTGTTCAATCCAAGCTGAATGAAAGAGAACCAAAGCAAAACCCAAGCTGCCACTTCAGAAAGTGATAAAGCATAAAAGCACAACAGAGACTGTCCACACAGCATTTGCTACAGCTTAAGGTCTACTACCCTGCTTAGAGGAGTAGAAATAGCTGTGGGGAAAAATTAGGGAAATCACTACTGCTCCAGGAGGCTCTTCCAACTACCTGGAACTTCTGACAAGCAGAGAGAAGGTGCATTTCAGTGCAGACAGACTGAGCACATGCACTCCCCACACAGCCAGGTGTTGGGGGCATGGCAGAGGATTTTGCGCTGCTGCTGGCTTTGTGTTTCCATGCTGAGATCCCACCTCCAGCTCCTCCTGTGTGCTCCTCTCTCCTCATCCAGGGCTACCTGTTTTCCTGCATTTTAGCTACAAACCCGCCAAGGCCAGAGCCTCTCTTGCTCTTTATCTGTACGTTTTTCAGTGCAGCACAGCCTTTTTCCAAGGCCAGGGCTCAGGACTGTACAGTTAAACAGTAATAAGGATTTTGTTTCACAGCTAACTAGAATTCACCAGTTATTAGGAACACCACTGTGCATGTCCAAGTGTCACATTTAAAAAGGTCTTAAAGATGTCTCTTAGACAACCAGGCTCAAAACTGCTATGGTTTGATGTAATCTCACAAGTTTCCCGCCCATGGGCTGGGTTGTTTCTGTTGGAGGTAAGTTTTGACAGTAATGGATCATTTTTTCCAATGCAGACAAGATCTCTCTCCAGTCAGCTTTGCTTTCCCTCTAGTTAGGGCTTGAATTATCACAATAACAAGTGACTCAAATGGGGGTTTGTTCCTGTTTTTTCAATTAGGAGAGCGGAGCAAAGAGGTATCACTAACTGCAAACTCTAATTTGCTGTTAAAATTGGACTTGGCTTGGAAACATTTTATCTCTTAATCCTTGGAGTAACAGGGGGTGGCTCAGAATCAAATTCAAAACAAATCTCCAACCTGGAAAGCTGCTCTATGACACGGCTGAACCCATGACCAATTTGTTTAACTTCAGGTTGAAAGAACTAACACGGATAATTTGATTACATAATGATTCAGCTTTCTACCACGTAAATAAATTTTGGGAAGCTGCAACAGCAATTCCTATTTCATACAATTCTCACCTAACAGAAACTTCTGTCAACCACTTAAGGAACAGGATTACACAATTCTTGACCATTTCTCGCCTCTGCCAGTACTTTCTTTCCACCTTTGATAGTTTCTCTGAGTTTAAACACTATTCCATTTAAGAAGATAAAAGTGCCAGCCAAGAGAGGATTTTAAATATAACCTCTTAGATTGCTTGAGGTTATCTAGGCAGGGAAAGACCAAGGATGCTGCAAGCCTTCCTCCCTTGCTCTTTGCATAATTTTTCATTAAATTAAAAATGGATTGCCATTAATAATGCACGCAGAAGAAGACACTGTAGGATCACTTTTGTTTTCAAAAGTAAATTAATTTAATGCGAAAATAGTTCAATGTTAAGATATACAAATTTTTGAGTAAATTATTTGAAGCACCACCATTCTTGTAGGGTATTTTACAACAACTATTTTAGCTGAGGTGCTGCTCTATACACACTGAAGCAAGTTCAGGAAACAAAGACCAACTGGACAGCTGGAACCAAGAAACTAAAATATTTAAAAGAAAATCTTGCTGCTAGCCCAAGCTGAGAACTATTTCATTGCTAATTAATGATATAGGTCACAAACTGCTCTCTCCTGAGGATTATAACAGGACATTTGCCTCCCCCAGCCACAGAGTGCAGTTCTTCAGGGCCTGTTTAATGTAATTTTTAGATGAAAAATGGTGGTGTTATACCGGAAGGACTTGGTGAATCACAGCACAAGAAAGAGAAAACTAGGCTGCACTTTGTGACTGACAAAACATATGTAAAAGCCTTTCAAGCTGTGCCCACATCAGAGGCTCCTGAGGCACAGCTAGGGCTGGATGAGCCTCTGAAAGGCTGTTTGCAGCAGTGCTCCCACATCAAGGCAGAAGTGCTGAGCAGGTACCTCCCTGTCCCTGTCCAGAGGGACATCCTGCACATTCTCCCAGGCAAGAGCTGTGCCCAAGGTTCCACTTTAAACACAAGTGTACTGCCACTGCTGCACACCTCCCAGCTAATCTTCCTAAGGGCCATTTACCCAGCTATGCGTTACTGCACCTCCAGGACAGTTATTGCATCTCCAGACTTCTGTCCTGCTGAATTCCTTGGTATAGACCTTTGGTTTGTGGTGCTCAACCAGTTCACTGCAGGTGTGTTACTGATTTCATAAACTGCAGAGTGTACGTGTTTATCAAGGGAAGGGGAGAAGAAACGATTCAGAATCTCAGTGAAAATCTAGCCCTGCAAACCTCATAGCAAAAGGGTGATTGGGATGTGGAGACCAAGCTCTACTCACACTGGGTACATAACGTGGGACATCTTCAGCTCCCAATCAAGCCTTGTGTTTAAAGGTGTCAAATGCAGTTTTTGCTGCAACAAAGTCTGTAAAAGGATCACTCAGCAGCAGCACAGCCATTGCTAGAGGTGCTGAGCAAACACATGGAACTGAGTGTCCCACCTCCCCCTCCTAAACCTGAGCCAAGCTGAGCCATCAGGTGCTGTACCTGTGCAAAGACACTGGCACATTGTGTGGCATTCCTGCACAGCCCTAATGCGGCAAAGCCTGACATTCCGCAGTCATGCCCACACTGAAAACTCAGATCCTTTCTTATGAGTTTGCATTTAAAATGCAAGTGGCAAGCTCCAATAGGATACTCAGACTTCAGACCAGACATAGCACACAAAGAGGAAGCAAAGGAGTCCCTGCCTGGCTCAAAGTTCTGCATGGCACACAGAGCATGTGTTTTTTAGTCATGAACCACAATCTTCACTGGTGGAATCCCTGCCAGAAGAAGAAACAGATACTCCCTGCAACTTACTGTTAGCAAAACCTTATTCCAGGCTAAAGGGAAACTAGCCTTGTGGAGCAGACACTTAACTAGATGAGTAATTGCAGCATTCCCACACTGACTTTCTTCCTCCCCCAAACAGTCTGAGCAAGCTGCTGATCAGGATAAGTTTGTGCTTGTCCTGTGGTGCTGTGCCCAAGGTGTGTCTCTGTGTGTGACCCACCTGCTCTGCTCAGCGCTGTCCATAATACCTCAGCACCTGCCCTCAGGGAATGAACAGGCACTCAGAGGTGTTCCCTTCAAAAGTGTCTTAGACATGGCAAAAGAGAACTCTGTAGTGCAAAGTAAACAGCAACCTCTGTTAAAAATTTACATTTTCACAAGTTCACTATGGAGAAATAGATCATCAGTGTCACAGGTGCTCAGGAGCAGCTCATTCCTTGGACTTGTTTTCACCTGGCTTAAGACTTGAAAACCTATCTCACTGAACCTTGATAAAGTGCAAGATAAGCTACAAGGACAAAAAACTCCCGAGGGATGGAGAGCAGAGATGTGAGAGAGGGAAGCACGCACAGTAATTATCACACACACAAGGTCTGGGTTTCTCCAGCCTTGGAGAAAACAAGAACAGGTTCAGCAGCAGGGAGGAGCAGAGGCAGCTCAGGGGAAAGAAGTGTTTGAGCTCCTGACACTACTGTGAAGAGCTTTGCCACCCTTAAAATTCATGGCCAAGAGAGAAACTCTGTTCATTAAAGCTGGATGACAGAAGGGGCCCACAAGGGAGAGCCACAGTTTGAGACTGAATGTGGTGGAAAGCAACCAAGTCCAAGCAGTGGGAGAACACATCAAATGGCAGCAGCACAGACACATTTCAGGGCCCCCAGGTCACAGCTCCCCGAGGTAAAAGCATCTGGCACCCAAAAGACAGCAACTCACGGAGCAGCCTCTTCAGAGCAAGAGCTCTGCACTAGCAAGGACACAGAAAGAACATCCTGCAAGTGATTTGAGCATCCATATATCTGTAACCAGAGAAGACTGCACAAGAGTTGAAAAATTTCAAATGCTTCCCCCATCTGTCCATCCCTCTCTTTCCGAGCATCATACCACATTTCCCAAAGACCCTTTTCAGCCCAGCCACTCTTTAAGTAGAAGCTGATCCTCTCTTTTGTCCTATGAACTGAAAAATGTGTGTTGGTTGTGAGCGCCATGGACAGTCCAGACCACCAGAGCACTGCATCTTCAGGTTGCAGGAAAGTGTCCCATGGGATTGCACAGTCCCTCCTCTGCAACAGGAGTGATCTGACTCCACACCTGCACAGCAGGGAGCTGCCCACGTGGAAGAGCTGGGAATTGCATTAAGCATCTCTGGTGTAGCTGTCAGGCACTAAATACACTCTGTCTAAATACAGTCCTACAAAGGACTCCAGTTTGCTTTTTGCCAGGTGTAAAGCTGGCAATGAGCTGCTCTGCTTTTATATTAGCAATCATTATTTGACTCACAGGAATATACTGTAATAGCTCTAGCAATAATTCTGCCTCTATCTCACCTCAGCCTCCTCCTGGATGAAAGCTTTTATTTGAAATATCCTCCAAGACAGTTGCAAGGAGAGAAAGAGAGGAGAATTTCTGTCTTCTGCATCAACTGCCTGCTCTTATCACAGCCGTCATTCTCCTTTCACTCTGACTGACCCTCTCTGAAACAGGGCTGTAGTTTTGCCTGTTCAGACATTAAAGTTTGTAGATACTGTGGTTTAAGTACCTCCATCTGTACAATCTCTCAGTTCTGTTCTTTCTAATCATGTGCAAGCAGTAAAACCTTCCTTCTCCACACTCAGCATTCAAGCACTTCATCTAGTAAAGGATATTGCTGATGTTCTCCCTGTGAAAAGCAGGGAGTTGAAAGTCAGAAGAGCTGTGATTACTCAAACATTCCCAAAGCTGCCTGTGTAACCTCTCAGAGTGTCATGCCCAGTTCTCCACATCAGCCCATAAAAGAATGTGCACTATTTCCTCAGAGATCAGTGATTTGGGACTGATGAGGAAGTTAGGCCACACATCCCAGAAGGTGAGCCAGTGAATCCTGCAGGAAGCTTCATTTGACTGAAGCTGGATTCTGCACAGACACTACTGCACAGGAAGGTATCTTTAAATGACCCCTCATGACCTCTGCCTTGCTCTCATATTATTAGAAGACATTTTCAGAATCGTTCCTCCTTTACTCAGATGTGTTTTAAGCCATATTAAATGCCCCAAAACCTGACATCCAACTTTCACTTTGCCCTGCTCTTCACGTCTCTCTCCATTGCTTTACTTCATCAGGTTCCTACTCAACTGCTTTCTCTTTTTCAAGTTCTCACCCTGTTTCCTGCTCTCCACCTTATCACCCCACTTTCCCACATGCATCCTTCATTGTCCTGTTACCTCAGCCCTTCCACAACCTTTTATCAGTATTCTTCTTTCACTCCTTCATTATCACAAAATGTCCTGTATCTCCTTTCCCAAGCGCTGCTTTCTAAGAAACTACTTTACCCTGCTACAATTTAAAAAGCAAGTTTTTTCAAGCAAGTCTTGCAATTTTTAAACCTATGGAGAGAGGTTGGAAAAAGCTGAGGAACATCACTTGGTTTTAGTTTTTAACACTGTCCTTCTACTGCCCCTAAACCAACATTTTATGCCCACTGCTTTGATGGCAAATGAAATGCTAACAAAATCCAGCCAAAGTTAAATCAATTATCCAGAGGTCTTGACACAAGAATTGACACCAAGACCACTTGACAAAGTACAGGCTTTGCTCTCCCAGGTAATTTATCCAGACATGGGACACATTGTTATGCTAATAGAGATTTATTTTCCTGGCCATGGAAATAAGGCTATGCAAAGCATTCCTTCTCCAAGCACAACACAGGTGACAGTATCTCCCCTACTCCACAGCAAGTCTGAAAGCTGAAGAAGGGAAAGAAATCCAGTTAAATCAGCTGGGACTGCTGAAGGGAGACAACACACTGTACTGTCAAAGTGGGAGACAGAAGAAGCAGCAGAAGGATCAGCTCAGTCTCACAAAATCCAGACAGGTCTGCACCGCAGGGCAGACTGGGAGAGGAAATTAGGAAATTCTTGGTATAAACTTGGATTTAAAGCTTTTGTATCAAGCAGCATCACACAGGTTATCTCAAACTGGGAACTCACCTTTATACAAGGCTTTTTCCAGCTGTGTAAAGGTATCGGGGCTTTTGGGAGGTAAGTAAATGAGGGAGCTACACTGGAAGCTCAGGAGTGACTTGGAACACTGCTGATACCTGGATGTGACTCTCACAGCCTTGGGAAGGCCTGGAGCTACACAGAAAATCAGGGAGCCCAGAAAAACCCAGGGAAAAGCCAGTAGCATGGATAGGAGTGTTCAGAACCCTCTGGAAGAGCCTGTGACCTGCGCCCAGCACTGAAGCACCAATTACTTTGAAACACAAGTAGCTGGAACACCCCAAATAAATGAGGTGTGGAGTTTGTCCTTCACAGAAGGTGCTGCCTCAACACAGAGAAACAGCCAACAGGACAGAAACACAACATGCAGGAAGTTCCAAAACACAGGTGAAATTTCTCGTTGTTCAGGGATAGTCCTATCTTGGCCTGCAGGGCATTTATTTGGTAAGTCTCAGCTCTGTATATGCAAATTCCCCTCCATTCCAGTGCTATAAACACATGAATATTCTGTTTTATGAGGCTTGAGTAATATTCATGGAAACTGTCACTCAGTGTCTCTCTCTCATGCTGACATTCACTCTGCATCAAGAAGGACAAGATCACTGAGATGCCCAGGAAAGGATCGTTCTGCTGTTACTGGGGGTTTATTTTTGTGTTTAAACATTGGAGAAGGGGATAATGCATGGAAATGTAGATCTTATGCAACATAACACAATTGTTGCAAAGCAAGAAATGCTGCTCCTGCTCCTACCCCCAAGGAAAACCAGCGCACCTCCAAGCTTTAGCTCATCCTCTGATGTTCCAAGGTAAGGATCAAGTCTGGCTACCACTCAGAAAAATACACAAACAAAGCACAGAATGCATTTTTATCCTAATCTTTTCATGAAAAATCACTGATTTTGTTAAAAATTTGACATAAATGCTTTCTGTTAAAAGGTAAGTTCTGTATTTTCTCTAAGTACAGCTTCTGCAATTTTTTTTCAACACCACTGAAAGCTTTTTAACACAGCACACAGTTAAATGACAATAAAATGGCTGTTTTGAACATGAAGGAGATTACACTTTTTCTGAAACAGAAAAAAAACATGAAAGACAAATCTAATTTTATCTCATTATAATCCATTGATGCACAGATTTTTGTTAATTGCTTTCCTCATAGGTATAATCTAAACATTTTAAGATATAATAAACCGATAAAGCACCACAGGAAAATAGTAGAGAAAAAGCCTGGGGAATCTTCTAGAAAATTTTTCATTAGTTTTGCATAGAGAACACTATGTGAGAAGCCTGGGTGTGTGTTATAGCCAGAAAACACTGAAGTGTAATGGTCAGGGGAAAAGGACACACAGAAAAGGATATTCCAGCCCTGCTCCCCAGGCCCAACATTCAGAATTCCTAACACTCCCATTCCTGAAAGTCTCCAAGGCCAGGCTGCATGGGACTTGGAGCAATCTGGTCTAGTGGAAGATGTCCCTGCCCATGGCAGGAGGTAGGACAGTATGGGCTTTAAGATCCCTCTCAACACAAACCATTCTGGAATTTCATTATTGGTTTGGTGAGAAAGGGAATAACAGAAGCTGTTGAACACACCTACTAGAAAAGTGAGCAGTAAGATGTCCCAAAAATATGTCTGAGAACTAAAAATCAAGGTGTGCCCAGTGTAATTTACCCCAGAGTCAGGAGAGCTCAGCCAGGCTGGTTCGCACTGCAAGGCTGGGGCAGCCCCAGCCACCAGGCCCCCAAACAAGCCCTGCTGAACATGCAGCAGGAAAGCTGGGAATTGTCCTCACCAGGCTAAAAAGCTGGGAATTATCCCCACCAGGCTCCTTCCACAGTAAGTTTCCAGAATGTAATGAGCACACAAGGTGTAAAAACAGCAGTTTAAAACCCCATCTCTTCTGTCTCCACGACGTAACACTTCTAGACATCCCCACATCCACAGGTAACTAAAATTAAACACAAACGGGAAAATAGATGTAAAGCATTTTCTCAGTAACTGGAATGAACTGAGGATTTCATGTGCTATTTCTCTTCATGCTCACAGCTCTGTAGCAAGGCTGAGTTTTACTTTAAGCACAGCCCTTTACACTCCATATTCATGCAATGTAGTAGTTGATAATTTAGTTATGGGTAAAACCCAGTGTTTTACACACATGCTATACTCTTTAACAAATACTGGACATCCTACAAAAGTTGTTTGCTTACCTTCTTCTGTTACAGCTGAGCAGAGGAGGGGAAAAAAATGAATGAAGAGCTTATGAGTTGAAATAAGGACTACAAGAAAACATTCTAAAGGCAAAACAGGTTCAAATTTAAAGGTATAAAGTAAAATTATTATTAACAGAGTCAGACGAGGATAATGAGAAAAAATAAGCCTTTAAAACATCTTTTTTTCCCCCAGCTCTACCCTCTTTCCCACCAACAGCACAGGGAGACAAGGCATGGAGGTTTTGATCAGTCCATCACTCGAGATCTGTTCGCTCGGGGCAGAGTCTTTCCTCTGCGATGCCGGGGGTCCCTCCCATGGGCAGTCTTCCCGAAACTGTTTGTGGTGTGGGTCACTTGTCCACAGGGTGCAGTCTTTCAAGGCTAGACTGCTCTAGTTTGGATGTAAGGGCCTTCTCTGTCTATTCTGGAAGCATGAGCCTTCTCTCTTTATTTGGGTCTCTCACTGGATCTCAGCTTTCTCCGGCATCCATGCTCCGGTGGGAGCAATTTTCCCATGGGCTGCGAGTGGATCTCTGCATCCCCCATGGACTTCAGGCATTACTTCATGCATTACAGGGGGACAGTTTGTTTCACCACAGTCCTCACCGTGACCCGCAGAGGAATCTCAGCTCTGGCACTTGGAGCACTTCCTCCCCCTCTTCTTCCACTGACCTTGGTACTGCCATGTTGTTTTCCCTCACAGGTCCTCACTTCCTCCTCTTCTCTGACTAGAAGAAAAATGCTGCCTGTAGGTACTATTGCCAACAAGTTCCACTAATTTAAAGATTCTTGCAGATCCCACAGCACCAAGAGGTTGATTTCATGCAGATTCTGCTTAGGGGAGTTGCCCACCACGTTTTTGCCGTCATCCACACGGCCCCACCAGCACGGCGCGGGCAGCTCCTGCCGCAGCGCTGGCACTGTCCAACGCCTCTCCTCACACGGGCACTGGGAAGGAGCAGCCGCTGGCACCAGCCCTGCCCGTGTGCCCGCAGCACGGCTGGCTGGGGCAGCCAGGCGGGCACAGCTCGCGGCCACGACACCTCCCCACCCCTCAGAAAAAACTGTGCGTGTGCCGTTTGATCTTCTCCTGACGTACGTCATCCCAGAGGCGTTACCAGCCTCTCTAATTGGGCCGGCAGCATGTCCACCCTCAGAGCCATCAGAGGTTGGCTCTGTTGGACATGGTGGGAGCTTCTAGCAGCTTCTCACAGAAGCTATCCCTGTGCCCCCACCCAGGGTTTCCTCCCCTGCCATTACTAAAAAACCAGGCTGTGCCAAATCAACACACCCCTCAGGGGTTATCACAGATTTAATGGTAACAGACTAAATCACCAGAGTGCGGGTCAACAACCTGAAGCTCCCAAGTCATGATTCAAGACCCTCCTACAGGTATAAGATAAAGGATCCATAAGGATGCTCCACTGTTGCCTGCCTTGCTGCAGTTGGTCATGCACAGACTTTTAAACACAGATCTCAGTGACTGCTTGGAGTTACAGGCTTATGAACAGTGCTTGAGAGGATGCTGCTCTAGGGGGAAAAAAGAGACTGCAGACAAACCCAGCCTGAGGAGCAAAAGAGAACACTTGTTTGTACCCTTTGTAACATCCTAAATATGGGAAAGTAACATTCCCTTAAAGCCACCTCGCTGGTCAGGCCACCCTCTCTTCTGGTTCACAAACTCACTTTCATTATTCATAAAGAACTGCTGCTGGCATAAATCAAATTCTTCACAGATTAAAGAGAAGGAATCCAACATAAGCTGCTAAATACAAGCTTTTCCTGAAAAGCAGTACCTGAACCTTGGCTCAAGGTAGTCTTTCAGGGGGACAGGGACAGGATTTCTAAGACATCCATTGCCAGTTATTTTAAACAGATCTCCAGCATCTATTCTCCATGGACATGAGGGCTCAACAGCATCAAAACTTCAGGACAAATGATGTCAGCAAATCAGAAGAGAATACAGGATAAGATACCAGCACCTGAGTGATTACTATCATTAAAGAAAGCAAATAAACCCCTTTTCCATTCAATGAGTTAGTTCCAGTTGTGTCTGGGAGTCGCAGCATGGACTGAACTCTGCAGTCCCAGCATGGACTGAACTCCAGAGTTCCAGCAGAAACATTCACCCGACTGAGGAGTCTGCACAGAAAAGCCGGAGAAGAAACGAAAGAATGGGGCATTAAATGACCAGTCTGGGCACACAGTTAATTACTGTGGGATATCAGTCAGGTCTCCAAAATCCCAGCTCTGTCTCCCCATCCCTCACAGGCCATGCTGGCTCACTGATACAGACTCCTCTTCCTCAATAAAGCAGGAGGAAGAAAAATCATCACGTTGGGCCAGCAAGGAAGGCAGACAATCTCCTGCACATTTTGTTGAGCCAGAACAAGCCCTTTGACCTCATCCCTGAGAACCCACAAAAACCAAACAAGTAACAATTTTTTTTCACAGACCTGTGAAAGGAAATGAGTGTTTCATTTGACCCAATATAAGATAATTGTAAATAGTATAGCAGTGCAGCACGTTATGCATCAGCAGACAAGCTTTCAATACATCATGGGCAGCTGAAAATCAGACCTGCACCATGGCAGAGCTCCTACACCAACCACCAGCTCTTACTACTGTGAGCAAGACACAGTACCTGCATGTGGTGACATGGCAAGGTAGGGCCATTGTTCCCAGGGGAACACACATGGATAATGTGGAATCCCTTGTGCCTATTTTTCCCACCAAAAACCCCTCAAACCCAAAACCTCTGATTTCTCTCCAGGAAAAACAGGCTGTCCCTTTTTAACATCTCAACAATCCACACATGGCTTTTAAGATGTCTTGAGACTCAATTTCTGTAAGAGGAATGGAGGGAAATGAGTAAGTCACTATGTTTAAGTCAAACCTATAAAAAGAAACACAAGTGTCAGACTCCTGGGTGACAACTGTGGGGTGGCAGGTGAGTCATGCCCTGGCACAGGCACACTGTAATTTGGTGCAAAGAAGTCATCGTAATCAATATTTACAGGTATTTTTATAAAAATGTGCACATTTGCCACAACAGATTTAGAGACTGCTCTTTGAATGCAAAAAAAAGCATCAGATGAAAAATTCTGCATGGCCCTCAAAAATAGATATGTCTTCAAACATAAATACATCTTCAAACCTGACCATGGAGATGGACATTTACCCTGGGTCAAAAGGACCACTAGAACAACCCCACTGGCACCAACACCCAAAAGCACGGGGTGAGAGAATTTCTTCACAGAAAGGGTTGTTAAACACTGGAAGGGGCTGCCCAGAGAGGGGGCAGAGTCCCCATCCCTGCAGGTGTCCAAGGAAGGCCTGAACATAGCACCGTCACACCAGGACAGGCACTCAGTGCTCTGGGCCGGTGACAAGGTGGGGATCAGGCACAGGAGGGACTCGATGGCCTGGGAGAGCTTTTCCAGCCTAGATCCAAGCTGATCCTGTGATTCTGTGACCACTCCATGGGGGACTTCTGAAACTTGTTTAAAAGGATCAGCGCTATTATGCAACTGTTAAATATGTTCATATTTCCAGTGTGAAAACAAACACTGCCAACAACTCCTCAGGGATGAATCTGGGGAAGCACCAGATAGATTTCAAGCACACGAGGTGATTACTTGGATGTTTCTGACAACTTCACGCCTAAGGGCTGCAATTGTGAACCAGAACTGGTGGCAGAGCTGGTGCCTCTGCTAAGGGCCTCTAATCTGCAGTGGTACTAATAGTCTTTTTTCTGTGTCCTATTATCTGGGAAACAAAGAATAATTTTACAAATGAAATTAAAAAAAAAATCCTAAACATATGCAATAAGCTTAAGAAAATCAAGATCTTATAAAAGAAAGAAAATTTAAACTCTACTCATTGCACCACATATAGAACACATTTATTTCTCAGTCTTCTAATGCTCACTGCAGGCTCTCCAAATGATCAGCTTTTGCTTATGGATTTGCTTTCAATATATAACCTTATACATAGGTTATATACAGGGCTTACCTGCAAGAAGGCCTAATATTTGCAAATTAAAACAAAACCATCCCCATCACTTTAAATCACTACAGAAAAGCTCAGACACATCTTTGCCAGATCAAATAGGACTCACAGCTGATTTCATTCCAATTCTGTTAGTGCCAAACACCCAGCATTCCAGAACTAGTAAACTGTGTGTCCAATTATCACTCTTGGAGTTCAAGGGGCTGCATTTAAATGAAGATCATGAAAATGAAAGGAACTCAAAATACCTTTCTGACTAGAGAAGTGAGCATTGAAAGTGACAGTTGCTCAGGGAAAGCATTTCTAAAAATGTTAAGTCTTAGCAAGTGTGGTGTTAATAAAGATCTAAAGACTGACATGTTTTTTTCTTGCCGTCCCTCACTCCCACCCCATGACAAAGTAACCTACAAGACACAAAAAAGGCGGAGAAACAAAGACTTTCAGGAAGAGAGGCTTTGAGTGTGAATGAGAAGGGGGGGAAGATATACTGAGGGGGAGAAAAGAAAAAAGGAGAAAACATTTTCAAAAAAGAAAGAGATTAAATGAAAAAACAACCCAAACAATAGTGGAAGTTAAAAGCATTAGAAAAAGTTTGCCTCTAAATGGAGAGCAGACACTGCAGAAAGAAAAGTTTGGGCATGCTGAAGCACCGTAATTTATGGAAAAATGCAACTAGGCAGGTTCCCTAGGTGCAACCCCACACCCTTGTGAACCAGCACATCCAGATGCTTTTTCCCTCCTGGACACTTCTGGGCCAAGTTCCCTCTCCCAAAGTACACAGTGACCAACACATCAACCTTGGGATACAGCTACAGAATTGCTGCCTTTTATGTGTCTATTCCACCCAGAGTAGCTGTGGCCACCCCATCCCTGGAAGTGTCCAAGGGCAGGTTGCACAGGGCTTGGAGCAGCCTGGGCTAGTGGAAGGTGCATCACAGCAGGGATGCAAGGATGGGCTTTTAAGGGCCCTCCCAACCCAAACCATTCCTGACCAGTTCTTGGGATGGAGATCCACAGCTCTCTGTTACAAAGTTAATTCTAAACAACCAATGTGCCACAATCTGAAGTTCCACACAGGAACAGAACTTACATTTCATGCCTAGAACAGGATTTTGGAAGGGTCACCACTAACTAAAACAATGTTTCCAAATACATCTTTAGGCAGAAGTTTGAAAGCAGTAAGTTATGTTCCTCAGCAATCTCAATTCCAGTGCCTGATGCCCAAATGATTTCCCAACACTGCTTCCAAAGCAGAAAAAAGCACAGAAACATTTATTACAAAGAAGATAAAATAAAAATCACTTGGCATAATTTTACTATTACAGGCAGGAGAAAGACAGGTGAAGAAGGAAAATGGCTACAAATATTCATGATTTAAATTCCTACACAGCAGACAAACTGATGGATCTGATGCATTCAGCAATATAACCTGTCTCTTAACAAAATCTACTCCAAGAACATTCCTGAGGCAGCAAAAGTAATGTTTGAGCCCCTTTGGAGATTGAAAGGAGGTTTTCTCACTTTGAAGGCAGTAGCAGAGCTGAGCTCAGACTCTGGTGCAGCTGAGGACTTTCTGCCTGCCAGGACAAAGCACAGGAGCCCAGCCCAGCTCCAGGGAAGGAGCTGCAGTCTCAGGGCTGGCACGGAATCCTGGATCACTCGACTTGTGCCAGGCAGTGTTTTCCTTCGGGAAGATGCACAAAGTGCTGTGTACACGAGCCAACGTGGTGCATCAGCCTTGTCTGCCTTCAGTCCTGACACACAGCCCATCTACTGGCACAGGATTTCCCTCTTATCTAAACTAAAGCTTTTAGAGCAGACTAATGCAAATGTTATCCTTGCTGTGACTGGATTCCTGGGCATGGGACATAATAATGACTGATTTAGCCACAGACCTCAAATTAAAACCTTTGCAGATTTCCTGTCAAGTGATGCAGTATTTAATTTAGCCCTTTTAGGTGGGCTATATATGACAGTACTACAAGTAATCACATTCTGGAGAATTATTTTGAATTACATTCCTAGTCACAATCAAATTGATGGAATTCCTGCTCTGCTCCAGAATAATTGCTATCATGTAAATTCAGCCTCTGTTTCCATGTCAAACTTACTACTGTCAACAGTGAAAGCAAAACCCACATTTAGTGCTGGGCAGAGGTCCTGCTCTTTCTTGCGACTTGATCTAGATGCAAGGGGATTAGAAATAATATTTACAATAAAAAGTAATAATAATTATTAATAATCATCAAACAAATAATCCTATTGAACATTTAAGCCAGTAACCATCTCCTTAAAAATTTCTCCTGGGTGTCTCACAGTGCATGTAAATAAGAATCTTTTAAAAAATTATCCAAATTTTCAAATTACATTTTTGTAAGATTCAATATGTTTTTATCATTGTTGAATATCATGACACTTCTACAGAAAAAAGAAAACAGAGGAAGAAGGAAGAGGGAGAGGAAAAAAATAAACTAGAGCTTGAAAAAAGGAGAAAACATTGCTCTTCTCCCAGTGCTTCTGTACAGAAGGACTGATGAAATTAAGTAATATATATAAGTCCATGCGTTCCAACAGAGGCTTGAAATGCCACTTTAACATAAGCAAAAACAGAAAGAAAAATCCAATAAAGTATTTTAAAAAGCGCACATTACTGAGACACTAATTTTGTTTTCATATTTGGAGCCACAAGCTCCTGCTTTATGTGGCATCTGAGGACCCAAATGGATTATTTCAGTGTTTTCCAGCATCCTCAGTAGCTCCTCCACCTTCTCCCCTGCACATCGTTCTTCAAACTTACAGCTAATCAAAAGAAATTTCTGGGATCTTCACTTCCATTTTTAGTGCTGGCCTAGTTAAAAAAACAAAGGGAGCCCAGCAATAAATAGTAAGACAGGCTCCTCTTTTTTTGTTGAAAGAGTAAAGGAAATCTCTCTGTTCCTCCTTGATCAGATTATTGAGGCAAACAGGCTCTTCAAGAGCTGTTAGCAAAGCACCCAGCGTGGTGTGAAGTCTGGAGAGAAAGGAGATGGGAAAGAAAGCCATCCTGGAGCTGAAATGCATTCAATGCAGCACTAAAGCAGCACCCAGCCATGGCACTCCTGGGAAATGCTGCTGGGACATCTTGGCTGTGACTGAATTTCTGGACTCCTGCCCAATTCACTTTGGGTGGATTCAGTTTAATTGTTTGTGTGTGACTTCCTGAACAAGCAGGTACCTGCCAGACTGTCCCAGCTTATTTTTAACTGCAGTTCCATGCAGAAGAGAGATTTTCAGAACCCTCAGTTACAACATCCTGATCCCCTGATCAATTTTCCCAATGATTAAGGGTGAATGGCTGGTAACAAACCTTGACAGGTCACATGGAGGCAGCTGGCCAGGAGCAAGTGAAGCTTTGGAGAAAAGGAACTGCACAGGCATCACCAGGTCCCCCCCATGGAAATAAGTGAAGACCCAGCTCTGCCTAGATTTGTACTATCCTGAATCTTCCTTTTCCTTAAGGACCAACTTACCTTACACTTGCTTTATGCCAGTGTACATCCAAGATGACTGAAATAAAGACTGAGTGACAAATTAAATGAGAACACAAAAACTTGGGAATTACATCACAAATAGATTCCATTACCATGGGATTTCACCTGCTCAGCAGCAGAGTGGGATCAGCTACAGAGATCAGACACTCTGCATGTAAAACAGTCTGCATCTGATTTCTTGGGCAAAGTCGGTTTCACAATGACAACTTGAGGCTTTCAGTGTTCTGGAAGAGACCAAACTGAGGCTTCTGAACACAGATTTGCTGAGCTGTTCCCAGTACCCTGAACTGCAGAGGAGAGGAGAAGCTGTGTGTGCTCAAATAACCCTGAGTGAAGGGGCCTCAACACTGCCAGGTGTCTCTTCTGCAGACAGCACTGCCAAGGAAGTCAAGGACTCTCCTACTCTACTCTGCAAATCATTGGAAACTGGAGAAATAACACCGTGGACTGCCAAGCCCATCCTGAGTGAAGGCACAGGTAGAAATGAGGTGATAATCCCTGCATCAGCTCCGAGAGGCCAGGACACCCTTTTCCTCCTGGCACAGCGCAGTCCCTGTGCAGCATCCCCATCTCTGCTGCAGCCATCCCCGCCCCTTGTGCTCTCTGGTCAAACTTTAGGGGTCTAAAATGCATTAATTATAATGTTAAATGAAGCTTCACTTGAAGGATGACCGGGGGGAGGAAAAACTGATGTGCAGGTCCCCATGGCAGCAGCCAGAAAGGACAGGCCTCACAATTCTGTGATCATTTCACCAAGGCAGCTCTCCTGCCTCTAAAGCATTTCTGCTGCAGCTTAGCCAACGTGCTCAGCACTTCTATTTATACAGACATGGCTCACCTTACAACTGCCTCGCACAAGGTTCCTCTTCCACCTTCCCTTCAAAAAACAATAGGAATACATGGTGAAAGTAAGATCTCTTCCTTCATCCCCAGACAGTGACAGGGCTGTAAAGACAAGGTGATACACAAGGTTGGGAATGCTCAGAACTGCGATGGGGATCTGGGGTGAGCACAAAGGGGAACTGTTGGACCAGAAACTGTCACCCTGACCCCACCTGACACTGCCATGTGCCCAGCCTCGCAAAAGCAGCAGGAATGGGAAGATCCAAACCTCATCTGCATTCAGAACATCGTTTCAATGGTGTCTTGAATGGGCAGACATGTCACAGTCATTTTTTACTGCAGTCCCTAAGTGAATTGTTATGTTGTTTTTATTATTATATTGAGGACATTAATTTAAAGTAAGAAAAATAAGGAAGAAAGCAGTGAAGCTTGGCTGGAATGTTGGGCAGACATGTCCCTAGAGATCTCCCATCTAAAGTCTGGGAAAAAACAGCTCTAATCTCCTCTGGTACTCCTTAGACTGGAAAAGAGAAACACTTGCAGATGGTGTTCCTGAGGGGGTGTGGGAGGCAGGGAAAAATAATTTCTCCAGACTCAGCCTTTCTATAATGTGTAAAAGTAAATGGATTTCTTTCACTTCTTCAAATTCTGCATTTTTGGTTTTTTTTTAATTCAGCCCTGGTTACTTCCTTCTCCCAGTTCTGTGGATTCCCATCTACATGCTCCCTCTCCACTACACCTCATCCCCCTCATCAAGGCAACACCATCCCAGGGCTGCAGCACCTCATCACCAAAGTCTCACAGTCCCCACTTTTCAAGAGCTCTTTCCTCCCAAGAGCTTCTTAGCAGCTGTATCAGAAAGGAATTTTGCCTCTTTTCTCCTCTGTGTAACATGGTCAGAAGAGCCAGACTGACTCACAGGCACCAAAATGGGCATTCCATGAACTGGGGAGTCTTGGATACACGTCCTTCCTCCCACACAGGACTAGGAGCTGAGCTTGTGGGTTCAGCTTAACTGAAATTGGGAGAGTCACAAAAAGTCACAATGGAAAAATTTATAGGTTCATTATCAATATCAACTATCAGCAATAAGGCTGATTTGATCAACAATGTCACACCAAAAAAGCAGTTTGGACAGAAATAAGCAAAACACTTTCCCATGCTGTCCTCTCTCAATTGTCAGTTAATTGCAGATGATCCTCATCTACAGCAATGTCTTCTGCTTAAAACTATTTAGTGTCAACTGCATTGCTGGTAAAACTCCCATGTTCTAATAAGAAAAGTGTTTTGCTTGTTTCAAAAGCCCAATACAAAATAGATGAGTTTCTTCCTTTATGCTGATCTAATGCTCCAGTGGGCAAAGCTTAATAGTAATAATCTTCACTGGGAAGAGGCCAACTTGTTCTTCCCCAATTCCCCAGCTGTAAGTAATCCTGTGTCAACCACTGAGAAAGAAGTGAAATCCAGCCTGTGGTTCAAGTGAGCTGAAGTGCCAGCGTCCCTCAGTGAGGGTCACTGGGAGCCCTTCAGCACAGCTAACCACGTGCTGAAGTGCTGCTGTGAAGTGAAAGGCCAAGAGAACCCTCTCTCAACAAACCATTCCTCCTGCTCCCTGTGTGTTATAGTGTAAAATACAATTTTCTTGGACGCTGAGACTCCACCATTAGCCCACCCTGGAAGAATTCAAGGTGAGCTCTCCCATTTCAGCCCTGCCAGGTACTGTTGCTAAGCACATTTTAAAGGAATTCAGCCACAAATGCATCACAAAACAATCCAATATGGACATCAAAGCAGCACAGACCCATAGGAATAGGAAGGAATTGCTGTCCAGCAACTCTCACACCATTCTTTTCCAGCAGGATGGAGCACAATTAAAGCTCTGACATGACCAGAGCTATTAAGGAACAAGGAGGTGCTGCAGTTACCTGCAGACTCACTCAGACCACAGGATGACTGTTCTGGTATAGAAACTGCAGAGGATGACCTTGGATTTCCACCTAAGGTGAAATCCTATTTGAGCATGCCTCACCTCACCTCACAGCCGCTCCAACACTTCCAGTGCCATCACTCAGATGTCCTTGGCTTCCATGGGCAAGTCCTATGAATGGAAACAGAACCAGGGCAGAGGCTATTGAACACCATTTTTGCTTTGCCGCTGCCTAATTAGATGATGCTGACTAATCCTCTGCATTACTTCACAGTGAAAGGAACCCAGCAGGAGTGTTAGGATGGGTTTGAAAGAGCTAAAAGCCATGAATTATTTCCTTTTACAGAGAGCATTTCATTTGTACAAGTTGCATTCATCAAGTGCTCCTTTCTGAGATTATATTCCCCACAAAATGTCTCTGCGGCCTCCAGTGTTGCAAGTTCGAAGAACAGCAGACAGAAACAGAAAAATGAAGAGAAAAAATCTGGATGCGCTCCCCTGAAATATTTTCCATATTGAAGCAACTACAATGAGAAGTGATTTGCAGAACTGGTCTCTTGACCTACTACTAAGTAAACAGGGGCTATAAATTGTTCTCTTGGAAAACTGTAGATCAGTGGCTAATATACCCATAATGCAGCCCCTGAGCAAATTCACAGAGAGCAGCTCATGGCTTTAGAGTGGGACATGCACAAGCATCCCTTGCAAAGCTCAACCCCACACTTGAGTGTCCTGTTGAGCTGAGAGCACCCCAACAGACTTAGCACTGCCATTAATTTAAACCTAAATTTAAACCTTTGTTTCCTCAGAGATCCTGCTAAACCACAACGGCAAAAGACACAAGGTGAAAAGAAAGGCCACAAACTGAAACATTCAAGGATAGGAAATCTTTTATAATCAATTTTTTGAAGCTTTAACAGGATGCCATCATCAGCCACCTCATTACCTGAGCTGGTTCCTATGGCAAGTCATTTTTTTTTCCTCCAAGCTTAACCTCATAAGCGATGATCCCTAGGAAGCACAGCAGTGCTACTGGAAAGACAGGGGAAACAATGGCAGCTCAGTCAGCCGGGGGGTAGGGCAGCTCTGGTTAAGAACTAACAGGGCTCTACAGCCTTGGTGAGTATGAAAGTCATTCCTCATTTTCACAGAATCACAGAAGCTGGAAGGGACCCATAAGGACCACTGAGTTCAACTCCTAGCCCTGCCCAGACATCCCTCCAATCCCACCCTGTCCCTGAGAGCATTGTCCAACCACTCCTGGAGCTCCGGCAGTTCCAAGCAGAATGATGTCAGCAAAGGAAAACAAATGCACTTTGTTGGTGAGATTTCAACAAAACTTAAAGTATAATGAATGACCTCGATGCTCCAATGGTTTTACTTTTTGTGTTTTGACTTCCCCAAATCATTCAGGGGTAGACAGAACATTAACCCAAAGCCAACTTCCTCTATGACTTGAGATACATCAAAACCAGCCCCATGGCCCTGGATGGACAAGTCTGAAGAACATTCATAATACACTTCTGGTGCTGGTGACTGGGAGAAATTTTACCCCCTCCAGTCAGGAGCTCAAGGCCTCCCACACTGTATCAGGCTCCTATCAGAAGTGAAAGGCTGGGGTGTGGGGTGTGTTCCTCAGGTTCCTCCATGCACATCTCAACCTCTATTAGAAAGTACCTCTTATGAAAGAGCAGAGTTTGAAGCAGTTTTATCCTTCAAAATAACTCCACACAAGCAGCCTCTTGCCAAACAACACAGCTCCTGAAAGCTGCCCAAGGTCAAATGTGCTCCCTCCTTTAGTCACAAAACCAAGTCAGCACAACTGCAACTTCACCTCCTCACCCACAGCGGATCCCCCAGGATGTGCCAGGGCTGCACCACACACCGAGGGCAGGTTTTTAGTCTCAGCCTTACCTGAGCACAGAAGTTGGCTGAATATTCTGTTAGCAATGACACAGAAATTTGGGCCAGTGATGGAGGAGAGAACAGGAGGAAAAAAACCAGCTGGGTTTACAGAGCACCCAGGTTTGTGCAAGGTAGAGAATAAAACCCTTCTACTTACACTGCAGCCACACTTGGTCAGGAAGCAGAATGACTAAGCTCAGGTCCACAGTTATTTGCAAAGTAATTTGCTTTCCATAAAGCTTCCCAGGTGTACCTGCAGGTCAGTCCCTACATGCATGTGCCCTTTTAGATCTCATGTTTTTATTGGCAGATGATTTTACAAGTACCTAGTGCAATAATGCTCAAAAAAATGTAATGCATAAATATTTCTGCATACAATTAAACGAATAATTAGTTCCCATCAAGGACATGCATGCAGGAATGTGGAACAATAGCTGAGCAGTGGAAGTGTGCAGGCATTCATTAAGTCACTGCATAAATGCAGGAAGATGTGCTGCTGGAAATAACTTTTGCTCAAGGTCACTAGTGAAGTTGTTTTAATGTAATTAATTCAGTAGCATTCAGAATAATAAAAACTGGCATAAAGTACTAATTCAGCTGAAGGACAACAAGCAGCCACAGACTGTGTATCATCCATAAACAAAACCATGACAGATTTGGCAGTGCTGCACTGGGCCGGGGTTAAGCAACCCCTGCTGACTCACCGGGCAGCTCTGCCACCATCCCTTCCAAACAGGGGGGACAGCAAATGTCCCCTGAAAGTCAGGACCCAAAATGCAACTCCAAGGGGGGAAAAGACAGGAATTCAGTAAGTTTAATGCTAGCTGTTTTTTTATTTTAGTAAATAGAATGTCTTTCCCCTTGGTATTTGGATAATGTGACAACATCGAGGAAGAATTTTGGTTGGTCTCAAATGAATAGGAGTGAGAAACCATTTCAGCCTCTTTTGTTAAAGACAGAAGGCTCAACAGTCTCACACCCTCCTTCATTCCTTCCAAGGAATCTTGTCATTTTATTGCCCAGCCAGCAGACAGGAGGAAGATAGGAGAGCAGCAGCTAGGGGAGGATCAAACACCTCAGAATGGACTTCAGGCCCAACCAAACAGGTTTAATCATTTTCAGCACATTTTATTCCAAACAGCACACAACCTATTTTAGGCCTCACTCTCTCACTCTGAGCTGACTATAATTAACTGTAATTTGTACAGATTTCAATTTAATACATGAACTGGCTTGCTTAAAAAGAAAAAAAAAAAAAAAAAAAAAGAAAGCAGGGCAATTTCCAAAGTTAAAGAAAGTCAGAAACCCATTTATTTTTAAGTTCAAACGTCAGACAAAAACACACTGTATATTGGCTCTATATAACAATCTTTCCAACACAATTCCAAGGTAAATATTTTAGAGGCTTTTATGGTGTTTCAAACTTAGCACAAAGACAGAATGTGATTTCATACACTGAAAAACTCAATTTCCCTTTAATAAAAATGCAGTTAATATTTGCTTTCTTAGCAGCAGTAGAGGCTTAAATTTCAGAATTTGGCTGGGTTTGGGTTTTTTTGCTGTGACATAAAGCACAATTGTGTTTAGGTTCAAATGAGATCTTCAAATCTGGTGAGACCTGGCCTTATTTCCCATCTCCAATTCTGTTCTCTCCTATTTTATTACCCAAGAAAAAAACACCATTTCCAGCCTCCCCTTCCACTGCCACCCCCAGTGTCACACAAAATCCCAGCAGTGAAAATAAAGAGAAGAAAGCCCTGTTTCAGAACCTCATGTGGACATTCCCCGAGGGAAAAACCACAAGAACAAACTCTTACTCATTTACATCCAGGCCTCTCTTTTTTCCTCCTTCCTAGGCACTCTTATCTATGATACAAAATTTTCTCTGCTGTAGGGTAGTTATCACAAAATCCCTTTTACCAACAACATGGCAAAGCAAACCAGAAGAACCCCACAAGGTTCTGAATCACAACTTGACATACTGTAGTGTTCCAACTGGGTAAATCTGTCTGCCCTGCACCTCCCTTTTGCCACTTTAATTGCATTTCTGTGCTTTGCATCTCTTCTTTGTTGGAAACTTCTATTTCTCTGGTAACTCCTGAGACAAGACAGCAGTTTGTGCAGGAAAGAAGAATAAACCTGTGAAATTTTTTGTAAGGGAGGAAAACAAGAAAAACTCCCAATGCCCTTATCTGTATCAGCACCTGCACAAAAAACACCCTTGGATTCCTCTCCAGCACATCCCTCCGATGCAGGCAGCCACATCTGCCTTGGAATTCAGCATCAGGCATTGCCAAAGTTTCCCTGACTAATGCTGCAAAGCCTGGCTGTGAGCTAAGCTGCAGTGACTTCAATTGGAAAGCAAGTCTGATAGTTTTGCAGTGCTGTCTGGCAAGCCAGGAAAGAGATGAGGGATGGGAAGAGTGACGGAAATGGAATTAAGAAGTAGTAGATGAGGTGACATTCAAGAAGAGGGAGACTATGAAAGCAATGACACCATCCTGACTTGACACACTTCAGATAATGTAACTTCAAGCTGACAGAGCATAAATAGTCACTGATGATGTAAAAACAGAGTAAGGAATACTTGGAAGTATTAACTTTTCCTGGGTAACTGTCATTCCTACAGCCCAGACAGAACTATTTTGCCTCTCTGCAAGTTAAATGGCACCATTTTGCTTTTGGCTTCCAAGAAAACTTTGTTCTCATTAGAACAGTTCCTTGCAAAGCAGAGTGAGTTCCCAGCACCACAGTAAATGAATAAATGCAGCAAACACAGATGCAACTTCCACCTTGCAAGGCTGTTCAGAAAGTTTTGGATTCATTCAAACCAGACTAGGCAATGTTCAGCCAAAATCATCATGAAGCTGAGGAGAAACAAGCACAGCCCAAACTCGCCAGTGGAGTATGAAGTATGAGCAGAAGAGCACTGCAGAAGTGTAAGAGGGTTGGGCTCCAAAGCATCCACACCTCTGTGGCTCTGAGTTGAGCTCCCTACCAGCAACAGAGAAACACTTCAGTGGGAAAAGACCACTGGGATGTGCCTGAAAATGCCGAGGATGTGCACAAAAAGGCACCAAGCTCTGGTACTCCACAGAGTAAGTGAATTTCCAGCACACTGCAAGTGCAGAGAAACTGAAAGGAATGATTCAATGAGAGCCAGGACAGGAACAGCTGCATGACCCAGATGTGCCCTATTCCCAGTTCCTTCCTTGTCCTTTCCAGCAACTTCAAACCATGAGAGAGAATCTTCCCCAAAGCTCCAGAGATGCCCCAGCAGTTCACCTCCTGCTTCTGCTTCCACATCAGCCCTCTTAGACAGGTAGTAACAATGAGCTGACTGAAATGTCCCCCAAATATCCACTCACAACAAAAGTATCACCCCAAACACATCAGAGGGACCAGAGAGAATAACACAAAAACATCAGGAAAGAAATACAGCACTGGAATAAGAAAAGAAGGAAAGCAAAAAAGGATCCAGAGATAGGAACCAAGGAGTGTGCATCACAACATGCTTGGTGTGGTTGCTTGTAGATGGGCAGAAGGTAGGGCAGAATCATCCTTTTCTTGGAAATGCTATGACTGGGATTTATCCAAAATGAATAGCATTAATTATTTACACCAGCAGCAATTGCTGTCATCGCCATTTTCTATTACTCCTCTTTGGTTTCCATTTTTCCTGCTGTGGTGGCAGCTATTTCTTACCCTAAACAATAAAGAATACTCCTATTTCTGACTGTTTCTTATTTGTGCACTCAACTCACCATTCTCAACAGGCCAGGACCCCCACCAAGGACAGTATGGGGATTTTGGCCATCTAGGAGCAGCCACCAAGAAAAAAAGCTTCTTTTAAAGATAGCAGTTATTAAAAAAGCATCATTAGCCTTCAGAGCTTGAATCAGAACTTTGCCTTTTTGACAGCTGACCAAACTAGTGCCACCTGTTCTGAATTCCAGCTACCCCTTTATCTTAACCAAGATACTATTTTTATCTTTCCAGCCTTTAGACTGATACCCACATAAATGCCTTTTCATCCAAGTCAAGTGAGTTTTCAGCTGTTTTTCTGGGCTGTAGAGATTTACATACCATGCAACAGTGATGGCATTGCAGAAGTGGGACAACAGACAGGCAGAAGAGCAGTGCCATTAATTCTTTAACATACTATAGGTGTATTTAAGGAAGGCAGAGGGGCTTCCTTTTTGAACATCCCAGAAAAACAGTATACTTTTCCAAGTTGATCATGTGGCTCTCAACAAGCTTCGTATTTTGCCCAACCAAAACACAAGCCATGCTGACCACATCACTGAACTGTGGCTGGAAAATGGAAAACATTCCCCTTTCACAAAGGAACTCCCAGGAAATAAATAATCACTCATTAAACACAGAAACACAAACAGTGGCATTGCCTGTTCAGAGCTGGTTTGACTTGTCTCAATTTACAGTTTCTAAGTCTATCAGCTGAATTCTCAGTAACTACAAGTGGCTCCCTGCCCATTTTTAGTACCTGAAGCTGCCTGGTAACTCAAGTGCCTGAAGCTCTCTGGTGTACTCACTTCTTTGAAGAAAAGAAGCTGTTTAGAGGGAAGGGCAAAGGAAAATGTGCAGCTTCCCAATCCTAGGACAGACATTGTAGAAACAATGGAGTCAACCACAACAGCAGTAAAGTATCACTTCAGTCCTCCTGGAAAATTCTGCTATTTCAACTTAACATGCTAACAAGATCTGCCCTATCTCCCAAAAGTCCAACTTTATCTTGAGTTTTGAAGGGGGAAAACCCCAAATAACCAAACACTGACACTACAAGCGCATCCCAACCCAGCATGGGAAATAAATACAAAGTTCAACCCTGTGATTAATCTTTGTTTCACTTGCCCAGTACAAGCAAGGGAGTTATAAAGCCATCCTGGCTGAATTTTGGCCCCTCAGATACAGCAATACATGTCAGATATGACTGAACACTCATCATTCACCCACTGCCTTTCATCTCCAGCTCTGCCTAAGCTTCGCATGAAGTTTCAAGGCAAAACAAGTTCTTGCCCCAACAGGCCCGGCTCATCCGGAGACTCCTCCTCTGTATTTCCCTGGGCTGGCTCCCTCGGGAGTGTGCACAATTCAGAGAAGCCAAAAGCACCAAGCACGGTCATTTCCAAAGCATTTCATGGGTTTCAAGGAGCGGGGTGGCCCCAGCAGGGAACAGCCTTCCTGCCGAGCTGCTCCGAGGCAAAGCATGCAAACATCTCCTGCTCTGCTCGCTGTGGGCAGAGGATGCTCAGGAATGAGGACTAGAGGATATCTTTGGGGTGGAAAGGGAGGAAAAAGAGGAGGGAAGGGGAAGGAGAAGGGAAAAAATGAAGAATAAGAAGGGAAAAGGAGGAAAAGAGGTGGAAATGGGAAAAAAGGGAGGAAAAAGGTCGGGGGCAGAAAGGGGAGGAAAAGGGGGAAGAAGAAGGGGGAACAAAAGGAGGGGAAGCCAGAAAAAAGGGGGGGGGGAAAGGAGAGAAATAGAAGGAAAAGAGCAAAGAGGGTCTGTTTGCTAATTTGCAGTTTATTGTTGTGCTTCACCTGCTGCAGAGCTGGATAATAAACACAATCTCAGCGCACAGGAGAACAATTCCACCACCGACTGCAATCACATCCTGGTCTCTGCAGCCCCCCCCAGTTCTCCTCTGGGGGACATGGACTTTTAGAGCTCAAGATGAGTTAAAATATCTCCTCTCCTCTGACACATATGAGAAAATTAAGCATTGATTATCATTGAAATCCTGTAGCCTTTCCAAAACTTTTTTTTTTTTTTGGGTGCATAGTGTTTAAAAAGTTATATTTTACCTGCAGACCTTGTTCAGAGATATAGCGATGCTAAACACTTATTACTAGTTGTGTAAGAAATCCAGGTGCAAACTATTCAGTCCTAGATTACATTTAGAGTCAATGCAAAAACCCTGACACCTGCTCAGGGGGAATTAATCTTATCCTCAGGCAAGAATTAAAGACAGGCCAGCTTCATCACCCTGGGGAGGTCCTTGTTCCTCAGCATCAGCTACTGAGGAAGCCCAGAGATGACAGCCATCCAATATTTAAACTAGATGTTGGGGCAAATGTATCCTACTAGAGGAGGTAGTATTCTAACCCCATTAATCTGGTCCAGTGACTGGAACATTTTTGGGAAAAATTTCAGGACTCTGTACAATGTAAAAGGTTTAGACTTGGCTGAAGCGATAAAAAATCCCATACAAAACCAACTGAACAGTCCTAATTTTAAATATTCCATTAGGTCACATCCATTCCTAGCCTACATTTCAGGGATTTTGTTGTTGTTGATTTGGTTTTATAATAGTTAAGTATAAAAAGCTTCACAGGTAGGGGATGAATAGCTGACTCAGGTGGATTCAGTGACCTTAGGCACAAATAAAAACAAAGCTCTGCAAAAGAACTTGTCCACATGAAGTTTCTTCCAGAACAGCTGCTGTGCTGTCAAATCTTATCAAGGGACACACAATTCCTTCTTTACCTCCTAATTCTGCCCTTTGTCCTAACTGTGAAAGTTAAGTGCTCTCTTCTCCAAAAGAATGATGTGCTCTGTTGTCTGTCTGCATTTAACAAGACATGTTAATCAAATATCACCGAAGTTTCTACAAAGAACCAAAAATTGCCATGATTTGTGTGCCTTTTTTACTTTGTATCCCAAATTTACTTTCATACTAAAAATACTGATTAGTTTTGCTCCCATCTGACTACAGGGATAGGAATGTATGCTTGTGCTGCTTTCTGTTTTCTGAGCAGTCAGAATAAAACACTGCTGTCCTCCAGACACATCTCCTTCAGCTGCTGTCAGATATTCTATGGAACCTATTTCTACATGGGCTTCTTTGGGCATCCTGGTGAGTCTGAGTAAAACAAGAAAGGCATAGAATATTCAGTGCCAACTCTAAAATATCTAAAATTAAACCCTTCCCCGGGGTGCCAGGTGACATTCACCCTAGCAGGTATGAGCCAGCAGATTCACCAGGTGAGGCAGAAGCACAGCACTGACTAATTCAGCAGCAAGAGATGCCTTTGAGGAAGGACTGGAAGGACTACTTCATTCCCATCCTCCACACTGTTTCCCAAATGCAATGATGTAAAAGCCACAATATTCATAAAAGACAACAGCCAAATGAAGTGCCAATACACAGTGCAGGAAAAACAGGGAGGCAGAGGGACATCTCCCTTTTTTTTCCACAGCTCTGCCTCCTGATGAAGAACATCTACAGTAGAGCAAAATATGGGAAAAAAAACCCAATCAAAATAAGCCAAACAAAAATAGCCCTACTAATTTAACAGAAGATTGAGAAAACCCCAACAGAGCAGCTCATGTTAGAGAAGAGGCATTTTAGGGCACCTCAGAAACACAGAGAGATGGTTCTCAAAGCCCACAAGGGCCCCGGAGGTTTCTCTTCCCCTCTCCCCCACACCTAATCTCTCTCAGTTCCACATGATGTAAACAGATGAGGCTTAGAATACAACAAAACAATTGTGTGAAAGAACAACTTTTGCTTTATGAAAACTAAAAGGCAGAGGGGGAGGGTTGGAAGCAGATTCCAAGATGGGAAAGCTAAGAGAATTTGGTCCCAGCAGACCCTCCTGGATCACATTTTTGCTGCAATGCAAACCAGCTCCTGTTCCTCCACAGCAGAGACACCCAGGCTGGACCTTCTGCTGCACTGCACCTGGGATGGCAACAGGAATATTCCCATTGATGCACAGCCAGAGAAGGCACTTCAAACCTCAAGAGCAGCGATACACCACGGGTGTGGAACTCACAGCAGCACCCACCCTGCTAAACCTCTCCAGGATAAATGATCTCAGCAGCAGCTAACCCAAAACGCCACACATCAAAGCCTGTGTAATGACAAATAGCTGGTGAAAGAACTATTCCAAGAGCTCAGAGATGTGGATTTTTAACAGTCCTGACAGAAGGTAAAACCACAGCTCCACCAACAAAATGAACTCTGATTGTAGGAAAAAGATACCCAGGGAACAGCACAGCCCACTGCAACAGAAATTATTAAAAGAAAAACTGATCACCTAAACCACAGAGCTGATAGCAAAAGCATAAGTAGGAAGAAATGGAGGAAAAGATCACCATATGGGTGACTTGAAGATTTAAACAGAAAAGCAATCAGTAACAATATATGGCACTCAAATTCGTAAAACCTATTAAATCACTTCTCTGCAGTCTTAATTACTGACAGGAGTGATTCCTTATTAATTGATAGGGCACCCTCAACTCAAAGACAGCAGTGAAAAATTTTGATACACAAGGTTTTTCCCAAAGCTTAAGTAAATTTATATTGTACCCATTCACTCCCACAAATCCACAAAGGTCAAAAAACAGAGCAACGCAGTTCTTTGGCCACCATGGCAGCTACTTAAAAACAAACCAATAAAAGCAGATAAGCAAGAGGTTCTCTTCCTAATGAACACAATATAAAGTATCTTCATTCATAAATTTCTTTCATTTTAAAGAGAACCCTGATGATGCATCTTGAGTATGCAATGTGAGGCTAAAATTCCACTCAATTTGTGTGCTATTAAATACAACTGAGGGATGTGATGAGGCTCTGAAAATATATGATATATAGCACTGAAGGGATCCTGCAGTTCAAGAGGAGGATTCAACCTCCTGGCACTTCTCAGGGATGAGCCACTCAATCATTCCCAGCACCAGCAGTGCCCCAAACTACGTGTGCTCACAGCAGAATGCTGCAGTTCACATCTACACTTGTGTATGTGCCCTGCAATTACTTACTTTATATTTATATGAATACAAACAAAACGTGGGATTCAGTGTGGGCACAAATACCATTTATAGAAATTGAGGTTACGTTTAGAAACCCTGATCTGCAATTACCTCACTCGCATTGTTCTACACTGAGACCACATTCACATGTACAGTGCACAAACCTGTTCCCAAACTCATCCAGAATTAAATCAAATTGCTGCATTACCAAATTCCAGCTTACAGGTTTTGTATTTTTTCAATTTAAGGCTAAGCTAAAATGAAAACAAGAGGCAGGTGAGTATTCCCCACACAGAGCTGTATTTACTGCTCAGATGCTGAGTATATACCTAGGGAACACCCTTCCTACCTTTTAAAATAGTAGAAATAAAACAGCATATGTGGGGAGGATGTTCAGAACACCTCCTAGGGGAAAATAAAAACTCAAAACTCAAATACTATTTCATTGATTCACCTGAGAATTGGAACTTATTTCATTTCCAGACACCCACATTGAAGCCATGAATCATCACATCTCCTGGCTGGAAGCCAGTGCTGCAGCTCCTGTTTCCATGACAATCCTGATGCCTCCCTGCTCCAGAGTCCTCCTATCAAGGTATTCATTCAGAAACAAACAAGGGGGGACTGCGAGCCAAATGGTAACTCAAGAAAATGCTTTAAAATGCTCATACAAGATTCCAGATTTGCTGAAAACACAGTTAGGAAACAGCCAATCCATCACAGGAGCTATTTCTGCAACAGGACATGGCTGAACTTCCCGAATACCTCTCTCTGGACCAAAACTTTCCCTGTGTAGGCTTCCCCTCTTCTCATGGCAGCTAATGCAGAGGAAAGGTCATTTTTAGTCTTTTTTATTATTATTTTTGCTTGGACATCTGTTTGCTTCTTTCTGAAAGGATACATTGTTATCCACATGCATCCTGACCCAGCTACTAATCTTCAATTCAGCTTAAACTGTTCCCAGTTTGAAATCCTTGACATTACAGGAAGAAATAGGACCAACTCCTACTCACTCAAATGAAAGATTTAATAAAACATGCCTATTCTGGTCTTCTGACTATTTTTTCCTAGATTTTAGAAGAACAAAACACGCTTAATGCACAGCTGAAATACATAGCTATGGTATGGCCTTCTGAAGAAAAATCATGGTGATGTTTCAAGCCTCAGGCCTGATATATGAAACCATTCATACAGAAACACAAAATTCTGTCTTTTCAGAGAGAACTTCACCTGTTGCAAAGAGCTCATCAGTTGAATGAGAGGTTTCTGCAAAGTGCAGCAATTTTAAATCAAACACAGGGTTACTTCAGATGAATCTCCTTCAAAATACAACTTTCACTTCTTCCAACTGGTGAGAACATGAGGAAGTCAGCAGCACTCTCAAAAGGAGATACATTTTGGAGAATTTACATTCTGTATTAAAGTTATGCTGATCATGCACTAATGCAGAGATGCTCCCTTTAATCACAAGTCTTCAGTCTCATCCAAGAAACCTGGGCAAGTTTTCCAGAAGAGTGACAGAAACAGCATCTCAAAAAACACAGCAGAAGGAAAACCATATCTGCTGGGAGTACAGCGTGGTGACAGGCACAGAGCCCACGCACAAGCCTGTGGAAACAGTCAATGGGAACAATAAAAATGAAATAAAGCTGACAAGTCCCGTTACAGTCCCTATCTCCACACTACATGGGAGCACTACAGCCTTTTAAATGCACCTATTCCAGCCAGGAAACTCTGTGCTATCATTCCTCCTGTACAGAAACAGACAGAAAAGTGCAGTTTGTCTGGGTAACAGAGAGAACTTCGGCAAGTGAATAAAGCAGGTTCAAAATTAAGGTCTCAGCTGCAGGGACCACTCTCTCAGCCCAAGTCTCTCTATGCCAACACAGACCGCGGTAATTAAAAATATTTGAGTGTCCTCCAACATGTCTTTAACACATCCCTGAGCACATGGATCCAAATGACCTGGTAGCATGTCACCTGGCAGGCAAGCACTGCACTCCCTGCCCTCCACGGGAACTCAGGAGCCTGGCAATGCAGGACAGGAACACCTCGCTGTGGGATGCCCCACTTGGCCAGGCTACATTCACTTTGCCTCAAGCCCTTGAAATTAATTTCATTAATTAATTTAATTTAATTGAAATTAATTTCAATTTCCATTATGGCAATAAACACCACTTAGCTGACAGAAGTTGTTTATTTGCCATGTAATTGTCTTCAGAGAGTTGCAGTGTCATTGCTTCTCATTATAAAGGGCCCTGCAGTTGTCTCTGTACAAATCAGTATTGCCCATGGTTTCACAACAATCCCCATGGATTCCCCCCCTAATTATTAATAGAAGTTAATATCTTCACCTCAAACGATCTGCTCTTCTCCCTGGGAAAGGCACTTCTGTTGCAAGTCCCTTTTTGCATGGTTTTGCAACAGAAACACATCTGGCCCTCATTAGAAGCATAATAAGGTACTGCTGAATGTGTTCTCACTAAAAAATGCATAAAATTCACACTAAATAATGAAACTGCCCTTTCAAAGGGAGGCTAGGTCATTCAGACACTCCAAAAACCTGCCCAAAACCATAAGAAAGCTTCTTACAGCATTCTGGAGCACTGAATTTCACCTGAACACCCTCAAGCCACTGCCCTGCAGGAAAGCCCTGCTTGTAAGAAACCAACAATTAGCACTGGTCTCATCCTTTCCTTCTTTTTTTTTTTTTTTTTTTAGTCTTCAGAGCCTGAAAACTGCTTTGGCTAGAAATTCTCGCCTATCAAAAATAAAGAGTTGACAAGACCAGAGACAGCCCTTAAGGCCTGGTAACTGAGAACACCAGATCCACATGAGTACATGTGCTACCAGAAAAGCCTAATAATCCCAACGATTTCAGTAGACCTGTAGACCTGCTAGATGTAAAGATTAATGCTTCGTATAATTCAATATATGTTCTTTTAGAATTTCAGCAATGGCTTCTCACAGCTAAAATCACATGGTAGGAAAAGGGAAAAGCAGTTATCATCTCGATCTTACGACTTCATATCTTATGACTAAAAAGAACTAGGAACACATTAGTTGGCTGGTCAAACCTTTTGGGATTTGCAGGGCTGGAGTGGAATTTTGCATATTTGATCTTTGTATCTTTTTTCTTCTCTTTTAATGATATGCTCTAAGCATTCAGAACGTAAGAGAAGTTTTGTCTCCTGTATCTTCATATTTGATGGCACTTGGAGATATTTAATAACTGTAGAATCCTCTATTTAATTGCGAAAATGGATGTCAAACCTTGAGGGCATCACACCTCTAAGCCCACTTTAACCATACAAATATGTTTGATTAGTGAACACAAGGTCTAAGAAAAATACAGAAACCATAGCCACTTGAGTGTCACAACCTGCAGACACTGAAAAACATATGGAATAAAGATAAAAAGCATTCTGATTGGTAACAAAATATTCCTGAGAGTTTACAAAGCCAAATGGGGCACTAGAAAGAGCAGGGAGAATAATGTGTTTCTGGAGAGCAACATACAAACACTTTCTCTTTAGTAGGGAATTTGAAACATGTTCAGACAAATGGGTTTTGCCGTGTCTCATCCTGCCAAGCTTTTTAAGGCCTTCCAGGTGTGCTGCTATACCTGCATATTAAGGAATTGCCAGGTAAAAAGGAATTATTTTTGCATTTGTGAGCAATGCTGGCAGTACACTGCTCAAAAAGGGGTCTCTGTAGTTTGCCCCTCATAGTATTAAAGGTCAAGGATGGCAAGGAGCCAAAAGTAGCTGTTTCCTTTCCACAGAAAACAAATGTACTGAGCTGTCCACCCACATTTCAGGCAGCTGGGGACGATTTGGGGTATGGAAACACAGGCTAAAGAGGGTAATCCTGCAACAGCCAAACACAAGTACTGCAGCACATCCAGGCACAGGAGTTAAGGCTGACGGTTTCTCTCAGTCAGAAGAGATCTTAGCTGGCTATGAAAATGAGGAAAACTCAGAACAACTTCTTCCGTGCAGTCCCTTCACTCCAGTCAAGAAAAACCACAACCCAAAACTCAGGCAAGCACCCAGATCCTGAAGTGTTGTATGAAGGGTCAGGAAATGAGAACTTCCAAATAGCCAGATTAAAAAGAATGAAACAAAACCCACAACAACAAAAGCAAAAAAAACCAAAAAAACAACCAAAGCAAGAAAACTCCCGCCCCCCCCCCCCCCAAAAAAAAAAAAAAAAAAAAGTTACTCAGAGCCGAGAAAATTCTGTACAAATGGCTATAAAGGAGGAAATGAACATTTTCTGGTTTAATTTATTACCAACACTATAATGACACCAGCAGGATTTTTGCTAGAAAATGACAGTAACATCACAGAGAGCATTCTGCAAGTCAGGCATCCCTGCTCAGTATTTCAAACTCTAGACTAATTTTTGGTTTGACACAGGAAAGGCTTCCCTGAGCACCTTTATTTCCCAATGACTTCAAATGATTAGTTTCTCTGTGCTTTTGCTTTTCCATGTCCAGACTGGAGACAGCTCCCTCATTATCTCACAGCACTGTTAGCAGATCAATAATTACAAAATCCTGACTTCATCAAATCAAACATGCTGTAAGTAACTGTGTGAACTTCCTGTAGCACTTGAACTCTCTCAATACATGGTTTTACCCCTCTTCTGGCAGTCAACGCTGTCCTCCACCAAGAGAGCAGCACAAATTCAGCTCATCCCACATCCACACACATAGGGGCTGAGAAATCAAAGGTTGTAATAGAAGTGGGTGCTACAAAAATATTTCAGTTTTAAATTCCTCTCTGCAATTTGGTTTGGTTTAAATTATTTCCAAAGCCATAATCCCAACTCTTCAGAAATAATTTTGCTTTTCAGTTATCTGGGAAGAAAGCCAGCCTTAGCAGGAATGGTATAATGATGTCAAGAGAAGGGACAACTTTGTCAGAGGCAACAAAATTTACCTTCAGTTTACCATCACCTCTAACAAGGTGCTTCTTGCTCAAATCAGAGATTCAGCACTGTGCTGGTTTATGGAGCAGAAAATAATTTTTTAAAAGCGTCTAGGGTTGAAATACACTTCTTACAAGTTGAGTTAAGAAAGGAAATGGTGATCCAGAAATAATCTGAGGTGTTACTATTAGACATTTGCACAGCAGCACGGTTTGAAATACATTATTTAATGGGACTTTCAAACAATGACAAAATTATTTCCAAGACTAACAAAGCTGATGCAGGCAAGACGATGGGTCTCCTTCCTCATCCTAGGCAGGACTTACAGTGAAGCCTTTCCACCTTATCCTTCAGGGCACATCTCAAAAACACAGAATCTCACTAAATCAGGTTATTCCACGAGCAGAATTAGGCTGCAAAGGACCCAGGAGAATTCCCCTCCCACATCCTCTTGCAAGGCCAGTCCTGAAATGGAAATCAAGAATCCTTTACAGACTCTCTCCCCAGAGGGGCTGACAATCAAGCAGGGCAGGTAAGGCCCCACAAAGCCTCTCACTTTGCCAAAGCAAACTTCTTTCCCAAAGGATGGCAAGGACACATTCCCTGCCCAGGAAGGTCAGAGGACTCATTTTAACAAACTCTCAGCACATAGTAGATGCACAAATTTCATTTCCCAGTATTTACAACTCTACTCAGTTTTGGAGAATACAAAAAAATTGGTTTTTCACGGCATTTAATTCTTCTCCCATCTGTTCCAACCACCATCTATTTCAACTCCCACAAAGCAACCTCAGGTATTTTCTGCCTGCATTTGGGAGCATCAGAAATACAAAAACACAAAGCAACCCAGAAAAGCCCTTAGCCTCTTCGGACAAGAGTCAAGCCACATTGTTCAAACCCCTTAATGAAGTCGAAATCTGAAAAGAGACAACACAGATTGAAGCTTTTAAAGTGCCAACAGCATCTCCAAAAGGACCATTTAGGGTACACAAGGATACTTTACTCCCTACAGTCTGTGTCTGCAGTGAACAAGGCATTTTTGTGCCTCCTGTAGCTTTTCACCCTCTCCCCCAGCACTTCAGTTTTCAAGAGGGAAGCATCACCTATAGCATCAGTGGTTTCCCCTAAAGTATTTTCTTGTTTATCCTTGTTTATCTTGTTTGGCCAAAACACTCTGCACATAAGATCCTTCATCCATCTCTAACTTTTCTTGCTAAAAGTCTTTCAGAAGTGTTCTTGTCTCTCCACTAAAATAAAAAATAAGCCTATTGTCACTCCTCTACCCCCTTCTGACAGCCTTCTGAACATCCTTCACTGATTTTCCCTGCAAGCTTTCCCTTTCTCTGGGCAAAGCCCTCCCTCTACTTCTCCTCTGGTGCCCAATATTCCCTCCCTCCAGGTTTTTGAAAACTCCATATTGCTAAAAACTTCACAGCTGTGCAATTTGCACTGTCTCGCACTATTTACTGACAGTAAATAATCCGATTACTAACTTCTGGAACCATTTCCATTACATGCCATCCCCAGTGCTAAAGCTCTGGGTGAAGTTTCTGCAGAGAAGATTCCATGCTCTGGAGCTTTCTCCTTAGCACAAACACGGCCACTGGAGCAGCAATTAGAATGCCCACTTGACTTTTCACCAGGAACTTGAGATGACAAGTACTCTCCCCAAGGGCTCAATGTAATCCCTGTCTCATAAGTCATGCCAGAACAGATGTGGGGGGAAATATCCCACCGCACAACCAAAGTTTGTGAGTTTAAAAAGTAGGGGCCATGAACCAGCCAGGAGCAGAATGGCCCCATCACATTTATCAAGCTCAAAGTATCACCTAAAGCCAGGCATGGCCCAAGATGACATTTTGCAGTCATTCCAATAAAACCTTCCCTTCCCAACGAAATCCTGATTTATGACCAAGACTGCTACCCCAGCCAAGCTTTGAAGTGTGTGAGGTGCTTTCTACTACTGAAGAGTAAAAGAAAAAAGCAGAGTTAAAACTGTTTATCCTCTAAAGGAGGGTTAGCCCCCTTTATTTTCAGCCTAACAGGAGAAAACAGGAAAAGGCACCTCTTCTAGCCCAGAAATCTTAGAAGGGCAAGGGACAGAAGTCCTTCACTGCCTTTTCTTAGCAATGTCCAGAGGCAGGAATATGTGGTGGTGCAGTCTTTGAAGACTCCACTTAAGAAACACCCAGGATAGCAAATTCCACCTTTATGAGCTACCATAAAGGAGCTGACTGGGGTGGGAAGTCAGAATCATCTGCAAACGACACCGTCTAATGTACTGCTCCCCAGAGTTCCAGTCTGTCACTCTTCCTGCTCCAAATACAATCGCCAAAATCTGATTTCAATAATTTGTAAATACATGTGGAAGCCCTTCCCCATCTGCGGGTTAACTGGTGACTCATTTCACAGCACTGCTGAAGGATTTGTGCTCTTCCCTTCTTACTCCTGCTAAATTCATCACTCCATTCTGCTGTGCCAGTAAGCTTTTCCACGCCAGCTCTGGCTCATCTGTTGCCATAGCAGCCACGAGAAACAGAATGCAACGTTAACAAAAGATTATTCGCCCCCTCCCCCCCGTAATTTATTTATATGCAAGTAACCCACTGAGAGCTGACAATAGCAATGACTTGTCATTCACTCTACAGCAAAAGGGTTTTTTTTAATTTTTTTTTTCCACACATGTGGCACCAAAAATAATGAAAATTCCTCTGAAGGGGGGAAAAATCCTGAACTGTTTAGGATTAAGGAAATGCAGCAGCAGATCTGTATAGGATGCTGATTTGGAATTAGAGCTTGGAAGAAAGAGGCTTAACACATACACTGCTTGAATATCCCTCTCCAGAAAGCTTTTCACTATTTTCAACAGCACCATTAGAACCATTGAGAGGCTAAACCATGGAAAAAACCTAATTCCAAGTATTTATATCTAACTAAAAACCTAAGGGAAAAGGGAAGCAAGCTAACTAGAGAGAGACATAAAGCCTTTTGAAAGGCACCTGTTCCTGATGTGCTTGTTAACTGCACAAGTTGAATTCAGCCTTTCTGTTATTATTCCCCATAAGAACTGCCTCGGTAAAAGGAGCAGTTTACAGATCCTGAGAGACAAACAGCTAAAGTGAACTATATCCTGGTTCAGGTGCCTCTGGTGTCTCAGAAAACACACTGGATGGCAGGTTCCACCATTCCGGAGCAATGCTCTGTGCCTGGCCACATCCATGGCAAAATCCTGAGCTAAATACAGAATCTGGAACAGAGTTCTGGTCAAAACATTTCAGGTAACCTCCAATTCACTGCCTCCCAGGTCTAGAAGATCCAGTATCTCACACCCATCTCTAAGACATATGCAGCCTATGCCAAAGCTTGGAATTTAATGCCAAAATGAAATCCCAGTATTTCCAAGGCATAATGGCCACTTCAGCTGAAAGACCTTATGCTGCCTATAAGTGGGTTTAGAATTTGATATATTAAACAAATCGTAAATTAACCAACGCTATAAAAGTAAGAGTGGAACATTAAGAGAAATCAGAGCAGAACACTGAACAATGCTTTAGGTAAATGTATTCACAGCGTGTGGTTTGTGGTTCTTAATGGATTACTATAAACACATACACACCGTCCTACGCTATTGTGATGCAGTTTTTCCAAAGACAACACGGACTAGAGGCACACCTGGTTTTCAGCTCCACTAAAAATCCGTAAAGATGCATCAGTTTAAGCCAACTGGCCCGTGAAACTCACAAGTCTTGTCTTTTTAGAATGGGAGCAGGAATGGCCCTTCAGACACCTTCAGTTTGCATTAAATAACAACTCAGATGTGTCTGGTGTCTCCTGAGGAGGACACGGTGCCTCCAGGGCAGGGCTGGGAGGCACCAACCCACAACGGCATCACTGCAAAGCATCTTTGGGCGTCCTGCTCTGCAGATATCCAATGCAAATCAAGGAAAATGAGACAGCACCAGGCTCAGCTAAATTCCATCTTATCCCCCATCCCTACTCTCTGTCAAAGACTTTACAATTTAAATCTAAGGGGCAAGTCAGCAATATTGGCTACCAACCTCTGTACCCCAATCTCCACCCCAAATTTCTCATTATCCTATTTATTCTATTTATTTTTCCAGCCATCACATACAAGGTGGTCACTTACAGAAATCTGATTCCAGGGAGGGCGGTGGATGGAAACCTCATTACAGAGAACCTCTGCAAGAGAGATGGGAACACTCCACTTCCTGCTCTACACTAAAGCCGTAACTGCAAAGTTTTATGTATTCTGTGTACATACTCTGCAAAAGAACAAAATAAGATGTAGCCAAACAGTCAGAATTTAAAATACTGGGAAATAAACAATTTAAAAATAAACACGACAAAAAAACTTTGGAAGAAAGATTAGTTATATGTGACTCCTGCAGCTTAACCACCACAGATTGTTTTTGTTAAATCATCTTAAAACTGGAAGCTGCAGCAGCCTGTTAAGCAGCATTCAAATAATTTCAAGCAGTTTTACAACTAAGTAGGTCTTCCTTGAGATTCTTTATACTTTCATATATATATATGTGTGTGTGTATAAAAGAGTAGTATTTAAACTAAAGAACAAAGAGCTGAGAACTAAAACATCAACTGCCTTATGCTGGGGAGCAATTCTCTGGAAACCTTTCTTTGGCAAAATCTCACTGAGCCAGGTGTAGGTAACTGAGTGCTTGACTTCAGTTAAATATCTGTGGTTTAGATAAAAAAATAATCCCAAAATGTAATAATACCTGGACAGCCCTTGGCAGACAACGCCTCAAAACAAGGATGATGCTGCAAAGTTGAATACATTTTAAATATCAGTCTGGGAATAAAGAGAACACTCATTTGCCAGCCCCGAAATTCAATTTTTAGGCAGGAAAATTCCCATACTTTGCTTGTAGCTCCCTTTGGAACATTCTGCAGTTATTAGTCTCCCCATTATTTGATTCTAAGTATCAAATATACAACATACGAATTAAAAATACTCCCCAAAGAAAATGGGTGTTATCATTGCATATCTTCTGACTAACCAATTTCCTAAACAGCTCAATTAGAGAAAGCCTTTGAAATGTCAGATGAATTTGGGACTATTAGTTTGCCAATAATCAATGCTTTCATATCTGCTGGAGCTTTTAAAACCCAAAGTGTGCTGTGCAAAATCATAAGGGATGAGCTGCTGGAGGTTTATGTTTGAAGTAATGCAGAGAAACATTTGATTCCGAGGCCTCCAGGCCCCATTTTCCAAGACTCACTTGGTTTTATGAGCAGCTTGGAGCCTGTGCTGAGCATTTCCGACTCCATCGATCGCAGGAACAGATTCCACACACACAGAGGGAGGAAAAGGGCATGTGGGAACCCTCATTTGGAGCTGCAGATCAAGGAGGAGGAACTTCATGCAATAAACAAAAACGACTGCAAGCCCCAGAATAAACAAGTATTCGCAGCTGGAATAAGCATCTGATCCAACCCACAATCCCACCTTTGCCCAAAAGTCAGAGTTTATTTTGATGTCACCAACAGCAGCTGGAAGAAAGCCAGGAAAGAGAGGAAATGCACAGATTTTTTTTCCAAGTAATAATTCAAAATTCTTTTCTATGAGTTCTGTGTGCCCAGTGCTTCTCTGTGGTCTTTGAACAGAAGTTCTCCTAAAACTTTCAGTGGAAGCAGAAAGCAATGCTAAATTTCACTACAATAATGAGAATTCTCCCATTGTTCTATTTTTTCTGTAATTGAGGACATTCCTTTGCATCATAAACTGCCACCACTGTTTTGCTCTAACATCCATGGAAAACAAATCACAACTACAACATGCTAAACAGAGACAGGTCTCCAAAGTTATTAATTTCAAAAGTTCATCTTGCTAAAGTATTTGCTGCAAGGCATAAATTATTCTATTTTAAAAGAAGATTTTTAATGCCATGATTTATACTATGTGACTTTAGGGTGAAAAATTCTGAGTCTCCAAAAACACTGAAACAAAGCGGACTACTAAAAGCTCCTTCCAATACACAAAAACACACATTTCACTAATTTAATAATCTAATAACCTCAATAAAACCTAAAGACACTCCAGGATGCAGCACTAAGGAAGAGTGAGTACAATATTCTCTCTGGCTCTATTACCCATTTCCATTTGTGCTTGCCAAATGCACAGGGCCAATTCCAAACAGCAATACACATAAAGTAGGCTGTTCTCAAAGGAATTCAAAGAGACAAGTATGCTCTTTTGCAATTCAATAACCCACTTTTTCTCACGCTCAAGTGGTGACCTCCTCTTAAATACACAAGTCGCTGAAGAGAAGGTGCAGCCAAAATCCAGCATTTGTCAGATAAAATAATCTATATTTAAAGAGGCAAGTCCAGACAAGATAAGCTTCAAAATTTTGCTCTAATAAAAGGAGAAAGAAGGTGGAAAAATAGAACTAGTGCTGTGGCCTGAACTCAAACTTATGTTCAACATCTCTTGATGAGCAGAGGAAAGTCAGCACAGTGGAGTCACTCAAACCTGGCAGGTTTCTGACTGAAACTCTCCCTTATCACTTGATCTATGGATGTTCTGAGATGTCTTCCTGCTCAGACTGAACCCAAACCACTTTTTTCCCCATATGTTATCGTGGTGAAGTCTTTTCCATACAGTTCAACTACAGAAGTGGGGAAGAACTATAAAGTTTCCTATTCAGAAAAAAAAAAAAAAAAAAAACTATAAATCTTAAAATGTAAAAAAGAGGAATAACCAAGCATGGGGAAAATGCCCTTTTACTCCTAGAAATACAGAGCAATGGTATAATTGACAAAAATGCAATAATATCCTGGTTTACATGCCATTTCAGCTCAGCATATGCTTCAAGTTAAATCTATGCCCTCCCTTGAACCAGTGGGGCTGTGCTGATGGTTCAGCAGTGTTGGAGCACGCTCCTAAATCAAGTGCATCTGCAACTTCAATGAGTAGTGGGAACGAAGCAAATTGTTGCTGAAATGTTTGGCTTTCTGCACCTCCAGAAGTGCGAAGGGAGCTGAGCAAAACCCACTCACTTGAAAGCTTTCCCTTTCCCATGAAGTCAGCATAGCTCATCCCCAGAGCCGGAAAGGGCTGAGCCTGGAGCACAGGCTGGGCTGGCCAGATTCTCCTGTACTGCAAATAAACCAGGCAAAGGATTTTTAAAAATGCATTTTTAAAAACTAGATGGTCAAATCATTTAACTTGGACACAAACTGGTTTATTAGCAAAGAAAAGAAACTATAAAAAGTCTCTAAATAAAACCATGTGAGGAGGATAGAGCCCTAAAGTCCTGTTGGTCTTGAATGCAAAATTTCGATGACAGTGATTTTATTTTTTCTGAAATGCTGGCAAAAACATTCTTTCCCATCCCCTCCATACATTTTAAAAGTTTCTGAATGTATGAATTATGAGAAAGAGCTCGATTAAAGGATTCAAAGCACTCATTAATGAAGGCTGCAACTAACCTGTCACAAAATGTAAGTGAATCACCAACAGCTCAACAATAGGAAAACAAGTTGGTTTCAGGTGTGGTTCATGTTGGCTCAAACATCCTCACAGCCACAAAACAACTCCTTCAGTGAATTACAAATATCCTTTTTTGACTCAGGTTCATCATCCTAAATAATATTCTACAACACATCCTCCTGGTACTTACATAGGAGCCATGAAAAGGAGGATTGAAACTGTCACTATTGACACCTGCCTGATCCTCCTCTTTGTTTAAAGCTGACAAGATCTTAGGAAATTTCAGCTATACCTGAAGGCACTGTGCTTTTCTAAGGCCACAAGTTATCTGATAGCTCCTTGAAGCTTTTAAGGGGGTAACAAGAAGGGAAAAACCACCAAAGCACCACAATAAAAATCAGTCAGAGGCACAGAAAATTAATTTGTTTCTAAAACTACCTTGAGCCAGGGATTTTTTTTCCACTGTATTATTTCAAGCTGTGTCATGTTCATTCCACTAAGTTTGCAAACCTCACATCACAAGGTGTATAATGAATACTTTCTTCTCAAAGGAGGAAAAGGCATTTAAAAGCAGTGTGCAAAATTAGTAATGCCAAGGTTGTGACTTCAGGCCCTGTATGGACCATTCACTTAGAGCTACACTTCATAATCTGGGTGGGTGCCTTCCAATTCAGAATATTCTCTGATTCTTTGAAAAGTGGTGTTTTAAATCCTAAAAAGAAACAACCAATGATCATCAGCAGCCATGAAAAATGAAAAAATCCTATAAAAAATTATCTCCAAAAGGCAGATAACTATGAAATCCCCTTGGGGGAGATTAAATAGATAAATAAATTGATAAAGAACACTATTTGCAGCATCTTGCTTGCCATGCCAAAGATTTTTTGGTCCTAACAAATCTCCATTTACACTTGGGAGTGTTTTTTTCCAAGACTTCAGGAACTGGAATTCCCTGGAAAAGTTTTCCCACGCTGACCTCTATTCCAGTACTTGGGAGACCTTGGAACCACTACACTGTTGAGTGTTGGTTTTACCAGATGCTGCTGTTTCTTCCTAAATGCTGAACAATTTCAAACCCATTTGAAGTCAGCAGGAGCACAACTGCAGGAAAGACACACAGAAATTAAAGTTAATACTGAACTCAGTCCTGCTGGTGGCCCAACATGACAGGAATAGCTGGGACTTATTTCCTGGACTTCTCACCATGGTCTGGGGTATTGCTAACACAGAGAGCTCTGGCAGAATTGGGTAAGGACTGCCAGCATGGGGGGACAGCAAGAGGCAGTGAGAAGATGATAATCTCTCACTGCAGCTGAAATAACTTGATGGCTCATGGCTTAATACCATAATCAAACAGTGGAGGAGTATCAAACCACTGGGGTTAAAAGAGTTAAAAATTATATTAAGTAATAAACTGAAGTTTTCTTTTCTTTGTAAAAAGAAAAAAAACCTGCAACAAACCACAACTACTAATCACCTAATATAGATTGTAAAAACACATCTATCCAGAGTTAAAGAAAAAACAAAAACTACCCACAGATGCAGAAGAAATGAGACAGATGGTGACTCTTACAGAGGAGAACATTCATGCTGAACAAACATAAATATGTTTTTGGTCAATAACATCTAAACTGTCAGAAACAGCAGAGTTAAAAATTACTTACTCAAAGATTCAACCCCCTTCACTGTCCCTACAATTCTGTAATTCAGAAATATTGTTGATAACATTCAGAAGACAGATACACTCAACAGGTAAATCATATTTAAAGGCCTCACATTGATAGGTGTCTGCTCAGCAACAGCAATTCTTTTAACATATTTTGCATTTAAAATTGTGATTGTACACCACAGAGGTGTCATGGTACAGACCGTGCTTGAACTGTGCAGGGCATGTGCAGGATTGCTGCACCCAAAATATACACACTCCCATTTCATCACCTATGAAAACACACTGCTCAGTTCTTCAAAGGACAGCAGCACAAATCCACTCAAAGTTAACCAAAAGAGATTCAGAGATTTGCACAAGAAATTTTTAAAAACACAAAACCCAAACAGATGCCTCAAGTCTACACTGCCCCTCAAAAGCTGGCAATATAAAGTAGCAGCCCTATATTTTTAATTAGCATAAAATAAAATTGCTTCAATAAAAGCACTTCAGGAATCTGCATTTGAACTTGATTAAAAAACAAATCACCCACAGGCAAGTGATTTACTTGTTCAGAAGCTGATTTTGGAGCATGTTGTAGAACCACTTGACATGGGTCTCAATTGGTCAGTCTTGCTATAAATGAAGAATGTCAGATGAAAACCAGTTTATCTTTTGATTAAATGGGAAGTTATCAAGGAAATTTGTCTCTTCAGTCATTCATCTTTCCTGCTCCTCTTGCTTCAAACTAATATTTGGGGCTATTTAAAGCAACAGTGAGTTTGGGGAGATGTCAAACTCTCACACATCAAAGGACGCACAAACATTACTGCTCTGTCAACATTTCCTCCAAAGGATGGACATCAAGGCTGAGGAAAGGTTTATTAATGCCACTTCAGAGAGATTCATCCCCACTTCCAAAACATGGCCATTTAATCTCCCCTTTCTACACTAGGAAGAGAAAAAGAAGCAACCTAAAAAGCTTCTAATAACATGGCTAAATAAATAAATTATTTTAAATTAAAAATAACATGAAATTCATTTGACAACCCTTTTTTTTTTAACCTTCATAAAGGTTTCTTTTCTCTACCTTAGGAAAATGTTCAAATTCAGCCTTCAGGTTCTGCTGAAGCAAAGCAACACATTCTGCAGTTTTACAAAAAAATATCTTGAGGGAAGTGAATGAGACATCTCTGCCACACTTTAGTAAAACATACAGAATCTGATACATCCTGAAAAATGTACCAGCAATGAACAAAAGGCAGGGACAAAGGTCCAAGGCTGCAGCATCCAGCTGGGTCACAGCTGTGCCCTGGCTGGCAGTCGGTGCAGAACTGAAACTCAAGGAAATCTGGCTTTGCAAGAAAGTACCAACTGCAACTGGGTCTGGTGAACCTCAAATACACTTCTTTCCTGCTGACACCTTAAATTGGCTTGTCCATTGGTTTGGAGGCAGCTGGAGCCTTGATGGAATCCCCCACTCATGGCCACCCGTTCCCTACAGAAAGCCCGGGGGTTTAGGCAGTGGCACATTTGGATCACACCTGGAGTTTTAATGATCTCCTTGCTGTGGGGCAGAAATCCCAGCTGAGGGTCAGCAGGGTCCCAGTGACATTGACATCACAAAGATGTCCCTTCAACACCAGCAGCACTGAGACAGTGGCCCTTATGGCCACTGGTAGGTGGATTTTCCTGTGCTATCCCTCTTTCTGGAATGGCTGAGCTGTGAGCACAAGGTCTCTTCCATTTGGTATGTCATTTTCCACCTCCACTGAATTCCAAGATCCTGTGAAGAACATCTGCAGAGAGGAAACGGGGAAGACTACCAGACTGATGACATTGCAATATTCCTTCAGGCAGGGAACCCTTTGACACCATAATCAGCTGATTTTACTATGGTACCAGGTTTTCAAGCACATAACTTTCAGTATGTAGGGTAACACACAGTCAAACTTACCTCAAAACACTGACAATTTTCCTGATTACCAACAAAAAGGTGTCATTTGGCAAACTTAGGATAGCACAAAGTCCCACTGGGAGAGAAGTGGAACATGGTAATGCATGTTGGTTTATGTCTCCATGAAGGCATGCAGCTGTGTTTACATTTTAAGCTTATTTAAATGTATGGCCTCTGTAAGCAAAACCAGCCCTCATTTAAACGCTTTCACAAGGATGTTTTATCTAGTTAAGAAAGCCTCCAACAGCTATCTTCAGTATTTTAAGCATCAGACTAGATACCTACATTGCCTCCTCCTTACTGTACAGTTCTGACATCCTTAATCACTTCTACATGTTATAAACACTGGCTTGAAGAAACAAACTTATAAATGACAAATCCACACAGATTTTTCTGTTTAGAATCTCTTAATCTTTGCAAAGCTTCCAATAAGTAGAGAATACTTTTTTCTGCTGTGTGAAAGAGCCTCACACCACAAAGATCTTAATAACCTAAGTAAAATCCCCTTTTCTTTACATGCTGCTTTCCATTTGCATTGAAAATATTACAAATACCAACACTTAGCATCCTGGAATGAGATTCTCTATCCATATAGCTGGGATACAGTGGAAACACAGGAAACGGATGGAGGCTGGAGCTTCACTTAAAAATTTTCTACCACCTTAATATGTAAGCAGCAGCTATAGTAGTCTATACAGGTTTATTGCTTAGAGCTTTGACCACCATTTCCTTATGACTCAGGGGAAAAAAAGAAAAGAAAAAGGCAGAGTCGCATGGGCGAGGAATGGGGGAGGAGAACCATTTATTGCTTTCTCTCTACAGGAATGCTCACAAGGTGAGTGATTGCTCAGGGGGAAGTGGCACAGACCCTGACACTGTTTGATGAGGATGTAGACCCATACTTCAATCAGAATGTTCCCAGTGAGACTGGAAGAAGTAAAAGTAGAGCTGCAGCAGAGGAAACATTCTCAAAGTGTTTGTATACATTCCTAATTTCTCTTTCTGTAAAATTTCAGCCTCTGCTAGAGAAATGACAATAACATAAGCCAGAGAGATGGAAACAAGCTCAGAAAACACAAACCATTCTACATGTCCCGGTGCATTTCAGGTCCTTTTTTCATGTCTCTTTTATGTAAATCTACACTTGAGCATTTGTTCCACTTCTGTTCATGTTCTTAAAGACTTGCAGTTCTGCATATAAAAGGGAAAAACTTAAAGTATTTGTTGAAAAAGCAATAATATAAAAGCAAATAAACAGTATCTTCATTGCAATACCTACACAGGCCCAGCTGGAAGAAAGCAAAACCACCAGCAACTTCCATGGTATCACAAGTTGTGTTTGAAAAGCCCACAGCATTTTTCTCCCTTTGAAGCCTTTTTATTTCAACATCTCCCACCAGGGCAAAAAGGACTGATGTATTCTTCCAGAAATTCCATCATCTCAAAGCTCCATTTGCCAAAGTTTTAAGATAACAATTTTGTCCCCTATTATTTTTTTTTTCTTTTTCCTCTAAAAACCATATTTTTAACAAAAAAAGGCACCTCTTGACATAATTTCTTCATCTTCACTAACACTGTTTCAAAAGTTTGCTACTCCAGGGGAGAAACAGGATAACTTGGAAAGAAGATGTTACACCAGGCTGTATTAGCATTATTTTCAGTCCAGCAGTTGGCCTGGGTTCCATTTGCACACCATAGCAAGGTCTGAGACAAGACACCTTGGAGGCTGCAGGTAAAAAGCTAAGAGAGATTTGCAAGTGCTTGATGCTACTGAGACCCTCAGCCCTTGAAACTCTAAAATCTATTTATAGAATAAAAAAGGGGAAGAAAACAGTCACAAACAGATGGGAGAAGCTGAATAAGAGGAAAGTGTAAATTGACTTGGCCAGGGCAATGTTGGAAGATGTCTACAAGTACTTAATAGAGTTAAATGTTTAAAAAAAAAAAATCATTTCCCCGTAAGTTCAGACTCTGAGGTGGTAAATAGCACCGTATGCCACACCATATGTCAGTCAGCAAACAACCTTCACAAATCATCTCTCAAAAACCACTCTCTGAATCGTCTGGATTTCCCCACAAGCAGGAACAAGCAGTGACACAAGAAAATCCACACACTGTCCATGCATTAATCCTTTCAAACACCAGGCAAATACAGGGCAGGAGTTCAGTGCTCAGAAGTGTCAACTGACCCCACAAAGAACCAGTGCCACTGATGCAAGCAGAGTTAAGACAACACTCACTGAACCCACACACTACTCCCATTTGAAACAGACTATTTCTTTACCCCTGTCCTCAGCAACAAGAAGAACCCAAGTACTTCAGAGTTACAGGTTTGTTGGATTTGCTGAGCTCAAGAGCTGCTGAACCAACCGGAGAAAATCTGTGCACCATTTCCCTGAGTTTTACAAGGCCTGCTGGACGGATTTGAATGCCACACAGATTAGTGAGATTTAGAATATGCAGCACTGGGGAAAGAACAAGTTGCCTATGAATTTATCTAGGAAAATTAAATATAACAGTGAGAACTTTCAAATCTCCATACACTGTCTAGCCCTTCATATACAGCACTTTGTCTAGCAATGCGCTAATAAAATTTCAGGCAAGAATTAGAAGGCTTGGAAGTGAATACTTTAACTCATCTATACAGGCCCATGAATTAACACATCAGATACCTCCATCTTCATTTCTAAAAGTCCTTATTGGGTAGATAAACTGTCAGCAATACAGATTTTCAAATGATTTTAAATAATTTTTTAAATTATTTTAAAATTTCTTAAAATGGGGTTTTTTCTCATTTTAAGAAGATACGAGTGTCACCACTCCCAGAAGCTGGCTCTGGTGAGGCAATGCCTTGCTGGGAGGGAAGAAAAGACCTTTCTCGGGAAATTCACACGAGAGTGCAGGAGCACTACACGTGTATGCACACAATTAGGGCCAGAAATTAGTTCAAGGAGGCATGAAAACCCCACAACATACAGCTGCTGGGTCCTACTGTCATCTCACTGAAATTGCTATTTGCATAAATAGCTTTAATATCTTGTGAAAGGTAGGCAAGTCCAATAACTGCAGTCATTTTTAACCAGAAGCATTTCAGCAGTGTGTGCTTCAGAAAGGTAGAAGATCTCTGCCTGTCCCAAAGCATATGCCATGGGATTTCACTTATCCATTATCAGACACAGCTGGTCCAGAACCATGTGTTTGTTCAGCAATCAAAACCCTCCTCATTGTCACAGTACCTGGGAAACTAAAATACACAAATTATTTTCCAACTTGTTTGTTAATGTTTAATTTATCCCTCTGAACACCTCTGAGAAGCCTCCAGAAATGAAGTAACAAAGTTAGAGAAGGAAGACCTAGAGAAGATTTTACCCCTCATGCATTTTATGGGTTATGGGGTTGCAGCTCTGTAATGAGGATATATTCTGCCCTCTTAAATCAAGATTTGCTGCTCTAATATATCAAAAATGTGGAAGAACAGGATGCATAAAGCCAACAGAGTTAAACGTTATTTGCAGAACTTTGTTAATAAAAATGTCAACAGTATTTAGAATAGAAGATTAGACTTGATAGTTCAGAACTCCTGAAACTTCTCACAGCTTTTCCATTTGGACATTTTATTTGCACTTTGCATCCAAAACAAAGTGCAGTATCCATATGGACGCTTGAGTCAGCCTAAGTCACTGCATTTCTAATTAATTTTAAAAAGACATTTAAACACTTCACAGATTTCTCCTGGGAACCCATGGGCCAAATAATAGGCTCAGAAGGGGATGCTGAAAAGACCTTCACCCCAGCAGTTCTGGGAGCATCATCCTGCAAGGTTTCTCCAAGATGACAAGGTCACCAGGTTAAGTGCACCAGGCTTTTCTGGTGTTTGGCTCCAGGATTCTGCTGACTTTGCTCTTCATGCTGAGGAATCCTTCAGACCTGTATAATGGGTTGTCAGCTTTCTGCTTCACCAGCCAGTCCCACGTTCATTCCTCATGCAAATTGGTGCAACCTCCAGCAGAAATTACAATGCCAAAGCATTCACAGAGCTCAGTACAAAAACACCAGTCAGGAGCTACTCATGATTTTGAAGCATCCCAGTTTCTGACAAGCTAGTTTGAGTTTACACAGTATTGAACAAAACATTAAACATTCTGCCCTTGGGTCTGTTACGTCAGAAGCAAACACAGATGTGAACACTGTGATACACCTCTGCATTTCTCCTGACAGCTCATGTTTTGGGTTCCTTATCTGAAGCAGTAATCAGTTCTCAATGAACTCCCTCCTCCTGTTTGTGAGAAAAATGCACATGTAACAAGCCTGGATCCCACTGGTCACACAGGATTATTTCAAGAGTTTGCATTATAATTCCTTCTGAACTGTTTGTCCAGGTGAGTTGAACAGTCTTAGTTCATTTTGTCATTCCTATTTTATTCTCCAAATGTAGGCAATGTACTGCCTAAATCTGTCCTGAAACTCCAATCAGCAATTACCTTGGAAAAACCTTGAAAACCAGCATCTACATTAATTCTTCTTCTTCTCCTTATTTTAAACACAAATAATTAGGAAGATTAGCGAAAGTAGACTGAGAGACACTTTCTATATATTTATGATAGACTCTTTTAAAGACTTACATACTTTTATTTTCTACCTTGTCACACCAAAGTTGTGACCCAGGCTTTCTGAAATGCATTTTCCATACCTGCTCCTACACAACTGCACTAACACAAACCTTCTGCACTTTCCTGCCTACAGGAATATGCAACAGGGAAATTCCAACATGCATATGCATAAGTTAACACTCAGCTGGAAATCCAAAATAATTTAAAGAACTGCCGTTTTTTGTGTATTCAAATTTTTCCTGAAATTTTAACACATAAATGAGAAAAGCAACACTGCCCCCAGAAGCAGCCAAAGCTCCCAGTGCCAAGAATCTCTGAGCAACTGTCCCAGCTGGCCCTGACAATGTGGCCCAGAGCAAACCCTCCACATCTCCATGCTAAGGAGCTCCTTGCCCAAAATACTGCTCCAGTATTTTTAAGTCTCTCACAGGAGTATTATGAAGATTAATTAAGGTCTGAGCAGTGCTTTGAAGATCAAAACTGCTATGCTGTTATTTATTATTAAAGAACAACAAAGCGCATTCTTGTTGTCTGTAATTCAACTTCAGAGAAAACAGTGGACGAGCACATGTTCAAGTGCATAAATTAATTCTCCCTGCCCCAACAAGCTGTGATTTGTATAACTGCATTTTTAGCCACCAAAACCCCATCAGAAAGTCTGCACTCATCCCTTTGAAATATTTTAAAGGCCTGAAGGAATATAACCAATACAGTTTGTCTTCTGATTCTTTTCCAGGATAAGCTTTTCCTATCAGATATTTCTGCCTCAGTTCAGCAATGCCTTTTATCCTATCAGGAGCCCTTGGATTAACATTAGACATATACTAAAGTGCTTTGCTAAATCAGCTCAACACCTATTCTGGATGGTTGCATTCAAAAAGAGGAGTGAGATGGACACTATGGCAGTATGGCAGGAGGCAGGACAGCAGGGTGGGTAATTTTTTTTTTTTTTTTTTTTGGAGGGGGAGGAAATCACAAGTATTTTGGAGCTCTCCTTTATTCACAGGTTTTTCCATCAGAAAATAACTAATCTCCTTTATAGATTAGTATTTCACAATCAAAGTATTTCACATAAAATATCCACTGCTGAAAAATACATAGAAATACTCCATTGCAAGGTGCGTGACTAATTTACACTTCCTTCAAATGCATGCACAGATACAATTTGAAAATATTTACTAGAAATGCTCCCATATTTCAACTATAGCTGTATCCTTAAAACACGGGATCACATGTATTTTGGTAGAATGTCCACAAAAAAACCCACAAATGTTAATATTATGAAAAATTTTAAAAACAGAATTAAAAGTTGTGAATTACTACTCTCAAGCCTTGCCACCACAGCCCTGTATTCCTGGTCTTATTCACACAGCTCCAGCAAGTCAAGTTCTAAACCAGCCCAGCACTGGGCTGCAGCAGTGCAAATATTTAAAGCAAACAAGGATAGGAGCTGTTGGACCGCGAGGGTGGTGAGCAGAACACTGGTGTAACTGGGCAGCTCCTGCCATCCTTCCACTGCACAGACACTGCTGAGAAGGGTCCAGCGTCTGCAGGATGCTGAGCACCTCCCCAGTGTGTCAGCCCTCATCACCTATCACAGGAAATACTTACATTTCACTGGATTACTTTTGGCTCTCTTCCCATTACCTTAGTCTGCACTCCAATTCTGCAGCACATTCTTATTAACAACAAGGATACCAGATTGTGAACTTCTGTACTTTTTCAACTGCTTTCAGGAGCAAGTTGAGTTATATTTAGCAGCCATATGGCATCCCTCCTCCACACGTTTGCTAGAGATAAGAACTGACAAATAACAAACAAATTAAGTTTTCTAAAACACCGATCTATATGTTTTCATTTCCAGTTTTAATCGTAGATGTTAACTGAGGTTTAACTGTTAACCCTGGCATTTGCCAAACAGGAAATGCAAAGAGTACCTCTAGCAAAGGATGCAATCACAGAACTAAGTTTTCTTGCAATCTATGTGAAACTGTCAAGAAAGCTCCTAGCTGCACTCCAGACAGTTACATTCTTCTTAAATTAATACAATATGGGAACATAACTAAATAGCCACGGGCGTACTGGCTTCCTTATGCAATTGGCAATTGTTCTGTGTACGGATGACTGAACGTAGGTTACTTGAGCAGCTCAAGCTGTTCCATATCTTAACAGGGGAGAAAGTCAAGAGCACAGTGACAACCAATTCATATCCCATAAAGAACTTCAAAGACAAGGGCAATCACCACACAGTTTTGCCATGCTCCTGGGAACCAGGTTTACAAAGCTGAATTTCCCCACAGCCCAGCTTAATTTTAGAGAAACTGCAGCCAGAGGTTAGAAAGAGATCAACAGTTTTAAGAACTAAGACAAGACATTTGAGAGCTGCTGTCATTCAGGACAGCTGAAAAGGCAGGCTGAACAGATGACAAGGATCTACAACAGCCTCACCCTGAGTGCCACCCCATGTGTGCATCCCTCAGGGAAAAGGAAAAAGGGGTGAAGGACTGGAGGCCACTGATAATTTGAAAGAAATTGATTTTTTTTTCCTCTCTAGCAGCAAGAGGAATCACTGCTTAAAATACTTATCTGTCAGCCAAATCATACCAAATAGCTAACTCCTCTTTCTGGTATCTGGAGCTTTCCCAACTCCTTCTGTGCTTTTCTGGGAAGAAGGTATGCAGGGAACCCCCCAAGAAAAGCTCTCACTCAGGTGGCTGCAGCCACAAACATCACCTGGCTGCAAACTGGTGTGACGCTTCCTCTCCAAGGGTGACTGCACAAAGACAACTAGATTCCAGGTCTCATTCCATGCCTCCACTTGTTTTGCACTTAATTCAATTCCTAAGGGGCAAACCCAGCTTCTCCCTTCTGTCCGGAACTGCAGAGCAGCACAAAGTGTATTTCTCCAGCAGGGGAAAGAGGGACAGACACGCACATTTCACGCATGCCTGAGCACACTTATGAGCTGCATGTCCAGGATGAGAAATATAAATGAACAACTCTGTTCCTTCCAGCTGGTGTGTTATGTTCACTACTCAAGGAAAAATAAGAAACTCTCAATACTGTGGTTTCTCTCCCTCTGCACAAAGCAATTTGGAGAATCTGCTCATCCAGTGCAGCCCATCCTCTGCTTAAGCCTTTTAAAATTAATGAAGGTGAATGATAAGGCACAAATCGCTGCCTGCAGCAGAACCTTCACGCCGGACAGCCCACGGGAGACCCAATGTGCCAGTCAACACATTTTGCAAAGAAGTAACAATTTCTTCAGAACACTGATAATTCCCTACCATCTTCCTTGCGGAGACAGCTACCAGTGAAATGAAAAATAATTGTGAAGTCAGAACAACACCAGGAAGCAGGGGAAACAAATTGCTTCACACGCCAGAATCTCTAGCGCAGAACATTTGAGAGAGAACAAAATGTTTAAAGATGCAATCAATCATTAAGATTTCTCCCAGAAAAAGAGAGCACACACACTCATTTGTTCAAAGCTTGCCTTGGTGAAAAAAAAGGTAAGAATAACCATCCCAGCATGCTTGATTATCAAATCAGAGCTCGGTGGGAAGAATAAGTAAGGGAGTCTTCCAATTAACCAACTTTTTTTTTTTTTGCTTTAAATGCAGTCATTGAACACTGCTGGAGAAAGTTGTCGGGAAAAGCAAATCCCTGGTCTTCTGGCAGTTTTTCCCATTCCTGAACAATTCCTCCTTCAGATGCACAGCCACAAGGGTTCAAAGGTCCCTGCAGCCTTTGTTCTCAGTTCCAGAGTGGTTACAAACAAACTTTTGTTCCTGTTTCTTCAATGAAATAAGCTGCAGCAGTTACCAATGACTGAACTTTACGTCTGAAGCTTGCCTTGTGCATCGTGCAACAGGATGACTATGGAATGTCATTTACACTTCCAAAAATAAGTTATCAGAACTTTTGCTGAAATAAAAATCAAGTACTCCTTACTGACTCAACCTCCACTGGACATATTACACCTCTGCAGATTCCTAGAAGCGAGGAAGGAGCAACACATTCTGGTTTACAGATTGTGCCAAAGAATTCTTTTTGGTTTACCTGAACATTTATAGCTATTGCTCATTCATTTGTGAGTTTTACAAAAAAACTACATTTTGTATTTTAGTACAAAAGTGGTATCATCATCCATACATTATAAATACACATATATAATCATTAACAGCAAATCATGATACCCAAACAGCGATTTTCATTTCTATCCCAGACAGACTGTAAGGGATAAGACGATAATCATAAGGGCAAGTTATGGAAAGCAGCTACTGAAATGTATTCATAGTCCATGAAAAGTTGATATGCAAATTGTTGATAAAATTCGTAAAGATTCCACCACATTGTATCTGTTGCTATGTAAATTTGGGGGAAAGAACAAGCAAGGTGCATTATCGAGCAAGATAATAGTCTTTTTGAAGTCAAAATAAATTTTAAAAACTACTGAAATCACCCTGTTAAAAGACTGATTGTTCCCAGCAGGCGGGAGCTGACTCTAGAGATGCTTCTTGTAAAACACAAACACAAAAGGCCTGGCACAAGACTGCTATTATGAAATCTAATGAAGACATTCATGAATCATAACAAGGAGGAAAAGGGTAAATATCAGCAAACACTCAAAGACTCTTGCAGCAATTAAAATTGTGCACAAACAGGGTTGTCCAGCTACATTCTTCATAACAGCCACACTTACGCCTTAGTGAAGTCTTTAAGAATATGGCCAAATTATAACATTTAGATTTGGAAAACTTCTTCGTTTTATGCTGGCACCAAAAAAACAAACTGTTTTCAAAACACCAAGCACTGCATTATCTCTTTTTCCCTAGAGAACTCGCAGACACCTAGAGCATCCTGAGTACCGAGGCCAGAAAGTTCATGGCCCAAATGCCAGGAAACATTGTTACTGAAATTAAAGAGGGGAAAAAAAGCACAACTTAACTTTAATATCTTAATAGAAATGTTTTTAGTCAGTAATAAATATCTCTCAGATAACAAAATACACAGAGAATTAAATATGTCTTTCTGTAAGAAACAAGAATTTTCAAACTACACATAACCTAACACCTTGCCATCAAAGATATTTTTGGGAAAACTGATTTTCTCTATCTCCCAGAAAGGGATGACAAAGCTTATGAAAACCACCTTTCATCCACGTATCTTAAAAGCAATTCACCCATTGGAAGAGCTGCCACCAGAAGACCTAAGGCCACAACTGTGGCTCACCAATTGTCCCTCCATGCAACAAAAAACCGCAAGGATATTTAAGCATTTAATTTTATCCTGAAATCCGTAAGAAGCCAGGCTCCAAAGTGCTTGCAGTCCTGGTGTAAAGAATTGATGGTGGAAATTGGAGAAACTCCAGTTCCTCTCTGATTCTTAATGAGTTATAATGGATACACTAAAAATCAATGTATTCTACCCACAAACAGCAGTACCGAGATGAGGGCAGGCAAAAGCCCCAGGCGCACCAGGGACGGGATGGAGGGGCAGCATTTGCAGCTTCTTCATCAGAAAAAGTAACTGAGATGACCAAGAGGGTGAATGATTCATTGATCAGTAACAGATACACAGCTATTGCTTCAACCACTGACCTCAGAGCATGTCAGGACACAATCAAAATGTTGCAACATAGCTACTGAAACAAGACTGAAAGACAATAAAGGTGCCTACGACAACTATTTTAAAAAGTGGAGATATATTTTATTTTCTAAACTATGGGTTAAAAGCTGCTGAGCCATATTCTCATAGAACATTAAGAGATGACACTATGAACTCCAGAACTACATATGTGTAACCTAAGCACAGAGTAAGAACATCCACTGAATGGTAACTTCAGAGTCAATCATCACCTGACAATACTAAATACATTTAAATCGTGAGCATGATGAGAGTTAACACTGGGTTTAATCATAAAGCAAGACAATAGCATGAGGAAGCACATTTACCAACCTGATTACAGAAAACCTGGTAGCATTGGTTTATCAGCTTAACCAATCAGCAGGTAATTAACTGTGCATTTAACAACTAGGTAGTAAAGTTTCTTCCCAGGGAAAATCAGATTGGAAAAGTCAACATCAGCTTAAACACGATTAACTTCCTGTTCCACTGCTGGCAAAGCAAATCCAATTTACTAAATAGTTTAAAGGGCGGTTTTTAATTATTTTGCACACTTCCAAAGAATCCAACACTACACACAAATATGGATAAGCGGATCTACTGCAGTGAGCGCAGACCTCAGAACCACAAAACACCACTGAAATAAACACCCAGAGACTTCTTAACATGCTTAACAGCCCCAGCACTTTGCACTGCAGAAATCCCATATATTATTTGGGACATTATACAAGACAGAGGTCACAAACAGCTACAATTTCCTGTTCTGGGTAACAAAATCATAACTTGGAGCATCTCCTTCAGACTTCTCCAGTACCTCATATTTCTAAAGCAATCTTGAAAAACCAATATACAACAAGGAAATCTTGTGAGATTTACATCTTTTACCTGGTTTCCAGTGGCACACACACCTCCCTAGGAACATGCACAAACTACTCAATAATCTATACATATCTAAAATCTTTAGCACTGCAGGAATTGAGGGCTCGTAGACAGTGTGGGAGAAACACAGCAAGGCACACACAGAAACAGAGCAAGGATTCAAATGAGCAACTCAGTTTTGCTGCCTTCCTACACTTCTTACCCATCACAGTAATTAAAAATTGAAAACTGAAGTTTTCCAACTTTAATTCAGCAGCAAAGATAACAACTTTTCAGCTACAACACGGATTTACAAAAATTAAATCTAAGTAAAGCAAACAAAAACTCTCAAAATTAATATTGAAGAGGAACAGTTTCAGCCAAACCGGGTTAGAATTGCTAAATTACTCGTGACCCGAAGCATCACATCCTCGGGTTATGCGATTCTCCAAATTCTGGTTGGCTGGAAATCCTAATCTGCACAACAATAAGTACAAAAAATGGCTTCTCTTTAGTGTCCTCGATGTGCACACCCCTCCTCTCCAACAGCTCTCAGCCAGCCTGCTCAAAGGATTAGCATAAGAATAGAAATCACCGGGAAATGACATGCTCCGACTGCCCAGAGTTGTTGACCTGCCTCACTCCAAATATCAAAATAACTGATTTTTTTCAAGGAAAGCTGTTATGGACTTTAAAAGTTGATAAACACTGCAATCTGTTTCTCTTTTATTGTAATATCAGATATCACAAGAGCCGAACAGAAACGCAGAACTATCTCCACTGTTGGAAGCACAGACTCACAACGTGCTCAAGTTCAAATTCCTGCACGAGTCTGGTGGGAACAACAGCTCGGTCAGGATCCTTCTCAGCTTGGACCTACCTGGCCCATCATCAAATCCATACAAGCAGCAAGTTCATCAGCCTTGCAGGAATACGGCACAGCTGCTGCACAGCGAAGGCTGAATCCAGATCCAGGAGCTGCAGCTGAGGAGCACACGTGGGAGAGGACCTGGCCCTGTGGACACCACACCTGGCGGAGGCCACCCGTGCTCACAGTCCCACAGGACCAATTTGGTTCTGCAGCCAAAATTTACAAATTTACCTACATTTTCTTCCCTTTTTGTCCTTACCCTGGCACCAGGAGAGACAATTGCTCTTGCCTTGGTCACAGCCACTGGAATCAGAACTACTGGGAAGGTAAGAATATTTTGAGGAAATGCAAATGAAAATAATCCCCCAGTTCATGAAAAAGCCAACATGTTCCTCTTACTGGTGGAGAGCAGTTCACAAATGCCAAGGGAACCCAACTCAATTCTTCTCTCCTACAAAAACTATTCTAGCCATAATAAAATATGAAAAACATAATTTATTTTTGGAAATATCGACATAGGGATCCCGCAAAACACACTGAGCTTTTGTACAAATATATTACAGTATTTGACGTGTTTGTTTTGAAATGGGGGAACTTGACTGGAATCATCCCCATAATGTGGTCTGACACTTCATGCAAAACAATGCACTCAGACAGCAAAATGACATTTCCTTTTCAGAAGTTCACAAAAGAACCAGAAGCCCAGGGGGAAAATGGCCAAAGTAGCACTATTCCCCTTTTTTGCTGGATTTCCTCCACTCCCTCTGGTATCTTCTCTCCAGCCAGTAAGTCACCACTGCAGTCATCCCCCTTAAATTGAACACGATGATCATCATTACCCTCGTTTTGCACTACAGAAAACAGATTGTTAAGGGCTGTGATCCTGATATTTCACAACCCAACAGCAGCAAGTGATACAAAACCACTGCAACATCCAGCTACAAACTGGACACAAAACCCAAAAACAAAAGCAGCTCCCTGATATTTCTGCTATCTTGCCTCAGATGAATTTGTCGCGTTTCTGAAGAAACAAAGAGCACTTCAAAAAAACAAACCCCAGATTAAGACCACAAGCTGAAAGACTGGCTAATAATTTGCTTCTGGCAATGAACTAATATTTCTTCTGTACATCATACATGGCATTAATACCACAGTAACACTTTCAGTTCTGTTTCCCTAAGTAACAGGTTTTGCATTTTGCCAGACTGACCCCATTTTCCCCCACTTTATTATCTCTATCACCATATGCTCTCAAATGACTAGAATTTCAATTCTTGCAGCTGGCTCCAATGTGTTCAAACACTACAAACCCATCAGCTCCACATGCACACATCCTGGTAAGGCTCCGATAAGTTTCATGAAAACAAACCAGTCCGAACACAAGAACTAATTACTGCTCTTTTATCATGAAGAATATATAATATTTTACTTACCAGTCAAAATAAATTGCTCACTCAAGGCTAACCTGATTATAGAAAGAAAAGACAACTGTACAGTGGGAAAGAAACGGCACATTCTCAATAAGCACATGCAGGATATTTGTCCCTTTTCTGCAGAAGCTCCAACCTTAAACACCTGAAATAGATTTTAAGAGTCCTGGAAACCAACTCATTCAGTTAATCTCAAAGAAGAGTGTCTGGTCACCTTTGGATTACACACTTAAAGCTGTTTCTTGAAATTAAATGGCATATTTTAAGCTTCTACCTTGTTGCCTTTCCACCTATTCCTCTCAATTGCATTCTTCCCAGTGCCAAGACCAACCAACACAACAAACTGGGCGCCCACGGAGGCTGTCCAAGCCTCTGTCCAAAGTGCTGTTTTCTGCACAATCTCACGTGGAAAGGACAGAGAACGAACAAAAACTGACTAGTTCCCATCACCTTCAAACAATCCAGCAGCCCTCAATAGGTCTGGAGCAGCCGTTTGCCACAGAAGATAGATTTCCAAGAGAGAACAAGATGGGACACACGGTTTGCAGAAAAAACTGCACCATAGGTTGAGTACACACGTGTGAATTTCAAAGGTTCATTTACCTTCTTCCCAAGCTGCCATTGCTCACTCAGAGCCCAGAAGTGTCATGGATCCTTCCCTATAAACCTCACTCCGGCATCCACCGCTCGCCTCCTTCTGTAACTGGGCGGGAAGCTCACCGAGATGGTTTGGATGAACCACCTCCGCGAGCACACGCAGCACCTGTTGGGCGCTGCTCACACCGTCCCTGCTGAGAGCCGTCCCCGGACACGAACCCTGCGTGCCCGCAGCAGCCGCACAAAGGGCAGCAGGACAATGGAGCCGGCACAAAGCCGCGTCCCCACGCGGGGATGGCACGCATGGGCTGAAATGCCCATTGTCCCTCCTTGACAGTGATTGTTCCCCGGCCACAGGAGAATTAGCCCACCTGGGAGACCCCCAGCGACACGGACGGAGCTCCAGGGCCGGGAAAGGGGAGGGAGCGGGGGAGCCCCGGGACGAACAAAACCTCGCCACGACAAACCCACGAATGCTTTTATTCGGGGTTTTTTCCTTTTTCTCTCCCGCCCATGGCGGCAGCGGCCGCGGCGCGCGCCCCATCACCCACCCCAGCGCCGCCCTCACGACCTGCAGGGCGCTGTCGCGACACTATCGCGACCGCCGGTGCTGTGCCGACCTGTCCCCTCAGCCCTTCCCTCTGCTGGCCGCGCTCACCTCGCTCCGCCGCTGCGGGGCCGCGCCCCGACCGCCGCTCAGCAGCCCCGTCCCGCCGCCCGCAGCGCCATGGCCGCGGCCGCCGCAGGTAAGGAGGAGCCGCCAGGAAGGGGCCGCTAAGGGCCCGGCGAGGGGGATCCGCGTCCGGCACACGCCCCCCGCTCAGGCACAGGCGGCGGGGCCCATGCGCGCTGCTGCTGCCGCCGGCTCCGCCCCGACGCCGGGAAGGGCGGGCGTGAGGCGGCGGCTGAGGGAGGGAAAAAGAGATGCAGAGAGGGATAGGTGGATGAAGGGAGGGATGACGGGGCCGAAGGATGGCGCCGTGTCGGGGTGGTCGTGAGGAGGGCACGGAGGAGGGAGTTCAGCATGCCGGCTCGGGCTGGCAGGGCCCTTCTCCCACTCCCTAGCAGGAGGCTGTAGCCTGAGCGTCGGGCTCTGCCCCCAAGGAAAACGAGAGGATGAGAGTACATAGGCTTAACCTGCACCAGAGGAGGTTTAGGTCCGGCATCAGGAAGAATTTCTTCACAGAAAGGATGATTAGATGTTGGAAGGGGCTGCCCAGGGAGGTGGTGGAGTCCCTGTTCCTGGTGCTGTCCAAGGAATGACTGGAAGCAGCACTCAGCTGGGCTGGGTAACAAGGTAGGGATCGGTCACAGGGTGGACTCCATGGTCTCAGAGGTCTTTTCCAACCGAAATTACTCTGGGATTCTGGGACCAAAGCCACCTGCTGGTACTGCTGGTAATGGCAAGGTGTGGGTCTGGGCAAAGGGAAATGTTTTCTCCTCAGTGTGGGAAAGCACTGTCTGGTGTGGCTGGTTTGGGGCCTGGAGAAGAGGGGGCTGGTGTGAGAGTTGAGTGGGACTGTGAAGGTTCTGGGATTATTTCACAGAATCCCATGATGGCTGAGGCTGGAGGGGATGCAGAGGGTCATCAGGTCCTAGGTCCCCTCTCCAGAAGGGCCATCCCAGAGTACAGGGCACAGAATTGTGTCCAGTGGGTTCTGGAATATCTCCAGTGAGGGACACTCCACACCCTCTCTGGCCAGTCTGTTCAGTGCTTGATGACTGCACAGGGCAGAAGTTCTTCCTCATGGTCAGCTGGAACTTCCTGTGCATGAGTTCCTGCCTGTTCCTCTTGTGTGTTGCTGGTACCATGGAGCAGAGCCTGGTCCATCTTCTTAGCACCCCCTCTTTATATATTTATACACATTGATGAGGTATATTTGGGATTCAGGGATGTGTGAGGTGCTGGAGCTGATCCAGAGGCAGGAGAAGGGATGGAGCTTTGGGGCCTGCAGTGATTCTGTAAGGCTGTAGTGGGGCCAGGGCTGCTCCTGTCACAGGATGGTGGGGTTGGAAGGGACCTCTGGAGATTATCTGGGCCAACCCCCCCCACCAAGACAGGATCACCTGGAGCAAGTGATACAGGAACATGCCCAGGATGGGTTTTGAATGTCTGAGTATGCAGAAACTCCCCAAAGATGTCCTGAAGTTTGTTTGTGTGGTTTTTACTGTGTCTAAGGCATACACCCCATCTGAAGGGAGGGGTCCCAGCCAGCAGGGATGTACCGGGTAGCTGCCTGTGCCACAGCCCTCCCACCTCACTGTGCAAGTGCAAGACCAAGAAAGGTGTTTTATTGCAGTCACATGCAGACATGTTTATCTGTGGACAGGCCATTTGCACACCCTGTTCACAGTGCAAAACTTTCCCCTCTAGTTGAGCTTCGAATTTATTAAACCAGTATGGGACAGTGTTGCTTTATCAGTAAAAGTTAATTCGCACTTTTAAGTGAGATTTAAGTATTAACCACAAACTCCTTCCTCCATGTAAGTGCCTCTGTTAATGCAAGGACTTGCTGTGCTTTAGTAGAGGATCTTTTGGATAGAGCCATTACCTGCGTGTTGTGTTTCGATGGCTGAGCCTAAACCGCTTCATAGTGTGCTTTATGTGCTTTACTGTTTCATTAGCATGGCCCGGAACACAGGACTCGATCTTGCTGTCAGTAGGAGGTATGGAAACCCCTCCCTGATAATTACGGCATTTGGTGACCGCAGAGCTTACAAGTCTGATTGCTGGTGTTGTTTACTCCTCCAGCAGCGGCACTGCAAGGCAGTTAACCTGGGAGCACTCCTTGCCTTTGGCCAGGGCCCAGGGCCACAGGGCGAGGAACACGGAGCGGGGGTGTGGCATTCACAGAGAGCTAGTGGGGGGGGAGGCTGTGCCTGGGCTTAGCCACATTTGCATTGCAAAAGGAAATATGAAATGACCCAGTTGATACGTTTTCAGAAATGTTCTAAATGAAAGACATAATTGAAACTGTTCTGCAAGCTGGATTTGATGTATTCTGGTTTTCATTCCATCTGTGCAACACTGTAAAGGAAGTATATAATCTACATTAGGGCTGTGGTGATACCAGCTACCCAGAGTGTTTGGATAAATGATACCACTGTTTGCTAATGTACTGGGTGACCAAGAAAGGCAAGCCTAGGCATGCAGAAATTCCAAATTGTGAGTTTTAATTTAAAGGATTTGAAGAATTTCTAGTTGTTGTGATGAAACTTTTCAGAGCCTATTGTGAATAACTCATGGTAACTGTAAATGTGCAGAGTCTGGAACAATAGCTGTGAGACGTCAGCATATGCTGTGCCAGATGCCTACAAACAAAACTGGAGTTAAGAACATTGGTGGGGCTGGGGCTCCACGGATAAGGAGACAGCAAATGATGAAGATGTTGCACATTAGTCCCTAAAACAGCAAAGAGCATAATTATGTGGGCTAATAAACAAAAAAGGTGGCAGAAAATGTACAAATTACAGTGATGACAAGGCAAAATGATGTGATGTATTGTGCTGTCTGCAACTCCAGTCCTGTCAAACCTGACAAGTGAATTAGGATGAGGCAGGATAGTCCCTGCATGGCCCACTGCTGATAAACCCCAGGGTGCCAGAAGCGATTTGTTGGCTCTGTATTTAGGAGAGTGAAGATTCAGTAACATGCAAGGAGGTGATCCCTATCTCTCCATCCCTGATATGGGTGACTTTGAAATTCCTGGAGGAAAGATACCCGGAGCATCCCCAAGAAACTGTGCCTTTCTCACTGTAATAGATGCCATCATATCTCACTTTTGTGTTTTTGCCTCTTGATGATTTTGACTGGCTGTTGCTGCATGATGTTTGCAAGGCCTGTTTGTTGCTCTTCCCGAGCAGAGCATTTTTCATTATTCCTCCCTAACTGAAAACAAATGGTGGGCTGCATGTGGGAATGTGGCTTGGGAAAACTGGAGATCAAAGAAAGGTCTTGACTCAGTGCTGAGGATCGTGCATGAATTTCCCTTTAACTGCCTTCCATCAAGCTGTGCCTTGTGATTTGAATCTCACTGCCTTCAGATCTGTGTCTGAACATTTTGCTTAAAAAGATAAATAAATAAGGGGAGAATGTTTACCTCTCCCCTTCTCAAACTTTCTGTTTCTTGTCTCCGTGTTGCTAATTTTCTGGAAAACTGTAATGGCTCTTGGGGATGCCAGGAAATGCTTCACCAGCACAGAGCCCTGATATCCAGCTCTGCCAAACAGGAAAGGACTGTGCTGAACTGCTTCAGCCCTTGCCAGTTATAGGTTGCTGCTGTGCGTCCACAGGGCCTGTCTGCCCTTTCCATGGATCTGAAAGTCACTTGGTCCTCTTCACCTCATCTGCAAGTTAGCCAGGGCATCCAGGGAAAAAAACTTCCCCAGGAGATGAGAGGAAGGGTCAGCTGGCAGTTCCTCCAGGTCTGATTTCTTGGTTTCAGCTTTTAAAAACTAGTCCATATCTATTTGTTGGCAAGGGTACCAATTTTTTTTTTTTATCATGAGTGAGGATTTTTGATCCACATGGTTTTCTTTTTTGTGCTATAGTATTTTTTTTGTTTGTTTTTTGTTGGTGGTTTTTTGTTTGTTTGTTTGTTTTGGTTTGGTTTTTTTTTTTTTTTTTTTCCACTGAGTAAGAAGATGAGAGAAACTGAAAGGGATTTTGCCTACCTTGGAATTGTTGGGTTTTTGCAAGTGGCTTTTTCGCCTGGGAATGTCAATGGCAAGATGCCTTAGCTGAGAGAAGCCCTAGAGAGCAGCTCTGTGCTAGCTGGTACAGAATTTGGTTCTGTTTTCCATCAGCTGGCCTGGCTGTGCTTTGAGATGTTGATGTGAGATAACTGTAACTTTCCTTCCTTCACTTCATGTTTTTCTTCTTTTAAATATTTTTTTGAGTGAAATGATAAATATTTAAGAAATCAGTTGCATTTGGAGACTTCTTCTGAGCTTTGTATGTTTGTTCTGAGAAGATGCTGATGCCAAACAGTACTAGACTCTGTTTACAAAATAAACTGGGACCACAAGGAAGACATGTGAAAGATGTGTTTCTATTCCTGAAAGCTGCTTTGCATTTCTGTAGCACCTTTCCTCCCAGTGTTTCAGGGCACAGCACGAGCATTAGTCATGGCTCATGCCAGAATTGGGAGATGAGTGAGGCAATTCCTGTCACCCTTCAGAGGATGAGTCTTGGGGATATGAATAACCCAGGGAGAAAGGCAAGTCCTTTCTGGAGCAGAGTTGTGGCAGCTTGTGCTAGGGCTGGTGAATTTGGGCTGGGGCTCCAAGATGATCTCTGCAGAGACATGGGCTGGGGCTCCAAGATAATCTCTGCAGAGACATGGGCTGGGGCTCCAAGATGATCTCTGCAGAGACATGAGCTGGCTTATCAGAATCCTTACAGTGGTTTTGCCATCAAGAAAAAAGCATGAGCATAAAAATATGACTATTTTCATTAACTTCCGTTTTGAGCTAATCTTCATTCCTGCTGGAAAAGCAAGTAATTCAGTTAGGATTGGGATATTAAGTGTGAAACCTTGCCTCTCTTGAAGCCACCAGGCACATTGCTGTTGACAACTGAAGTCAGATTCTTTCCCAAAAGTTGATATTAATGATAAGACCAAGAGATTTCATCCAAGTAACTTCAGTAGCAAATTTGGCATGTTTGAGAGGACTCTGCGGGATGAGAGATAAAGGCTCTACTCATTTACCAATATTCCAACTCATGTTTTCAGATAATAAATATATCTTTTCCTGGCAATGGGTGTATTGACTCTGGCTCATTGCTCAGCTGGTCACTCTGTTGTGACAGGTTGTGCTCCATTCCCCAGTGCTTTGTTTTCAGACATCTCAACTCACAGTCATCAGATACAGTAGATTCTTTTTCCCTGCCGTATTTTATCGTTAGAATATTAGTTTTTAAAGATGAAAATCCCCCTGACTCCTGCAGCATATCTATATAGTTAAAGCTGCTCATCCTTTGGAAAGGAAAGGGTGTGGTGTTCACAAAATGAGAGCTATCAGTCTGTGACTGGTTTTTGTACCTTCTACACCCAGGGACTGAGCCATGAGTACTTGTCACTGGTAATGCCACAGCTTGTTGCTGTTGCATGACGTTTTCTAAAAGCAGTGATAAACAGGAAGATAGCTAAACAATGGGCATGTCAGCTGTGATGGTGTGTGCCTTGTGCATGGTTAGAAACAGAGTTCAGTAACTCCAACATGATGTTCAGGATTAAAAACTCCTGGTGGGGAAGACTACCCAAGGTAAAAGACCTGCCAAATTTGAAAGCATCAAGACCCATTAGCTGGGAACATTTCTGTACACACAGAGTGCTCTGTGAATTCAAGTGACTTCTGTACTCACAAAGATAAGCATTCAGAATAACTGAGATCAGATTTTTAATGAACCATTCATTTAGACTATTTAGCAAAAAAAATTACCCTCCTCTGAGTTGGTTTGGCTGAAATAGTCACTGAATACTCAAAATGCTTGCAAACAACAGTCTAAATTTGCAATATTCTGTAGCCTTTACGCCAAGAATTTTTTCACCCTTTAAAAATTATTACTATTCTGTCAGCCCTGTGGAGAACATTGTGTTTGGTCATATGAAGCAATGAGAAAGATTAGAAATGTAACTGAATAAATTGATTTTTAAAGCCTTGAACCTCAATGTTTACAAAATACTCTTAGTATACACTCAGTCTCTGTGCATATGTAAAGTTCAGCTGTGTATAAATACAAGCAGAGCAGAATATTACTTTCTTTTCCAGCCTGTCTCTTTGATGGTCAAATCCACCCAGACGAGTGCCCAGGCTGCCGAATGGAATTCTTCCAGTTATTGGGCTTCTCCTTGCATGCAAATATGATGCTGTGTTTGGGACAGAGTAAAACTGTTCTTTTGACTGCTTGCTTTTTAATCCTTCCTTCATAGTCTCAGAAATGCTCCTGGAGCTACTCTGCCATGCACCATCCGTGAAATGAAGTGACTCGCTGGGTCAGTCACAGGCTGTTTCTCCCAGAGCAAACTTCAGGCAAGCACATTCCAGCTGGTGACCTTGGTGCACAGGGAAGTGGGGATGTGTTACAACTTGTTCACACAATCTCTCTCTTTAAGCCACTTGTGCCAAATTCGCTTGGAGGTTGGAGACTTGCAGTTCCATTGGTATAACCTGGGACAGACCCCCTCCGCCCCACTGCGGGATGGGTTTGCAGCACCAGTTTTCCAGGCAGTTGCAGGCGCTGGCGTGGGTGGAGAACTGGCACAGCTTGCTCTGGTAATGAGAACAGAAATTGAGAGGAGTTAGGGAAGCAGGGTCCTGCAAGGCTTAGCATTTATGTACCTCTGTGACTTGCTAAACAAGTGCTCAAAACCTCTGTTTAGTAACTTGAGGCTTGCTAAACAAGTGCCCAAAACCTCTGTTTAGTAACTTGAGGCTTGCTAAACAAGTGCCCAAAACCTCTGTTTAGTAACTTGACGCTTGGGTATTTTTTCTGCTGAGAGCTGACACAGGGTTTGGGAAGTAGGTGTGAATTAGGACACACTGGTGCTACACCCGGTGAAGAAAGCACTGAGAAAGAACATGAATGTAAAGCATCGTGTGATGAGTAAAGATACTGGCTGGAGGGAAATCCAGCAGAGCCCTGGAATGCATTTGGAAAAGGATATCCAAGGTACTGTGGGATGGAGATCAGATGTGCAGTGTAGACCAGCCCCTGCCTTGTTTTTACAGAGACTGATTCAGTACTGCTGCTCCCCACCATATTTTATGCAAATTCTGTTGTGTAATAATTTGTACATTTATGACTGTGTGTGGCCAGAGCTGTCTATTCCTATTCTTGTCTCTCCTGGAATTGCCTGGAGTGAGTGAATGTGGCAGATGAGCAGGCCTGAGGTTTAGCTACACAAGCTGGACAAGTATCCTGTAAGAAGTGCACTGAATCTTGCATTTTTAACCTTAGATTTTCTTCATCTCTAATAGAGAGTGGTTTAACCCCGGATGCAGGAGCTGTAACATCCAGTTGTTGAAATGATGATAATTGTGGCATTCCCTTATAACTGAATGTTGGACATGGCTTGGCTTTGAGTTGGACTGCTGTAACTCTGAGCAAGTGGGATGAAGTCTAGAGGCTCTTTAGTCTGGAAAAATTATAAGAAGTTGCAGGATGATTTAGATGGGAGCCTGAAAACATCATGGGAAGGAATCTGAGAGTGAACTGCTGAGATGGGGAGAGCTTAAAACAAAGTGATGGCTGTCAGGGTTGGAACTGGGATGAGATCTGAACTCTGCCTTCCCAGTCACACACACTAAGTTACATTCCTGCAAGAAGGGCAAGTGAAAGGAGGGGAAGTGAGGGGCTGCACAAAGCAGGTGCCAGAAATGGCCTCTGGTTCCTGCTGGCAGAAGCAGAGCTGCTCTCTGGAGCTGGGACAGACGTATGGCATTTGAGGAGCCTCCAGGAGAGCCTGACAGAGCTGTCAAGTGGGAACATGTCCCACACAGTGCAGATGCTTGGCAGGCTCTGGCTTATGGAAATTTGTGGATGGTTTTCCCCACACATGCACTTTAGACGTAGCCAGATCCAAGAGAGCTTTTTGGGGGGAGGAACTAGTGAAATGCATAACAAAGGAAAAAGCTGTTCTGTCAAGAGGGCTCACATGCAAGCAGAACAGAGCCAGACCTCATTATTTTGCTGTGTCCCAAATTTGTCTTCCATTTATTCCTTTCCTGAACTGCAACACTTCATCTGGTCATCGTGTAAGCCTGATGTGACGAGCTCACCCCTGCACTGTGGAGTTTGGGTTGGTTAATCAGCATGGGGAAATCAGTGAAACTTTTGGTGAAATCTTCAGTGAAATCTTCATCTACCTTAGAACTCAAGTGCTGAGGCAGCTCTTCTGCTGTTCTGTTGTTGTTTCAGGGAACTGATCCCACTTGTAAAGAAAGAGGGGTGATTATTTCTCAAGCTTTTGTTAATTTTTTCTTTCTTGTTAATAAATGTACTGTGAAGTTCAGGGATGGGTAGAACTTCCCAGCAGTCACAGTGAGAAAAGCCACAACTGAACCAAGTTCTTTTATTTGGCTGTGAACTTTCCAAAAGCTCAGAGTGGTTTCTTACATCAAATGCACAAACTGAGAACTCCTGTTTTTATAGACTTACAACTAAGAGCAGGATTTTTATTTTCCTACACTCAGCTCGGAGCTGGGGGAAGCCCAAGTTGATCCTGACTTCTAACAGCTGTATAATTACAATCAGCAGCAGTTGCTGCCATAAGATACTGGTGCTAAACAGGAATTAGTGTTGCATATTTATCCAGAGGATGAAAATATCTACAAATACCTATAAATATACTCAGTTATTATTAGAAGAAGTATTTAAATCTTCTAGTGCTTGGGTGTCCCAGATATCAACTGATGGAAGGGAAACCTCCTCTTGCAAATGAGTTGCTGGGTAATTTTTCACCACAAGTTTTGCTGCTTCAGGGCAGTTTTCATGGGCAGGGCACTCATTTCAGCTAAACTATTCATCTCATCTTTCACAAAACTTATTTCACAAGTGTAAATATTTGTGGCAACTTGCCCGTGTTATGTGACCTTTGCACAATGACAGGAATGCTCTGGAAGGCTGCTGATGTTTTAGGGCACATTCTTTAACAAAACTAATTAATCTAGCACTCTATCAATGGTTATTTACATATTTTATTATTTTTTTAGGAAAACTACATTTGTTAACCCAAAATACTGGGTGGTGATTTGTTTAAGCAAATAAATGGTACTGTAGGAATTTAATAATCCTTCAATAAAATGTAAGAGTCTTTTGAAGTGAGTATCACCTACTCTCAGCCCTCATAGGCTCCCTGGACCTGGCTTTGGGTCTCACAAAAGTTAACACAGAGCTATAAGCTGAAGCCTTTAGAACAGCTCAAAACTCAGTGCTTACCTTCACAACATTTATAGCAAAAACCTACTGAATTACTTAGTAATGATCTAAAACTTCACCCTGCCTTTTGCTGAGAGTCAATTTGTAATATTGCTGCCATAAAAACCAGAAATCACACTTATTTTTAAGGGCAGGCTGGACCTCAACACATAATTCTTTTAGACTTGTATAGACATTATTTCACTTACAGTACTGCATAAAAACCTTAATCTGTAGATTAAAAAAAGGTTAAGGCTGCAAAGTTTAACCTGAATGAATGGACTAGAAGAGAGTAGATAGAAAGCTCAGGATATGAACGCTGAATTTAACAGCTCTGCAGTTTCAGGTTGATACTGAGCTGGAGAGCTTGGCTGGTACCAGGACTACAATGCTGGGAAAATTTCTGGTGTTCTGGATATTGGTATTAGCCACCCTGAAAGTCTGGAATGGGAGAGGGAAAAGTCCTGAGCACCAATCTGGACTAAATTGTGAGTTAGTAGAAAAGGTGATAAGAGGTGAGCACAAGAGATGTGGCAAAAGCAACAGAAGAGATGACACATTCCAGTTTTCTGTCCCTACAGGGCACCACAATTCCAGGGTGAGTAAAGTTCCCCTGGAGAAGACTTCTGCAGGAATTGAGCTGGAACCAGCAGATTGAGTGTTCCAGACTTGTGTGAGCCAACAGGGGCTCCTTTGTCCCTTGGGCACTGGTCGAGAATCCCAGATGAGGGGAGGAAACATCACAGAGAGCCAGAGAACTTCAGGGGCCAGAAGGGACAAGCTGAGGGAAAAAACACTGGAAGGAAGGGATAATCTGAGAGTGGCTTTGGGCAATGGGTAGGACAGAGGAAGTATGAGAAATAAGCAGGGAATTTTGCTAAAAGGTTCCTTGGCTGATTGGTTGAACTTATGCTGGAGAGAAACTGGCCTTAGGTCAAGTCTGCAGTGCTTTTATGTGATTGCTCTCCCTCTGAGCATCCCAGAATGACTGCTGGGCCAGGCATTTCGGCCTGTGGGCAGCAAACAAGAAAGGCATAAGAAATGTCCCTTCCAAGGACAGTTTCCCAATATGTCCTTTACATGCCTGTTCAGGAGTTGTGAGTCTTTTTTCCCCCTTGGCTCCTCTCTTAGGAGGTGAATAGGAAGTGCACCCACCTCCCTGTATCTGCAATTTTGTTAAAAAATGCTGCATCATCCGTTGTGGAACTTTTTTGGAACTCATTTATGATACGGAAACTCTCTGGCTGTCCTTGGAGCAGAGCCATGTGCTACCAGCCCCTTGAAAATACATGTTGAATAAATATGTAGGTCAGAAAACAGAAAGCACGTCCCAATTTATTTAGTAGATGGGAGTTTTGTTGCCTAGTGCTCTATCACTGGAGCTGCTGATCAGTTTTTGAAAGTAATACGGTAATAGCTTTGTTCTTAGCTCAGAGATTAAGGAATGTCGCCCTTTGCTTCCCAAAGGGCAGGTGCAGGTTGTATAGGGATAGAACTCAGGGGAGTGGCCTTAAGGTGGAGGAAGGCAGGCTTAGATAAGGAATTAAGAAGAAATTCTTCCCTATGAGGGTACTGAGGCCCTGGCATAGGGTGCCCAGAGAAGCTGTGGCTGCCCTATCCCTGAAAGAGACCAAGGCCAGGTTGGGCAGGGCTTGGAGCACCCTGGTATAGTGGGAGGTATCCCTGTCTGTGGCAGGGGGGGGAATGAAATAGATTTTAAGGTCCTTTCCCATCCAAACCATTCTGGGATTCTACAATTTACTGGCATTAATAAATAAAAATATCTACCAGGAGATAAGGATGAGGAGTGCCCTGAGAGAAGATTTGCTAACAAGCAGCAAAACTCTCCCTATTGTATAAATTGGCCAAACATAGACCAAAGAGCTTCTCCACAGTTAAATCAAAAAATAAGCCTGAAATCCTACTAGCAATTGTTGCCCCCAAGCCTTCATTATGGCCCTATTTTCTTCTTCATCTTCCAGCCCTGAAGGAATTGGCCAGGGAGCTCCTCCTGGCTGGCTGGTTTGTGCTGACTGTCTTCCCCAGTTGTGCTCTCTGTAGCAGCCTCACACAACACTGAGTGAAATTAAAAACATGTCTGGGGCTGACTGAATCATTCCTCATTAGCTCAGTGGGCAGCAGATTTAGGAGCTAGATTTGCAATGAACACTTATTAGATTGTGTGTCTTCTGGGGATAGCTAATTTTTTTTTAATAATCAGATTCCATGACTTAGCAGCATAATTAGCTATTAGACATATATACTCCATTCAAGAGCTGCTTTTTAATTTTTTTTAATCCTGCTTAATCTAGGAGACTTTTTTTTCTCATTTATAGGGGAGTTTTGCACAGTTCTTCTGACAAGTGGAAGATAGCCAGTGGGAATGAGACCTGTAATTAATGCATTGAATGCTCAGTGCGAGCAGAAGGCTCTCGATGAAGAAGCTCTTCTGGCTCTGTCAGGTGTCTGACAAGAGGACAAACACTGTTAGTCAGAATGGTGGTGTCTGTGATATGGTGGGGTTTACACCCTGCAAATTCATTTAATGTAAAGTATTGAGGACAGGAGGGAAAATTATGTCTTTCTCTATTCCCCTGAATTTTAAGCAGTCACATGTGCTTGATTCTGCACTTTCTCAAGGAGAGCTGATTCACTGGCTTTCTAGTAACAAAAATAAATTGAGCCCAGTGTCCTACCCCTTTTTGTAGGTGTGCATGTGTTGAGGGGGTGATGTGTTAAAATGGAGTCCAGCTGTGAGAGCCTGAACTGTGGGAGGTCCAGATTCAGCTGGGGGGTGCCAGAGACAAATTGTATGAGTGTGGTCATGTATCCTCACTGTGCTTTGGCTTGGCATCCATGAAAAGAACTTCACAGATTCTGTGGCAAAATGAGAGCCCCCTGGATGCTGTAGTATTAGGGTGTCTTGTTGGTTTGTCACAAAATGTTAAGGGTGGCGGAAGCCTGGAGTGGGGATGGGTGTCCCTTTCAATTAAGTCCTTTTATGTAATGCAACTTGGTTTATTGCTCAGGAAATATCCTTGTTTCTCAGCTCTCTGGCTACAATAGTACCTGCCATTTCTTGCCATTTACTTCAGAGGCGGTCTTCCAACTGCCTCGTGTTCTTGGATCAGATACAATCCCCTTTTATTCCTGTTGTCCTTTTGTCTTTGCTCACTTGGCTCTAAGCAATTTGTTCCCTGAACACAGGCCCAGGTTCTCCACTCTCCCATGCTGCAGCAAACCAAACACTGCTTCTGAAGCAATTAGTTAGGAAGCATTGACACAAACAAGGGGAATTAGGACTCTTGACTATTAATTTTTTCCCAAGTTTTGTCAAGGATTCTGTACTGCTTTTCCCAAATCTTCCAGTGTTAGTTCCAGGACTGAGTGTCTGCACTTTGAGTGGCGATAGCACACATTATATTTCCAGTTACCTGACCATCCTTCACTGCCTTGTAGTAACAGCACAAGCCACAACACCAGTGGAGCTGTCTGGGTCCTGCTGAACTCAGCTGGATGGCTGTCCCAAAAGACAGGTATGTCCAGATAGCCATGTTCTCAGGGCAGATAGAAACCTCACTTACTTGGTCACAAGACACTCAAAACATGGAGTGAAGACTGGGGCATTACTGATACAGAAGGGTGCAGAGTCTGCAGCAGGGCCGGCTCTTGAATCTGGAGGTGAGACCTCTGCACATGGTTTCCTAGTGGAGTTTGCCAGAAAGAAGGAAAGAAGTTACTTTTTTGATATAAAAGCTGCTTTTCTATTACCTCTTCTGATCTACAGGGAAGAGGCAAGAAATGGAAATTAATTAAGGCCTGAACAAAAATAATAACTGTCCTGAAGTCTTTGGTGTTATTTTGTTTTTATTCAGACTGAGTCCCACTCCTATTTTGTTGCTATATTCTGTGTCAAAAAGGGAAAACCTCACAAATATATTTGGGCTAAAATGCTGTTTTCACCTGCACTGTGGGACTTTAATCCTCATTAGCACTTACTTGTCCTGCAAGAGGTTTGCATTCACCCAGCAGCTCTTTCCTTGGCTTTATGGAAGATGTTGCACCACTACCTGAGTCTCAGACAAAAAAAAACAAACAAACAAAAAAAAACAACAAAAAACACCCACCAAAAAACACCACCACCAACAAAAGACCCCACAACCAACCACAAACAAAAACACACACACAAAGAGAAGTAACTCTCAAGGCCAGGTTGGATGGGGCTTGGAACAACCTAGCCTAGTGGAAGGTGTCCCTGCCCATGGCGGGGGGGGGGAACTGAGTGAGCTTTAATGTCCTTTCCAACCCAAACCATTCTGGTATCCAGTAGAAACTAATCTGATTGCTGAGATGGAGCTGTGCACAGGCTTTGCTCTTCTCTCTTGGATTATGCCAGAATTTTCACATGAGTAGAAGTGCTTCCTTGCTCAGGTCAGGGTCTCTTTATGTCTGTGCAAAACTACAGCAGATCCCATCCAATAATTATTTACTCTAAGTTGTATTTAGCCTTAACAGCCTGAAAATATTTGGCATTTCTGGTCTCTTAATATTGCTGAGAGAGGAGGAAAATTGCTAACTCTGTTTTGCAAATGGCCAAAGCTGCAGAGGTTGGCTGGAGTGGAGCAGGGACTGTAATCCCTAATTCTAAATTCTCTATTAAAACCCTAATCCCTGGGCTATCCTTCTGCTTCAGGCATTTGGGATGGATGGTGTATAATTTATCTGAAGTGATGCACCTGCCACTGTTTAAAGCCAGTTATTTTCCTTCTGTCCCTGTGTCAAAGTTGCTTCTTTAATTGCCAAATTCATCTTTTGCTGAAGTGATTAAGAATTGCATCTGCTTGCATTTTGTAGGTCTCTGTCAGAGTCCTGCTCAAACAGTTCAACAAATTCCATGTAGACTCACAGTATCTTGGGACTGAAAAAGGTTGATGTCTGGACTGGTTAAAGGGGAAAAATCTGAGCATGTGATTTCCAGCATTCACTGGCTGGTGAGAATCAAAACCTCTCCTCATTTGCCCAAGGATCCTAATTTTTTTTAATAATTTTTTTTTTTTTTTTTTAAGAAAAGGCAGAAAAACACGGATACTTCACAGCGAATATAGATAGAAAGGAACAGCAGGATGGGGGGGATGTGGAAGTAGGTCAGATACATTGCAGACAAAAAAAATCATTATGATTAGGAGAGATTAGGGAAGGCAAGAGCAAACAGCATCAAAGGAATCCAATTTATCAAGCCATTTAAACAAGACCATTCCTTGCAAAGCAAGTTCTCTATACTGTGCACAGACTTGGAGCAAAATGAGAGGAGGGTGTCCCACATTGTGTGTTTAATTTAATATCTGGTCTTCTCTACAGCCAGCCATGGAGGACTGAAGAAACATTTTGTCATGAGAACAAACACTGCAGAACAGTTACCCACATTCATTGCTTGAGTTCTTCTAGATTTTTTCATTTTTTAAGCTGTAATTCCTGGTTAGGTGTGTAGGTGAAGGATGCAGCCAAGGTAATGGCAGTGCTTGCTGACAGCTCTCAGTCACTGCTGCAGCATCAGGTACTTTACATGAAATAAGGAGATTCTCACCTCAACGTTTTCATATAAAAGGCAATTTGTAAGGGTGAAGTTATTCCATCTGAGGATATTAGAAACTTGGCAATAACAAGTAGATTCTGTTGCTTAATTCTTTGGCAACTAGGAGCCTGGGAGATGTGACCAACATGCTGTGACTCCGTCTCCTTTTCTCCCTTTTTTTCCCTAGTTTTGATGAGCTTATCTGTCCTATGTATCATAACAGCAAGGAAATGGATTTTGATTTGTATGGGATTTGCTTGCCTTATTTGTATGAAGGCAGAAATGAATACTGAAAGCTTTAGCTCTGTAAAACAGAGCATTCTGCTCCTCCAGTATGATGGGGTTTTTATGTATCAAACAGGTCTTAATGTCAAACATGGGCAGTGCCTCTTAATTTGCAAGAGACCCACAACCTTTTGTAAGACAGGCTCTTTGTGATAGGAATTCTGTTGGAACCTGGGAATCTGGGGCCTGTTTCTGCACAGCACTACTTTTGTTGATGTAGAATAACTACCTTTTCTTTGATTTCACCAAGCTGGAGTGCTGCTTGCATGTTTTTAACACTGGCTTGGTCCTCTAGACAAAAGCAACAACCTCAGAGCTCTGTCATGTCAAATGTTTCTTAGCAGGAGCGAGCAGTCTGAGATATTTAAACAAGATGTGGACTTCTCTTAACAGCGGGTTAAATACTGGCTGAACATTTTCCCAAATATCTGACTGCTGCTGCCAGGGGCCGTGGGCTGGTGTGCAGCCTGAACCAAATCCTCCAGAACTGCTGACTTGAGCCTGAGCATGGAGAAGGTCTGGCATCTTAGAAGCTCTTAATTAACAGCACCTTTTATGCCACTCGTTAGTTTCTTATTCAGGAGGAATTGGGGTATGAAACAAGCTGAAAGTTCCAAGGGGTGGTTGCCTCTACAGCTGAAGTTACAGCTGGGGCATCCCTAGCCTCCTGAGCTGACAAGGAAATTCTTTCCTGGGGCTTTTGCAGCAATTTGGGGCAATACAAGCCCAGACTTTGGTTAACACTTTTATTGCTGACTGGCTGCCACATTGTCACTCTGACAGTGTTGTCTTTCAGGTCAAAGCACTGGCAGAACTCTGCTCTTTGTATAGCAGAAGACTGACCTTTGATGGAAATAACCTGATTCTCCTTTGTTTAAGAAATAAAGTGACTGTGTGGGGAAAAAATCTCACCCCAGTTCTGTTTTGGGTCTCTTCCAAAATTTGGCATAAATGTTGAAGCAAGATATTTCTCATTTCATCATGATGAAACTCCAGATCTTGATGGTTTTCTACATGCTGAAGGTTTCCTTCCAGTCTTGCTACCATAGCTTTGACTGGTTTAAGTTGGTCTGGAGTTTCTGCCTTCAATAAAATGCTGGTAAATTACACCTGGTGAGATTTTAGTCCCTTATTGCTGTGTGATTTTTGCCTGACAATAGCAGGTAACTCAATCTCAGCAGTCTGTGGTCTAGCAACCTGTGAAACCTTGGATATGACATTGCAAGGTGTAGCATTTAAAGCACTGCTTTGGAGTGCAGTGTGGGGGATTGATCCAGTCTGATGGTCTGTGGGCTTGGAAGGAAAAGGAGAGCAGCAAGGCATGAAGTACACCTGCTTCTTATAAATCAGCACACTAGAAACACAGTTTAATGGTATAGTCGAGAGGAATAAAGAGAAATTAGGCCTTGCCACCATTGTCTGGATATTTGGACTCTGTTCCTAAATGTGTTACTAACTCCTGTGAAACCCAAAAGTGCTTTCAAACACTGTGTGCTTGAGATTTCCCATTTACAGAAAGACTGGCAAGGGTGTAAGACTTAATTAATGATGAAGAACACTGCATTGCTTTGAGAGCTGCTGCAAAAAAAGGGCAGGTCTTGCCATTATAATTATTAGTATTGTTCCATCTTTAATCTGTAAGATTATATAAATCTAGGCAGATGCCTTAAAGCATTGTGTGCAGAGGAAAGCCCTCTAAAGGAACAAATTCCATTTTTCTTTGTCTTGGACTAAAATATCATAATTTTGCATGAAGATAGGACAGCTATTTCTGAAAAGGAGGTACAAAAGGGTAGGAAAGAAGCTAGTGCAGCACTAGAAAGAGATGGGTGACAGCTTCATCCAAACTGATAGTGAAACAGAAATTATTCCCAAACTGGCCTTTTGAAAGTATGCCATAAACATTTAGACATTAAGGGGCTGTGACAATGGCTGTTGTTCCCTGAATGCAAATGTAATACCCTGAAGTCTGAGATATTAGCACTTACTGCTCTTCCTTTTTTAGCCTGTAAGTCTCAAAGGTGTTTTAAGCATCAGCTGGACACACAAACTCATTTGCCTTTTTCAGGCAATATTAACCAACTGATCCGTAAACTATGTTGCAGAGGCTGGAAGTCTTGACTTGACTGTTTCTGTGGGAATTGGAGATTAGGGCTCCTGTGGGGATTCTACAGGATACTTTTAACCTAATGTGGACATGATGAACAGAATTATACCAGTGATTAATGGAACTATAAAAGAGAAGTATTAAACCGTGTTGCCCCATAATATTATGAGTTACCTATATACATTCTCCTTTCCTTAATCACTCTCCAGGGCCTCGTACAGAACTTTTTAGGCTCTTTCTTGGGCTGCCACCATTTGTTGCATTGCACTACAACAGCTGTGACATATCTGCTGCATTTTGATGAAATTACTGGAACCGGAATCACCAGTGGTGCAATTATTCCTTATACAGATGATTTAATTACAGTAGTGTGATGTTACAGGGTTAATTAATTGTTGCTTATTAAGTGCTTTGAGACCTTTGAATGAGAGATGCTACGTTTGTGCAAAGGATGATTATTAGTTATTAACAGCAATGCTCCCAGCTATTTGGAGGGTAAAAATAATTTAGTTTCATTGTTAAATATTAAATTTGCAGTCTAGTCAGATGCATGGCACATTTCAGGTTGCAAGTGAAAAGCCAAGTATATACTTAGGTAGTGATGCACTGTGCCAAATTTGGCTTGTGGGAGTGGTTCCCATCAGTTCCTGTTGGAACAGAAAAGAGGTGGAAATGCAGCAGGTTGCAGAAACTGGAGGAGGGGATGGTGTGGGAGAGGTTTCTAAGACTTCAGTAAAATCAGTAGGTAATGGAAGAATTTGCATGAGTATTGAGGTACAGGCTCTAATTTAATGATTTAGCCACAGTTATTGAACATCGTACATTGCCTTCAGAGCCACCTTCTCCTTTTGAGGCTTTTTCCTAAAAATTTTCTCCACCAGCAGCAGCTGTAGGCTTGTCTGAGCCCATGGACAGTGTATCTGTGTGGAAAATCAGGCTGCCTAAGCTCTGGTATTTATCCTGGCAGTTAGGCTGCAGTGCTATGTCTAGAGAGATATTTCATCGGTTCTCAAAATTTAATAACTCAGCATGTCAAAATATGAGCTGTTCAATTACTGGAATTATTTTACTCATTTCAGAGAGATCTCTCTTCCCTTTGCTCCTTCTTGTTACACTTATTTTTTCTTATATTGGGGAACAAATTTATTTACTGATGAGAGAGGTATTGGGGAACAAATTTATTTACTGATGAGAGAGGAGGAAGAGACAAACTTTTGTCCTCATGTTGCTCCCCATGAAGGAGCACAAAGTGCCTTTTAAGGCTTGTTTCCATACCTGGAAGTTCAGTACTTGTCTCCAGCCCAGAGATGAGCCCACTGACCGGAGGCGTTTGTGTGAAGGTTCTGCAGTGCCTCAGAGAGGAAGGAGGAAAACACAAAATAAGTTCTGTGAATCCTGTGCCAAGCAAAAACGACTGACACCATTAAAATTGAAGTCTGTCTCTAGGAAATTATCATGGACATGGATAAGTAGCAGCTCTTCAGGGTGCTGACCCATCACACAGGGGAGAATTGGGGAAGGTGTGAATACGGGTGCCTTAAAACATCCCCTGAGCTGGGGAATGTGGGCAGTGGGGCTGGCAAGGGTGTGAAATACGTACGCCCACAGCTCCTGCTGGATTGCACTGGAGGGGCTGCTCAAACATGGATCTAGGTAGGAGAGAACCAAAGGAATTGCCAGAGGGTAGAATGCAGGGAATCCCTGCAGCATGTTTCTAAACTCTTGAACTGTCTGAACCAACCTCTAGATAGAGCTGGAGCCCTACAATAGAGTGTCTCCAACTCCTGCACACCTTAGGTCTTTGATTTGTGATTTTCAGTCTTTTTCCAAGTCCCTGTGACAAGAACAGTGTTTGTCTTGCCAACAAGATGCAGAGCTGCCACTTTTCTGCTCAGGTATTCTGTGCAGCACATTCTGAGCACCATGAGTCACTCTGCATGGATGGGCTGTGAGCTGCATGCTTAATGCCTCCCGAGTTCCTGCAAGCCTTAGTCTTGCTCTGCTGGTGCTGTAGGAATGAGCTTCACATACCCAATGGATATGTTCAGGAGTTCTGGATGCAGAACTGCCTGATCAGAGCTGCTGCAGAATACCCAGAAACCCAGAAAAGTGTGTGTGGTCTTTAGTTCTGCTTGGATAAAATCTCCTGAAAGGAAAAACAACAGCAACAACAACAAAATATTCCCAGGTATCTGAGAGCCCTAGATGAAAGCACAACTTTGGGGGATTTATTTGGGGTTTTTTGAGTTTTTTGGTTGGTTGTTTGTTTTTTTTTTTGTTTTTCATCACTGTGCTGTGCAGTGTCCAGTTTAGGTCTGAATTGTGTCATCTAAGTGAGACAATTTTTAAGAAGTGTGCAAGACTGTCTAAAAGGTTCCTCCCAATTAACTGGCATTATCCTCTAGGAGGTTTTCAGCAGTTTTAATGGACCTAGACCTCTTCCCGTTCTCAATGAGCAAATACCTGGGTCTGTTTTCCAGCTTGATGGCTTCGGGGAGCTTAATTTTTAAGCTTTATTATATTGGTTTTATTTATTATTTTATTATTTATTTTTATGCAATGGCTTTACTTCCAGAGAGTGGAGATGTCTGTGAGTGTAAATCCCTTTCCACTTGTAGGAGCTAGCTGTGTATATGTGTATGGGACACAAGGAGGATTCAGCAAGTCTGATCACAGAAACTTCCTGGTGTGAAGCCTTTTGCTGTTTTTCTGTACAACAGCTGGTTCTGCTGGGTATGACTAGGATTTGAGATACTCCTGCAATGCTCATGATGATAATAAAAATAACCCACACATCATTAAGTGAATCGAGGAAAAATCCACCAAAGTTACAGTTAAATCTTTATCTATTCTAATGGTGCAGGTAGGGATTTCTAGCTTCAAAAGCAGGAGTAGGGAGGAAAGGCAATTAGGGCAAATTCCATTGAATTCCTGCTTATCTTGGGCTGTTCTGTAGTATGAGATATTGCAAATGCTGTAGCAAGGAGAGATGTGCCTTTGTCTCAGTTACTGCAACAGCTCAGAAATGCAAATGCTTTCTATGCTGCAATTGCATTGACTCTGGAGATTTGTTCTCTTCCCTGTGTTCTGCCTCTTTTGGACTCTGATTGCCTGTCAGCCAAGGAATACTTCTAGGCAGAGACAAAGGGGAATGGCTTGGTGCCCATCTTTGTGGCTGAAAGATATTTTATTAAATCTTTCTGGACAGTGCATTTCAATTTCTGTTGCTCCAGGGCTCTGGAATCTGAGCCACTCAGAGAAAAAGGCCTCCTGCTCCTCGAGGTGCCAGGACTGATCTGAGGGGAAATGAGAGTGGTGGCCAAGGCTTGTGTCCCAGGATTCAGCCATTGATTTTCCCACTGTGGGGGTGATCAGAGACACAGAAATCCCTGTGGGGAGATGCTGAGTGGGTCACATGAGTCACCAGAGACACACAGCCTCAAAAAACGAGGAAAAGCAAATTTGTTTTCTACGGATGAGTTACCACAGTGACTTACTAAAGATAATCTATAAAATTTGCAGGATCTGGTTTACTATTTTATTCATGAAACCATTATTTTAATATTCAGCTCTTGCTCATGGGGTGGAAGGGATGGGGAAAAGCATCTGCAGCATTATTAGCAGTCTTAGTGTGAAAGGGATCCTTTAGCAAGGTGTTGTGGAAGTCTGTTGTCTCCCTCCTGCTTGAGCCAGACCCTCCACCCCAATGTCTTTATACCCCTGCTTAGTCAGCAGGTTCTAAAACAGATGAAAGCACGTAGCCCTAAAAATGCTGACTTCTCAAAGTGCTGCACCTTGTCAGTCAGACACCCAGGAACAGAAGTACTAGCAACACATTCCTCATAGCAGACTTTAATCTCCTTCTGAAGCCAGACATGTAAAAGGGAAAATAATTTACAAACAGTGATGCTAAAATTAAAAACTTAGAAGAAGTAATTCCTTATTCAACCTGAAGTGGTTGGCATACAGAAGAAAGAGGAAAAAAGCAAAACCAGTCTAGTTTTCCCTTTTCTGAATATATTACTTTTTTTAAAGCTTGGATAAATCAGCCTGGTTTATTAACCTTCCAGAGTGGTGGATGGAGTGCACCCTGCAATGTGGTTTTTATGTCTCACTCCACTTGAGAGCCTTTGCTCACAGGTCACATCTCTCACAGTTTAGTATTCCTGGGCGGAACAAACTGTCAGCCCTTTACAGCTGGAATGGGAATAGGTCTTGAGGAATGGTTTCTGGTACTGTTTTCTCCAGGAGTCCCACTGGCATTCCCAGTGATAATACCATACTGCTTCTTCTATTTTCCATTCCATAAGCTGCTCACATCCCCTTGGCCTGGGTTTAGGGCAGTCTGGCAGCTCAGTGGTGGAACAGAGGGGAGACCTAAGGCTGCACATCCTGAACTGGCTTCCCAGGAGTGCTTGGAATCTGTGTTTGTATGTGGGACACTCAGCTTTCTGGATTTATTCCACGTGAATTAGAGTTTGGCACTTCCAGCTGAAGAGAGAAGTAAAAGAGCCGGGTTATCGTTGATTTAATGTTCAAACATTTTCTGCCTTTTAGAAAGGCTCTTTCTGTGTAACTGAGCTCCCTCGTTTCCCAGAGTAATTTAATTTTAATTGAAGACTCAATTGTACAGTTGTACAGGTACAATTGAGTACAGGTAATACAGTAATATTCAATGAAAAAGAGCTTTATCAAAGCAGAACAGAACAATATTGTGGGGTTTTTCTATTTTATTTGCTTTTGTTTGCCAGTTGTCTGAGGCACCAGGTTTTGCCTTTCCTGCTGCTGCCCTTCACCCAGTGGGCCAGGGCTATCTATGAACCACTAAAGGATGAGTCAAGAACACTCTCTTATCTCTCTGCCTTCAGTGCGAGCTTGTCTTTGATGCATCCTAGCTGAATAGGAAAAAATAATGCATATTCACTGTGGAGCATTGCAGCCCAAGCCAGAAAAGGAGCCCAGTAAAAACCCAAACAAACCCCCTCTTTGAAATTCACTGACGTTTCCTACCTTCACAACTGCTTGAAGGACCAAATGTTTTAAAATCTTGTTTAGAGAAGGCAGTAATAGCACCTGATTCTTCCAATAATGCTTCTTTAAACTGTTTTCCTGTTTTCAATACAAAATCTTGGGGTCCCGTACAAAGCAAGGTCAGCATTCTTCCCTGTTTCAGAACTGAGGAAACTGAGACACAGGCTGACTAATGCAAGATCACACAGTGTTGCCACAGACAACTACAAGATGTCCTGCTTTTGAGCTACTTGATGTAATCTGAAATTCACATTATTTTCCAGAACTGTCCTGGTGTGGGAACTCCAGCCTGCATTGCTGTATTAATGGAGGAGCTGATTTTTGCTGTTTTTATGGCAAAAATGTGTCTGGGAGATCCTGTTGATCTTTGGGGATGGCAGAGAGCACTTTTTGTAAGAATAAAGCCTTGTCTCACTGCTTTCCCTGGGTGACCTGAGACAGATTCTGCTCAAGAGCTCCAAAAGAAGGCAGGGCATGAGCCCCTGACACAGAGCTTAGGGAAACCAGCCCTTGCTCTGGGCCTCTGAAAAATTGCAGAGGGACTGTCAGGAATGGAGGAATGGCTGGTGTGCAGGGAAGAGGGAGCTGGAATGGTGGGGGAGAATGAGAAGGAAGAGGGCAAGAAACACATGTGAGCACAAGACGTTCAAAGGCATTCTTTGGCTTCTTCTGCCTCCTGTGCTGGCTCAGCCAGTGCTGGGGCCTTGAAGACACCTCTTAATCTACATTTCCTTTTCCTCTTTCACTGGGAATGGAAGAGTCATGTGCAGCTGACCCTGCTCGCCCCCTCCTTCCCTCTCCATTTCCTTTCCCAGCAGCGTCTCTCTGGGATACGCAGCCATCTGGCTGTTTATTGCAGCATGAGCTGAACTCTTAGATGTATCCTTTGGAATTTGGTTCTGGTTTAGTGATTTCTCTGTCATTCCTTTGCATTTTCCATATGTCTCGTTCATGCCCCCGGAGCCACTGCTGTGTGAGTGCACTCTATCCTTTTGTATCCCACGTACTTTAATGTTTCCTCTTTGCCCCAGAACTTTTCAACATTCTTGTTTGGTTTCTATTATTTTTATTTTATTTTTTCTCACGTTTCTCTGTTTCCTGTTAGCACAGGGAGCACCATTCCACTCTGAAACACTGAACTGAGGGTAGGCATCAGCCTCCCTCCAGCTCTAATCCCATCCACCCTGGGTCAAGACAGTGACCTCAAAGACATTGCTGGAGGCAAAAAGGGAAGGTGCAAACGATTACAGAGGAAGTTCAGCTTTAAAAGCTTTTAAAGTTCAGCACTGGGATAATCAGCAAGACTTCTTAGCCCTCTCCCTTTGTGCTATGAATAAAATGCACAGTACAGTCTGCTTAACTCCTTCACTGCCAGCGACAAAGGTGTTGGTAAAGAAATAGGGAAACAAAAAGGAGCATCTTCCATGAAAAATCCATCTGTTCTATATTGGTAAGAGAGCACGAGATACTAGGAGTATAATGATGAAATAGAAGTCTGTCCTGGGTACTTTCATACTCCTTTCCTCTTCCAGCATTTCTCACAAGAGAATGTTAGCCATACAACTGCTGCAAATTGATTTCTTGATGGATTTCTCATGAAAGAAAGGATTGATGCTGAGAATGAAACCTTCATTTGTGTCTGGTGGTGAGATAAATTATGACTTTCTCTCGTCTCACAGATTAATTCTCTGATTCTTAGGGATGAACTGTGCAGGGCTAAGAGTTGGGTTGTATTATCCTTGTGGGTTCTTTCCAGCTCATATTCTATGATTCTGTTAGAGTGTTGTTCTAGGCTCTTTCAGGGTGTAAGAGTTTTTCCTTTTCATTTCTTTGCTCTTGCTGTAAGAGTGAACTTGGCATAGTTGCTTCCTTGTGCTGGACACCATCAGGGCAGGGCTGAAGGTGAAGCTGATGCTCCTGTGCCATCACAAGCGTTCCATGTGACAAGAGACCCTGAGGGCTGGTATGCTGGGATCCATGCCGAGGAGGCTGAATAGCCACTGACAACTTAACGGTGGCAAAGGATATGGAATAATTAAACAACTGTGTCTCATTGCAGCTCATGACAGCTTCCAGATGCTGTTGAAAGTGATTCCAGATGTGTTCTTTGGAACTTCTGGCTGTTGAGAGTACCCATGTCTTGGGAGGGTGAGAGCGCATCCTCTTCCCAAGATGTACATGGCATCCCTGCCTTTCTCCCTTAGACATGAGAGGTCAGCAGCACTTACAAATACACCCACAGGGCAGAACATTTCCCTGTCCCTCCAGTGCCTCTGTCGTTCCAAGAGCTCACAGATGTGCACAGCTGTGCAGTTGAGCAGGGCACAAAGGCTGTCTCTGCCTGTCACTGTTAAACCCTCTTCCTTAGGCCCACTGTGTCCCACAGTGGAGACATGCAGACCAAAGCGACCTTAGTGATTCTCTTGTATAGAAGCACAAGGCAGGAGTTTCTCCTGGTTAGCCGCATATCCTTGGTTTTCCTGGCCTGATACCTCCCCCTGCTGTTCCCTGTCTCTTTGACACTCGGCATCCAGCCCCATCCCAGCTCTCCTACACTCCTGCTGGTAACTCCGGTAACTCCAGAGCTGAGGTCGGACGCTGTGGTGGCAGGAGAGCAGAGGCGGGACAGTGGGCGAGGCTCACGGCGCAGGAGAGTGTCTTTACAGGGGGATGGTGGGCTTGGCTTTCTGAACGAGCTCCGCGTGGGGAAGGACTCAGAAGTCAGAGGGGCTCAGCTCTGGGAACTCCAAACTCAGGAGCTGAAGGCCACTCTGGTACTGGCTGCAAGCACTTCTCTGTTTCCCCACCTTTAGGACAACACCATCTCCCTATCTCCTCCTAGTGCTGCGTCTAAGTGATTTCCTAAGCTTTGTATAGTCTATTTGTTTTCTTTTTTTTCTAATGATAGTTTAGGCACTCAGTCCCGGTATCATTAAAATTCTTTTGTCCTTCCCAGCATGAAAGCTTCTAGGCTGAGACTGCTTTATATTTTAGTGGTTTTAAAGTAACAAATATAATGAGTTCTATAATTATAGGAGAATATGAGGAGGAAGAGGAGTGTTATTGGTGCTCATTCAGCCCCTTCACTACACCATGCAAACCACCCAGTATGAAGCAGGCAGGCAGCTTTCCCAAGGTATGTGCAGGGTAACAGTATTCTGTCTGACTTCTGCCCAGGACGTGACAGGGGAGGAAATGGTCTTCATAATCTCTGAGGGTGACCCAGAGAAAAGGAATAACATTAGATCTTGGTGAAAGGGACCATTTTTATAGCACAGCGATTCAACATCCTGCACAAAGGATGTTCATCCCAACTGGGTACCAGCCTAGTAAAAGCACTTTAAAAAACCCCAACTAAATACACTACAAAACAAAATAATAAGTAGAAAATACTTCTATATATAAAATAAAATGCCAAACAATCTTATTAAATCAGCACTTAGATGCTAGAGCTGAATGCATTCAGATTAGATATAAAACTTTGATGTTGCAGTGACATACCTCAGCAGACTTGTGAATTCTGTGTTACAGGTGCCATCACATGAAGGCTTTGTGGATGGTTTTCTAAAGATGCTGTTTCACCCCAGAATCCCCAACCAGAGCAGTGCATTGAGCCAGTGGATTACTTTATGGTACGTGCCTCGACTCCATGAATGTGCTGCCATTGACTGGTAGGAGGGTGACTGGAAAAAAGGAATGAGAAGGCTGGGCTGAGAAGGTTCAGAACACATGCTGTATGCTTCTGTCCATGGAGGGATGCAGCTGATGGTTGTTCCATGAGCCTGGGTAGCCCTGTCTGTGGACATTTGTTTAGAAACACAGTTACACCAGTAACACTACAGTGCCGGGTCAGTTACAATGGAATTGGCTCTTATGGTTTCCTTTTCAGCTCAAATGTATGGCTATAAACTGACCTGTCCTCCCAAACCCTAAATCAGCCTGTGCCCAGTCAATGTTTTCCAGTGCTTTTAGGAATATCATACTTTGACTGATGGAAATCAAACAGAGCTGAGTCCTGTGTGGACTAAATTGGAGGGAAGACCATTAGTGTCTTCCCTTCTTCCTGGAACGCAAGAATGTGACTCATGAGGCTGTTCCTGTCTGTGATGAAGAACTATCCAGAAACATGGATATTCAGGATAGTCCTGATATTCCTGATAGGCAGGAACTGAGGATAAGGCTGGCAGTGACTTAGGAACAGAAGGAAGGAATGACCTAGATTTAGGCAAGATGGTTTCTATAACAAGTAAAAAATACTCATCCCAGGCTCATTCCCTAGTCTTCTATTCCCCAATTTTTCATGGTGTTTTCTATCCAACACTGTTACTGTGAGCCTATTGCTCCCTAAGTGTTTTCATAACTCCTTTGAGCAGAAGGATGCAGACTTCGGCTGTGATTTTATTTGGTTCAGCTGGTGAGCCTGTCCTTGGCTTGTCAGGAGACAAGGGGAAATGCTGTATTTAGATGAGCAGAGCTCCTGCAGGGAAGGACTATGACACAAGACATCTGGTTACACTTGGAATGCTGCCATGAAAATCACTCTTATTTCCCTAGACAAATCTCATCCTTCATCTTTGCCTCCAATTCCCCACATGTAAAAAAAAAAAATAATAAAAAAGGATAATGCTGCCTGATCTGTGAGTGCTAGAGAATGAATCCACAACTACTTGCAGGGCGCTCAAAGGCTGTGGAAACAAGCTCGAAGAAAAGCCAGCCAATAAAGAGAGTGATGAAGAGCACAGGCCAATATAGACCATTCTTTGGACATGGTACAGCTCAGTATTAATGACTCATGGCCTCGTGCAGTGTGAAACAACACCTTGGTTTCTGATAGAACAATGGTTTTATGTTGCATCCTGCATCCAGTGTTCCCAGACATGTACAAGGATAGGCAGTTTTATGTTTTATACATGTTTGCTTTTCAACCTTCAGAAAGATTTAAGGGGGGGTCTATTCCAAATCTGCAGCAAAGCCAGTGTTTTTTCCTGAAGATTAGTAATTAGATCCTGTGGCAGCACTTAAATATTTTGGTGATGGGTCCTTTAAAAACATCTTAGATTAGATAGTCAGATAGGAATGCACGATAAAAAACTGAGCAGACAGGGCCATGTGCTGAGTTACTCGTTATCACTTCAATCCAGGCTGAATTACGTGAACACACCAACACTAAAAAGACAGAAAAGTGGGCTTTTTAAAAATAATGCTACTTTTTGCTCTCCATAATTGATTATACACACTTGTTACACTAGAACAATTCAGAAGACAGGACAAGGAATATGTAATTTTATCCTTTCCTGTCTTTTGCTGAATGCCTAAAAAATTGCAGCTTTGAATAGATACTCTGAAAGTCTAAATTATGTTCTATTAAAAACTTTATAAATGGGCCCTCCGTGAAATATGCCATCAGTTCTGATGGCAGTGAGGCAGGCTATGTTTCAATGGATGTTAGTGGGAGCTCTGCTGCCTTCAAACACAGGATTTGACACTTGTAGAGGGGAACCTGATCCCAGAAAGGCCCTGCGGGATGCCATTCACAGTTATGATTAGAAATGTCCCAGGAATGTGTGGGGAAGGATGAGTGCACAGCCTGCCTGAGGTAGTGCCAGCATGGTCTCCAGCTCTCTCCGGAGGAGCCAGATGGCATTGTCTCTTTTTCCCAGTGATTTTGATTCGATAAGGTTGCCTTTTCCATGTGCTCCACAGTAACAGCTCCCTCAGTCTGGCTGCAAAGGACCTGGGAGAAGGGGAACATCTGACTCAAATCTTTGCTGTGGGATTCTCTCCGGATTTGCTGCCGACCCCACTCCCCAGTGCTGGCATCCAACACCATGCTGCAGCACTCCAACAGCACAGGGACACCACACTGGACCTTCTCAGCCTGACAGCCAAATTTCCACTCCCATCTTTTTCCAGGCTCTCTGGCAGCTAATGAATCTTTACAAGAGATTTTCTTCCCTTTTGCCAGTGTAATAAATTTAAAGCCTTGAGATCACTGTACAAAGACCTAACAACACTGCAGCAATAAAAATGTAGTTCTGAGGACTAAATCAGCCAACAAGTTACTGGCTGAGTATAATTTCTTTGACTATTTGTCATTACTTCCCTATATGCTTTAATTGCTTTTTTCCTTGACATGCAGACTTTGTGATTTGCCTGACATATTTACCTTTGAGCTTTATTCAGAATGAGCCCTAACCCAGTCATGGATTAATTGAAAATATATATTTTTAATTTAAATCCTGTTTTTAAAAGAAACTTGCAACTGCAAATTTTGCCAGAAGGTGGAACTGAAGCTCCATCTCCCAGCAGCTGCTCCAGCACAACTGACAGGAATGCACTTAAAAGCCTTGGATTCAGTTAGTCCTTTCCCTCTTTCTCTCGAGGCAGCTGCTGGAAAGAGCTCTGTCTCACATTCCGAGTGGATTAATTATTCTGTTAGATCTGTTTCACCGAAATCCAATGATCTAGACATCATATCAGGTCTGAAGGGACTTTTAGTACTCATTTAAAATCATGAAGATTTTATTATTACAGTTACTGCCTGAAAGCTTTTTTTGTTCAGTCTTTTGGTACTTTAGTTTCTCAGCAGTCAGAGTTTATCAGGCAGAGATGTGACTATTTCTAGTAACAGAACTCAGGGAGCTGGTACTTTTAGCAGAGTGTCAGCACATTTTGCAATGAATTATTGGGTCATATTATTCAGTGAGAGCTCATTCCAGAGGTATTGATCAAGATGCAGACCCTGCATATGAGGTTGTTCCTTTTCATCTGTATACAGAATTCTCCAGAGAGCTGTCAAAGCAGAGAACAGCAACAAAAAAGGTGTGCCACAACTTTCCTGGGGTCACAGTGCAAGTGGCAAGTGGCACAGCAAGAATTGCATCCATCTCCTGAAACAGAGTTCTTTGCAGACAGCACTGTGCCTTCACAGGGCACAGCAATTAAATTAATTAATTGTTCAGTTTAGCAGCAGATCCATTATCTGCCCCTCCTGTTTTTTACTTCTCTCTCCCCTCCCTTCACCCAGAATCTCAAACCACAGCCAATTCAGTACCTCTTTTTGGGGAAGAGGAGTGCTCGGAGAGACTCACAGCCTTAAATGTAATGGAAACATTTACTAATGAATGAGCCCTCGTTATGCACATTACAAGGAAACACTTAATTGACAGTGGCCACCAGATAACAGGGTTTAATTAATAAATCTATGTGGCGTCACATACACCACAGGAAGGGATTACAGGGGTTAAAGTGTCTGTCTGGTGGACTTTTATGGAGGAGTTGTGTTGCCTGTCTTTTAACATGAATAACCCACGTGTCTGTGACCTAACACTTGCAAAGGGAGGGTCAGTTTGTTCTGAGAACACAGCAGCCCTGTCTGAGTGTTTGAACATGGCATCTGAAGCACACCAAAGGCACATTTGTTTTCTTGCCTCTCCAGCCAGCATCTGGATTCCTATGCAGTAGAATCTGTCTATTCTACTGCACACACGGCACTGAGTTGGGCAAACAGGCTTCTCAAACTCAGCAGTTAATGACCGGGTCATTAGTGCCTCAGACAGGCTGTCAGCAGCCACTCCCTTATGGGCTCCCAAAATGGGGACTTGATAACTGTATTGATAAGCTAAGGAAGCTCTGCTGACCTTCCCCTACTAATACAGTGACTCCATACCCAGTGGGGAAAGCACGCTCCCAAAATGGGGACTTGATATCTGTATTGATAAGCTGACCTTCCCCTACTAATACAGTGACTCCATACCCAGTGGGGAACAAGGCACTGGAGATCCCACTGCAGTCTGTTAGGGACTATGGATTACTGTCACTCTGACCTGCAAGCTGCTCTCCACGTTTGCTGTGTGATGTGAAGAGGTCACAGGGAGTCCAGGACTCCTGATCAGTCTGGTTTTTGGTAACACTGGTAGGTTCCATGCCAATGGCAGGGGCTGGAACAAGGTGAGCTTTAAGGTCCCTTCCAACCCAAACTATTCTGTGAGTCTGTGATTGTCATCCTCTTCTATTTGCATGCTCATTTTAGAGCTGAAAGTGTTTGTTTATGACACACAAAAGGGTAACATTCACAATGACCACCAGCCCAGGAACACTCACCTTTACCACTACGCTCCTGCTCGGATGCACATCACCCTCAGCAATCCCTGCAGAGGGGTCAGAAAGCAGCAGCTGCCCACGTGAACCTTTGCCCAGGAGAGCTGTACCTCCCGATATCGGCTGGCCAAGCCCGGTGGAACCAAACAGAACCAGCCCCATTTAGCCGAGCCCATGGGCCAGGCAGCACATCTCCTGTCACTCGTGTGTGCAGAGTGACAACTGGGCAAGAGGGGAACAAAGGCTCTCTGCCTGAAGTGGTGTCTCAGACCCAGAGAGCCCTTTGGGACATGGCAGAGTTGTTTGTTCTCCTACACGCAGGAGCATCTTGGAGAAATGTGGCCATACCAGTTCTGCTGAGAACAATTAGGGACAGAAAACTATTTAACCTGCTCTTTGCCTTCCCAGCAATCAGTTGTGGCTTACCAGTACCACCCCAGTCACCACCCTTTGCCTGAATGAAGATGTCATTGTCATGCCTTTAGTATAGATATTTTAAAAATAAATTAAAATTCACACTAAGTTGAAAGAAGCAACTTTTCTTAAGGATGCAGGTCTTTATTGTTAACCAGTTACTTATTCAACCAAGAAAACAGTTGGCCCATGGAGACCTAATTAGCTGGTAAATATTCTCAAGCTTTGCCTTATCTGGATCACAAGACAGATCTTTATCCTCTATCAGTAAAATCCCATTGCAGGCGATGGAACAGGAATCATCTGTAAAACTGGATCCTGTTCACAATCCCAATATTCTGGAACAATGGGGTTTTCACACTCAGGTCTGCAGAAACATCTCACTGCAATTACTTTATTACTATTAATCGCTATCAAGCTATGAAGGAGTAGTAATAAGTTGAAAAGAAACAAGGTTTACTATGAAGAATTGTGTATTTTGATTTATTCTCTAGCTGCAGCTGAATAATTTCTTTCTGCTCTCTTAATAGGAGACTTTCCATAAGCCTTGACCTTTGTTCCATGTGTTAATACACATACCTACTTTAATGCTTCTATATTAATATTCTTCTAGACTTAGAGCTACAGCTGTGGTAAACCATGATTTTCTTTAATACACAAAGCACAGAATAGGACACAGAGACGGATTAAGACTAAGAGTCTCCAAGTGCTCCCCGACCCCTGTAGCTTATAAGCAGATTTCCTGCCTATACCAGGGATCATAGCTGATGAAAATAAAATTTTGTGTGAGCTAGAAAGACTTCAGAAACTAAGTGTTAGAACATTCTTTTTTCAGTGCTAAAAAATACATTAATGGAAAATTTAGAATTGAGAAAAAAAAGAGCTCTGTATAATAAAGAATGATCTATAATAATATGCCCTCACTATAAGAGTTCAGACCTTTTTTTCTTCATGGCATCCTTCTAGGCCAACATTGTGCAACTATAACCTATATAAACTTGTTTTACATTAGCCTTGCCTATTTTAACAGTTGAAGCACTTTGTTTTCAAGTGCTGAGATTAACATTGAGCTATTAACACAATAAAACCAGCAACCATAACTATTACAGCTCTTTTAGACTGTCCTGTCCCCTTCTTACAGTGCAGAAGGCACTTAGCACAATGACCCTTGTTATTGCTTGCAGGTGGAAGTGCAAGGACTTGGACATCTTATGAAAAGGGGGAGATGAACTTTCCTTCTGTTTATTTATATTTTTTTCTTCTCTTCCTTATAGCCGGAAGACTTTCACAGCAGAACATGAAGTCCTGACTGGGGAAGGAAGGTGTTACCCCAAAATGAAAGCATAAAATGGAGCTAAGCCATGAAGAATGTAAATGTAAAATATTAGTGCAGTTAAATAGTAGCATCTCTGGAATATGAAGAAATGTTAATGGCGGATTGGTGGTAGAGAGGGAGCAGGGACAAGCTTTCAGGCTGAGTCTGGAGACCTTTCTTTTCTCTGTTAAGGATACTCTGCAATTGCTGCTGTTTTTTCCTCCAACAGGAAAGTGGAACTTTATCTACCCTGGGAAATCTTTGAAATGGGTAGAAGGCAAATGAGAACAATTCTGCCTTGCAAGCAGACACGATGAGGATCTGTGCAGTCTGTGTTAAGCCCTGAGTGAAAGACACTGCTCAGTTATCAGCTGAGACAGCCCCGAGGCTCCCAGCAGCTGTAAGATCCATGGCAGTAAGGATTAAAGTCTTTCAGAATGCCATTGGAAAAGGACTGGTGAGAGCAGGCAAGGAAACAGGTAATGGTGAGAAGAAAAACAGCTCAGGATCAAACATAAAGCTGAGACTATGGGCAGAAAGATGCGACAACTGTGTTAAGGGACTAGGGGATGCTCCTTAAATAAGGGGATTGGACACACTGGGCACATATACCAGTTGTTTGATGTCCTGCTCCCCCCTTGCACTGATAACACATTGAAAGCTCTGGGGCTTAACTATTGGCACCAGGGTCTTAACAGCTACGTGTATTTGAACATCCCAATTACAGGGAATGGCAATGGAATTAGAGCTGATTCCTCCCTGTTCTTCACTGGCTGGTTCGTCTGATCCAGAGGCTGGGGTCAGGGCCTGTCTCTGCATGGAGCTGGGATTACTCAAAAATCTCTGTCTGCATTGCAGGGAAAGGAAGTGAGGCAGAGCCTGGAGCTGAGCAGTGGCAAAACCTGATGGATTGCAGATTCCTGCAGGTGCCTCAGTGCTGTTAAGCAATCTAGAGTGTGACAGATTTGCTTCCAGAGTAGCACTGGTACAGCCAGGTCGTTCTTCAGGGTCAAACCTTTTAGTCCAGGGTTGCTCTGAAGGTTTCAGTGTTCTGAGCAGTTACGACTGAGCTGGGGCTGAAGAAGCTGAGTGCTCTGCAGGCAGCCCCACTGTCAATGCAGAATGTCCTCTGCAGCATTCCCTAACCCCTGGAGCTGGGTGCTGCCTCCCAGCTGATGTTGAAATACCCAACTGCAGCAACACAGGCAACAAATCCTTCTGGGAAAGGCACAGTTCTCCAGCTCTGGTGATGAAATTATTCCTGAGCTCTTACACAGGTAAGGATTCTATGACTTTGTGGAAGGTTGAGGAATGACACAGAGCATCACAGGGAGCCAAACTAGGCACTTTAAATAGGAGAGAGACTCCTCTGTGTTTCAAGCCCCAAACCCTGCCTTGGCTGGCTTCCACACACACAGTCAGTCCTCTGCCTGCTCCTCAGGAGGGTAAATTTGGCTGGGACCTCTGGAAAGGACTTCTCACTGTAGCTGAGGTTTTGCTCTTTCCTTGTTTAGAAGGAATTAATCTATTTATAGGCATGATCAGGCTCTTCATCTCTGTCCTTCCCTTAGCATTAGGCAATGAAAATCCTGGCCTTACCTGTGGATGCAGGAATGCTACAGTTAATTTTGGTATGCTCTGTTATTTATTGAGTCCCAGAGCCCCTGTGTCTCCTTGTTGTCCTTGTATTAATTAAGTACAAGTTTATCTACAGCAGCACAGCACCTGGTAAGTGAAGAGCAAGTCCTGGACTGTTCCAGCATACTGGGATAACTGGGCTTCTGGCTGGCAGCTCCTGGCTCTCTGCAGCCTGTCAGGAGAGGAAACTTGAGCAATTCCTGTAGGACACTCAGCCGCGGGGCTCTCTGGAAATGGGGGTCCTGATTTCTTTTGGATGACTGTACAAAGATCTATCTGCACGTTTGGACTGGGGTCCTGCAGAGCCCAAAATGATGAAGGCTGTCTAGAAACCATTAATAAAGATCAGAACGTGACGGCATCAATAGCTCCCTCTGGGCTTCCTGCAGGCTGAGATAGTGGCAGATTGTCAAAATTACTTAACGTCCTGGAACACCACCCATTCTAGTATGAATAGATTTCTTGTGTACAACTCACATGATCCTGGTGTTTTCCTGGTGCCTCTATGGAGACTGGAGACATTCTTCTGATCTATTGGTTGGGGATCTTTGCTGCTTTCAGGTAAATTGTTTTTAGAAAAAAAGAAAGCAGAGATAATCCTGAATAATGAATAACGCATCAGTCACAGAACACCAAAACATCCTGGCTGTTTTGTAGAAGGAGTTGCAAATATTTTGATTTTTTTCTTTTTAACACACTACCAGCTTGGCAGAAATTTAGCAAGACTTGTGCAAAAGTAATTGGCCTTAGGCAAAGCTGGATGAAGCATTCACATGTGGATCCTCATCCAAATGAGGCTGGAGCATGGATTAAAGAGTGAAGTAGTGTTAGATTTGGGAAGCCTTCCCTGCCAAAAATTGGGGGTGTTTTTTGAAAGATGTTCCAATTCCAAACACTCTCATTCTCATGAGATTAGATACTTCCCTTCACAATTGGCTCCAGTCCCTCTAGGAAAATGAGTTAAATGAGATTGTTATTACCTTGGCCATATTAAAATAGCTGTCTCTGTTTTCACTGGCATTTCGGAGAGGACAGCAATGTGGGTAGGAGGAGGATGATGGTTGGGCACTTCCTTGCCTTTGAGGGTGGATTGTCACAGCAGTGTGGAATTCATTGGAGAAAGGGGAAGAACACAGTTTCTTGTCCCAGGAATATTTGGGATGACAAGTAGGTGACCAGGTGCTTCTGTCTTGCCCAAACTGGACCCTCAGGTGGCACAGAATGTTCCTTTGCATTCCTGGTTGCCACTCCCAAGCTTCTTAGCCCTAGTTTTTAAGTCCAGAATGTAGCCTCTTAGCTATAGCCTGGAAAAACAAATCCCACTTGCTGAAAGATGGGCTCTGTTCCTTGGCATAGCTTGTGGTGTACGTGGTGTCTGTGCAACTCCCAGAAAATCAGAGCCACCCCATAAATATCTCTCTAGATGCCTTCAGTTCTGCCAGTGAGTCTGTCTCAGGATTCATAGTGACTTATTCCTTCTGGTTTAGTTCCTTGGTGCCTTGTGTAGTGGCACAGCAATGCCCTGGGAGCTCATGGAAATACTTCAACTCCAGTGCCAGAGTCTGGTTGCAGGGTTTTGGTAGCAACAGGTAGGAAGGGGACGCGGCTCAGGTGTTGTGTGTCCTGTAAAGAGGTAACTTGGAAAAAAATTAACACACTGTCTCACAGTCCCCGGTGTGCTATGGGGGAAAAAATGAGGTCACAGAGGAAAATTCTGGGATTTAGATTCTGCTCTGCCTGGAGAGGATGTGATGGTGAGTGAGATCTGGCTTCTGTCCCAAGCATTAACAGAGGGAAACTTTGCCTCAGTTTCTCTGCATGTAAATCTGAGGCCATATATAGGTCTCCTTTTTAAGAGGTTTTGCAAATGTGTAATGAACTTTATGGCTTGTGAGTTCTGAGCCTGCTATCAGCACTGATAAAAATGGTTATTAGCTGTACTATTACTTTAAATCAGAGCATCTTAACTAATTTGGGGCCTGGCCAGTGGCTCCAGTCACATGATGAATACCCTTATACTCTATTTCTAGATGATTCAAAGTTGGCTCTAGGCAAGGGAGATTAGGTTTAGGGCTTGAGGCAGAGCAGGAAATAAAACAAAGGTGTCCCAATTGATAGTTCAGCTTTCAGTATAATTTTACTGAAGAAAGTAACTCAAGCTTTGGTTTATTCTGAGCATGTCAAGGACACCTTTGCAGTGCTGCTGCCCTAAGCCCAGGGCTGTCCATTAAGGGACAAAACTGGAGCCAGGAATGGTTTGTAACCACACAAATTCTGCAGCATCACAGTGGGGGGATAGGGGGTAGGAGGGGAATCAGCTGGACTCAGAGTGAGGTCTGGTGGCACTCAAAGAGGTTGCAGACAGATTTAAGGTGACAGGGGAAATAATGTAATTCAGCAGTTGAGACAAGCTCCATAGCTTTGGGGACTGAAAAAAGAATTCTAATGAAACTGCTGGACTTGGAGCAGTCATATTCCATAGTCACTTAGGCCAGGAGTGAAATTTGGTTGTAAAGATAAGCTGGGAGCAAAGAGCCCCCCTAAATGTGATGGGGGTGTGTGAGCTTGTGCAGTTGCTGCTCTTCAGTTTCTGTTTCCTTGGCTGCTCAGACATATCATCTTATCATCTGCAAAAGGGCCACAGTAAAGTTCAGGGTCAACAAAGACTTTAGTTTCTTTTCCATCCTCTGCCTTTACAAGGCTTTCCAGGAGGTGGGGAAGAGACCCTGCTCAGAGGTGTCTTTCTCTCAATGAGCATTTCTGTCAGGGGAATGCACAGGACTGAGTGGCTCACTTAGCCACCCATCAGGTGGATTTTCCTTCTATGTGCATGTGTTGGATGTTTTACACTCTCTCTGGCTTAAAAAAAAATCTTCCTGGGCAATGCCCTTTACTCTGGCATGGGGCAGATACTAGAAACTCACTTTATTTATGTGAGGCAGATGCTGAGATCTTTTACTCAAAGGGATTTTTAAGCACTGAGACCTTTCATGCTGAGAGGACAAAGTGTCTGGATTCCCTGGAGCAAAGCATTGGCCCAAATTGTGCCTTCCTCTTTCTAGCCAGACATTTGATTTTTCTATACTGGATCAAGTATCAAGCCCAATATGCTGAAAAAGGCATACAGTTGAGATCAGTGTTGGTGTTTAGCAGGATTGATTATGTCTGTACAGATCTGTTTTCAAAGGTGGTTGCATTTCACTGGAAAAGGGACTTTTCTAGTGATTAAAAATGGTAATGTCAGGGACTTGTGAAAGGTATCTTTGCCCTTTCGATATAGAAACAGGAATTCAGACTAAGAGCCAAGGCACTTTCAGTCTTTGGCACTTTAGTTCATCCTGCCCATTCTGTCAAAATAGGTTTGCATTTTAAATTCTTGTGGAAACTAGAAGCTGAAAATCCAACAGACAGAATTCTTCTTTTCAGGCAAACAATTCCAGTGTGCTCGGCAACGTACAAATGCAGCAGCAAAGTGATCACAACCAGCTGACTCTGTCCTAAGCAGAGCCACTTGGGTACTACCTAAATCACAAATTTAGTAATACAGCAGCAACTTAATTCCTCTTCCCTTAATCACTGTCTCTCATGGTAATGTTTGTGCTGGGACTGAACAAGTCAGCTGGAAGGTTTTTCATTTTCCCAAGGTGCACCGCACATGTGGGGCTCTGGTACTGCACACAAAAGGCCTGGTAGCACAAATTGACTCCAAATTAAAACTAGTTGTCTCCAGACACCCAACTTTAGAGAGTGTGCTGCCATATCTCTTCTGATTGAACACAACTGCCCGCCTGGACAGTCTATTTCCAGCTCTCTGGTGCTGGGCTGACCTCTTTGCTTTTCCTTCGAAATTACTTGTTACTGACTGACAGACTCACAGCAGTTCTGTTTTCCTCAATTCTGATTGCAAAAATGCTTTAGTCAGTAAAATGGAGGATCGTGTCCCTTGGATTAATTCCCTCTTGGAAAAGGGCAGAAATCCTGGTCCCTGGCCGCCTGGCTGCCATTTGTGGCGTGCAGGTGCCAGCCTGGGGCACACAGACTGTGTCAAATCTCCTGCCCTCCAAACCTTCCCGAATGCTCCTTTCACTTCCCAGCCTCCCGTCCGGTCCCAGCTTTCAACCACAAGAGAAACCTCAGGGAGAAGCACTTATCAGCAAGGCTGTCCTATATGGGAAGAGTCCTGGGGCTCCAACAGCTGCTCGGGATTTGAGTCCCCTTGGCAGATGTTCGCTATTCCAGCCACTTCATTAATTTTGGAAACAAAACCCCTGATTATTCCTGACCAAAGCACCCCCTTTTTGATTGACAGCCAGTGTGTGTTTCATCCGACATAACCCACCATATTGCTCTGGCCACTTACTTTTAAAAAACCATTAATGAAAAGAAATAAAGTTTCTAGAGCTGTGTTAGTGTGGGCTAATCCCACCTGCCAGTTCATCTGCTTGGGCTCAGGTGAGGGCATCACATTTCTAGAGTATGGACAGAGGTGCCAGCCCCACACCTCTGGATATTCAGCCCTTCAGATGTGAGAAAGAAACATTTAAAGACAAGCAGAGTCTCTTGTTCTGTGAGTTTGAAAAGCCCACAGTTTGCTTCCCCTCTTGATTTCTGGGCTGGATCTAGTCAAGCTCCTGGAATACTCTTCAGGAAACATTCCTCTGCTGTGTTGTGTCAGGTTTTTCAGAGGTAAGAAAAGCAGGATAAATTTGAAGTGGGGGTAGGGTGGGCTGCGGCTCCTGGCCGGACCCCGAGGAAACATAAGCAGTAAAATGCCATTTGCTGCTGCTTTGGGGCTTAAATCAGTGCCTTGCTCACTGTTGCTTCCACAATATTCTTTGCAATAATTATCAGCAAGTACTAATTGCTGAAGTTAATATTGCTGGTAATTACTTTGTTTCCTAAAAAAAAGAAAAAGAAGTGTCTGAAAAAGACGAAGAAAATGTGCTCCTGAAATGGTTTATGTCTGAATGAAGAGGTGAGTACTCATAAAACTACAGTCATAACAAAATCAGTCCGTCTGCTTAAATAGCCGTAGTTTGTTTAGGAATTGAAGCAGCAGTTTAAGTAATTTAGAAAGAGTTATAATGTCATGGAGGTGAGGAGTTCTTGAACTCCTTAGTTGTTATCATTCTAAATTCCTCATAGTAAGATCACTTTAGTTTCTCAAAATAAGAAGAAATAAAACAATTTCCAAACTATTTATTTTAAATGAGAATGTAATCGCAATGGTTTAAAATTAGCAAAACACTTTGCTTTACATTTGTTTCATTATAATTTGCTGTGCTAGATTTAAAAAAAAAATGTAACGAGGTTTTAAGAAAAAAATTTCAATGGATATATCGAAAGTCTGATATATTCTTGCATCTGCCTTCCAGTTTTGACAGTGTGTGAACAATGCAAGCGTCTTATTTTGATTTTGAGTCTCTGTAAATGAACAACTGTCTTGCTGAAGTTAAATGAAACTTTGAATTGAAAAAAGAACTAGTGCTTTTAACAAAAGAGGTTAAAAGAGGTTCAAGTGTTTTGAAGGATTTAAAAAAAATACAGTAGAAAAAATAAAAGTGGTTCAAATCGTTGATGAGTTTGAAATGGTTGTTGCCTTTTGCAAAAACAAATTGAATTTTCTGTTAATAAAATAAGTGTTTGCTGTCATTTGGATTGCCAAAACATGAGAAACTAAGGATGTCTGATAACTTTTTGCAGATTATATTTAAATCTTTGTGTGAAACCTGCAAGTAATATTTTTTGGAGGGTGGTAAATCTCCATAATGAGCCTCTCTTTACCCATTTAAAGTTAGTGAGCTGGCTTTGGGTTCTGGAAAACCTGCAGCAACCAGTTAATCCAGAGGATTCCTCCTGATACACCTTTCCTTGAGTAGGGTGTCCTGATGATTCCTGTCAGAGGCCACGGAGATGAGAAATAAAATTCAGCCCACATCCTGGTAGGAAAACTTCCAGTGAGGAAGCCTCAGCACCCCTCAGCAGAAGGGGCTGAAAGCTCAGCTTTGCAAAAATCCAGCTGAACTAAGCAGGGATCCGCCAGAAAATAATCTCAGATGTGGGGTGCAGGTAACGTCGCTCCACAGAAAAATAACTGCTGCACAGTGCTCCTAGGCAAGGCACCTACAAACAGATTTTTTTTTTCCCGTCTGCCACTCTCCAGCACTTTGCGGCTCGGGAATAGGTTTGACGCCGGTCGGGGAAAGCTGTCGGGGCCGGGGAGGGGCACTCTCCTCCGGCAGCCCGCATTTTAACTTTTTTAGATAATTACAATCTAGAGAAGAGGAGGAGGGGGACAAGAAGAAGAAGAAGAAAAAAAAAAAAAAAAAAAAAAAAAAAAAGCCACACACCCCAGTATCTTAAAATAGCGAGCAGGGAGGGGAGAGGAGCGGCGGATCCTCCCAGCGCGGCGCAGGGTAACAATGGTGCTGGCGGGGAGCAGCGGGCGCCCTGATTGACAGCCCGAGCCTCCTAAAAAGGCCGCGGAGCGATGGGAGAGATGCTTATCGGCGGCTTTATATAGCGGGGAGCCGGCGCCGCGCAGCGCGGCCGAGGCGGCGGGGACAGCGCGGACGCAGCGCGGACAGGCTCGGGGACAGGCTCGGCGAGCCGGGCGCCCATGCGAGCCGGGCGCGGCTCTGGCCGCCCCGCAGGGGTTCCGCCATGCACGGCCAGCCCCAGCCCCAGCCCGGCCCGCAGCCCCCGGCGCGGCTGCCCGCGCCCGGCCGGCCCAAGGCAGGCAGGAGGCGCTACAAGACCTTCATGATCGACGAGATCCTCTCCAAGGAGACCTGCGACTACTTCGAGAAACTTTCCTTGTACTCCGTGTGCCCGTCGCTCCTGGTCCGGCCCAAGCCGCTGCACTCCTGCGCCGGTAAGCCTGACCCCAGCGGTGCCCGCAGCGGGGGCGCGGCGGGCGCGGAGCCGGGGTCTCGGGCCAGCGCCTCTGCATCTCCCACTGCGTTCCCCCCAAACCCGCCGGAACGAAGCCCGGCTTTCACACTCCATCCCCACTCCCTGGGTTTGCCAGCGCTGGGATCGTTGTTAGTTACTATCAGTACCCAGCAGCTATCAGTTAGTTACTATCACTTTTTAGTTACTATCAGTGTGTAGTGGTGGGGTTCAGTCCAATCCGGGGTGTGCCTTGGAGCCAATATATCAGTGCTAATGAAAACGAGTTAAGGAGATCTACAAGAGTGCAGCTCCTGTAGAAATTGTCCTTCATCTTATGCTCTTTGAAACCTCCAGTGTTTTTTTCATATGTCTGTGTGACATATGAAAGTGAGTACAAAGAAATTAATAGAAATATTGTGAAAAGGAAAAAAAAATCTATAGAGGCACAGTTTTTCTATCCTAAATTATCGTTTTCTTTGAAAGAATGTAGGTTATTTCTAACAGCAAAGATGGGGAAATACTTGTAAAGATTTTGCAGACACCACAAATAAATACGCACAAATGGCTCTGCCCTGCACAGGCAACACAATGAGCAATCGGGTCTTGACCATGGGCATTATAAAATTTCACAAGCAGATTGGTCTAATGTGGGCGTTTAAAAATCCACATTAAAAGTAAAAATGGTATTCTTAGAATACATTCCAGATTTTAAAAAAAATTTTTAAAAATCCCCTTTTCTGGTGAAGCAGGCAGTTTTCCAGATTTCTGTTCTTCCCATAAGGCCATACTTCCAATGGTGACACATAATGTGTCAAGAGAAATTAGGTGATGAAACTGCAACTTAAAAATGGATTCTTCAGAAAATCTTATCTATTGAAAAATATTTGTAAAGGACTAATTACCAATAAAAATAATACCTATTTCAAGGTAATAGAATTATATTTTTCCTCTTTCTCTTTGCTGGAAATGTTCATTTTGCCCTTGTATTAGGTTGTGTTTAAAACCTCAATGCCTGTCCTTTGGCTTAGGTTTGCTGGTTTAGTTTGAGGTTTTTTATTGCTGAATATAAATAAGAAAGATCTTTTCAGCTCTTAGCAGAGCTGTGCTGATAGAAAACTTGCTGTTAGCGTACCCTTAGAGTTTGACAAGTAGAGTAAATCCTTGCTCCAAGCATAAATCTTCCTTCAGCCTCAATATTTATTTTGTAAATACTAGTTATTAAAGATCCAGGAGGGATTAGGAGGCTGGATCAGAATTAAGACCCATGATGACCAGCTTTTGGGAAGAAGTTGCATGGACAATTTGATCCTCCATCAACATTTATTTCTTCCAACTGATTTGTGCGTGTCGTCCCTTGCCTTCCCTAACTAATTGCTGACATATTTTATATAAGAACTGGTTGTTAATCAAGATACTGCTGACAAGGGAATTTTTGAGAGCTGATCTCTCACTACTGCGTAGTGAAATTCAGTGCTTGGCCAAAACGTCCTGAAGGGGTTTGGTGTGTGGCAGTGACGCACGGAGTGCCTGATTCTGCCTGCAGACCTCAATCCACCAGGGTAAGGATACCAAGCCTCTTGGCTTTTCTCTCTTTCTGTACAGAAAGAGGAAGAATTAGAAAAGAAAGTCCCTTCAGCCCGCAGAAGGAATATTAACCTCGATATCATGTCCAGAAGCATGTTCAACTACCTCAGCATAAAAATTACGGTCTGATAGATCCTCAGGATTTTGGATGGATGAGGTGCTTCCTAGGAGCTGGTTTGACTCCCACCACCCTCCATGGAAAGAAAAAAGAGGGAAAATTTTTAAATACACAGTTCTGGGTCAAGTATAGCAAGCATGGTCTTTGCAAGAGTGATGTGTATTCAGTAAATAATCATTAATAATCCTCATATGATTCAGCAGTGGATTGAGAGTGATGCTAGTGAGTCTCTTGTGGTTGCTCTTCAATTAAAGCCTTATTTCTCTTTGTGCCTGCGATCTTTAATGAATTTGCCCTCAAGGTTGTGTTTCTAGCCAAGCTCTGGCCTGTCCCTGTGTGAGTCCGTGTTGTGAATATCTGCTTCTAATGGACTAAGCTGTGTGGAATTGCAGCATTTGTGAAGTGAAGTAAAGAGATTTGCTTGTGGAATTAAAATCACAAGGGAAATCACTATCAATTCCACACTTCCAAACTGTCAGATTCTAAGGTGTATAGGCATAATTCAAGTCTTATGTGTATTAGGCAATGGGAGTTTTTTTTATGAAAGGAAACTATTGGCTAAGAAATGGACAATACCGCAAAAGGTATCTAAATGTGAAAGAATTTGGAAAATACCCAATATAAGTCTGTAACTAAACTAAAATGAAGTAAAAAACCAAACCCACAAAGACACACACACACAGTGAAAATAATCTAAACTAAACTCCTTCCAAACTTCTTGGGGGCGAAAGGCTGCAGAAATATAGCATTATAGAAATACTATATGGCATTTAACTTACTGCCTGAGTTTCATTTGCCTCCAGAGTTAATCAGGAAGGGAGTGAGCACTTAGTCTCTCCATGATCTAAGAAAATGCATCTTAACCTAAACCACAGAGATTTGTTACTGTACTATCATCTTGGACTTGGGAACGTTTGAAACAGTGATGAGTAATGAGTTACTCCAGCTGAACATCTCCTCAGTGGCTTTTTCTCAAGGCAGGAGTCAGGGTTTGAGACGTTTTCATGGGCTAAAGAGTTAATATTTCTTTCATCTTGGGTGAAGTCAGAGAAGGCTGATATGCCTTTATAATTTATTTGGAGCTGAAAGACATAAGATGTTGTGCTTGTGCAGCGTGTGTGTTCAACAACATCCCTGGTTAAGTGAAGAGAGATCAGAAAACTTTGCTAGCCCAATAGAACGAGAAGAGTTTTTCTTTTGGCTCTGATGAATTGCTGAATATTTAACTGAGTGCATCTGAATTGGAACAAAACAGATTTGTCAAGTAGAAGCAGAAGAAGGTGGAAGAAGCATTTGCGACTTTTCTGGTGAATCTTGAGGTCGAAGACTGACATTTTAATTGTGAGGAGTGTTTGTGAGGTCTAACGCAGAGCTCACCAATGTCGCCAGGGAGATTCCCATTGAAGAGAGCTTGGAATAAGCCCCAACCCAATTTTTTAAAAATTTTTTTATTTTTAAGAAAACTGCAGTTTCCTGTGAAGCTGTTCCATCATTAGTTTAAAGTTCGGTATATGAACATGTATTTATGTTTATTGACCCAAAAAAACACGGCTAAACCAGTACCAAATCTATAACAAAATGCTAGTCTGGGTTCAGAGCCATTATGATTAAAATTTTAAAGACTAGAAATATTTTCCGACGGTGATTAATGCCACTTTGATTTATGAATTTTTTGGCTGTGACGGCTGAGTGAAAATAATATTTATCTTGTTTCATTGTACTTATATTTTTATTGGCTTTTCATACTATGTCACCATTAATTAATTTGTATAAGTAACGATACACTGTTCATATGCTTGGATTGTTACGGTGATTGCTGACGGTTGCTTTTTCACTGAGCAGAGTCCTGTAGGAATCAATTTTCAAATTGCAATTTAAATTTTAATTTTTCAATTAAAAATATTTGTAGGCAAGCCTACTCAAATTCTACTTTGTTTCCTCTATTATTATTATGTTTGTTTAGTGATAGATTTAGAATCCAGTTGCCTTATTGGTAGTAAGGGCATGGTAAAAAATCAAAGGACACTGTCAGTGTGCAGTGTTAAGAGGTCAAATTAGAAAAGTTCCTTATTTATCAAAGGAACTAAAATAGTTTGAAAATTAAAACTAGGCTGGGGTGTGGAGGGGAGTAGTGTACGATCCTTGGTCTTAGTGGAATTTGTGACATTGTGTGTTGTAATCAGTAATATTGGTCTTGGACGGCCTTTTTAAACTCTCCAAATGAATTGAGATGGCTGGATTAGAAAGAATCGTGTTGCCTTCAATGGCAGAGTTCAGTTATTTCAGCAAAGTTGGTAATACAAATTGTTAATTGTCTGTGATGTGTATTCATTTGTACCAGGCCCTATTCCAGCTCATTAAAAAACCCTCAAATTTGAATGTATCTTAGTGGTTTATAATTTAAATCCTAATGAGCAGCAGAGTAATTTATGTCTATGCCAAGGTTTTTTACTAGTCCATGTCTCAGGTAGGGCTGTGCCGATTTCTCTTTAATTGCTGTACCAGAACAACACCTCACGAGGCAAAAATACACCTCGGATCAGTGCGGCCTTGTTTGTTTTGTGAGAAAATTGTCTGCTAAGATATGAAATATGTATCCATGTTTTAGGGGAGTTGTGCTGAAGAGGATTCTACTGCTATATGTACATTTAAAAGCGCCGTAACTTCAGGAAGTGAATGCAATCTTAAGTTTCTCCGCTTCTTTTTTTGCTTTTTTGAAAATTTACTACTCTTCTTGCTGGTCTGTGCAAAAAGTTTCCTTTAAAGAACATTAATTATTATTATTATTATTATTATTATTATTATTATTTGCTCTCTTGAAATAATTTTTGGGATTTTTAGTTTAGTGATTGGATTTTTGGTTTGCTTGGGTTTGTTGGTTTTGTTTTTTTTTTTTTTTTTAATTTAAAGTGCTCAGGATTTGCGTGGTTGGGGTTTTAATGTAGGCAGGTGTCTAATATCGTTCAAATCTTGAATTCTTTTCTTCCAGTTCCATGTCTGTCTTCTGTTGTTTTATCTTAGGATGAACTTGGGAGTTGGTTTTTCCAAGGGGGTCTTTTGAACCGTCATTTTCCTCATATAAATGATATTTTCTGGATTAAACTCAGTGGTACTTCCAGCCGCTGGGGCCTTTGGGGAATCATTGCTTGGGAGAAAAACAAGGTTTGGTTCCTGGTCCTCACCCAGTCTCCTCAGCCTTTTTAGGAAACCATGGTGAGAAAGTAGATTTATTGTGAATTAAAATAGCTCAATTTTTATGTGCAACGTCACGACAAAAGATTCCTTCTGATTGTTTTCTAAAAGGCCTTGATATGGGCAAGGCTTGATTTTGCTGTGGGACTTTACTTAAAATTGGGGTGGAAGCCATTTCTGTGGCTCAAATACCTGCTGAATCTTTTCCTTTACACTGAACAGATTTTGTAGTGGAATTCCTGAGGGAAGGCAAAACGCTCAGGAAAGGAAAAGGGAATCCATGTAGTGTGTGTGTACCAGCACGGGGAAAAATGCCATGCCATCCGTTCATCATGCTTCCAGTCTGGAACATGACAGCTGGCTAAATCCCGCTGAATAAAGCTGATGTGGAGTGGTGGGGGCACCTTCTGCCAGGCTCGCTTGGACTCGAGCGTGTCCCGCATTCCCCGAGCCTGGCATCTGCAGCTGGGGTTGGATTGTCATCCCCAGGACGCTGCCGGGAGTGCAATGGCAACCCAGGCAATAGTGCAAGGTCTCAGAAAGAATTTTGCTTCTGTACTGTGTGAAGTGAATGCTCAGGAGATCTCATGGCTCCTGAGTCCATGAAAAACCTGTGTCCCAAAATGTTGAGGGAAGCAGGCCAAAATGAATCTGTGTGTTTATACAAGAGGTGCCAACCTAAATTGAAAGATGAAAATGTCTCCTTGTGGAAATCTGCATTGCTGCCAAGGCTGTTTGGGATTTTTGCTGATTATTTGTAAAAACATATGAAGAAAAAAAAAAGATACTTTGATAACTGCCTGTATTTATTTGGTTTAGCTTACAAAGATCAGTAGAATTCTATAGCTGAGTAGGAAAAAGTAAAGGCAAAATTAGAAAGGAATTCTATTAATCCTGAGAAATACAAAGTGCTTCCTCTGGAGACGTCTTTGATCCAGTATTTGTGAAGCTATTGAGTATTTTTAATGATACAAGATAGTTCAGAGATGACATTTCTGCCTAGAAATGGAAGAAGGTGCAGTCACAGTTACGCTGCTGTCTCTGAGCATTCCTCTGAAAACCCAGAAAAGTCAGGATTTCCTGTCAGAACTGTGTCCCTGATCCTGCAGTAGGATTTATTCAGCTGCAACATTGGGGAAATCTGAGTTTTCTCAAACTCTCCAAAATTCCCTGTCTATTTTAGCCCTACAAGGAAAAGCCTGTCTGTGGATGAGGAGGACTTCATCAACTGAGGTAAACAAAACAAACCTATGAACTGAAAGTGGATTCCTCTCTAAGTGCTGTAGACTGGGCACAACAGTTAATTTTAAGGAGCCTAGTGCTTTTCAGGGTGGCCATCTTGAGTTTTAAGTGTTTTGATGTCTTTAGTTCCGAATTTAGTTTAGAAATGCCCAAAAGTGGCATATGGGGCATAATAATAATGGGCTGGGTGATGATAAATGGATACTTGGAGAAATGCCTGTTAATTTTTTTCTATTGGATTATATGCAGTACTAGATGTGGCATTTCAGAAGGAAACCCAGAATCAAATCTGGATTTGAAAGCAGATCTCAGGACTAGCAGAGAAATCTGTCTCTAAAGAAATTCCAGGGCTAGATATTAAAATATCTGTAACAAAGACTGACTTTGCTGTCTTATCTCGGTACTGTTAATAGCGAATGAAAGGATTTAATGAATGGCAAAACTACAGTGAACAAACCAGAAGATCACACCCCAGTGATTGCAATAAAACCTATTGTGGCAAGTAATCAGCGCTGTGGTTGTGGTTGGGCATGAATAAGCATTGTGGAGGAATGCTATAATAGGAGGCATTAATGAATCTGGGATTCCACTGGGAAAATTACACCTACGCCTCATTTTCTAAAGCCTCATAGCTGGCACTGAAGCACAGTTTAAATCCATCTGCACAGTGAGTTTAAATGTAGCACTTGTGTTAAAAGTGTCCTCAATTTGGCCACTGCTCATGGAGACTGTGCAGTGCAGACCAAAGGCCATCATTATTTTGAGGACTTTTGTTTAACTTTCTTCTGTAGAATGCAGGAAAAGGCCATCTCATCCTGTAGAATCAATGACGCTCAGCATTGCTGCCTTCAGGACAAACTGGGCACGAATGGGGCAAAAATCCTTGCTGAGGAAGGTGAGGAAAAGGAATCGAGACTGTTTTGTGTGGAGTTCCCATCACTCCATCAGGCTTGGGGAGCAGAGCAGGGCAGTAACTAAGGAGACTTTGCATTTTTTCTTCTCTTGTGTTGAGCAGTACATTTCTTTGCCATCTGGGTGCGGTGGTGGATAGCTCCCTGGATCACAGCTCTGGCAATGTATGGATCAGGGCGTTGATCCACCTCCAGGATGGATTTTCTGCTGAAAGGAGCGTTGTGAGCAGGTTTGAGTGATGGAACAAAATCAGTGCCTTTCCAGCTCAAAGTTACTTCCATGCCCTCGGTGCAGGCCTGGGGGGAAGGCACATTTGCATGGAATGCACACAATGCATGGCAGAGCCAGAACTGATCTCAGGTCGGGAACTGAGCTCTGTAGGCACTTGCTCAATACAGTGGCTTCAATTTAAAAAAAATAAAAATGCTGGGCTGGGGAAAGGTTCTGCTTTGGTTCCTCCGAGGATTTAATTGCTTTTTTCTGTTGATCTGTTTCTTCTGCTCAGCCCTTGGTAAGTTGTCCAGTATCAGAAGTGACTGCAGCCCTGCTTGGAGCCACGGGAAACCTGGGTTTGCATTTGCAGGCCATGTACAAAATCTCGTCATATCCAAGTGAAAATAGAAGTCAGAAAAATTGATCTTTTGGATTGTTGGTAGATTGAAGAAATAATCATTATGTATCCTTTTCAATTCAGTACAAAGAAAATGTTATAAATTTAGCTTGACAACGGAGAGGTTTAAAAAGTGTGTGTATGTGTAAAATCAGAGGAAATACTCGATCAAGAATAAAATACTGAAAACTTGTCTTCTAAAGGCTGAAGCAAAACTTCATAGCACTTTCGTTTTTACAAGACATTCAGCAAAGCAATGGAGTTGCTTTCAGTATTGCAAAATTTTATTTATTTTTCTTTTTCAAGGAGAGAGAGTTACAACCGAACATTTTTAGTCATTCCTATGTAAGAATTGCTTGAGCTACATTGCAGAATCCAGAACATGTTCAAGAGCTTCACTTGCTAAGAAGCAACAGTCCCTTGGAAAATTTGAGACCTATTTTGTGATCTCACTTGTATTTGTGTAAAGTCTGTAATAGAATAGGATCACAAGGACAAGCTAATGGGAGCTGAGCAGTAAAGTCTGGTATTATCCATTATTTCTTGGATTCCCAGGATTGTGGGAGAATTTACCTGAGAGATTTCTAGCCCAGAATTCCCAAAGCTACATTTTAATGACATCTTTAAAAATACAGAGATTTGGTATTAGGACCTGGACAAGACAATAATATATAATATTTTCCATTTTCCAGTATTTTCCCTTTTCCTCTCATGCACCTTTACGTTTTCACCCATTTTTGGCCAGAACACAGCTCAGAACAACACCAGATAACAGCTGCAGGTATTTCAGGTGTTTGGGAACACCTGAGATCCATTTAAGTAACTAAAGAGAAGGGTGAAGAACAGTCTTTCAAAAAAAACCCCATCTTCCTGAATATGGACCTCTGTACTCATATCCTAAATCTTTGGACTGTGGGTAGCACATCCAGAATATTTAAGCTCTGTCTAAAACACAGAACCTGAAAGAACTTTAAGAGACAAATGCTTTGTTTTTCATTTTTCCCTTTTTAAAAAAATCACAGGTTTTTGTGGGTTTGTTTTTTTTTTTTTTTTTTTTTTAAAAAAAGGAAAAAAACATTTTTCCAATTCTTCCCATGCAACAAAATTGCAATTCCCTTTGGAGATGTGATAACAGAAAATTTGCAGATATATGGTCTTTTTCTCCTAGCAGCAACCTTTCAGTGACCTTAATGTATTTGGATGTGTATGTTCAGGTCCAAGGTTTTTTGGGGTTTGTTTTTTTTTTTTTTTTTTTTTTTAATAAAAGGAAAAAAACAGTTTTCCAGATCTTCCCATGCAACAAAATTGCAATTCCCTTTGGAGATGTGATAACAGAAAATTTGCAGATATATGGTCTTTTTCTCCTAGCAGCAACCTTTCAGTGACCTTAATGTATTTGGATGTGTATGTTCAGGTCTTAGTAAATTTTTCGACACGCCAGTGGTTTCTCTTCATGTAGTTCATTGTCTGACTCCAACAGGACTACTTGCAGAGAAGGGGTTGAATTGGAAGTATTTATATTTGCCTTGTTTTTTTTGATTTTCATCAGAATAAGAGAATTTTCCATGTAATCACTAAGTCATCTTTAAATACTTGGCCACCATTTGCCTTTGGATATTTCTTTTAATGATTATTTTGCAAGTCACAGAACAGTTAATGGCTATTTTTCCTGCCAGTGAGTTGTTTGGTTTTTTTTTTTTCCAAATTGGGATTTATTTCACCGTACAGGGATTGAATTTCATCTGAATTTAATTTTAATAGACATCTTGAGAATTAATGTTGAAGCAACAAGTTCCTGTACCTTTGAGTGTGCAGGTGACTATTGCCACATCCAACGTAGAGCTGCCTACGTTGATCCCTTAAAAAACAGAGCTCTGTTGTGTAAGCATAGAAGGGTTGAAGCCTTAATAAAAACGCGTCCTTTTCTTTTAAAAGTTAGAGAAATGTGCATGATATGTTTCTGGTTACTTAAACAGGGTATTCTATGACAGATTAACCTGTCATCTTTGAAATGAAATTAGCAGTAGTGGTACTTTATTATGTATGTTGCACATAACATGATATGCCTTACGGAAGGCCTAGTGCTCTGGATGGTGTTTCATCCTGTGGCTCAAAGAGGAAAAATATGAAAAGAAATAGAAAACAGTAATGTAATCATGGATAGAATAAAATGGTGCGAAGACTGAAGCAAATGGGATTTTTCTGGCCAAAAAAAATTCGTGCTTGTGAACGCATTTCACTTCACCCTTCTGCCTGTTTTGTTGCAAGCCTCCTCTTGACAGCTTTGCTAACAGTTCATTTTGTTCCTGTGGTGACTAAGTGATGGAGGAGCTGATATTTGGAGATTTCTGTGGATAGTACCAGGAGGTTTGGGGCTCAGCTGTATTGTGCTCTTTTGGCTTTCCTCAAACAAGTCTGGTTTAGGTGGCTGCATATGGTGAAATTCTCCACCAAGGGTCAGGAAGGCGTGCCAGAAGTTAAAAGGGTTGGTTTCACCTTGTTGCAATAAATTACAGAGCAATCATAAATGATAGGAAGGAGTTTGATGGAGTGGGTGAGGAACAATTGATGGATTACTTTAGTTAAAATTACTTAGAGCCCAGTCCAACTCCCACTGAAGTCAATTAAATCGTAGCTGGATCAGGGCCAGAATGAGTCAAATTCAATTATGCCTTAACTGTAAACATTTTAAAGCACATTACTGTAAGGTAGTTCAGCACTTAAATTACATTAAAACAAAAGCATTTATGAAATCCCGACTGATTTTATTTTATTTGTACAGCCCTATTAAAAGCCTTTTTCTTGTGGCTGTGACAGAGACCTCTTTGGCTGGTGCCTAATCCCCAGAGCACCTGTCTGTTGTGAAGAGATGTCACAGCCATTGGTACTGTAGATGAATTTGTCCATCACGGACTTGCTGCTGAAGTGATTGCATCAGAAGAGGCAGCAAAGATGACTGAAAGGAGATTGAAGAAATCCCGCTGCTGCTTCATCTAATTGTCAAGATTTAGAGAGCTTACTTGTTTAAGTATCAGCTCGTAAATTAATGAGAAAACTTTTACATGAGCTAAGCCCAAATTCCAAAGCTGGAATGGTTATGGGTGTTCATCTGTTTCTCAACTGAACAAAGTACAGAATCCAAAATATTATTTAAAAATAAATAATCTACATGGCAAAATGGTGGATTTAGAAATGAGTTCAATTATGGCAGTGTTTTCACAAAATTGGGCAGATTATATTTTAAATCATGATTATCTTTTAAATTGTAATTCACATGGCTCCTTTAAGATGATTTATGTATTTTTAATACATTCAGGATTGATTCTTTTCATTTATCATCAGAAATTTTCCTCCCTGTCCATTTTCCAGCAGAGGCAGGGAGCAGCTCTGAGCTGCAGATGTAGGGTTTCTTGGCTTGCATTTGTCTGACTGTCTTGGGAGGCCAGGGCTCCACATCCCAAGTGCCATCCCATCAAAACCTTGGGTTATGGCAAGCTGTGCAGACAGCAGGGAATGTCTGTGCACTGGGATCATTCCCATCGCTGGGTGAGCTAAATTCATCTCTGCACAGACAATCTCCCAGCCCATGCCAAGTCTGCAGGTGTGGGATAGATCTGGCTTGGTCTCTATCTTTGTAGCAGTTGTACTAAAATGAAAGATAGGGCCTGATCCTGGTTTTCATGGCATGACATCACTTTGGCTCTGTGAGAGGTTCTTTGTGGAGGATGGAGGTGCTGGACATGTGTGGAAATGGAAAAGATGGATTTGACTGCATGCCCAACTGGCATGGGAGTGCTGGAGTGTCTTATTGCTGTGTACTTGGCTCCATGGATTGGGCTTTGGTCTGGAAAACTCAGTTTGACAAATCATTTGTGCTGTCACAAATTTTGTAATTGTTTTGTCCTTTCTGTTTTCCTTGTTTTCTATTAATAGCAGGATCAATTAATAGCTTCCACTGTCGCATTCTACTGAGTTGGCAACTCTGAAATAGAAATTTGGCCTTCAGAGAAGGGGAAAAATGGTACTCATCCAGCAGCTTTAATCAGGAAAAAGGGACAGAACTGTGATAAACCTTAGTACAGGACTTCTGTGGCACATACTCAACCATGGAAAAATATTGTCCTTTTTCTTCCCTGTCACGGAGCAAAACCACTGCCAGGAGAGCAGCAAGGCACTTTGATGGCAACTGGTGACTCTGTGGCTTTAATATGTTTGAAAAAGCTGATTTCTGTGATCCCGGCCTTATTTCTCCCTTTTCAGTATTAGCACAATTAATCATGATACAACCTGTAAAAATGCATTAAAATCAGTTGGCAGCTTTTTAAAAGGTGAGCATTGCTGTTCCCTCCTCACAGACTGTGCTCACCACCAAGCTCAGCTTTGGGGGTTCCCTTGGAAAAGCAAACCCCTCAATAAAGCTCTCACCTGCTCGTGGTTTTTATCTCTGACCTTCCACCCACAAAACAAAAGTGGTGCTTTCCTGTAGTAGATTACCGGATAGAAAATTCTTTTGGCAGTGAAGGATACTGAGAAGCTTTTCATTCATCACAGTGTCTTGATGGTGACTTCAGTTGAAGAAAACAAAAGCTTTCCTTTAGAAAAAGGAAAACTTGGGAAAACTCCTGATAGTGCTTCTACTTCTAGGAAGTAGAGCCAATGCTGAATTTGAGTACTTCAGGTGTGATTTTGCCCTGTGCAGGGCTGGGAGTTGAACTTGATCCTTGTGAGTCTCTAACTCAATATATTTTTTTGGTTTTAACTCCTTGCTGATGATTTGCTGGGACATATCCCACTCTGCTCTGAACCAGTCATGCCTATGGAGCATTCACTTAGTATTTCTTACAGATGGAGTAAATCATAATGGAATTACTGCCACCACCCATTGCTGCAATGTTAATTAATTGAAAAATCCACCGAGAAGAAAGTTAAATGTTCATTTCCAGTACCTGGTGTGTAGCTTTAGTGTAATTTAAAATATGGGACTATTAATTTGTCTTCTCAAAGACAAATCCCCAAAGCCAATCATGGGTCATTTGCCTCCAGTAATTGATACCAACACTGGAAATATTTGTCCAGTTGATGGCAAACTTAAGTGTTTGACAAATTATCAACTCTGGTTAATCTGGGGCCAGTTAACACTTCAGGAGAAAATTCAAATACATACCTAATCTAGTTTTTCTCCACAAGAATTTTCTTCATTGGGGTGTTTCACTTGTAACAACTATCAGTAAATAGTGGGGCTTAGGTACTTTTGCCTGCTGCATGAATGTCCAAATACTGCTTTTCTCAGGACCTCTGGATTTTCCTTGTGTCCCCACTTATTTTCTCCTTGAAGTCAATAGAAGTTTTGGGTGTGTAGAAAAAGAAAAGGAATTGCATCAGACTGCAAATAAATGTGCGTTTTCTGAGCATTCATTTATCTGGCAGCTTGGGACATGCTGTGTTGGGAGCAGGGATCACTGAGTGGAGCTGGGTTTTGCAGAGCCAGGGAAGAGCTGAGAGCTTTGCAGGCAGCGCTCTGTGCTTGGGCCATCCGTGCTTGGCTTTGTCCTTGAATTCATATGTGACGTGGAGCCAGCTGAATTCTTCATCCTTTCCATTTTTTAAAGAAAAATGGTGGTTCTTTACACATTAGCATTTTAAATTCCTTTGCTAGGAAATGTAAGAGAAGCCTAAAGTCATATGATCAGTGGGGACTCTGTATGTTTAAGTGTGTTCTTCGTGAGTATTAATTAAGTACCAGTAAAATTCTGTTGGTTTTTCCCAGCAGAGGGAATTCTGTAGGAAGGAAGAGACTTCCCCACAAATCACTTTAAGATAGGTGTTAAGACAGAACCGTGTTTATTACTTTGCAAGAGTTTCAACTCTTTCATCACCATTTTTTATCCATCCTTTGTCTCATACTGGATTTTTACATTCAGTCCATGCCCTGTAGGGTTCTTCAATTTGCTCTTTTGCTATCTTCCTTCCCTTATCTCCCCTTGAGCTCTTTGTTCCCTCAGCACAAACTGCACCTGAGAATGTTCGAGTTCAAGTCGAACTTTTGAACCCATGATGTCAGGTTGGTTTGGAATTAGGCAAAACCAGTTTGCCTATCCCTCACTGCAAAAGGGTTAATCCTCTAAACTATTGAGAGACAAGGGCAGGGAATTGTGAAAGGAGTCCCTGTTTTATAAGCATTTGTATTGCCAGTGCTTGAATGCCCGTAATAAGCAGGTTGTGCTGTGATTAATGACTGTGTTTTACATGCTGACGATGGATGATGTGTCTCATTGGAGAAGCCATTTATTTTTATTCAGGCTCCTCACCCCAGCAGCACTGAAAATGAGATGTTAACGTCCTGGTGGGAGTGTGTTTCATTCTCCGCAATTTAATGAAAGGTGACCCACCGAGAGGAGAAAATAATTTAAATTTGCCTTTCCCTTGCCTCCTTTTAATGTGTGAGAAGACAACTCATAAAATTATTTTTTCATACGGGATTTTTCTTTTTCTTTCAAGATTCTTACTTTGTTCCCTCCAAATTGGAAACAAGTAGGAATGTGTTGTCGTTCTGATACTTTATGTATTTGGAAGGGGCAAGCTATTCCAATGGCTTGAACTTTGTTTTCTTAAATTTATTTTTAATAAAGGAGTAATCCAATTTGAAATCTTTAGGTATTTGAGCCAATTTTTGTATCAGATTATAAGTTTCTGATTTTGCTGCAGTTTCAATTGCACTTTTCCCTGTACTTTGTCATTTTGTGTGTGTAAAGGATGTGGTGGTAGAGTGTTTGTGGTGGTTGGAATACACCTTTTAATTAGAACTCACCTTTTAATTAACCAACTGTATATTTATATCCATATGGGTTCAGCATTGCATCCATCTAATAGCAAGTCTTTAACTTCTGTAGAATGGCTTTAAGTAAGGAGGAAAAAGACTTTTAAAAGTACTTTTTAATTAATTGGAGAAAATCTGTTTCAAGGCAGTGAAATGGGATGCAGTGTCCAAGCAAATCTTTTGAAAGCTCTACATAAAATGAAAGCCCTTGGATCTCCTTCCCATCAGATCTCCTGGGATGAAAATGGGGACAGCTGTGGGCAACGCATCAATACTTCAATAGAGAGGAAAAATTAGTAGAATTAAAAAAAAAAAAATTAAAATTGAAACAGTTTTTCATATGAGGTTCAGCAAATGTGAATTAAAGGCTCTTTTGTGTCTCAGAATTTAAAAGCTCCCTCAGAACTATCATGCCATTGCTGAGCAGAGCATACCAATTCCCATGATGGGTCAGCAGTGTTGGGTGTCTTCATCAGAGAGCAGTAAATGCCAATAATTGCCTAAATTCTCTGGACAGCTTATAACATTCCAGGTGGGATACAGCCTCTATTTCAGAGCTTTATGAAAACACTGTCAATGTAAAGATTGTGTCTGTTTGCATGTGGAAATGCCAAATCTAACATGTATTTCATCCCAGCAGAGCCAAATCAGAGTCTGGTAGTGGTGAGATTTGGGAGATACATAAAATATTCCCTCTAGAATTATTTAGATCAGCATCATGTTAAAATTGGCAGGGATGGCTGATCCTGGGCAGAATGTCTTTCTTAGGTGAAGAGAACTTTTAAAAAATTGAGCTTAAAAAAGCTATTTTTGTTGGAAGAGCCACAGGCTGTATCTGTGCCTGTTATTGGAGGAGTTCCCCTGGAAACATTACTGCTTGCACAAGAACAAGCATTGCTTCAAAATTAACATACATATTAATGGCACATTAAGGAATTTCATAATCGTGTGACACAAAAGAGAGTTCTCAACACAGCACTCATGCAATGTATTAATGGGTAATGTCTGCAGTGAGCTGGGAGATAGCAACACCTCTGCCTCCTCTCATGGCTGCTGTTGAGTCCTTTCCAGACCACATCACTGGTGTGGTTGGTGTTATTGCCCTTGTTTTGCATGTGGGGAAAACTGATGTCCAGTGGGATTCAGGGAACTGGCTGAGACTGACTGTTAAGGCAGTGCCAGGGATGGAAATGTTGTGCCTGAGGTCCTCTTCCCCAAAATCTACATCCAAGTGAACAGAACTTTGTTCATTTGGTTCTTTTATGGGACAGAGTAAAGTCAGTGGGAATGTGACAATATTGCCATTAGCCTGGAGCTGTTTCTTATGCTAGTGGGAATTATACACCCACCTACACATGAAGGGAAGAAAGAGCTGTGTTGTTTTTTGCCTATTTTATAACTGCCATTGGAATGAGATTATGAAGCCCCAACATCCCTGTGGAATACAGCAACGCCGCGTGTGATGACAGGGGCTGTAGGAAAATCAGAGGAGAATCCACGAGTGATGAAACCAGATGTGAGTGATAATCAAAGGTTTAACTTCAAATCTTAGATTGAAGGAGCGTTTCCCATTTGGATCCCTAAATTTCCCACCTCAATTCTGAAATCAGAGCATTTCCAGGGGCATGTTTGTAGTCCTGGGTTGAAGCTGTTTGCAACAGTTGTCCTTCTAACATTTCTGCCCATAAGGGCATTAGTTCACAATTAAGGCTGAATTTGAGCACTGTAGAAACCTAATTCCATCCGTTATGATTAATTAGGGCCTTAGCTCCACCTGAAGTCTAATCTAAATTTGTCTGGAGATGTGAAAACAGTATTTCTGTCCATCAGAACAGAAAAAATCACACAGACAAATGTTGGACATGAGTGAGGGCTTGCATTTGGAGATCATCAGATCATGGAATTCCAGAATGGTTTGCGTTGGAATCTCATCCGGTTCCAGCCAGGGGCAGGGACACCTTCCACTATCCCAGGTTGCTCCAAACCCCATCCAGCTTGGCTTGGGACACTTCCAGGGATGGGGCAGCCTCAGCTCCTCTGACCAGGCAGAGGTCAGGACAGTTGGAGCTCACCAGCTGGAATCTCTGGCTCATCCTCCTGTCACGGCTGTGGTATGGATGCCAGGGAAAACCTTGTCATCACTTTTTCTGGCACATACCTGCTTTCATCCCTCCAAAGCACTTTGCAACTCTGAGGCTGACATTTTTCTCATGGAACTGCTTATTTTGTATGTGTCCATTTGGGGACTGCCCATCCTTGAGACATTTTCAGCTTATTTTTTGAGATGAGATGAATTTCTGTAAGAGTGAAACTTGCTTTGTGTTTCAGCTGAAAAACCCACTGACCCTGGAATGAACATGATGGGTCTTGGCTCCCATCAATCAGTCTGCTGGGAGAATGAGGTATTACTGGTGGGAGCATCCACCTCCCTATGTCCATATGGGACACTCATGTCTGCAGGCAGAGGTGGAGATGGAACCATGACTGATGGTTCTTGCAACATCTTCAGCTCATGAGTGACTTCATGTAATACAGAGAGTCCTGAAGTCAAGGAAGCTGCTTCAGGAATGAAGTTGCCAGGACTGATTTTTATGCTGTAGAATCATTGGCAGTGAAAAGTTTCTGTAACCTGGAAATCCAGCTGTGTATTTTCCCCCATCCAGAACATGAAAGCTTAGTTGTCCTAAATTCATTCTCTTTTGGTTAAGATTGGATCTGTGAGGTGACATGGGTGTGCTGTTATTTGATGTGAAGAGGATAAAAATAGCCATGCCCTGTGCTTATGGAAGCTGTGACATAGTCAGCTTACTCAAACAAAAAGATCAGGTTTGGAGGAAATCCTCTTCCAGGGTGCTCTAGATTCTGTTAACAGGGTTTCAGCTTCCTTGAATGACGCTGGGATGTCCATTATGCTCAGATTTGTTCCCTGTGCATGTCTCTCCTCCTTACCCCAGCCACCAGAGCTGGGTTAAGACCACTGATCTAATTGTCAACCACAAAGGACATGCAGGCTGTGAACAAAACCTGCTTGTGTATCATTTGCATCCTTCTAAATTCCATTGTTTGTGCAGCTGTTCAGCCAAATCGTCTGCAGAGTTTATTTTTGTCCATAGAGGAAACAGAGATGGGTTTTCTCTGTGTTAGGGCAGATGCAAAATCAAAGAATCATATATGTAGCTCAGAGAGACCGAGCTCTCTGCTAAATGTGTCCTGATGGGGGCAAAATTATTAATAAAGCAACCCTTGAGATTATACGCCACAGCTATTAGAGGGAGAAGTTTTGCCAAGACGTGACAGGTCCATTTCAGGTTAACACTGGCACTTGCTGAAGTCCTCCTTTCATTTCAGTGGGAAGGAAAAGAGCGGGATGTCTTTGTATTTTAAACACTGATCCACTATTCTCCTGAGAAGGAAAAAGTGTTTTCCAAAAGATCCATCAGGCAAAATTTACAGAGTCTGGTGTTGAGAAACAATTGCACTCTCTTTCTTCCCATGTGTCACTCTCAGCAGTGTGTTTTAGAGCCTTGGGGCAGGAAGAGGTAGTGATATTTATGGCCAGCTTTCTGCTGGAGCTCACACAAGGGTGGGCTTGAGAAACCTGAAGAGTGCTTTTGTGTGCACAGCCAGTCAGCTGGCCAAGGCTAGTGTTTGCTTATGGATGCTGTGATAATAATTAACAGAGCAGGAAGTGAGGGACTGATTGATTTATGCGTCCATGGCATTGTATGTTTGAACTTGGCCAGAAACTGTGAAATCCTCAGAGAAGGCAGAATCGTTTGTTGGATGTGTGAGGGTTTAAGAATGGCCATAACGTGTTGGCCCAAGGGCCATATAGACTCAAAACTTGGGCAGTGGCCAGGGAGAGGTGCTTGGAGAGCAGAACAGAGCACAGGACAGGACTTACCCTTCCATCAAACTCCACCCTCTCAGCTAGGACAAGCTGTTTCTCCATCAAAGTACAGATCTGGCTCCTTGACCATTGACACCACCTGGGCAGAGGAATCAGTTTGGCCTTTCCCAGTGTCCCATGCCGTCTGGTCATGTCTGTCACTGGTAAATTGTTGCAAGTTAAGCTGAGACACCCTGAGAGTTCTGGTGCTGTGTTCCCCCTCCAACCCCAATAGCCAAGACCCCTTAGAGCTGTTCCATTCTCTCATCCTTTGGCTGCTCCACATGTGAAGTCTGGGCCAGTGGGTGATGAGTTCTGCTGCTGAGCCTTCTCCTCAGTGATGGAGGGAACTCTTGACTGAAGTATTTAACATGACTCAGTTCAAAAGAAAAGAGTTTCAAGCTGAAGTTGGCTTAGTGGACCCAAAGTGTGTCTCAGTGCAGATCTGGGCAGGAACTGGCAGACTGTGTCCCAGAACTTCCCTGCACTGCCTGAGTGTTGTTGTTTGTGGAGATGTGCTGGTGTTTATTTCTTTGGGATTGATGTAGCCTGGGTTTACAACTCCCTCCGAGTCCAAGCAATAAAGGTCTGGAATGGAGGTTCACTTCCAAGCCTGACTTCCCCTGGGAGCTGTTTGAAGTCACTATGGGCATGGGCCCATGTATCCAATAAATATTAAGGCATATCTGCTTGTGTTCAGAGCACCTCCTTTCCCACTGAGTAGGATTTAAAGGACTCATCAGCTAAAGATGAGGAATCCCAGACAGAGACCCTTTTGTGTAGCCTTAGACAATGAGCAGGACCTCTCTGAGCCATGCTCAGTTTGGCTGGAGGGGGCAGGTTTGAGTCAAGGGGGCCCCCATCCAAAAGGCAGGCTGTCATTTGAGCACGTGAAGCAGAATAATTCAAAGTACAGAAGTGGTGTCTGTTCTGATTCATTCTCCGCTGATGAAGCCACAGTGCCATTACATTTGCCACAAAGGGTTTCTTGAGTGCTGGCCAAATAGATTCTTTAAATGCTTCTTTAAAACAAAATAAATCTTCTTTATATATAAATTTTCCTCTTCACTGAGGATCTGACAAGGTGCTGGCACGCTCCTCTGCTTGACTGACAGCCTGGAAGAAGGGCTGCTCTGTGCAGGGGCAGCAGTCTTTAGCACCAGGTGCTGCTGGCTTGTGTCTTTCCAGCATTTGGGAATAAACTCGGCACTGAGCATTGTTATCCCAGGATATTCCAGTGATTGCCCCAGGACAGCACAGCCACTCCAGATTCAAAAGGTGCATTACCATCTCCTCCCTCCTGTATGGCCCTGAACAAAGCCAGTTTGTCAGAATGGTGATCCCAGCCCTGCCAGAAGATCCCTGGTGCCGTCCTTCAGGGATCCGGCATCCCTGGAGACACTGCTGCTCTAGGTGAGTTTTGGGTTGTGTTTTTAAGATGGATAATTGCCCCACATCCAGCCCTGTCCAAGGCAAGGTGCCTGGGCAGCAGGGAGTGAGACAAGTCTTGTTCAGGGAGGCTCTCAGGCTTCTCAGCTGTTCAAGGCCAATTACTTACTGTGTGCAGGGCCTTAAACACACCAAAAAAGTACAATATGAATATCAAATGTCATTAATAAGTAAGGATTAGTTATTTTCCTGTTGTTTTTTGTGGAGGCCTGCAGCATGCACACCTTGCATCATTCAAACTTATTCATTGCTGTTATTATTGAGAAGAAATACAGCAATGTGTTGATAAATTGCTAATGGGGACAGATTTATAATGGATCCTGCAGCTCCAAAAGCTGAGAAAATTTCTCCTGTGACTTTGAAATTGGGCTGAACTCAGCCACAGCTCCAAGTGTCCCAAACCACAGGGAACAGAAGCAGGAATTGTGTCCAGCTCCAGTCATCCCTGGGAAGTTGTACTGGGATTTGCAGAGTGGGAGATGCTTTGGGGAGGAGTATCTTTTAAGTCAACCTCCACCAACATCAGTGGTTTTGTTTGCAACAGATTTAGCTAAAAACCTGCTCCCCCAAGAATGATTGAAGAGAAAAGGGACTGTTTTCTTAGGGAAGGTTAAACACTACTCCTGGTTGAGCCCAGGTTTTCTCCCACCTGAAAATCTGAGGTCAAAAATTGCCATTTGATTAGATGCCCATTTTTTCTCCCATTTTCACTTGGCTCATACAGAGATGTAGGCTCCTGAAGAACTGGCTTTCAGTCAGAATGCCTAAAAAAAAGGATCATTTTACCTGTGCTAAAATTAGCTGCACTAATTTCCTTTGTTTTGTTTTGTCTTCTGTTTTCTTTCTGTGGGCACATGCGGGTGAAATCCTGGATCCACTGAAGCTGATGGTATTTTGCCATGGACATCAGTTAGGTCTGGATTTTTCCACAATGAAGAGAAGCCATTTGCTGCACTTTTTGCTGTGTTGCTGAGTGGTATTTAATGTTTGCAAGACTCGTGGTCCTTGTCAGATTAATAGGGTTCATTGAAGTGGCAAAAGAATCTAGTGTTAATGTATCTGCAGTCTTTGGTTGAGGAGCAGTTAAAACTTTACTCCAAGGAACCTCACTGGTGCTATTTTAGAGTATCAGCAGTGTCTGTTCACGTTCCAGCTCTCGCTTAAGATTTCAGGGTTGATTGCTCTGCCTTCCTGTAGCTTCCGTGACACAATTCCTATGGAAATTTTGTCTCTGTGCATTTTGGCTGAGTCTTGAGACTATTTTTGGAAGCTCTCAAAATGTCCCAGAAGTGCCCTTCACCTCTGCTCTTGTGCAGAGACTTTAGGTCTAGCTTAGCTACTACCATTTTCCACATGTATCCAAAGACAGAGAGCATGTAGAAAAAGAAACCAAACCACAGACGATTCTCCTCTCCCAAAACAGGGCTAAGTCTTCTCACTGGGCTTTGAGGTGCTGGAGAAGAAGAATGGCAGCAAAGAGCATTTTCAAACACTCCCAGTTCCAGGATCCCCATTTGATATGTAATAGTCACAGAAAAATCTGCTTATAGATCTGAGCTATGGCCCTTGTAAAGGCTCAGAGGATTAGCTGCAGCTTCCAATACTAAGAGAGGTATAGGAAATGTAAAAGAGTATCTGAGGGTTGTCTTTCAGAAAGACTGGGAAGGATGAGAAGAGAATCAGTGCCTGAACTGGTTGATAAAAGGGAGTCTGACAATTACTTGTCCCCACATTTCTGGCCAAGCTTTGTTTGAGAGGGGTGCTCAAAACATCTAATTCCATACCTAGGTACCACCTTAGGCTCAATTGCCTTGCTCAGGGGCAGCTTAGGGAGGCTTTGTTGCCGTGCCTGGACTTCCAGCTCTGAAGGACCATTTGTGCCAGTGTGTTCCAAGGGCTGCTCCATGCAAATACACGGACTCACAGCTGGGAAGTGCCAAGCTGTCAGCACTGTGATTGCAGCCTCTTTAGCCCACCTCTGCCCAGGCCATAATTGGCTCAGGAGCAGCCATGTCCTGGCACGGCTCTGCTGCTTCCCATTCTGGAGATAGCGGAGGGATCTGTTCCCACCATGCTGCATGGCAGAAACATCACCCAGGTCATTTTTTAAACTTGGGATTCAAGTGTTCATGACAGTGCTCAGTGGGCCAGGCACCTTGGAAATGGCTGGATCAAGGAAGTCTGAGAGACCTGGCAATTCCCCTCAACCCTCTCCTAAGCACTTGTTCCTGAAAGAGTGTGAATTTTTCTGGTATATGCACAGCCTTTCGCTGTTCTTTCCTTTCCTCTTGCCTTTATGTTTGTATCAGGGTGCTTGGTGGAGCACAGCATTGGTCTTGGGAAGAACCTGATGCCTTCTAATAGTTAATAAGAAAGAGTCTGGGAAACTTCTCAGTGCCTAAGCCTGGTATAGAGGGAGCAGAGAGGGTTTAAATTTGATGTTGTCAAAAACAGATGAAAAAAGGTCTAACCTGAGTGCAAGAATTGCTTTCCTGCCCTCAGTGGAGCTCCTAATGGACAAGAAGAGGTGCTGCAGGTCCATGTGCTGCCTGAGGGAGCTCAGCAAGGAACAGAGCCCTTGTTCAAGGGTCAGGTTTTCTCTCTGGTCAGCTTTTGGCAGGTCTGGCAACCATAAGGCAAAGTCCCACTCTGACTGAGGGGATGTCATGTGTCCTGCAGCACACACTGGGTACCTGGCTGTGTCTTTAAGCACTTGGCTCCTGGGCCTCATTGAGTTCCTGGATTGTACCAGGTCCCTGCTCAGCTCTGGATGAGGTGGTAAAGTCTAGCTGAGATCCATGGAATTGGTATTGTTGGAAAATCTTTGCTTTTTGGGATCTATGGTGGAAAAAGTCGATGTAATGCCCTCCCCACTAAAGAAACTGTGTGTGGTTCAACTAATTCTCAAGGTTTCCATGCTTTTGTTTTCCTTACTTCACTCAGTGATCGCTTATTCCTGTCGGGAGACTGCCTGCTCCTTCAGCAAAATCCAGTTCTTCCCTAAATGAACTCAACTCCTTCTTGGTTCCCTTTGTTTTGACACTCAGGAGATGAGAGATTTATAGACTTTCCTGAGTCGTAAATTCATTTTCTTTTATTATTTACCTTTTGCCGCAGCCCATTCTGAGTGAGATTCTTTCTGCCTCTGAGCAGGTCTGACATGCCAAGAAGAGCTGATCCATAAATCTTTCCTTCCTTTTTCTTTCTTGCTTTCCAAAACAACATTTGGAAACTGAGTTTGCCTGGAAGGAAAACTGTTCTTCCATTGCCGGCAGTCAAACCGTGCAACTAATTAGTGCTTTCCGTTTTCTCTTCCCTCTATTCTGTGTCTGCTGGGGTTGAAATTAAGCCGGGGAGGAGGGGTAAATAAGGGGAAAAGACTTGTTTCAAGTATTTATTTTTAATTACAACTTCTGCAAGGTGATCTGGTGCAGTGGTAGTGTATCCACTGTGTCTTAGGTAGTGGTCAGAAGAAGTTTAAATGAAGTTTATTAGAAACATCCCAGAAGGTGAGTGGAGATGGCTTCAGGTTGGTCTTCTTGATGTAACATCTTCTTGTTGCTGCTGAAAAGAAAAACAAATGACAAAGAAAAAATCTTTGGATACATCAAACCTTGATAGGTTTTTTGCAGAAATATCTGACATATAATTAGAGAACAGGAGTCCAGGGTTATCCTATGTGTGACTTGGGTATGCCAATTCATGCCAAGGTGATGTGGGCAGTGCTTACTACAGATCTGTTATTCATTGTACAGTGGCTGCCAACGCAGATTTAAATAGCGAAGCAAAATGTTTTCAGGTCATAGAAAATACTCTGCAGATCCAATGGCTTTTTTATTTTTAGCCCTTGGTTAGTTTTAGCAAGAGAGGCCAGATGTTTGCTTGTGGGGTGGACAGAAATAAGAGCGTTCTTGCTGCTTGAAACTGAGATTATTCAAATCCTTAAAAAAGAACTACAGGAAAAATCTGTTGTTTAGGCAGTGCTCCTTCAGTAGTGCACAGTATGAAGCATGGGATTATACTTATTTTTCCCAAGTATTTGAGAAGTATTCAGCAGCAGAGTGAGCCCAAGAATACCTTAGGCTTTGGGGTGATTAAGATTATTGTAGTAGATAAAATTGGGACTTTTCTGCAGAAAACTACATAGTAAGACACCATTGTCCCAGTGAAGAGCAGTGAGACCTCCTGAGTCCTAAACCACTGGTGGTTTCATCACTGGAGTGTGGGACCTCTTACAGTTTTAGATGGAAATAGTAAAATGCTTTAGGGGTGTTTCTAGGCTAGCAAATTCCTCATTTTCTGGTTTATGTGGGCATCTTTTGGGTTTTCCTGTACAAAAGAGCAGTGGGTCAGAAAAAGTGCTCACGCAACAGTGCAGGTGAGAACGTGTTCAGTGGAACCATTGTGAAAGGCAAGTATGGAAAGAAAGAGCTCTTCACTCCCATTCATCCCAGTTCGGGAGACAGAGCGTGTCACAACAGTGCCGAGCAGACAAGAGCTGCCTGCCAGCATTTAATTTGTTGAAGATTAGGAAATTATTCCATTCTTTCAATACCGTGTCAGTCTAGAAGTACCTTTGAACTCTGGGGGATGTGAAGTTTAGATTTTGCCTCAGATTTTGTGGCGTTTGGAAGGCAAGGCTTTATCAGGGTGAGAACTGTACAGATGGTGTAAGGGGAGTCATGTTAACAGTGTACCTAGAGACTGTGGGCTGGCTCACCTTCAGCTGCTTCGAACTTTGGGATAGCTAGATCCAGAGCAGGACACTGAACTTGGGCTTTTTTCTCTGGGAACCGAAAGCTGCCTCGTGCAGTGTAGAGGTCAGTTATTTCTGGTTTGCTCTACGTGCAAGAGGCTGCTAAAGCATTGCTCCTTTCTGACCTGTAGCTGTCTCCCAAAAAATCTGCAGCCTTGAGGCCCATGTCTTTTCTAGATGCCATCCTTCTTTCCTACTCTGTGCCACATCCATCCTGTGTCCTCACCAGGCTGAGGGCACAAAGCTGAGCAGTCTTGTAAAAGCTGGGCTGATAACGATGCTTTCATTATTTATGGTGGTTTCTAAAAGCACTGTCACAACTGTTGGTGTCAAACCATAAGCAAAGGTTACTCTTACAAGCACAAATGATAAACAAATACACGACATTTAGTGTCAGCAGCCTCACAAATCTGTTCAGCACCTGGAACTGAAATCAGCTTGGCAGTTGTAAACCACGACTTGCGCAGAAGCAGCACCGTGGTTTCAGAAGGGCTGTAAATAAATTTGTGTCCTGACGTGGGCTCCAAAAATAAGCATGTGCTGAGCTTTTCTAACTGTTTGACCAGGGCACAGCTGCTGGCTGCTAAGAATTTTGGAAAATGTATCCCCTCATTCAGGTGCTCAGCACTTGAAAACCCAGACCCAAACAACTCCAGTGTCATCTGCTTCTCTAATAACCACTGTTAGCCTGCAAAAATAGCCAAGGTGTTGCTGGTGATCTTGAAAAGCAGTTCTTGTAATCCTAATCTTACCTGACTATTGGAAAAATAACTCGAAGAGACTTTTCTCTGTTTGATGAAGGCAGATCTTATGCTCTGGGACGATTGTAACCATCCTCCCCTCCTTCAAGCACTCCCATGTGCTGCTGCCATGCCATACAGAAAAGAAAATATCCCTGGTTATCAATATAATAATAAGAATAATATTGATATCCCTGATATCAAATAACTTTGCTGACCAACCTTGAAGAGAGTTTCTTGTAAAAATCTTTTCATCCAGAGGTGTCAGTCACTTGGAGCCTTGCAGGGGTTTCTGAGCTCTGGTGATTTATTATTAATGAGTAATTTTGTACTTTATGGAGAGCCCTGCTGGAAATGTATGGAGGTACAAAAGTATTGATTCATCAGTGATCTGCTGCCAAAAGCTACCTATGAGCGAGACCAGGAATGGGCTGTGGGATAAGGTTTGGAGGAAGAACCTGTAGAGGAGCAGGAGCTCTGTGATCCACAGCAGTGGATAAAGGGATGTAATAAGACTGGACCCACTCCTTTCTGGAGTAAGCTTAACTTAAGTCTCCTTATTCAGAACAGGGTAGAACGGGGATCCAAGAAGTCTATTGGAACCTGAGTGACCAAGAGCAATTGTGTCCTGGGGCTGAGTGCCAGGACTGCTGCAAATGAAGACATCAACACAAAATGTCCTCATGAATCTCTGGCACACCCAGGAACACCTCTCATGGTGGAGGTGGCTCAGTGTTCCTTCATAGGACTCTAGAAATTGAGACACCCTGTGAGGGGACAAGAGGGGATGATTTTTGGGCAAATTTGGCTGAAAGAGAAGAAATCATCTGTTCTATGGGTGAGCCAGCAAGTTTTTTGTTATCCTACTGTCAGAAATGAACAGTGATGGGTTGACAAGGAGGACATAGGCTATGGGAGCAGCATCTGCTTTACCTTCTGTCTAGCTGGGTGGTGTCAGAGGGGGCATAAATACCAGCATAGATTTAGTGTGTAAAGCAAAGGACAGAGGTGTAAAGCAAAGGACAGTGGTGTAAAGAAAAGGACAGCACACTCTGTCCTGGTTTATGATCTTTGAACAGCCACTGAAGTTGTAAATCAAGGCAAAATTTCCACCAGTTACTCAGTGGTGCTGTAGATCAGCACAGCCTTCAGCTGGAAAAAATACCCAGAAAGAAAAGTTAGATAAGGCTTGACACAAGCTAAAGGTTGGCTTGGTAATTCTGATCTCATCTCTCAAATGCGTCCTTGGTGGTTTAAGTGGAAAGCTTTACATTTAATGGAAATACTTTGATTTTTAGTGTTGCAGAGGTGTGGAGGATAAAGCAAGACTGAAGCCTTAGTCTGCCTAAACCCCAGTCTGTAGTCACAGCTATTTAGGGTTTTGAAAATAGTTTCTCCAGCTTGCTTTGTAAGTGACTGGATTTTGCACAACTTGCTGTGGTTGAGGAGAGAAGCAACGGTCAACAAGCTATGAAGTTCTTTGATGTACCCAGCTCACCTAGGACCTGCTTCCTGTGATCACAACCCTACACTTGGGGAGAGGGCTGAGAAATACGGGTCATCAGCAGGCCAGGCTGGGAACTCCTTTCTTCCATGGTGTGGAGTTACTCACCCCAACACACTCATTGAGGTCTAGAGATTGTTATTTTCATTAGTGGTGATTCATGTGAAGGGTTTCACAATCAGGCCTGCTGGTGTAATATGTTCCTTTCCACAGTCCCATTTATCTAAAGATCTCCGAATACTTTGTGCACATTAAATTTTAATCCATACTTTATCACCAGTGATGTAGGTAAGGAGGATTGTTTCCATCTTGCAAATTAGGTAAAATGAGGTACAGAGCAAGAAAGTGAGTTGCCCAAGACTCTGCAGGTTGTATATTTTACAGTGAGTTTATGTTTCCCATATGTAGCTCAATTTCCCTGCCCAAACTTTAAAGGAACATTCAGTTTCTTGGGGCTAAGGCTGAGCAGGAATTTGCTATAGCTGTAAATCAGAAGGCCTGATGTGGACCAGAACTTCCTCTAGTGTTTTGGAATGTTTGGATTTCTCATCCCAGAACAGCCTTGATCTGAAAAGATTTGAGCAGAACTGGTTTGTTTTTAGGGCTGGTATCAGCTGGGTGGTATAAGATGCAGAGTTCAGTCAGTGAAGAACTCTTGGGATCTATTCATCCTCATCTTCCTGCACGGTCACCGGGATCACTGTGGGCAATGGAGGGTGACAGTAGTTCTGATGCAGTTGCCTATTAGGGGATGGAATGAGCTGTGAACCAGACTCTGTTACCTCTTTTACCTGCAAGGGGAGGGAGACTGTCTCAAGTGAACCCTGTCCTAGTTTCCCCAGGGAAACAAAGTTGGGAACAGACTGGGGATATATTTCATCCTTTGCTTGGAGTTTAATCTCTTGCAGTAATTAGGCAGATGATTTCAATGGTTATAATATCTCCTAAAAAAGGAGTGGAAAGGCAGTCCTTCCTTTCCCCAGTCCTAAGGTTAGGGTTAGAGTTAGAGTTAGGGTTAGAGTTAGGGTTAGGGTTCCCCAGCACAAGAAAAGATGTGCAGTTTGGGAGAAGGAACAGGTCCAAAGAGGGGAATATTCTTGCTTGTTTTGTAACAAGCAAATGGCAGAGCCAGGAGAGCCCTTCCTGTCTCTCTCCTCTGCCCTGCGCTCCCACTGCTCAGATACATCAGTCAGATACTCAGATCTGACTTTCATCTGCCTGTGCTTCCTCCCTGCCAGGCTCCCCTTCTCTCCGGGCGTACCCCCTCATCTCCGTCATCACCCGGCAGCCGCCCGTGCTGCCCCAGCTGCTCCCGGCCGCCGGCAGCTCCCGGGTGCTGCCAGCCCAGCCCTGCCTGGGGGCCGTGGGCACAGAGGTTCCCCCCGGTGAGGCCCAGGGCAGCAGCGAGTCAGAGGCAGAGCAGCCCCCGCCACGCTCGAAGAAGCCGCGCCGAAGTAGGACCATCTTCACCGAGATCCAGCTCATGGGCCTGGAGAAGAAATTCCAGAAGCAGAAGTACCTCTCCACCCCTGACAGGTAGGTTGGTTGCTCACACCAGGAACAGGGAGGAGCGAAAGGGATGCTCCAGCCCTGCTCAACTGTTCCACACTGAACATTCTCTGGCTGGGATGTTGCCTCTGCCATTGGCTGTGGCCATGGCAGGTAATCTGAGTCAAATTCAAGACTACTTTTCCTGGGATCAAAGGTGACGCAAATAGATCATATCAGTGGAAATGTCAGGTGATGATACACATGGCTGGGAGCAGTTCTCCAGGCTCAAAGATCTCCTCAGAGAAGAAGGATCTCTGCCTTTCTGACTCCTGCTGCACACTAGAAAAACGATGGAGCCTATCTCTCCCTGGGATTGCTGGTTTATGGCTGTGTGTTCATGCTATTTTCAGCTGCTCCTGAGCTGGACTGGATCCTGTACCTTGGGCAGCAATTCTGTGGGAAGGTGGTGGCCTGTTCATAAGCATGGAGTTGAAAAGTGCCTTCCAAAGGCACAGGCAAGTTCTTAGGCACTGCTTGGTGCGACATGGGCAAACCAAACTAAGAGAGATTTTAGCTCTTTTAAGGGCTTTGAATCCTTCTCTGGAAATTTAAATTATGGAAAAATGATCCATCAAATTCCTAGGAAGTTTGTAAACCTGGAGAAAGTTTGAAAGGTATCAGTCCCTTAACTCCACAGAGGGCAGTGTCCCAATATTTAAATTGATTCTGAAGATGGCATTTTCTGCTCCTACTCCCTGTCACCAAATTGCTGCAAGATGAAAATTCCTGGCCATAGCCAACCTGCCTCCTGGAGTTTCAGAATTCCTGCTATGCCTGCACTGACTCCTCACAGCTTCACATCACCAGATGGCTGACACTTTGCTGAAGCACTCAAGGCTGGTAATTAATAATCTCATGTGACTGTTGCTTGGCTTCACTGAGGCCGATGAGCAATTCCTGCCCATGTACCACTTCCCCTGTGTTTGTTTCCTTGGGTTTCCAGGCAGTGCTGGTTGCACTGAGGTATGTGGCAAGAGATGGCAGCTGGTTTCAGGTAATCCAGGTGTTACCAGACCTGAGCACTAAGGCATGAAGGGTTGGCTAAGCCGAGCTTCTCTCTGTCAACTCATGGCTGGAAATGTGGCAAAGCAGTGAATTGTGATCTGTGTTCACTTCTGCAGCTTTTGGCCTGGATAGGAGATTGTAGCCCTGGGAGGACACCTGAAACCCCTGGTTTATCGTAGTGAAGGAGGGCAGTACATCAGGGTAATGACTCTGACATGTGCTAATCTTAACAGTAATGGTGTCTTAGATCAATGGCTTCAGATGTGATGTAGTGGCAGAACAAGCCTGGTGATCCAGAGCGAATCTGGAGTAGGGGAGAAGCATGAATCCTTGAGTGTGAGGTGGAGCACAGAGAGCTGGTGTGAAGTATGTGGGTGTTTACAATTGTAAATCTGGTTGCCCAAGGAACCCAGCTGTAACAAAGGTTGTACTATGAAAAACTTGGCCTTGACAAGTGTGTTTGCCCATCCAAAGGCAAGGAGATATTTGCCAAAAAGTCACAGAATGCAGAATACTGTGGAATGTGGCTCTGAGTTGGACCTGTTCCACCTGCAGGACTTGCATGACTCCGAGGGGCACTTTCCTGGCGTGGCTGAGGATTTCCAACTCCATCCCTTGTGCAGCTCCATTACAAAACCACCAGCTGCATGGTGCTGTCACCTGTGGGGAAGGATCAGGAGCTACTCTGAGCCACATTTCCTTCATATCCTGGGCTTTAATATAGAAATAATTAGTGGGTTCACACAAACTTGCATGGGTTGGAGATTTGTGAAGGATGAATCAGGATTATGGGCTGTCTGCCACGTATACCCTGCAGCTAAACAAACAAAAACCAAATGCACTTAGAAGCTTAAATTGCCTAAATAGTAGAATGTATATGAAATTGATAGATTTAGATGTACTACTACTCCATGAGAAATTGGCAAGTACCATGATCCCCATTCTGAAGGCAGTGAAGAAGAAATATGATACAAAGAGTTGCTGCTGCTGTGTGTCTGTTCCTACCTGTTTGCTTCAGACACCTGTTTCTTGGGGATGCGATGTACCAGTAGCTCCTAATTCATGGACAGACATGGAGCGTCAGCAGCTGGGGTGCAGCAGGTTCATGTCTCAGAGAGGGCAGACAAACCCTGCCATGTCTAGAAAAGAGAGCTTGCAAACAACTGCATCTTCCATAGGAACATCTGTCTTTGCATCCCAAATCCGTGGGTTTTACCACTTTTGTGTGACTACTTTTGTGTCTTGAGACAACTGATCAGAGAGACACTGCTGAATGCTCTAACAGTGTTGTACTGCCTAGGCCTGGCACCTGAGCTCCTCTTGGCTTCAGTAAACTCATTTTGTTGTCTGGTTTGTCTCCCAGGCTCGACTTAGCCCAGTCCTTGGGGCTGACTCAGCTCCAGGTGAAGACGTGGTACCAGAACCGTAGGATGAAGTGGAAGAAAATGGTGAGTGGGTGCTTGTCATTTCTCCATGGCTCTTAAAAACTGATTGCAAAGAACAGATTTGGAAGCTGAACATAGTGGAGTGACTTGTGGCTATTTATACCCAATTTTGTTTTATTCCTGATCATTTTTCACAGAGATGGTCCCTTTTTTTAAAGTGTTCATACTGCGGTGTATGTGGTGGGCTAGAGGGGACTAAAGGCAGTAGGAGGAGGACAAAGCAAAGAGGTGAAAGAAATCAGAATAGAAGTGAGGGAAGAACCAAAATATCTCCTTCTGCATTTTTGGCATTCCTGTGATCTCAGTGCTTCTGGGATTGGTTTTGTGCATAGAAAAAAAAAGACTGTTTCTCTATGGAAACAGAGCAGTTTTGAGAGCTGATATTAATTTTTGCTTCTCATATCTTCATTTCACCTTTCACTTTTTCTCATCTTCATGGTCCTTTTCCAGTTAAAATGCTTTTTTATGAAGGACAGCCACTCAATAAATACTGGTGGGAATATGATGCTGTGACATTCTCTAGTCTATGTTTTCTGATTTGGGAGACAAGGTGCAGTTCTAGGCTGTTCCTTTGGATGCATGTGGCACCTGCAGAAGTTACTGTCACTTCTAACAAATTTGGCATTACCTTGGATATAGATCCTTGGCTGGAGTGTCTTGTTGCTGCAGGAATGGTGTGAAGAGAGAGGGAGTTAGACAGAACAGGATGTCTGAGACCAGCAAAGTTCAGAATCCTGACAGTTCATCTCTTTGCTCCAGGTGTTGAAGGGTGGACAGGAAGCTCCAACGAAGCCCAAAGGCCGTCCAAAGAAAAACTCCATTCCCACCTCAGAGGAGATTGAAGCAGAGGAGAAAATGAACAGTCAGGCTCAGAGTCAGCTGCAGGAGGGATGTCAAGCCTCTGAGGAGCCAAAATTAACAGAGGAGAACGCAGAAGAAGTCCTGTTGGAGTCAGAGAAGTCTCCAGAACATATACCAGAGCCTTCCTCAGAGGAGACTACACCATTAAGTTAAAAGGGAATGAAAGGAGGGGAAAAGAAGAGGAAAAAAAAAAAGATCACAGAGAAAAATCAACCCCAAATATATATATGTATATATATATTTAAATATGTATGTAGTGGTGTGTGTGTACATATATATATAAATATATATATATGTATGTAGACCTTGTGTATAACTCGAGAGATTGGTCACGTTGTGCCTTTGCAAATCAGCCATCACGGGCCAGGTGGAACACAGACATCCCGTGGGAGTGATGCCAGCCTGTTCCTCTGGCAGGGGCCTGAGCTTTCCTGCAGAGAAGGCTGGGGCCAGGACATTTCCAGGGAAAACCACACCAAGACAGCTCCTTGAGAAGCCTGGGGCTCTCCCAGGCAGTGGGAGGCAGGTGTGTGGCTGTGTTGGAGGGTCAGTGTGTTCCCTTGGCTTTATCCTTGCCTTGTGTGGTGCCAATGGACAAAGAGCTTGGCCTGGGCTCAGATCAGGGATAGGCAAGGAATGGGACCTCTGACAGCACCATTTCCTCGTATAACCAGCACTTAATTCTGTTAGGGATGGGCCTGACTTAAACAATTTTAGGAAATGGTTCAGACTCCCAGGTTTGCTTTGGCCCAGGTAAGATCAAAGCTTCCGAAGGGAGATCTGTACCTGGGTCAGCTCCATTTGCCTCTCCTTGAGTGGTTTGGGTGCTGTGTCTGTGAATTTGCAGTGATGTGGGATAAAACTTGGAATGAAATGAGCATTTGGATGTAAGTCTGCTCCAAAAGCTTTTGGGTGCTTGGATTGGGGACTTTTGCTTTGGGCCCACTTCTAATTTTTGTAGGGATTTTTTAAATGAACTGTTAAATGTTTTCAGGGTTTGGGGAAAATGGTGGATTTCCAAAGTTGCTGCAGGAAGCTGGCATTTGTTTAAGATGTGTGCCAAGAAAAGATGTGCACCATGTTTCATAGAGTCTTGTTAAGAGTGCATTTTGCCCAAAGGCTGCAAGAGATGTATTAAGATAACCTTTATTTTTTAATTAAAAATAAGATATATAAATCAAACAGTTGTTGCTGTTGTTTCTCTTCCAGAGGTTCTCATTTCAGAATATCAGGCTTTTCTGGAACAAGTTTTTCTATTCCAGCAAAATCTGGAGGAAATGGAAATCACCAGATTTTCCTTAACATCACTGCACAACAAGCTCTGTGTATACTATTTGTAGCACTTGCTAAAGGAGGTGAGGGTGTTGTAAATGCCACCTTGCCACGGGGTGAATGTGTCAGAACAAGGGCACTATTTTCTGTCACCTCCTCCAGTTCTGGACACATATTTCGTGGCTCTTTGTGGCCCTGTGAAGATGATTTCTGAATATCCCTTTTTTGGCATGGCAAGGATTCACACACAGATCTCAAACGGTTTATCCAAGCAGTGTTGAGTGAGGAGAAAGGGATTTTTTTCCCCCAGTTTCTTGTTTGGAAGTGTCTGATTCCAGCTCTGATTAGCTCTGAGTTCCATCGGGTAACATAAAACAGGTATTTGGTAAAGGATTTGTGCAGTATTCATGGTTGACTCCCAGCTTGGCAAGGCTTTTCCACAGCTGCCATGCATCCCACCCTTCCCATTGTTTGTTCTCCATCCAGTCAGTGACTGAAGATGTGCTTTAAAACTTGAAAACAGCTTTCAGAAAGGTAAAAATAAATAAGTCATATAAGGAGCAGTGGTGTTTGTGGGACATCCTGTCCTAGAACAGTACTAATGTTATAAAATGTGGGTTTCTTCTTTCCTTGAAGAAATGAATCTGTATAATCCTGCCTGGGGACTGATTTTTGAAATGGCTTAATAGATAAATACTTTTGAGGTAATCCTCTTTGTGCTGCTCACTGTGTGTATTTACAGTGTGTGAGACAGAGATTACAGTTTCATGTGGCGAAACTGCAGCTTTAGCCAAGCCAGGGAGGGACGTGCTCCATTCCCTGTGTGTCCAGCACACAACAACCACCTTGGAAAAGGCAGCCGCTGGTGTAAGTGCATCGGCAGTTTGCACCTGAGCCTAAGGCAAATTTACCAGAACTGGGCAACACTCATTTGCAAGGAGCTTAGAAAATACGTGGTATTTGTTACCTTTTAGCTCCTTTTTTTCTGTGTCATAGTGAACTAGAAATGGGTTGAAACATTTCCCTCTTGCCTGTTCTGTTGTAAACAGAACAGTTCTGTGAATTGCAAAGTGTTTCCTCTGCCATTAAATGCATCAAAATTTAGTTGTCTTTGAACATTTTTCTTTCACAGAGCCCGGACATGCTCGTGACAGCCCCTGTGAGAGGCAAAGGTGGCAAGGCAGGATTTTGCTGGAGCTATGATACAATGTCTGAGTTGTTGCACATTCTTTATCTCTGGATGTCTTTTTTTCCTCTTCTTTCCAGAATTGTGCTGTAGTTCAACTGTATCTGTTGGACTAGAAATAACATTTAATTTAAAAAGGCCTATGGCCTGTTTATACAGGAATTAGATTACATGGTCTATGAAATCTGTAATCAGCCTCTATTGTTCTTGGATAGTGGCATCAGCGCTCCTATCTTCACAGAAAATGTTTCCACAAGTCTCAAATGCCGCAGTACTCAGGGAGAGTGAAGAGAGCAACGGAGTGGAAATCATTTGTCTAGTAATGAGTTTCACCATCAAGTTGCAAAAAAACTCTGCAAGAGTTTCTATTCAGTTGATTTGTAAGCCTGAACAGCTGATTAAACTGAATATTGTGTGCAGATGATTCTAGAAACAAAAAACTGACTGTCAAGCCATCAAAGATATTTCAGCTTGTCTAAGTGAAATATTTTGTAATGAATCTGTTCTCTTCCAGGCCACATTGGACAGGGCTTGGAGCAGCCTGGGATTGTGGAAGATGTCCTTTCTCATGGCAGGGGATGGGACTGGATGAGGTCTAGGGCCCCTTCCAACCCAAACCCTCCTGGGACTTTTTTAACTTAAAAAAAAACAAAAACAAAAAAACAAACAAACAAAAAAAAACCCCAAAACAAAAACAAAAACAAACAACAAAAAAGCAAAACAAAACAAAACAAAACCAAAAAAAAACCCCAAAAAACAATCAGAGATGTACTGTAAACACAGCATTTGGAATCTTCAGTGTTTTCTTCAACCAAAAGGTTTTTCATAAAATGGATAATGCAGATGCATTTGCTGGGGTTTTTGTAGTTGGTACCCACTGGATTTGTCCAATTTGAAGAATTCCGATAGATTTACATAACAGGGTGGGGAAATAAATGTAGAAACAGGAAAAAATATCACTTTCTTGCCCTGAGATAGGAAGTGGTGTGTGGGGTGTCTTTGCTGTTCAATGAAACTGATAAATATGAGAATACAAAATTTACAAAAATTTTAATGATAGATTTCTAAGTCCCAAGGAAAGCAAAGTTGGCCATTTTCTAACAAAGGGTAAAGTAAGTTTTACAAAATGGCATTTCCCAGATGAAAATAATTGTTTCTGACTCAGCCCCACTTTACAGTGGGAACAGTTCCAGTGATTTTTTAATTATTTTTTTCCCTCGTTAATCCCATTCTAATAATTTATGAGTCAGTCTGGGTAAAAATGCAATTATCTTGCTGTCTGGGCTAGTTTTTCATGAGTCCACAAGACCTGAAGATGTTTTTCTTCCTCTGTTGGCTGAGGAGCAATCTTAACATCTTATTTTTCAACATGATTATTTAAGTCCAGAATTAGCTCTTGAAATGCTCTCTGCTGCTGCTCACACTGAATTACTTTCACTGATAATCCCTGAGTGATCATGGAGAGCACATTCAGAATGTGTTTGGACGGAGGGAAAACAGCATGAAGAAGAAGTGAGGAAACCCATTTACATTACAACTGGAGTAAAATTACAAATTCTAGTAGAACTAAACATAGGGATCCCAGCTGCTGTTGGGAGGCAAGGGCTCCTTTTCCTCTTGCTTTAAGGTTTTTCTGCTTTGGGCTTATTTTTAGTCTGGTCACTGAAATGACAAGAATTGAGTGACTCTTCCACTGGCTTTGAGCTGAGCTGAGTTGGGTTTGAAGGCTGGGCTGAGATTTAGCCCTTAACAGGGGCTGTGGGCTGAGAGCTGTGTTTGCTTCTGCTCCTAAGACCCAGGGAAAACAGCAGAAGCCTGATTTTAGGCACCTGAGGAGAAACACAGGGAGCTGCTCCCTGAGGCAATCTGCACAGTCTCATCCTCAGCCCCAGTGACAGCCGAGGGCTGCCTTTGGGCCAGCCCTGGAGATGGTTTCTTTCCTTTAAAAGCCTCTTGACTCTCAGGATCTGCTGTCCCAGGACTGCTGGTTGCTCATCCCAGAAATCTGACTCGAGACAAGAGCCCTTGGGATTGAGCCCTGATGATGTTCAGGGGTATTTGGCTTCCAGTCCCGACAGAAAGGAACAAGCCCCGATGTCAAAATCCCAATTCCCCTACAGGGATGGAAAGTGCTCATATCTGGAGTTCTGGCTGGGACCCACCTTTTATTGTACCCACTCCTGAGATAATATTGCAAAGCACTGAGCTCATCCTGCAGGATGGTTTCCCCAGGTCCCAGAAAGGATAAATAAGAAAAAAATCTTTATTCATTTAACTTCAGGCCAGTACAAATAAATTTGGTGTTTGAGAGGGTTTTCAGTTTCCCCCCTCTCAATCATCTTTCCTCAGCAGCAGAATGGAAAAGGACAGTACAAAAGAATGGACTGGAAAAAAGAGGGGAGAAGAGTAGCTGAAAATAAAAACAAAGGGGAACAGCTTAACTGTATCAACCTACATGAAAAATAAAACTAGAAAAAAAAAATAATTATGGTAAAAAAGTCAACGTCTATTTTTTGGACAGATCAACGTCTATTTTTTGGACAGATGCAGCACTAGTTCTGCAGAGAGATATTTTTCTGTGGTTTAGCTATATGTGCAAGGATGACGAATGTTTTTCATGTTTCGTGTTTCCTTTTATGCACTATAAATTAAAATATAGCTGGATAAAGAACAGTTCTTGGAATAGACTTAAGGATTTGGGCCCACATCTCAACAAAGGCAGAGGTTTGATGAAGTCTAGATCCTGTAGAATTTTAGATGTTGGCATGAATATCCTTTAAGAACCTCACTCCTCTTTCTTCTCAAGGTCTGGTACCGGCAGGTAGGACTTATCAGGTTTTATTGTAAACTGAAATGATTTGAGGGCATCAATCTTTGGAGCACAGTAGCTTTCCATTACTATATTGTAGCTGCAATTTACATCTCTTAAATTAGTGATATTTGATTCACATTACTATCTAAAAACTGGAAAAAAACCCTCAACTTGTCCCTTGTCTTGTGCCTAGGAATCCACAACTGGGTACAAGTTTTACACCTTAAAGTCGTGGAGTTAAAGTCCATGAGTGATTTTCAATGCAGGGATCTGAACCCTAAAATCTAAATATCTTTTTCCTGGCAGAAATAGATTGTCTGATTGTTGTTTTTGGTTAAACCAGACACCCTGTTGTTTCTAGGCTTTCCCGACTAATTCCAGTCCCTTCCTGTACCTCCTTGAACACAGTGTCCCAGTGCAGTGGAATGATAGTCACTACTCAAAGGGAAGCCTCTGGATCTGCTGGGTAAATTTACCATGGGTAAATGATCCTCTCCCAAAGGGAGAAGTGTGGGCAGCTGCCAATGGACAGGGAACCCCTCCAGGCTGCTCTGACCGGTCCCTTCACTGATGGAAACACTGGAGCTCTTGTTTCATCAAACAACTGAGGGTAACAGAAAGTGTTACTCACTGATTTCCTGAAATCATTGACAGCCTGCCTTCCTGCATGCAGGTGGGAGTGGGAATTTTCCCTCCAGAGATTACTGAGGAACAAATTTATCAGGGTAAAATTTCAGGAGCCAAAATTTCCTGGGGAAGAAGGTGGTGAAGGCTGTCGAGCACTAACAAAAGCAGTGGAAGTGATGGTACCCCTTGGGCAAATGCTTCTAATATTTGCATAAACCAAAGGAACCAAACCCTTGTAGACAAAACAATAGTGAAATACTTTAGGCCTTCTTTGCTTCCTACACGGACCATTAATGCCCTTCCCAAGCAGGAGCCAGCCTTGTCAGGTGGAGAAGGTTCTGAGTTCCTGGACACTGCAGACTTCACCCTTCTCACCACACCCAAAGCCAGCTCTCACTTAAGCTGAAGTAAAACCTTCATTAGTTGTATCAGAGCTGCAATACCCAATTATGATGCTGATCCTTGCAGACCATGATGAGTTCAGGCAGGTTTGGTGAGGACAAAGAGTACAAGGGATCCTGAAGCCCTGAAAGGTGTCACAGCGGCTGTCGCAGAAAGGGGATTAAGTTAAAGCAGGTCTGAGAATTGTCTGAAATCAGTCAGGCCCTGCTATTTCTGCTAGAAGGAGCTCACTGTGAGAAAGCTTTCAGCAGCATCCCTTCCTGTCCCAGCTTGGGTGGCTGTCCCAGCAGCATCACCTTGTAATTACAGTGCTATAGTAGTGCTCATACTTACTCTTATAAAAGTAATGGGAAAAAAGAGGAATAAACTGCCATGAAAACAGCAGGGCTCCATCCTTGAGGCTGCTGGGTACAAACCCTGCAGGTTTTTGTGGCTTTCAAGAACTTTTTAGCAAGCCAACATGAAGGAAGGGGGGTTATTTGTAAAGCTAGGTCACACAGCTCCCTGAGGCGCTTTCCTGGTGCCTCTGGAAATTTCACATTATCCTATAGGACTGGTAGCTCAGTGAAGAGCAAACAAGCTGAAAGAGGTGGATTAGAAGTGATAAATGCACAAGTAGGTCACAGGCTGGGAGTTCTTGCTCACAGTGATTCTGCTGAGAGATGGTGGCACCAGATCAGTGTGGAGACACTTCTCCATCATCCATCCCTGTCCTTGGCATGTCAGTGTGCATACAAGCCGTGGTGCTTTGGGCTCAAGGTCCTGCCAGGAGGGATGGGAATTTCCATCTTCTTATGGACTTTTGGATTGCCCACCATTGTGCCTCTCTTCCCAGCCTTCCTACCTTGGACACTTCCTGATCAATGTTGCTCCCACAGCAGGTCCTTTAGGCTTTGGCAGCTGGGCAATTGCACCTCCTAGGACTCCCAGAGCTGTAGTCCACCAATGCTGCTGGAAGTTTTAGCAGACACCCAAGCGTGTTGTATTTTATTATCCTTATTTGTTGCATTGTGTTTTATGATCCTTGTTCTCAGTTTGGAATGGTTTCACTGATGTACCTCCACTTCCTTCCTGAAAATGGTTTGCCCCAAATTACTTTCCTCCTCCCCCATGTCCATCCTCCGTGTGCCTGCAGAACCATTCCCCAGTCTCCTCCCTGCAGCCCTGTCAATCACTCGGCCTCCCTTCCCCTCTTTCCAGAATCTTCCCCCAGGGGCGTCGAGTGATTGGGCAGAGGTCAGGGCCCTCCCTTAAGGTGCTTCCTAATTTGTGATCCTTCATGTCCATCTCCCTACTTTGCACACCCCCCAATTCCCCCATTGGTTGTTCCATGTATCTTTCCCTTGTTCCCACCCCCGTTTATGCCTGGTGCAGGGCTCGGTGTGTGCTCTGTGCAGCAGGTTCCCTGAGGGTCAGAGCTGCCCTGAGCCCTGAGATAAACCTTGGCTTTACCCCTGCTGAGAGTCGGCCCTGTCTTCCTGCAGCAGCGTCGGCCAGCCTCTCCTCTGGTTTCGGGCTGGCAGCCGCAGCCCTGTCCCGCAGCCCGGGCACAGGGAGTGTCCCCGCGGTCGGCCGTGCCCGGCTGCCCGGGCAGTGACCGAGCGGGCACGGAGAGGACGCGGCAACACAAGCGTGCTCTCAAGCCACAGGCTGCGACACCGGGGCTGTTTGCCACATCCAGAACAATTGTTCTCTTTTTCCTGTGCCATGCCCATCCCTGGATTGGTGTGGGAGGATCGCAGGAACGTGCCTGCCATCTCAGAGGATTGATAATCGCCAAACAAGGGATGCAGAGCATCAGCTCTCTGCAAACCTCAAAGAGAGCAAAGCTCTAGAGTTTGCACCACCTAAGGAGGGAGAGCAGCTTTCCATGCTGGGATTTGCCCAAAGAAGATGTTTCATGGTGAAAATTAACAGGAGCTAATCCATAACATCACCTGCTCCTCCACACGGAGATATTTCTATGTTTGGGTGGGGACCGTGACTCAGAGAAACTATTTCCTCTCCTGTCCATGCTTTTCATTACTGGAAAGACAATGGCATTCCCCCCCCTGTGTTTCATTTTGTGTTATGTAGGATAATGATGCTGATAATAATCCCTGATAATGGGATTAAAAGCCCAGACTGGGAGTTACCTGCCTTATTCTCCATGTGCCTCAGTGAATATTTACCCCTGAGGTAATAATTAGGTCTGTTCCTGCAGTGAGAAGTCACCATCTTGCACAGTGAGATGAAGATGTCAGAAATCAGAGGGTGGCTTGGCATTTGTTCCAAGCTCTTCCCAGGAGAGAGGGAACAGCTCATTTCTGATGCATCAGCCAGCCCTTTTCCTGCTAAATCTGAGTTCATTGTTCTCCTCCCCAGGTCCTGCCCCTCTCCTTATGCCATGTTACCACCCTGGGATGAGAAAAAGCCCTGAACTTGATCCTCCCCTTGACAGGAACTGACTGGAAGCTGTGGAAAAGTCTTCCTACACCCTTTTCCGAGGAATGCTCAGGTCCCTGGCGCCCAGCCCTGCTGACCTTTTGGGCACAGCATGGAGTCCATCTGCTCCGGCAGCAATCTGGGAGCCTGGGGCAGCAAAATGAGATTTTCATTATTTAGTCAGCACCCTGGTTACCTTATGTGGGACAAGGGCCTGGAACAAGGGCCAAGATCAGGAATTAAAGTATGAATTGGAGACATTTTGGGAGAAACACTGATTCGGAAGCAGCAGATAATGCTTCCTCTGAAGGTACTGAGCTCCTTGGAGGGTGTCACACACTTCTCCTTGCAGCCCTGGTCTCCCAAAATCAGGAGTGACTGCATATCCAGCCCCTGGCCTGCAAAGGCATAATGCTTTTCTTTCTTTCAGAAACCCAAAGCTTTCTACATTTTAGCTCTTTTTCAAGATCTGCTCTTAGCAAAGAAACAGTTCTAGTTGTGCACAATAAATCTGGAGCAGGTGAACAGGGGATTATTGCCACCACTGATGCTCCCCAAGTGCTTCCCAGTCAGGTGTCCTCTTTGGAGGATCCTGGTTTGATCAGTTGCATTTCCTGCCTGTTCTTCCTAACAGTTTACATTGATTAAACTCAGTGTAGTTACAGCAACAACAGAGCAGGAAATGGATGCTTATGAAATAGAACACAAATATTCCCCTTTTACCTGTGCAGGTTCTGTGCAGGGAGCGCTGGGGGTGCCTTCTCAAGCTGCTATCATGGCAGGAAATAAAAATCAGGATTAGCAGGGTTGTTTGGGTTACAAGTCCAGGTTGTTGCAATTCCATGTTGTTCATACTTTCATAAATATTTCTGTCTGTTTAAAAACAAATGGAGGGGGTTTTAGTTTTCTACTATTCTTGGAAAGCTGTTGCAGAGGCCAGTTCCTGTGGCAGCCCTTCATTAAAGTTTCTGTCTAGGCCTCTATGTATGCCATTCTATGGCCTTTTATTTTTCCCTCTTACTGTCCACAAGCAGATCTCCCTCTCTACTGCTCTTCTTCTCGGGTATTTAAAGCTGGGGATCAGATCTCCATGCAGTCTTCATCCTGTCAGGCTCTTGGAGGCTTGTCCCATGAGATAATCTCCTTCCCAGGATCACTCCCATATCCTTCTGCTGTTTCTGTTCGAGGCTGGATTTATCTTTCTTGAACACAGGTGATGAAAACAACACAGACTGCTGTAGTGAAGGTCTTACAGCAGCACCTCCTCTACCCCAGATATCTTGTCTTGCTCATTTTGGAGTTAAAATGGTGGGGTTTTTTAAGGTGGGCCACCTGATTTTGGTAGCCAGAGACCTCATTCAATTATTCAGTGATTACTACATGGTTTGCTTCTGCCATATCTCATTTCTCAATCTCCTGTTTCCGTGCAGGTTGTACAATTCCTTTGGTAATGGCAATCTGACTCAGCTTTTTGTCATTAGCCAACTTTGATGGCTCAACTCTGCTTTTACTGCACAGGATTTTAATTAAAGACTTACATGAAATTAATCTCAGTTGGAATTCTGAACATCTATGTTAATAAACTTCCTTGAGCCCACTTGCCTCTCTCTCTCTTTTCCTTGTATCTCCAGCCACCTCTGGACCCTCTCATACCAGCCCTGCTTTTGTTAGTGAAGATACTACATCTCTTTGCAGAAGTGGAGAATTCATACAAATTGCTGGTGGATGACATTTTCCTTGTCTAGAAAATCCATTATCTTATTGAAAAGAAATTAGCCACAGCAAAATCTATTCACATTATCCCATTTCCCTGTATCTCTTCTGCTCTATTTTCCTAAGCTGTTAAAATCTATTTTATCAAATTTTCTTCCCAATTCTTAAATATAGGTGACAATTCTTCATGCTAAGTTGATTTATTATAACCTTTGCTCTGGGGTTTCTGTGATAAATTATCTTGTTTGTGACATGAGATTAATTTCTTACAGAATTGTCATTGTTCCAGATTTTCTGCCTGAATTTCACTCCCTGAGTCCTGCTTTCAACAATTTGAGGATTTGTAATAATTTTTCCTATATGGAATCATTCATTTCATAAATGCAAATCTTGCTTTCCCTGAGCATGGATATGTCCTTTGTCTTACCCAGGAGATGCCAGTGGATGGGGACACCTGCATGGATGGAGAGATGGATCTGCACTGTTCACAGCAAGGTTGTCTTACCAAATACAGAGTACCCAGACATCAGCCCAGCCCTGTTTCTTCTGAGAATTCAGAGGTCAGGCAAACAGGGGAGGGCAGTGGGAGCAATGCTGTTCGATACCATTCCAAACAGTTTTAATGACACTGGCCTTTCATACCTGCCAGTGGGGTTTTTTTGTTGGTTTTTTGTTTTTTTCTTTTTAGCTCTCTGCCTTTGTTAGTCTTTTTTCCCCCTGTCATCCTCTCTGTTTATTTTTGTTGCAGATTTATTAGGTACACAGTTAAGTGGCAGTTAGCTTTGCAGAACTGTCATCGCCAGGACTTTATGAATGGGATCTTTCACTGACAAATTATTTAAACACTAAAAGGGGGGAAAATGTACTGCTCCAGGTCATTGAAGAAGCCAAGATCAACTGAAACTCAGCTGTGTTTCTCCTTGAATTCAGGAATATGACAGAGGTGCTCAGAATTTTCTTTAATGTATTCTCATCCTTAATTTATCCTCACATGTCAAATGGACTGTCACTCTGTTTTGCAGTGCTCCTTTTCCTAAAATAATGCCTTTTTCATTCTGACAGCTTGCAAGAGCTCAGAGATCTAAAAATATAGCTAAACAGGCAGTCACACACCTGCTAAATTAGGCTATGGATAAGCTGTGACCAGTCATGCAGGCACTGACAACCAATTCCAGTCAGGGAAGTTTTTTCAATAAAAAGCGAGGAGAGTTCTGCGGATCAAATGCAATCCTGGATATGGGCACCGGGGAGTAGGTCTCCCTTCATAATCTTGAAAAAAATTCTTACTATATTTTAATATTTCTGATCCAGAACTGCCACAAGTGCAGAGTGATGTGTTCTTTCTTCAGCCAGTAAATTCCCAAGAATTCCTCCTTGCCAGGGTGGGCAGGCCCTGGCACAGGGTGCCCAGAGCAGCTGTGGCTGCCCCTGGATCCCTGGCAGTGCCCAAGGCCAGGCTGGACAGGGCTTGGAGCACCTGGACTAGTGTCCCTGCCCGGAGCAGGGGGCTGAAATGAGCTTTAATTCCCTTCCAAGACAAACCATTCTGGGATTCTATATCAGAGCTGGACTTTTCCCTTGGTCTCCTGTTCCACCCATGGAGCCTGGTATTAATTCTGTTTGTCAGAATGGTTGTTACTAGCGGTTATCTCTGCCCTCCTTCAGTCTCCTAGCCCAGGGAAGTATTGCAGGAAGCTGTACTTGCTATATTTTCCTTGTTCCTCTTGCAAGGCAATTGTCTCCCTTTTTTTTTTTTTTTTTTTTAGCCTTGTACTGTATATAACCTCAAACAATGGTGCAAGGTTGTTTGTTTGCTGATGTGATTTCATGTGTTTATCATGTCCTTCACATCCTAATCTTTCGGAGTTGTCTTTAACTACTTGGAGTTTGTAAATATATATTTGTGTGTGTGTGTGTGACTATAGGATGGCAGAGGGGCTGGCCAAGCTCCAGGAGTGCAGCTGGGGAGGACTGTGGGGTGTTGAGTGAGGGACCAAGGTGGCCTCAGGTCTCCTGACCCTCTGAATTCCGCTGCTTTGTTCCCAAGTGAAATTTTCCTCTCCACCTGATCCCAGGATATTGCCAGACTTACAGCTCATTATACATGGGGGGATCAAGTTGTATTGTAAAGCTGACAAAAGTGACAATTTTATATATTTTTCTCTAGCAGTTCCACATTGCTGTGGAAGCTTTTTGCCTAATCCACTTAGATTTGGAGTTAATCCGCCTGGACTAGGAATATTTGCATGTACGTATTTGAGAGATTTAAATGGACACCACTAACCCCTATGAGGTTTTGTTTCTTAACATACCTTAGAAACTCTATCTGTAAAGGAAGATGAGACACAAAGGCTTCTTTTTTTTGTAGCAATCTGCTTTGATTTTATTCTCTTTACAGGGTGAAATCAAGAAAACAAGAACTCCATGGCTATGATTTTAATGCTCTGACAACTTTAGTAATGCAGAACTTCTGTGTTAGGGGAAGTGCCCATTTTACAGATATGGAAACTAAAGGCACAAAGAGACGAAACACAGTTCTGAAAACAACAAAGATGAAAATGGCAGGAGTGCAAACCCCAGGGGTCCTCTCTGAGAGCAGTAAGAGTATGCACATGAGTTCAGCTGCTCATAAGAAATGTATTTTAATTCCTTTGAGAGGCTAGGACTGGAGTTTCTCTTAAATTCTCCCAAATTTATGTGCTGTTGGTGCACTGGGAAATAATTTAACAGCCTTTATTTTTACCACCTGTAATTCAGCAGGTGCAGGATGGGAGCAAACCGAAGAATTCAGATCCGGAGCTGGACCAGGACACCCCACAGCAGAGTAGAGTTTGCTGTCAGGGGTGAGTTGGGGAAGGCACCCAAAGCTGAGAGTCAATAAAGTCACCCAGGTGCTCCTGTGGGGCTGTTCTTCAGTGCTGGAGAGGTTCAGGTTGAGGCCACCAGGTCTTAATGGTGGATCTCCATCTGCAGTGAAGCCTCGATTGGCTTTGCTGTCTAGTTTGGGTCTGAGCCACTTCAGACACTGCAGTGCCACCACTCTGTTGCTGTAACTCGCCTCCAGATCACTTTGTCAGTCATGTTCTTGAGCCCAATGAGCCAATACCAGTGGATTTCACAAGGATTTAATGGATTTAATATCATAATTCTTGATGGAAGTTGCTAATGATTTACACAATTTTGTTTCTCCTCCAGTTTTGGTTGGTTGTTGGTTCACTTTGTCAAATTTTTGTTGCTTTTGTGGTATGCAAAAAATGAGCCCTTTCAGGACTGACAAATCAAAGGTGAGGAAATGCACTTTTTTTCCACTTTTTTAAAATTAGAGCAGATATTTTTCTTATCATGTTGATAGTCTGTTGGGCAATGCTACACAACAGCAGCTTGAAACATTTCTTCCTTTGAATGGGCTTCATCCCACCTGACTTTGACCATCTTAAAGTTTGCTGTTAAGTCTGAGCTGACCATCTCCTTCCATCTGTGGCCAGTGTGAAAAATCAGACAATTTATGCTGTCTCCTGCAGAGGGGAGTCATTCTCTGGAGACACCACTAACTGTGCACAGAGAGATCCTTTCCCTAATGTCCTTCATGTTTCTAGTTAACAGCTGAAGACACTGACCTTGATTTGCATGGAAATTGATGATCACCGGGCATTTTTAGCAAAAGCAGATGTCTTAGAGTTTGTTTTTAGCTGAAGACTAACACAGAATGATCATAGGGAGGGTGTCCCTGCCCATGGCAGGGGATTCAATGAGAGGGCTTTAAGGTCCCTCCCAACCCAGACCATTCTGTGGAAATGGAGAATATGGAGTAATACGGGGTAGTTTAGAAAAGTGGCTGACTCCTGTGTGTCTAGCCTGTGTCACACTGGCTGCCAAGGGGAATACGAGGAGCAGTTCAGACAGATGGAGAGCAATCTTTCCTGCTTTTCCTGACCTCCAGCAGCTGGCTTAACCCCAGTACGTGACACCGTATCTGCCTTCCAAATGCTCCTTACTCCTTACTGGTATCATTATCCACAGAAATTACTTTGGTTCTTGGGTTTCAGAAGCATCGTGTGGCAGGGAGTCCTGCAGCCTCATTAGGCTCTCAGTGCACCCTCCCTCCTGTGCTGACCTTCTTCTTCTTCTTCTTCTTACTCATCGAGGATGGGGACAAGGATGTGCCCTGGGCAACTCCTCATGTGCCTCTAGGTCACAGTCCTGCCCTCCTTCACTCACCTGGCACTGTGTCCTTGTGCTGTCAGTGGGTGAGAGGAGAATTGAAACCATCATCTCTGTAATTGCTAGGGTTTATAATTAATAAAAATCAATTTTTATCTAGTTTTTTTTTTCTTTTCAGGAGCTCTTAGTTATTAATAATGCTTTAATGTCCACTGACATGGACAGATGTCACAGTAAAAATGGGTGAACTCACTGAGCAGGCTGTGAGTGGTGATGTGCTCAGCCTTTGTTTTTAACTTGGGGAAAGAGCAGAGAAGTGGAGGTTGCTTACTGAGGTAATAATCATCTGCTGTTAAAGCCATTCCATTTGGAAATACTTCCCCATGCTCAGGCTCGGGGGTGTGAATGGAGGCAGCGTGAACATGGTCAGGGCTGTACAAAACCTTTTATTGTGGAGCTGTGCCAACTCCCCTCCAAGAAGGGCACTTGTTCTGTCAGGGAGTTTGTCAGCTCTTGGGCTCCAGTCAGAAAGAGAGAGCTGCAATTGCAGTCTCTGGAGAATTGTGTCTTTGAGGACTGGGTTTTCCTAATTAACATTACACTTTTTTTCTTCTTTTTGCATTAAAATCTGAAATTACATGCGTCTAATTTTTAAATCTACTGGATTTTCCCTAATGGAAAGGAGGGATAATAGAGACATCAGGGGAGATGTTTTAACAGTGTGGCTAATTGAGCATGGAGAGTGTGCCCGGGGTTGGTGGAGTTTCCATTACTGGAAATATTGATATCCAGGGTAAACTTCTCTTCTTAAGAGACTTCCTTTAGTTAAAATTAATTCTGTACTTGTATTCTAAGGAAGATGAAAAGAAGGAATCACACTGATTCCCCCTCATGGTGTTACATTGCCTCCCAGCCTGGCACTGCTGGGATAAGAACAACTCTTTAGGAAAAGGACGGGATAACTCCCAGGAGCTGATGGATCTTCTCAGCTGGGTCTGTTGCCAGTCCCAAGCTCCCAGCTGCATGTAGTAGGGGATCCACAATTCCCTTTTCCTGCAGAATAGCCTGGAATTGCTGCAATGAGAGAGGCTTAGTCCTGTCTTAGCATTGCGTTGTTTCAGGCATGCCTCCCTGGCAATCTTGCTTTACATATAGAGGCAGCAGGATTGCCAAAATCACAGGCAAAGAGCGTTTTGGGCCTGTGACATGGTGCTACCATATGTGAATCCACCAAGGATGAGGAATGGATGGCACAGAGCTCCTCTCATCTTCAGCCTCCAGCATGGCACATCTCCATCAGGTTTTCAGGATCAACAGCAAGAGGAAAAGAGGGAATGGACAGACATCTGTAGGTAGGGCAGATTGGAATGATGGAAAATGCAGAGAAGGCAGCATCTATTATTATTGGGGTTTGTACCTTGCCCCATATTGATGTTTCCAGAAAAAAAAAAAGAAAAAAGAAAAAAAAAAAAGAGAGATTAATTTATCATTTCATTATCTTGCAACACCCAGTTTCTAGCATTCCCAGCACCCAAGGCCTGGAGTTTACAAGTTCACAAACTGACAGGTTTATGAAATTCATTAGCCTAGCTGGTCAGAGCACAGTGCTAATAATGCCAAGGCTGCAGATTCAATCCCTGTATGGGCTTCTTGCTTAAGAGTTGGATTTGATGATCCTTGTGGGCCCCCTCCCAACTCAGAATATTCTATGGTTCAAATTTCTTCAGGAACCAGGAATGCTTTTCCAAGTGTAGGTCTGATAGCGAATATATATCTGGGAGCGGGGTTGTTGCTTTCTGGTTTGTTTGGGTTTTTTAAAGTTAGGTTGGTAATCTGCATTCCATTGGGACAGGAGAAGGGAACAGCCCCTCATTCTTTTCACCTGTTGTAGTAACTTGAAATTTTTGCTTATCTAGAATTCTTGGGTTCAAGAGCAGCACAGTGCAGGACTGTACAGGAACTAAGAGATGTGGTCAAGTTGTATTTTCAGTTGGCATAAATCAGTGGAGAGACATTTATACCTTCTGAGCATCTGGCTCAGAAGGGATTATGTGTCACCTTCTGTCCTCCCTGTGAGAGGCTCATCCCATGAACAAGGAATTACCTTGATCTGGAGATGTTCCCAAGAAAGGTCAGGGTCACACACAGCAGCTCCTGAAGAGCCACTGAGGGTGGGAATTTGCAGCTCTTGATGCCACATCCATGGGAAGTCCTTTGTCTTTCTGTTTTGGAGAGGGAGGAGAAGAAGAGAGTGCTCCAGCAGTGGAGACAGTGATGCCGTGGGTTTCCCAGGCTGAGGGACAGGGCTGGAAATCATTGTGTGGAGAATATACCTTCAAGAAAGTCTGGTGCTGGGGAACAATGGGACCTGTAATTGCAGATAAACACTGGGAAAACCCCATGAATCACGAGCCTGTGAATTGAATTGTTACAAATATTCTGGAGTGGAAAAAGAAGAGTCTTAACTGGTGAAGCATGGCCTTGGCAGAAGAAGCTGTTCCCATCTATTATCTTTTGAGGCAGCCAAAGGGTGAAAGAAAAAGAGAAGAGAAGATAGAAACCACATATAAACATTAATTAATGCTCTCCAGGCTTCTTCTTTTTGGTCATGTTAAACCTTTAATCTCTGGGATTTAATAATACTGTGGCTTTTTATTCATCTCCAGATAATAAGTGTATAAAGGGAGTGCTGGGGAAAGCCTTTGCATCCAGCTCCTCCAGCCTGACAGCCTTCATCCCACTGGAATGTTGGTTCCCCAGAGTCCCCCCACTTAAGCTCACCTTCCTTGTGCTTTAACCCCTTTGCTTTCCTGTTTGCAGAAGGTTAAGGGAGTGCCCACAGTCCATCACATCACCTCCATGGAAAGATACTAACTTTGGGGAATGTATGATATCTCCTTCATACACACATAGAGAATCAGGGAATCATTAAGGTTGGAAAAGCTCATGGAGACCAACCATCCTGACACCCTTCTAACATCAGTGGTACTCCAGAGGTAGCACAGCTGCCCAAGGCAGGTGGCACAGGAGCCCCAGCTGTGTCCCTGACACGTGGGTGAAGCACTCCGTGGCTGCTGACAGGGAGAGCTGGAATGGATTTCTTCTCCAGCGATTACTGCTGCTCCTTGGCAAAGGGAAATGCTCCCTCTCTTGAACCCTTGAGGTTAAGCCACATCATTCCTGAGTGTCATCCAGTGCTTAAAGGTGCTGTCAAGAAGATGACATAAGAATTTGTTAAGAAACTAATGTTTCCCCTCATCCCCTGCTGTCCCTGAGGGCTTGTAGGCACCCGGGCTCAGGAAGTGGTAATGAGAGGGGAGGAATTAAATCACATTCCAGTTGCCCCAGAGCCAGCACTGGGGACTGGCTCCCACCTCTACCTGGGCTGTGTCTTCCATGGGGCAGAGGGGGAAAGCAAAAGCTCTGGGCACTTTTTCTGACTGTATCAAATTTTTTAACCCCAATTATTGTAATTGATGGGACCCCAAGAATCTCCAATGTTTATTCCTTAACTCCATTTTGCAGTTGAATGGCTGAGACTTGACCGCCCAGTGTTTCCCACACTGACTCACTGTTGCAAGCAACAGATAATATAAAGATAATAACAGTTTTAAGAGATAGAAAATAGCACATTTCCACAGATATTTCTAAGACCTGAGCATGCAAGAAGTGTTCATCCTCACCAACAAGTAGGAAAGAGCCCAGGGAGAACACTCAGCCTGAAAGAAGGTCTCCTCTTTCAGAAGCCTTGCTCTTTTTTTTTCATGTGCAGAGCAAAGCATTCATTTTCTCCAGCAAATAATGATAGTTTGGGGTTAAGATTTATGGCATGGTTGTTAGTGTCTTGATGGTAGATACGCAAGGCTATTTAGCTATTGCCAAAGGTGGAAATTCATGAAGATGATGGAAGAGTTTCTCCCCAGACAGCACAAAAAGTCATTTGTTTTTTTTTTACTGAAGATCTCGTCAAGCCAGTGATGCTGTCAGTTTTTCTCTCCTCCCCTTTCCCTTGGCACATGTGGTGTACATGACTCTGCTTCTCTGGTTTTATGGGCTAACAAGGGTGCAGGAAAAGTACTTATCTTTTTTTTTTTTTTTTTTTCTCTGCCTTTCTATTTGTATTTCTCCCCTGACATCTCTCATTCAAGTTCAAAGCCTCCAGCCTAAGCACCTTTGTACCACCTTGCTCCCAACTCCTTCCCATCCAACTGCTTCACCCCACACTGAAATTTTTAAGTGGTTTTTGCCCCACTGCTTGCTTAGTCCACAGGTTCTCCTCAAAAATAGACATAGTATTTCTGTTGGGAAAAAAAATCCTGAAGTGGGTATTTCAGTACAAGAGAACAACAGTATTAATAAAAGTAATATTAATACTAGTAGTAATAATAATAATGATAATAAAGGAACTTCATAGGAAATTGGGTGTATTAGCTGAATTTTTCCCACCATCTGGGTCTCAGGTGGAGCCTTGAAAAGCAGTGCCACATCCTGCCTGTCCAGAACTCCCCACTCAAGGAGCCTGTCCCCAGATGGGAGCAGAGATAAACAGGGGAATGAGCAATAAACAGAGGTGACCCAGCCAAGCAAAATGAAGGAAGAAAAAGCCCTGATAATCATTTTTGTTTTGGAAAAAACTGTTTGAAAACACGCACTGAAGAGCAAGAAAGTGGGATGGAGCTGATGGTTGGCAGCTGCTGGGGGCGGACACGGCCTCAGGACTGCAGCAAGGTCCCTGCATGTCAGGTGGAATTTTTCTGCTTATATCTTTCATTGCTAAGGATGCACATTGGCTTCCCCAAGAAAATGATCTCCTGAAAGATAGGTGGCCTTCAGGAAAGGGGCTTAGTCCCATGCCTCAACCAGTCCCTGCATCCACTTTCAGGAAAAGTGAGACTCACAGCAGCCAAATCAAAAAATCAGAAGTTCCCCTCTTTCCAACTTTCTTCCACTCCAGCAGAAGAGAAGTAGAGGGATAGCACGGCCAACCCTGGATGCTGGTGATGCCCCTCTGCCAAAACCTGACCCACCAAATACCTCCAGCTGTGAAGTGCTGTCTCCTCTCCTTTCACAGGGCCTCCTTGTGGTTTTCAGGCTCATTTAATCCATTAAATAATTGGAATTGCTTCATGAATAGGCAAGAGAGAGCACATTAGGGTTTTTTAACCTTTTCCCACAGGCATTTGGTGTATATTGGCTTATCTGGACAGAAACCTCATCAGTTTGAGAGGGGTGGAATGTGGGGCCATGTCAAGTGTGTACTCTGGCACAGAGCAGTTGATGTTGGGCACTTGATCACACCATCCCAAAACCCCTGGGCAAGGCCAGCTGGGAAGAGTGGATGGCTCCTTCTTGCACAGTTTCTTGGAAATTGCAGCCAGAATGTGCCATGGAAGATGGGAGAGGTGAAGAAGACATGCAGCAACCCAATAAGAACCTCAGGATGTTATTTCAGGTTCTGGTCCCAGTTCTTCAAGTCTCATGTTAGAATGATCTTTAAAGAAAAATGGAAGAATTATGCATTTAGGGAGGAGGAAGAAAAAAAAAAAAAAAGATTGATGGGTAAAACTTCATTTTGCTTCAGATCCATGAGCAACTGATTTGACCTCCCATGGAATGTATTCCACAGAATTTTCTGTGCAGTGTCTGTGTCAGAAGATGCCATGATGGCATTAACTTGGTACCAGGAGTGATGGACCACTGCAGGTTTCTTGTCCTAGGGAGCTCATGGTCTCAGTGGATAAAGGAGGAGGAGAGAGGGAAGCATGGAAAAATTACTCCTACAAAGCCATGCTCCAAAAGACGGCTCCAAGACATGACCACTCCCAGTTTTAGTCAGGTGCCTGGAGCATGGGATCAGGAGGAGAGGATACAGCTCTTTGCTGTGTGGGTGGTCACCACATGGACAAGGAATAAGGTGAATACAGCATCAGCATGTCCTTCTTGACCACAGCTCTCCTGCCAAGAAGAAGGGATGGGAAGAAGCTCTTGAAGAATCTTTCCTTTGCCTCACCACTTCCCTCTCTGGTGTGATGGACATTCATTTTCCTGCCAAACTTTTGGGACAACCATGTCTTTCTGTCTCGTTCCCCAATCCTGCACACCAAACCTCTGTTCTTCAGAGGCCTCGTGAGAGCCAGGAAGAGCTTCCCTGAGGCATGGAAACCCTGAGTGGAGCTCTAGCCCTGCCCACTCCCGGATGCTTTCTGATAACAATGTTTTAATAAAAGATCTGTCACTCAAATATTATCATTAAAAAAAAAAAGGAATGAAAAGTAATTAGAACCCTGAGCCCAAAGGGGTAATGTAAAAAAAACCCAAACCTACAATCCAACCAACAAGACAGGGATTGAGAGACCCTAAGCTTGAAGCTGAGCTTCAAAATCCCTCTGGGAATTGTTTTCTAGTTCCTAATCCAGAAGGGTCCATGATTAATAGCCTGATCCTGCTCTACAACAGCAGCTGGTAGGAGGTTGATTCAGGTGTTAAATCCTTTCTCTGTCCTCTGCCATCGGGTTTGAGCTGGGAATGGAGCAGTGGGAGGAGAGCCAGAAATGAGTGAAGCATCCCGAGCTGGAGCTGATCATAGCCCAGAGCTCTTGTTCCCACTCGGCAATGGTCCCACAACATAAGGCCTCTGCCAGCTCTGAGATTCTTTTTGCTGTATCTTCAGAATAAGTGTTCATCCAGAAATCCCTGACTCTAAGAGTCATGGGATCTCCTGAGAGCCATGTTTCCTGGGAGAAGTGAAGAAGTAAATAAATCAGAACATTTCTACCTCTTGCAGAAGGTGGGAAAACCTGGAAAAGTTGCCGTCTATGAATGAAGAACTTGGGAGAGAACCTTTATTGTGTTCAAGTTCTGGTCGCTTTAAAGCTGACCTCATTCTCTGTGGCAGTGAGTCACAGGGGGTTGAATTTGTGTGGGTGGCAATTTGAAAATTTCCTCTGAGTAAGGAGAGCGGGGTTTGGCAAGGGGGTCTTGGTGCTTTCTTGTCTCCTCATACACTAGGACAGCACTGCTCCCAGAGGTGGTGGAGTGAATAATTTCTCCTTTTAATGGCACTCCTGCATCTTCATAGTCCATCCCCAGCCAGTTATTGCTTATTTGGCAGAACCCTTCAAAACCCTTTTTTTTGCAAAGGATTTTCAAGTAGGAGAGGAGTTTGCAGGCTGGGGGGCAGGGGAGGGTTCTTTCTCATCTTCCCTCTTGGCCAGGAGCATCTCCTCCATCCAGTACATGCAGTTAATTCAATGGTAAGAGACAGAAAATTCTGCTGGGGTAATTAATCAAAACTCAGGGCTCATGTGGGCTCTGTATCTGCCCTCACTGCACCTCGGGCAATTCCACTGTCAGTTCATACAGTGCCTCATCCTGCAAAATACAAACTTGGGTGGAGCTTCCCTTTTCACCCCTTTGATGGCTCATCTGGAATCCCAGGGGACTGGAAGTGAAATACATTGGCTTAAAGTGATGTTCCCCAGATCAGCAACTGGATCCTGGGAGGATCCCCTGGGGCGGTTTTCCACCAGGTGGGAAGAGGGATGTGCCTCTCTGCTGTGCTGACCCCTGTGAAGGCAAGCACATGCCTGAGTCACTCACTTACCTTTATTTGTGTGATTTAATGCAATAAATCATGCTTGTCTTTCCCAGGCTCCCCCATGCAATCTGGACACTTTTCCATCCCATTTTAAAGCCTGGAGCTGAGCTCCCATCAGCCTGCACTGCCTAGGGACTCATTTTACCTGTTGATAGACATCTGCATTGGCAGCACTCACCCCTGGCAGGCGAAGGTTCCGCCTTCTGCCTTGCTGAAAGGTGCAAAAGGGAAAGGACTTGTCCTTTGAGAAAAAAATAGACTCTATGCAGCTTCTTGGAAAGTAATTTCCATCGACAAATAGAAACATTAAAGCAGGTCATTTATTCCTTGAAGAAATCAGTGTATTGGGTAAAATTCCCACTGGTGGTAGGAAGGTGTTTATGGTTAAAATGTTTTGCTGTATCTTTCCAGCCTATTTTCTGCAAAAGAGAATTCAAATTAATCACTTCCATCTCATCCTCATAGATGTTATTTATGCTTCTGTCTGGCCCAGCTTGGTGGAAAACCACCATTTTAGGTGCTGTCTGGCAAAACAGCCAACAACATGCCTGGGAATCCCCAAAAATCATGAAACTCCATCCGTCCAGGACACAGAAGTTGTCTGGTTTTGGTTATTTTATCAGATTAGCTATTCTGGAATAATTACTTCGGTAGGAACATTCACATTCCAAAAGTGTCTTTTTCTCCTTTATCTTAACACAACCTGAAAGACAATTTCTCCATACCAGCATTGGGCAACTCCTCACCAAGGTAGTTACACACCATCATGCATAGTAATATTTCCTTCTGGGGCTGGATCTTACGCTCCAAGATTTCCAGGTCTTTGACAGTTCACAGCACCTTCAGTGACATGATTAAGTCTTGTTTACTCTCCTTCATAGAGAGAGGGAAAAATTGGTGCAGCAGCTCAGCGGTTTGCTACAAGAGGACCCAAAAGCATAGAATCATGGAATTATTTAGTTGGAAAAATCTCTGGGATCATCAAGCTCAACCATTCCCCAGCACTGCCAATCCCACCACTAAATGATGTCCCCCAAATGCTGCATCCACTCAGCTTTAATTCACTCCAAGGATGGTGAGTCCACCACTGCCCTGGGCAGCTGTGCCAGGGCAGGACAGCCCTTCTGGGAAAGAAATGTTTCCTAATATGTTACCAGAACCTCTCCTGGCACACCCTGAGGCCATTTCCTCTTGTCCTAAACCATCATGTTTGGTTTGTGTGACAGCCGTGCCACTCCATCTGTTCCTGCAGATGTGTACATGGCCTGTTTGGGGTCTCAGGGTGGGGGGTGAGTGAAGAACAATGATTTCCCCACCCTTCTGAGCTCCTCTGGGCTGTGCCAGGTGATGTCTTGCCCGGTGCCTCATGTAAATACAGGCACAGAACAGATGGAGGAGGTTGCCTGCTCTGACTGAGCACAGAGCTCTGTTGTGGTGCCTGTTGCTATAAACACACTGGCGATTTGCACAAGTATGTGACATTGTAAAAGTTCCTGAAAGATTTTATCTGATTGGTTTTGGCTCAAAGCCCTTTATTCACACAGAAATGCCAGTTAGAAAGACAATATGTGTGTATCCATGTGTATATTTTCAACTTCCTAAAGGCCATCAAATTGGAAAGGGAGTAGGTCTGCTTTATTAAAGAGTTGAAGAGAAGGTAACCCAGGAAAAGCCTTTCCTCTTAAAAAAATACAAATTATAAATGTTGCTTCTCTGTACAGATTGTCTGAGAGATCTGTAACAAGCTCTTGTACCTTGAGATATTTTGACTTTAAAATATTAGTTCATAACAAATCTTGAGTTGTCAGAACTAAAGGATTGTACAAAATAGCTTCAAGGTTACATAAACAGAGTAGCTGGGAAACAATTGGGTAACACGTATTCATCCGGACAGCAAAGATGTTTATTTTTTAAAGAAATTTTCCACCTGAATACTGGCCCTCTTTGTTTTGGGAAATGTTGATTTAATGGGTTTGAAATACTTTGTGTCCTGAAGAGGAGGGTAAATGGCAGAGGAGCGAAGAGAGGAGCTGGGGCAGCAATTGCCAAAGGTGTGTTTAAGGAGGTTTTTAATGAGAAGGAACTAGGGATGGGTGGGAGCTGGGAAGGACAAGGGATATAAATTAGGGTGTGCTTGGACTGGGGTGAAATAATTGGGAAAAATCAAGCAGAGAAGGTAAAGGAGAGATGTTAAAGGTAAAAGTAAGGTGAGGAGCTGGGAAGATCACTTAAAAGGAAAATCCAGGATAGATATGGGTCAAAAGAATGGAACATGAGAATAAATATGAGAGGGACTGGGAATGGGTTCTGGACTTAGTGCTGGAGGGAGGAATGGATCAGTTCAGCACAGGGGTCCTTTGGCGGTGGGTGGAGGAGTGACAAGGAAGAGAAGATTTATCTGCAGTGGTGAGGGGAACCCATTCCCTGTGTCCTGGCTGGGTTTAGGACACAGTGCCTGTGTAAAAGGTAAGTATACAGGGTATCCCTGCAGCTGTGTGTACAAAGGACAGAGTTAGGAGGCTGGTTGTGTCTGACCGGCTCCCAGGGCTCCCAGGGAAGGAAAGTGATGGGTGAAAATCAGAAGGAGCAAATTGCTATTTGCAGTGTGGGATGGAGGAGGCTAAACTGGAAGGAGTAGTTGGAGTTTGGGGTACGAGAGCTGTGCACTTAAAATTGCTGTGCTGGAAGGAGGGGGCTGGACTGGAGGTGGAAATAGGAACAGGAGAGAATGTGAGTGTGAGAACATAGAGCCTGTGGTGGGGAGAGGGGGGAAGGGGAAAGAGAGGGACAAAGAGAAGGACTGTGATGGGACCAAGCTGGTAAGAGGACACCTGGCAAAATTCTCCATCCTCCAAGGCCCTCTGCAGTAACCTTCTCTTCCTGGAACAGGAAATCTTACTGCACCAGGGCATATGCCAGATCGAGCTGCCCCTCTCCCCAAATGTGAATGTTATCCTGCTAAAGTGACTGGGATCAAAAACAGGAGGTGCCTCTCACAGTGCCCCTTCTCAGCCAAGGCTCCAGCTGCTTTCTTTCTTCATTATTTTTTTGGGACATTTTTTTCCCCAGCTGCAAATCTGCATTCATAAAATCAATGTCAGCACAGCTTCCTAGATGCTTACAGGAGTTGTGTATTCACACTGACCCTAATTCAGCAAAACACTTAAGCACATGCCTGACTTTGAGCAACTGAACAGGGCTCTGTGTAATTAAAGCTAAACATAACTTGGTGTCTCGTTTATTGAGGGCCTACTCAACTAATTAGTTAAACCTTCCATGAAAAGTCACCAAGATCCTTAATGAAGCAATGTTCCACAAACAGCTGCTGTGGGACTCTGCCCAGGTCACATTATCTTGTTTGCAGTTTTGATGCCTGAAATATCTTTTTTTTTCTTTCATGTGTCTGGGGTTTAGTGCTCCCTCCTTTCCCAGCAAGGTACATTAAAGCCACCAAACATTAATTGATTTAAATCCACATGGTACCTACCAGGTAGATGTGGTAAATCACAGTTGTCAGGTAATTAAACACAACCCGTAAATCACATTGGAGCCTGTGAACCAAGCATTCAGTGTCAATGCTTTTTAATTAATGTTGTAAAACAATATTTTGGGCTTAGATTGGGTGTATGGGGTGGGTAGCATATCAAATTATGTCTAATAAAGCATGAGCAGTAGGAATGGCACTAGGAACCAGTAGCCCCTGTGATCCCAAATACCCTAGCTGCACCCCACAAGTGGCCCTGCCTTGGAAGGCAGAATGCAATGTTATTGCAGGGGGATTAAGACTGGGCATTAGACTCTCATTGCTCTTGTAACACTGGATTAATTAAACAGAAAGCAGAATTATCTGTCCCTGGATCCATCACCTGCTAAAATGTACCAGCAGGTCATGAGAGATTAGTCTTGGGAGGGAGGGAGAGAGGAAAGGAGGGAAGGAGGGAGGGAAGGGGCGCTGGCTCTGCCCTTCCTCACAGTGTCAGTGTCTGTGTTGGTGGTGGGTTTCCCAGCCCTGGGAGTGGCAGGAGGAGCAGTCTGGAAGAAAATAGGTGATTTGTAACATGTAAGGAAAGGGGCAGATTTTGAAAGCAACATGAAGAAATGGGGTGTTGGAGAGTGAGAGACTTCACATGACCCCAGAAATCCAACCATGACTTGAAATCATCCCACAGCATGGGCAGCATGTGAGGGGGGGATTCTGCTCATCTGCTCTGGGGAGACCCCTCCTGCAAAGCTGAATTCAGCTATGCAACCCCAAACAGCAGGGTGATGTGGAGCTGCTGGCGCAAGGATTGTTCAACCTGGAGAAGAGAAAGCTGCAGGGAAAACTTACAGAGCACCTTCCAGGGCCTGAAGGGGATCCAAGAGACGTGGAGACAGACTTTGGACAAGTGCCTGGAGGGACGGACAAGGGGGAATGGCTTACACTGACAGAGGGCAGGGATGGATGGGATACTGGGGAGAAATCCTTCCCTGTGAGGGTGGTGAGGCACAGGGTGCCCAGAGCAGCTGTGGCTGCCCCTGGATCCCTGGCAGTGCCCAAGGTCAGGCTGGACAGAGATTGGAGCAGCCTGGGACAGTGGAAGGTGTCCCTGCCATGGCAGGGGTAGGACTGGATGAGATTTAAGATCCCTTCCAGTACAAACTATTCCAGGATTCTGAGTGTGACACCATGTTCAGAAGGCAAACTCTGGTGCTTTTGAAAATCCTGTGCTTATTTTCCTGCCAGTCTCAAGATGGGTCAGTGGCTTGGAGCAATTTTCCTGCAGAATGATGGGGTGACCCACCAGGTTCAGTGGCCCTGGAGATACTCCAGGGCCCAGATGGGTGCCAGGGATGCCAAGGGTGAAAGTCAAATGTTGAGTGGCACATCCCAAATCCTGCAAACTCCTTTGTGATGTCCTGCCCAGGTTACAGTAAATCCCCTGCTGTGCATAGGGACTTTGGGGTGGATTAATGAGTGGAAAACCTTTCCTTAGTGGGTGTTTGCTGGGGCAAACAGCCCGTGACCATTTATGGTCTAGACATCCCACTTGGTACAGGAATGCTGGGAATCTGGGATAATTGAATTATGTTGCATTTGAGAATTACTGAGCAATCAAGATGAAAAAAAAATTGAAATGTCCTTTTTAAATAAAATGAATGCTGAATGTTAACAGCCCTGACTTTTCACCAAAAGCTTCCTTTTTCAAGCAGAAATCCTTGTTGATAAATCAGTGCTTTCCTGATAAAGCCATTAGCTATAACTTTCTTAAAAGCCACTGATGTAGAAAAAGCCTCAAATGTTGAAAAAGGATCAATCTGAGCCCTTCAAAATGCTTATCTTTCATATTATGATCTTGTTTTCCCCACAAAAGGAAAAAAAAATTATCTCTAAGCCAGCTACTCGTTTCCTTCTGTCCACCTCCAAACTCTCCCATGCTTGAAAAACCTGTTCTCTTCCCACGGAGCATTTTAATTCCATCAGGCCAGTATTTCCCAAAATAATGAGCCTTTCTAGGGGCTGTTGAGCTGGTCTCCTATTAAAATTTACATCTAATTGATTTCCTCATCTCTTCTTTCCTCTTCTCATTCAGCCATTTAATTATTAGAAGTATCCAGATAGTCTTTATAACCCCTTACATACAAATTATCTGTAATTTATTGAGGATTAAGGTTCACCTAAACCCCACTACTTTAGTCACATATCCATTACATCACTCTGAATTTGTCTTAGAAGTGCTTTTTGGCTTGCTGAGCTCCCCGTGGGAGGAAGCTTAAGTTCAGACCAAATTTATCGTGTCCCAAATGCCTGGTGGGAAAGAACCAATGTCGTCACTCAAGATTTCCTGCAGATCCCTGCGATTTAACAGGGCTTAAAGTCCACCACTAAAAATTCCCAGGAATTTGTTGTGCGAGTGAAATCCTGACCCAGTGATGTTTGTAGGTAAATTAGTTAGTTGGTGGCTCAGGAGTGGGTTTTGAGGCAATGCAGGTCCTTTGGAGTCAGGAAGGGTGCAATACTGTTCCAAGTTGGAGTGGACTGTTTTGGAAGAGACGTGTCCAGGAATCCTGGCTCTGGAACTCTCCTCTTCCCTCCCTTGCAGAGCTTTGGCCCTCATGCCCTGATCCTCACTCCTTTTCCTCTTCTCCCTTTAAATAGCAGCTCTGGGTCGTTGGTGTTCACCCTCATTCCTCAGAGCTGCTCAACCAGTCCTCCCACCTGGGAGGCAAGTGGGAACAAAAAGGCTTTGTGTGTCTTCCAGAGGACTGTCAAAGTCCCATGGCATAAATATTATTTGCCTGAAAGGGAAAAGGACTCTAGAAAAAAGGCAAATAAATATTTTCTCCTTCCTCTCTTACACTTTTTCTTTTGTTCCTTGATGTGTTTGTTGTACAAGACTGGTGCTCACTTACTGCTTGTCGTACCAAGGGGTCTTGAAGCATTTTCCTCTTTCCTTGACTTTTTTGTTTGCTTATTCTTTCAGTGTCCTTGGGTGAGGAAAAGGTGAACACTCCTCTGGTTTTTGAAATGCTTCTGCAGGCCAGGTTGGACAGGTTTTGGAGTAATCTGGTCTAGTAGAAGGTGTCCCTGCCCATGGCAGGGGGTGGAACTGGATGGGCTTTAAGGCCCCTTTCAACCCAAAACACTCTCAAGGATGCTTGGGGAGGTTGGCCAAGAGCATTTATGTTTGAAGAGCTTTTTTCTCAGGCTCACTTCTCACCTTGATTATGATGCTGCAGCTGGATGCTGTAATTAGGAGGTGTCGACTGAGACACATCCTAATATTGAGGAACAGACAATACAGGGTTTAGAGAAATAAGTTTTAGGTTGTTTCCTGTATTTCTACTGTTCCTTGTGCTGTTCCGGGCACATTTTCTAATTTTTTTTTTCCACGGGCATGAAAGAGTGGAAAATAATTGTGAGCAATAGTTGCTTTTCTCCTTTCATTCTCTCTCCTCCTTGCACATGTGAAGGCTGTCTGCTCCCTCTGTGCTCCTTCTCTGAAGAGGGATTTGCTTGGTTGGGTTTCTGTTGTTTCAGTGCTTGGCACAGAGGATCTCTAAAGCTTTATGGGTTCCACAAGAAATGCCATAACTCATAGTGCTACCAATGCTCATGTAGCTCCAAGAACTAGGGTATGAGGAGAACCCCTTTCTGCCATGAGCTGAGCAATGTTGTCACAAGTTATGGCAGCACCACTGCAGAAATGTAGGTGATTCTGCAGCAGAAATGTCATGCTGGAACCTCTACTCTCATTTGTGTTCTCCTCCATTTTCCTGTTCTTTTTCTGTCTTTTTTTTCTTCTTTGCTCCACTTCCCCTGCCAGCAAAGCAACAAAATAAATCAGCCCTGGTGGCATTTCCTCTCTCCTCAAGAAGGGATGTTATACCTCCTGCAAGCTGCCAGCTTGACTCAAAGGCAGCAGGACTTGGGGTGTTGCATTTAAATTGCCAGAGGGCAGGGTTAGGTGGGATATAGGGGAGAAATTCTTCCCTGTGAGGGTGGGCAGGCCCTGGCACAGGCTGCCCAGAGAAGCTGTGGCTGCCCTTGGATCCCTGGCAGTGTCCAAGGCCAGGTTGGACAGGGCTTGGAACAACCTGGGATAGTGGAAGGTATCCCTGCCCAGGGGAGGGGATGAAACTGGATGGGCTGTAATGTTTCTTCCAACCCAAACCATTCTATGATTCTATGTCACCCCTTAGTTGAGGGAAATGCTCAGGTTTGCAGGTTGGCACTAACCTCTTGTGCAAATCCTCAGGGTGGGTTCAGTATCACAACAGATATTTTTTTTGCCCCAAGAGACAAAGCAGCAGTTGGGGGCTGCTGGAGGTTGGACACGACTCATCCCCTGTGTGTGTCACAGCTCGCCTGCGCTTTCCCATTTCCATCTGCCATAGGGCTGGACTAAATACCTCACAGAGCTTAATTGTTCTTCCACAGCACTAAATAATTCACACCCCAGGGCTTCATTGTTCCTGTGCACCAATTTCCCCATTGCACTCCAGGGCTTCCTGTGGATTTTGCAGGCACTGTTCATGGAAACTGAGGAGTGGGGACAGATAGGGTAAGAGGGAGTGACCTTCCCCCTCTCCCTTCCCACTTTCCAACCAGGCACACATGTTGGGGCAGTTCACACTGATCTAGGTGAGGATCTGGCAGAACAGAAGCTCAAATCTCAATTACCTTCCTCCTTGTCCGTTTGCACAGGATCCTTATCTCCCTCAGTGTAACTCTCTGTATTTAATTATACGTAGTGATAATACTTCACACACTAAGTGCATTATTAAGCAATTCCTAAGATAAGTAGCTTTCTGGATCCCAAATTGTGATTAGATATTGGCAATCAAGCTGTCTTCCACTCTTCCTCATGGGGCTGGCCTGCCAAAGACAGGCTTGCTTGAGTAGGTGAGACACAAGACCTGTGTGAGAAGGAGAAATTTAAATAAGAGACTGCTCATGGGTAAAAGGTTTACTTGGTCACACAGGGCTCCATGAAGCTTGTTTCACAAATCCATGCCTGGATTTGGGGGTTGCCTTGCTGTTCCAGGCTGGCCAGGTGCAGCCAAGTGTCTTCCACAAGTGTTTCACATCCTAATCCATCATTTGAGTTGTGGTGGCCATGCAGCTCTTGCAGCTTTTAGGTTTTGTGGTTTCCCATGCAACCGTTGCCATGGTGGAATGATGGGAGAGATGTCTGGCAGCCAGCTTGTGGTGTTGGTTTTGTTGCAGCTTCACGCTCTGAAACTGAGGATCAGTGGAAATTAGTTTCTTCCATTTCTTTGCATAGTTTTTGTTCCCTGGTCCTCTGACCATGTCAGTTGAGCTCTTCTGCTCCCTCCCAGTACATAGAATCCCAGAACAATTTGAGTTAGAAGGAACCCTAAAGACCACCCAGTTCCAAGCCCCCTGCCATGGGCAGGGATTCCTTCCTCTAGAGCAGATTGTTCCAAGCCTCATCTTAACAGTGCTGGGAAGATGAACTGAAGGTTTTGCAACTTGGTAAAGGCTTTGGCAGCACAGAGTACTTCAGTTTTTCTGGGGTAGGTTTGCCTTTTTCCTTTATCCTTCCCAAATATAGCAGGGGAGGGATGAAGGCCAGCAGAGTGTGATCAGGCTGGCAGAAGAGCTCCCTGATATCCAGCAATGGGGTGTGACTAGGCTCCATGGTCAGCATATCTCTTGTGGCAGTCTTCCCTCTTTTGCCAACATTTTTTGTGCCATCTCGAGTTATCTCTGTGCGGTTCCCTTATCCAAGTGATCCCCTACCCTGCATGCAGGCATGGGATCTGTGCTGCAATGGCAAAGGGATTATGGAGACTGCTTCTAATTCTGTGAAGGAAAATGCTGCTTGTAAGCGTAATTGAGAGGGCGGCTTTAGAGTTGATGACTGTAAGCTCATGTTTTAGATGTATCGTGTTTCACCTCTTTCAAGGCATTTAAGAGCTTACCAGAAAAACAAATGTCATTGCTCAATCTGTGGAGTGTCTGTAATGCAACAAGCTGTGTCAGTTCCTTCCCTCAAAGACACAGTGGAAACAGATTTATTTTGCTTTCCAGGCCCTCCGGAGGTCACAGCTGTCCCCACCTTCAGTGTTAATGCATATATGTGTGTATTTGTGTATGTGTGTAAGGTGCATATGTCCATGTACCTGCTAAGAGCACATTCATCCAGTCTCCAGATATTTCTGGTGAAACAAGTATTTAGTCTTAGCTGTTTGTAGGAAATTTTAAATCTTATCTTGCTATATATGTGTGTCTATGATTTGCACAAGGACAGACTCGCTCAGTGCAGCTGAAGTCTGTTGAGCAAGGATTTCCCCCGATGTTGATACTCAGTCATGGTTAGCTCAGTCCTGGTACTTACACATGAATGTGTGGGAGCAGCTTAGATAACCCCCAATGTCTAGAGCTTTCTGCCCTCTATTGAACCCTTGTCACATCCGACTGTAAAAAAAGGGTAAGAGATTCTGAAAGAGGGTGGGTCTAGTTAGATATAGGGAAGAAATTCTTCCCTGCGAGGGGGGGGTGAAGCCCTGGCACAGAGAAGCTGTGGCTGCCCCATCCCTGGAAGTGTTCAAAGCCAGGCTGGGCTTGGAGCAACCTGGGATAGTGGAAGGTGTCTCTGCCCATGACAGGGAGTGGGACTGGATGAGCTTTAAGATCTCTTCCAACCCATACCACTCCAGGATTCTGTGTACTGAGGCTGTCCAAACTCTAGGGACCTATGTAAATCACTCACAGTGCCTGCAGCTTCAAACAGGGATTCAGGGACAAAAGGGCCAAACCCCTAAAATTTGATGGTGAATTTACTGCTTGAAGATGATTTAGAGATTTGGAAGTGAAGACGTCTCTGGCAAAGATCAGTTATGTCCCTGGTAAGGCATTTCTTGCTCTCTTGAGGATTAATTTTAAAGTGGGAGAGCCCTGGTCTGGCCATATGTTTATCCCACAGTCAAGACCAGGTCCTGCCACCTGAGCTCTGTGCACTCCAGCAGCAGCACCACCTTCTCTGCTCCATGTCTTGGTGCAGCTTCTCATTACCTCCCTTAATGAAGGAGCAGTTTGCTGGCAAGCAAATCATCAGGTTTCACACCCACTTCCCCTTGGGAGGATAACATTTGGGAGGAAACAGCAAGGAAGGTGAGAAGACAGAGCTCAAAGAGCTGTGCTAATGTTCCCCAGAGTGCCAACAATAGTACACTTTCTGCCTTAATACCTTGCATTTTGCAAGTGCATTTTGTTGTGCCTCTCACAGCATTCTGCAAGTGTTAATTAATTACGGTCTCATAACATCTTTGCTAGATCCATTTATTTATAGATGAAGAACTTTCCATCCCCAAGCACTCTGGAATCTTTCTGAAGGCAAACAGCAGGACTGGAGAGACAAGCTTTGCCATGAAAATGTTGGGAATAAACACAAAGTTGTTCTTGTGAGCAAGGCTCGGGGTTAGGAATTAAGTTGGGGTTTGATTCCTGCTTCTGCAAATGATGTCACTTGAATCCTGTCATGATGTAAATGGACATACTTTTTTGGAGAGGATGATGATGGGATGGGTACCATCCCCTGTCCAAAGTGCTATGCACTCTCCTAATGTGCTGTGACACAAATTAAGAGATTCATTTAAACAGCAGCTGAGACAGCAACTTCCTAGACCACTGGTTGATGCCTGGCATGATAGTCTGTGTGAAAGCATCCTTTTTCTCTCCATCTCGTTTTGCTCTTTGCACTGAACGGTCTTTGGGATGAGAAGAGGCCATTCCTTATTCTGCGCTTGCACAACATAGAAAATAGTTTTGGGTTTGTTTCTCCATGGCACCATTTGCTGCTTTAATCTTCCAGCTTTGAGCAATGAAGGTGGGGAACACCAGCTGGAGAAATTTTGGTTGATGGTGAGCAGTGAGGCAGGCAGAGGTAAGAGCAGGATTACCTGGGCTGATTTCCTGTCATCTCCTTGCCACATGAGTTTTAATTCCCATGTCAGCAGGGTTTGTTGAGTTGCACAGCACAGCTGCATCTGCAAGGTACCCCCCAACTGTCAGGCTGGGCATCACTACTGAATTTGGGAACAGGTTTAGCACCCTTGGCTTTCACAGTACTCAGGTTGTGCTGGAAGTTAACTGACCTGGTATTAACTTACCTGGTATTACTCACTGCCCAAGAGGTTGGATGATTACATGGACATATATCTCCAGGGTCTGGAGAAGTCCCTGGAGAGAAAGCAAGCTGGGAGATGCTGGGATAAAGCCAGCAGCACACCTGGGAGCAGGTTTCCAGACAGGCAAGGTGGTACCCAGGGATGTCCCAAGGACTGGGCAGAGCTGAGGGTCTGGCCATGCCCTCACCACTCTCACATCCAGCCTGGTTCTTCTCCAGCACCAACAGGCCTCAATGCAGACACCCTGAGAGGCACCATAGAGGAGCAATTAGCTCCTGTGAAATTTTCCACCATTAGGAACAATGGCTGGCTTAGTTCTCATCTGATTGAATTAATGATATTCTAACAAGTGACGTTTTTTTTTCCTTTTAAATTCTCTCATTTGGAAGGAATTGCTTGTCGTAAATTACACTTATAAAAATTAGGCTGGTGTTTTGTATTGTTTACAACAAGCACTTCAGGGTTATGGATGTTACTCATTGATTTATAATGTTTAATTCTTCCCCCTTTCTTCCCCCCTCCTTTGAGCTGTTCATAAATCAAGCAGCCCTGTCAAACCTGTGTCAACATTTCACTCAGCCTGCAAGTTGCAGGCAAGTTGGGACAGTGGATCTTACAGACTCTTCTCCTTCACTGTCTCTCCCATTTTGATGAAACAATAAAAAGGTGAGGCTGGCACTTGTCAGTTATTTCTGAGTCACTTTTCATTAGGCCTTTTTCAAACACTCCAGAGAACAATGTTGGAGGCAAGTGATCCAAACAACTCATGTTCCCGCTTGTGCACTTGTGGGTTAGGGCAGCAGCTGCTGTGGAATTACACTGGGAGGCTCAACAGGTGTCTGATGGTCCTGGACCAGATCCGGATGATGTCAGGCAGCCTCATCCTGGCAGCCTCCCTTCCCCACCAACCTGGGGTCATCATTTCAAAAGCCTGGGGAGGTGGTTGGATTTTTTGAAGGGTTCTCCAAGAACTGGTGGGACTTCCAGGAGTGTCCAAAGTTGGGTAGAGTCCCTGGGAATTTGCAGATGACCCAGAGCTGGTACCTGGGTAAACCCTGCGAGAAGGAGAATTTAAGGGGTTTCAGTGACCAACACAGAATCCTAGATTGAGGTGAACTGGAAGGGACCTCAGAGAGAATCTTATTCCAACCCCAGCACTGCGGCTCCAACATGAGGGTTTCAACATTGCGCAAAGTGGTCTGCGGTGTAAGGGACTGACATTTGAGCTAAATTAACGGGAATTAGGGGCTGAAGATCCTCTGAGAGCCTCTGGCAGCAACTTGCTTAGTCATAGGATAAATTAGCTGCCTTGCAAAACTGGGAAGAAAACCTTATTTTCCCCAAACATGCTGCTAAGGAACAGCAGAGGTCTGGAAAAGAATATCCAAAGATGTGGGTGCATTGTAAAATTCCCTGCATCAGGTCAAAACTGAGCATTTTCAGCCCTCAGGTCAAATATCAGGGAGCTGCTGCACCCTCAACATTGAACTGTCATTGTGAGAATTCCCAGTGTCTGACCTCCAAAAGTCAAAAGGCTGGTAGTGATTCTCCACAAAATTCATCCTACAGGATGAATATGGATATTTCTACTGGATTGAATGAAAATGAGCAACCACATCAGCAGGGATGGTTGTCCTGTTTCTCCTGCCTATCTGCTCTGTACCCACGTCATCTTCCCTGCTTTGGGAGGAGCAAGGTGTCACATCAAGCCCAAAGTGCCTGCTGGATGCTGGTGTGTGTGTGTGTGTGTGGATACCTGGGATAATTCCTGCCCACACAATGCCTACACCAGGCGATTTTACCAGCCGGCCTCTTTGCTAAGCAGTGGGACTCACCCAGTTGTAATAACAAAAGTAAATAAATACATTTTAATGATCCAATGGTGGTAATTAACAATGCTGAAACACAGATGTCTCCCCGAAGAGCTCACGAGGCGGCTGATTGCATAAGCTGCCCCATTATGTGGATATGAGTTGATTATTAAAAGAAAACATTTAGCTAATGCAGAACAGGATATTCATCTACTATTACATAATGGTAATAAGCAACTGGATCCAGGCAGAAATAGTCTTCCATCCCTTACTGAATGCCGAGTGAAGTGCATTTATTGCTTCCACTGTGAAATAGTCCTCCTTGTTTTTCCAAGAAGAGGAGAGATCTTTCAAGAGATAATAAATAAAGTAGACTCTAGTTGCTTTAACATGAAGCAAGATGAGTCCTCAGGATTAGTTTGGATTAGTCTGTTGCCAGTGGCATGAAGGTTTGGCACTTAGCCATTTATTCACCTAGAAGACATACAGCTAATTGGAAAAGCACCTGTGAGGAGATGTAGCTCACCACCTGCACTTTACTGAAATAAAATAAGCCTGCATAATTGACTACATTACCTGTTAATGTTATGAAATCACCCCAAGGCATTTTCATTATTATTATTATTATTATTATTATCATCATCATCATCATCATCATCATCTCAACTCCCCCTCTTCTTTCTGAAGCTTTTATGAATCAAACTTTGGTCTCTTGCTGTTTCCTTGGAAGCCCTAGGATTTTGTCACTGTATCAAGACCAGGACTGCTCTGAATGAATTGCTTCTCTCGGCAGGGGAATCCTAGGAAATTAATCCTTCCTAATAGGGAGACAAAATAGCCTGACATTTAATTCCTTTTTCTCATGGGACACAGCTTCCTCCTGGTCTCTACCTTTTTCCCCAAAAAAGAGTCTGGTGGGAGTGTTTTGAGTGTCCTACTGGTTGTTGGGATAACCCAGAGCCTCGTGATGATAAAACAGTTCCTTGTTGGCTTTTTTGTTGACCCTGGCCAACAGCACAGGGTGGACTTTGTGCAGACACTGTTGGCAGAAGCTGTTGGGAGCTTGGCATGGTTGGCTGGTTTTGGGGTGGGCAGGTTCCCTGCCCCACAGTGAGCACATTGGAAAACAGATTGGTCTCATGTAGGAGAACCTGGTGCTATAAATTGCAAAAACTGTGTGTAACAGAGGGTGACAGGCAGGTGGTCACAGGGACTTCCATGCTTAGGACAGCCCTGCTCCTGGCAGTGCATTTAAAAAAACACAGAGGAAAAGCTCTGTTGCTGTATAACTGCAAGGGAAGTGAAGACAGAGCTGGGAAGACTCATGGAGAAGAGCCATCAGAAATTCCTCCTGGTTTATATTTTCTACCTCTTGGAAACTTTTCAACAAAGTTGAACCAGGCTCAGTGTGTCTGCAAAAAAAACCCTGCAAAACAGATGAAGAGTTTCAGGGCATTTCCTTGGCTTTTGCACATCCTGATTGGAGAAGAAGGAAAACTGAAGTTCCTGTGGTCAGAGACACCATGCCAAAACGTGGCCCTGGTTTCTGAAAATTCAGAAGCGTGTTTGTTCCCATGTTAGCCAAAGTGTTTAGCTTTGCTTCAATCATGAAACCTTCATCCTCATTGGCTTCAACTTGACTGAGCAAACCCAGCTGTTCTTTGCCATTTCACATCAGAGGGAGGAAAGTGCCTAATTATTGTCCCTGGTTGTTAATTACTGCAGTTCTGTATTGATAATTACTGATGTTACTGCACAAATTATTGTGTTACTTTTGGCCAAAAATAACCAGTGTCAATTGGAGGATTGGTTTCAGCTCTTTTAGGCAGTGAAAAGAGAGTAAAACAGAGAAGCCTCCTGCTCATGGCATGGAGTGTATAGGCAGGTCTGAGGATGGTGAGTTTGGCATGTGAGAGAGGATGCAGAGTGGAATTTTAAGTTGAAAACATAGCAAACAGGTCTCTGCAGACACCTGAGCTCTTTGAAGCACTGAACTTGTTGAAGTGGCTACAGTGGGTGCCCAGAGAAGGGAATCTGAATTTTTTCCTCACTTGCATGAGGAAAAAAAAAAAGGTTTTCTGCAAATAAAATATTTATCTATGATCAGATCAGCCCTGGCTGTGGAACCCAGTTGACGTACTCTTGTCCCATGGGAAGGAATCAAAGTCCCACCTATTGACTCACTGGCTGGACTGAGGGGTGACCTTAGTGCAGCTCTTGGAAGCTCAGAGAAGATCTTCACTGAGGAAGAGGCTCCAGATCCCTCAGGCACCTGGAGAAAAGGGTTATTGCCACATAGCCTGAGAAGTCCTAATGCGTGAGGGCTCCTCTGAGATGAATGGTGCTTGGGTGTGCTTGCTGGGGCTCCGCAGGGGGTTGCTATTCACCTCAGTCTCGTGCCCGGCCACTGGCTTGACTGTGCTGATTGCTCTCCTCTGGACAGGGCCATCCATTCCTGGGAAATGCTTGGAGGTGCCCTTCTCCCGAGGCATGTGTGCATGTGGCAAACTCCAGTTTGGACCTGGATTAAAGCATATGCTGCTTATCATGTCCCTCTGAGTGTGCATTTTGTGGATTGCACCTAGATATAGTACACAAGGACCCCAACAGGATCCCCAGGGGACCTATCTTGCGCAGCTAATCCTATCCCAGATATGTGGGCAGGACTCAGAACCACAGAATGGTTTGGGTTGGAAAGGACCTTAAAGCCCATCTTGTTCCACCTCCTCCCCTGGGCAGGAGCACCTTCCATTATCCCAGGTTGCGCCAGTCCCTGTCCAGCCCAGCTTTGGACACTTCCAGGGGTGGGGCAGCCACAGGTTCTCTGACCAAGCTGTGAACCACAGCACAAGGTGCTCAGCATAGGTTCTGTAAAAGGCACCAGTGACATCTCAAGGTACATCCAGGCAGCAAATCAGAGGTGATTAAGCTCTAGCAGTGCTGAAGTACCAAGGTTCAATCTGAAGAAGACTTCTGGGAGATCTTAGAGCCTTTTCCAGTGCCTGAAGGGGATCCATCCAAAAGAGCTGGAGAGGGATTTGGGACAAGGACCTGGAGTGCCAGGAGAAGGGGGAATGGCTTCCCAGTGCCAGAGGACAGGGATAGATGGGATATTGGCAAGGAATTCTTCCCTGTGAGGAAGGTGATGCCCTGGCACAGGCTGCCTAAAGAAGCTGTGGCTGCCCCTGGATCCCTGGAAATGTCCAAGGCCAGGTTGGATGGGGCTTGGAGCAACCTGGGCAAGTGGAAGGTGTCCCTGACCATGACAGTGAGTTGAAACAAAACAGTCTTTAGGGTCCTTTCCAACCCAAACCACTCTGGGATTCTCCCTGGGATTCTGGGATTACCAGCAGGAATGTGGCTGCAGCAAATCCATTTAATCCAGTGTTTGCACCCCATCTCTGGGACAGTGAGGTGCTCATGGCCAGTGTCCACCTTGCAGCTGACCTGCTAAGTTGCCATGGCTCTTCTCCATCTCTGATACTTGAATCTCACCTGCATCTTGGGGCAGATCCACAGCTACCAGGAACTGATTTACACACACACAGAATTCCAGCACTTCATATCAGGGAGATTAGAACCAAGCACCATGGGCTAAATATTCCATAACTCAAGCCCCTGCCACTATTGTGCTAGTTTTTTTTTCTTTCTGAGGCTCCTAAGTATTTTTGTTCTCATTATTTTAATTGACCTCTGAAAAAAGAACAGCATCAAAATAGATTACTGAAATTACCTTGTTATGTGCAATGAGTGATTATTTTATATGTAGAGAGATATAGGTATGTATAAACTCTTTCTTTTCTGCAAAGGGAGCAGTTCGAGAAATAATTAATGTTTCCCAATCCTGTAGCTGTTTTTCTTGCTGTAAAAAATTAATTGGTTTTCCATCATCTGTTTCCCTCTGACCTGGAGGTATCTGGCACGGCAGCAGTGCCCCTGCTTAAACATGCTCCTTGTAATCTCTGTCATGCCCATGGTGCAGAATCTGGGGGATAAACAAACTAATCAGAGAGGTTCGAGGCACCTCCAGGAAGATTTAGTCATCGTAACGCTTTGCACTTATGCAGCATCCATCCGTCTGGGAATAATTAAGCCTCTCAACCCCTGATGAGGTAAATGCTGCGCTCACTGCTGTGGCAGCTGGTAAACAGAGTCACCGAGAGGTTACATGGTTTGCCCCAGACCACACAGAAAGGCAAAATGGTTCGGAGGTAGAAAATTCTTTTGCGCCACCAGTTCACAAAAAGTAACAGAAATACAGAGGTGGATGAGGTGAAATGATTAAGAGATCCCAGACAAGCCTGCAATGAATTAAGGGCTAGCTTCTGCTCTCTTGGCTGGTCATGCACCCATGACCTGACCTGCTGCCTCCTCTCCTTCACTGGGAAACAAGCAGGGAGGATACGTGGGCTCTGTGGGAGCGCAGGCCCTGACCCCCTCCCAGGGATTATCAGGGTCAATGTGCTCATGTCACACAACAAATCTCCCTCACAAGCCCTTGCTTGAACCTGGGGCCTATTTGGGCTTCACATTTGAGCACATTGCTGCTGAATTCTCCAACTCTTAGCTCCAGTCCTGCACCGCGGCAACTTGTGTCAGACCCAGCAGCAGCAGCAAGAGGCTCTGGCAGGAAGGTGGCATTTACTTATCAATGAGCATGTTTCATTTAATTTTTTAGAGAAAAAAGGTATTTGGGGAGGAAAAAGGACTTGTTCTCACTGCCTGTCAACATTTTTTTCAATGCTTCAGGGCTGCTTTAGTCTCAGTCTGCTCCCCAAAGCATCTCTGGTCCCTGTTCTTTCTTTGTAAATACTGTCATCCTTTTGATCTTCTGTGTCCTTCAACTTTCAACCGGTTTAAACCCAAATTTTACAGGCTGGTGAGGGAAATGGGAAGCCTTTAAGGTCTCTCAGTGCTGTCTCAGACAGCCCTCAGGTGGTTTGCTGCAGGGTGACTTTGAGATGTGTTTTCTCTTACTTATTCTCTCAGCCATGGGAGATGCTGAGCATCCCCTTCACCAGGTGGCATTCATAAATCATCCCTGCCCCTCTCCCAATAGCAATGAAGCCTTTGCCTTCCCCTGGATCATCCCCTGGATGCAGGTCCTGGGAAGGAGGAGGAGGACAGCTTGCTGTAGCAATGAGCTACTGCCCCCATTTAACAGGGAAAACCGTGGAACTGCAGGGAGAAACAAAGTGCTGGAAAGCTGGAAAATATGACATTTGCACCTAATAGTTCATGTCCTAGCTGCTTTCCATCAGCTGCAGACAGTTAGTTTTGGGGTCCAGTGTCTCCGATGTCACAGCCATCTCATGTCCTGTGTCTTTAAATGGTGACTGAAACTGCCATCTCTACTGTTGCTTTACCAGTGTCATGGAACTTAAAAATGGGATGAAAGGTGCTATGTCAGGCTCCTGTAGTCTTGCATTAGCTGGTGCTGTCACTCCCATTTCTTGTGGGAGACCAGGGGGCTGAGCTTGCTGTGGTGCCTGGGCTGGGGAAAGCAGCTCGATGTGCTTTGCCAGGGGGATTCACTGGCTGTTTGTGCATGGATTGAGCCTGAAAGAGTTAATTGATGGGGAAACAAGAGCCAGATCAGCCTAGGGAAGCTAACAAGTACAAGCATTTTCCTAATAGGAAGCTTTGTTTAATTACATTTGATGAAGTTTTGGTGGGAGCCACCGCTGCCATTGCGTTTTCTGGAGCAAATTCCTTCCCCTTGATTTGTAATCTGCTCACATCCCTACCAGCCAATCTTGTACAAACAGCCCCATGGGCTGTAAAATCAAATGGAAAGTGTGGGCTCACATGGCACAGTTTAAGTCTGAGCTGAAAGAGCAAGACAGGGAGGGCAGGGAGGTTACAAGGTAAAGATTCGTGCTCCAAGTTGTCTCTGCATGTGTCCAGCCGGAACCCTCACAGATGTCTGGAGATCAGGTCCAAAGCCCAGCACCCCTGAGTCCCACAGATTCACCCAGATGGTCCCAGTGTCCCTCAGCCCCACAGGAATCACAGAGTAGCCCAGTGCGGGCACTAGGCATTGAAGATTCTTTGCGCCACCCTGCCCAGGAAGCTTTCATCAGCCTCATCCCTAAAGCAGAGCTTCAGCCTGAAACATCTCTGTAAAGCTGAATCAGGAGTGGTCGAGGCTGGTTCAGAGCACAGATATGGTGGCAGAAACACAAACCATTTTGGGTTTGAAGGGATCTTAAAGCTCATCACATTCCAACCCTGCCATGGGCAAGGACATCTTCCACTTGCCCAGGTTGCTCCAAGCCCTGTCCAACCTGGCCTTGGACATTTCCAGGGATCCAGGGGCAGCCACAGCTTCCCTGGGCAGCCTGTGCCAGGGCCTCACCTTCCTCACAGGGAAGAATTCCTTGCCAATATCCCACCTATCCCTGTCCTCTGGCACTGGGAAGCCATTCCCCCTTCTCCTGGCACTCCAGGTCCTTGTCCCAAGTCCCTCTCCAGCTCTTTTGGATCCCCCTGAAGCCTTCTCTTCTCCAGGTGAACATCCTCAGCCAGCTCTCCCAGCCTGACTCCAGAGCAGAGGAGCTGCAGCCCTTGGAGCATCTCTGTGGCCTCTCTGGACTTTCTCCAGCAGGTCAAGGTCCTTTCCATGCTGGGACCACAGAGCTGGATGCAGCTCTGCAGGTGGGGTCTCATAGCAGATCAGGAGGGGAGCCTCTGTCTCACAGGATGAATTCCAGCACAGCTCTCATCCTGCAGCAGGAATGTCAGGGAGATGGATGCCCTTTTACAGAGCAAAGAGGGCAGGAGCAGTAACAGCACCGGGAACCTGGGGTGGGCCACTCCCCTCCTACAGACAGGGCACTCAGACAACAGAGAACCAGCTTTGGGCCAGCAGGTTATAAACATGGAGTTGCTCGGACCACCAGTTTATAGGTATTTCTTGGCCAGCGCAAGTCAGACAAGGTGGAAGTTTTTAACTCAAAAGTGCCCAGATTATTTTACCCTAAATACATCGACCCTCCCCAAATCAGAGATGACTTTGCAATCCAGCAAGCAGGAAGGGGTTAATCCAGCAAGTGGTTAATACAGTCACACTGGTTTCACAGGCAGAAGCTGTACAAAGCTGAGCGATGCAGAGTCCCCAGGCAGGTGCAAAGGAGAGCTGCTTTATTGCAGAAACCAGGCCTTTTTAAGCAGTTAGCCCATTATCAGTTACATTCCATTTAAGTATAACAAATGAAATTCAACCAACCACCAAAAACCATGATGGTTATATAACTGGTTTTTCTACCTCCAATTCAGCTGACTCTATTTCCCACAGTCCTTTTCTACTTAGCCAAAGTAGCAGGCCTGAGCCATGATTTTACAAGGGCAGCAAGGCCCTTATTTTATAAGGTTTTACCTGCATGCAACAAGAAGCAAATGTGATTGGCATCAATACCAGCTTCTTGTTCAGCTCAGACCAGCAAGAAAAAATATTAATTCCTACATTAAACTAAAAGCTTTGAATTAATCTATAGTAACACATTTGAAGAGAACATTTTTCTGGAAACTGACAGAAGTACCTTGTGCTACATGAACTCTTGATTACTGAATTACTTTGTCTTTTACCACTTACATCTTACTGCTACTCCTGCTGCAGTTTTTTGTCCTCAAGGGACTTGGATCATGATCCTGCACGTCACATGCATGAAGACAGCAGCATTTGCTCGTAGGAGCTGAGATCACAGCATCATTCCCCATGGGAAAACATATCTAGGAAACTTTACCCAGAAACAGAATTCATAGGATCATCCCAGATATATTTATATGTTAAAACATAGCAGAAATGACATAAGCTTGCACAAATAACTGCATTCTCTCTCATTACTCATACTTTGCCTTTGGATTTTTTCATCTTTTATTGCTGTTTTACAATAGTAGCAGAGTAGTAGCAGTAAATCTACAGTGCCTCTTTCTAATTACATCTTGATTTAATTATTGTCTTTCTTTGTGTCTCCATCCTAATGAGGTCTTCAAGTTGAGACAGTTGATGATGAAGTGGCTGGAGAGGTGTTATCTGCTCTTCACCTGAACAAGAGCCATCCAAGCCAGAGACCAGAGAGGGCCCTTGACAGGGCACAGCCTCGCTCTCTCTGCCTTGCACACACAAAACAATCCACATTTTTAAATGCCTGTTGGAAAGGCAGATAGATAGAAAATTTAAACAGCCACAAGGCACCCAGGTTGGTGGATGGGTTCCAGAAACATTAGGTCATAGATTAATTTTTTTTCCCCTTCTCTCCCAAAATACACTCCAGCACTTTTCCAGCAATTTTCAGAAGTCACTTTTAATAGCAAGTCTGTCTTCTACAGCACAGTCCTCCAGATTCTCTTCCATTTGCTTTGTTCTCATCAGATTTCAAAGCTTTTCTTTATTTATTTTTCTTTAAGGTGGAATGGCTCTAGAGGCAGGGTCATTTATTTCCCTCCAGACCCCCCCCAGCCTAAGCCCAAACGAATGCCCCTAAGATGAGCACATTTCTACCAAAACAAATTGTCCTTTCTGGAAGCGGGGTACATACCTTGCTGTGCTTTCTTGGCTCATGCTTTGGCTTCTGCCACTTGGGACTTGTTTTCTGTTGACATCCCAAAGGCTAAATAGCAAATGGGGAGGAACTTGCTCCATTTAAGTAATTATTCCTTTGGAAAAGCCCAGACCAGACTAACAGTTATTGCAACAAAACTGTAGAATTCACCCATGGTGCGTTACCACACTGAGCAAAATCTGTTGCAAATGCAGAGCAATGAGATTCCTTTCAGCTCAAATGGTGTTGGTAGAAAGCTGCCTGAACAAGGACTTGTGCTGAGCTTTATAATGCACCTCCAGTCTGGAGAGTGGGAGAAGTGAAGTGGTTTGACAAGGATTATGGGACTCAGTGGCAGAATTCAGGGGAAATCCACCAGTAATAGAGTTGGCAGTGATCTCAGGGTTCACTTTGGGTGGCACTGCAGAGTCAACAATCTTATGCTGGTGTGTAGGAGCAACAGTCTCATTTGTGGCTGCTCATAACTTTTCTGTCCCTAATGGCAGGGTGACATCATTCAGCTAGAATAAGGAATCACATTTACAGACCAAATACATCACTGGGTGTTCAGTTTCAGAACTTATTCTAAAGTCCAGCGAAGATTTGGGGTCAGAGGCAACATAACCATCCTAATTCTTATTCTCAGCAACATTCCTGCTGTGTTTTCCTATTTTAATGGCAGATCAAAAGAAAAAGGAGGACTGCTTTTATAATATCTGCCATTGACTTTAGCAGTGCAAGATCTGCAGACCAGTTAAGAACATGTCTACTTATAAATATCCACCTCATTCCCAATATTGACAATGCTGTGGCCAAATGATTTATTGCCAATTTATGAAGCAGAGATGGAGAGCAGACTTGAAACACCACCTAACCTACCTGCCCCATGTTTGACTCTTTTGTCTATCCTATCCTATCCTTAAAACCCGTCAATAGATTTTATTTCTAAATCTCTTCTGTTTCTTCATTATACTAAGGAGTTTCTCAAAGTTCAGTCTGAATCCCTTTGTTCCATTTTCACTTTATTTCTTACTCAACTTATTGAGAGTCTATAGAGGTTATTTCACTACCTCACTTAAATATTTTTGCATGGCTTTAGTTAACCCTCCCTCTCCAGCCTCCCTTTTCTCAGCTGAGCAACACCATCTTTACTCATTCTTCCGATGTCAGTTTTTCTGACTGCTCATCAATACTCTGTTGCACAAAACACACTGATGATTGTCCTCAATCCACACACTGAAATTCATTTAAATCTAAGCAGATAATTGAGGCTTGTTGGATCAATATCAGGCAATGATCTAATATATTGACTAGAGATCTCTATCTGGGTAGTAGTGGGTTAGTCACCAGTACATGCAGGAATGACAGGGCAGCTGTGGCCAAATCCAATCTGGGCTTACACCACCTTATCCAGATCATCCACATCCATGATTTGGGTTCCCTCTGAGTCCACAAGGACTTGCCCAGGGATGGGAGTAAACCAAACCTGGTAGCCACCAAAAAAAAAAGACTGCTGATGTCAAAGATGATCAGGGCAGTTTGAATTACCTCCTGTCCATCCGCTGGCTTCAAAGAGAGCCCAAGTACTGAGGTTAAGCAGGGTAGCATGTACCTGGTGAGAACCATGAGATTTGGGAGTTCTTTCACACCTAGCAAAAAATCTTCCCCAAAAGTCCCTGCTCCTTTCATCCTTAGTCTGGACTGAGCAAAGTTCATTAAGAACCTTTCCAAAAAAGTTGTGTTGCATGCTTAAAAGGAGGAGCTCAAAAGCCACAGGGTATCTTTGCCACCTTAAGTAGTTGGTGAGACATGGGAATCTGAACATGACCCAAATAGCCTGAGATATACATGATGTAGATTTAAGAGAAGGAAAAAAAAAAGATATTAGCACACAAAATATTAAGTCATTCATATTTTCTGCAATTAATTTATCTGTCATCAATAGACTCATAAACTATTTGACTTTATGACAGCTTGGAAAGAGGAGGTGCCAACTTTTCCTGCAGGTGTGCATCTGTTTGGGAAGACACCAGCAATTGTACGTGCAGGGAGAGAGGATGATAGGAGAGAGGCAGAGGGGTTGTGAAATAAGATGAGAGTGAAAGGCTTGGCAAAAATGCTTGATGCATTTGTTCTCCTTGGAGATGAGAAGGAAGGGTTTGCAAAGCCCTGGCTTCAAGCTGTGAGACCAAAAGTAGGCTGAGACCCCCTTACTGTGCTTTTTTATTGATCTCGCTTCAGGAAATGAACACATAAAAAGAGCCCAGGGCACTATAGAAATGTTTCAGCACATTTCCTATATTCAATGTGATACTTCAAATATTTATTGAGAGACAGATAGCAGGTGCTCACACACTGTTATGATGGTAAATCTGACTAACTTCCTAGGATGTGAAACCTTTCTGGGTTTTGCATAATTGCTCTCCAGAGCTTCTCCCTTGGCATCTGTGGGGATGTCTCCATGCTGTCCCTGTTTAATGGCCATGAACTCCAAGGCTTTGTGGCTTGGGAGGTTGGGAAAACTATCCAAGTCAAGGCAGATTTGATGGGTCCTTTTAAAAGTCAAGCAGGAGTGGGTGAGAAGGGTGTTATAGAAACACTATTGTATTGTATTGTGACTGAACCCCCTGACTCCTACTAGGCTGAAAATATGCAATAATTCCAGAATATCAGCTGTTTTAGTTGATTTACAGGGTTTCCTCTGAGCCAGGGCAGCATGGTTTCGAGGGGATGTGTGATGAGCATGGTCAATGGCCTTGGTGTTTCCAAGTACCTCCAGGTGAAACCCCTCTGTAGCAGCAGCTACTAAAATGTCACTCAGCTACAGGCTGCCTTTCCTGCAAGAACTGAAAAAAAAACTGGTAGGCAGGCAGTTTTCTCCCTTTCCAGAGGGAAAACTCCCCAGACATGTGATGGAGGAGACCTCTGGGGCTGGAAGGGCCCCAAGTCTCCTCCTCCCTGTTTGTGCCTTGCTGGAATTTTTCTTTTCTGTATCTCAGTAAACTGAAAGTACTTATAAAGGGAATTCAGTGGCTTTGTGGGACATCTTGGGCCAAAAGTTTCTTGACCTCCTTTTCTCCTTTTATAGAAGTTAATTAACTTTATTAATCAGAAAGGTTCTGGTCCCCACACTGGTTTAATGTACTTCCCTCATTCCCTGGAGAAAAATTGTGGGGTTTTGCCAGTTTTTCCGCTCTGGCAATTTTGGTAGCATAAAGTTCCAGACGAACACCTGCTGAATTTTTTTTTCATACTTTTTTTTTTTTTTTTTAAACTGATGTTTGGATAAAGCCGATGCTCAAAAGATTAAAACAGTTCTGCTTTCAAATGGTGAAAAGCAGTTCTTTGCTCACTTGGTGCAAAAGGGGAAAAAGGAAAGCTATTACAGCCACAGAAAGGAATAACTGGGATGGAAATGTGGAAAAGTCCTGATTTGAAAGAACTGGCAAGAAAAAAAGTGGATAATGAGTCTCAAGGGACAAGGAAGAAGTGGTAGTGAATAGTGCCCTGGCTGTCTTTTGGCAGAAGATGAAGGGGGAAGGTAAGAGGGGACACTGCTGGGGTTTGGGTACCAGAATGGGGAGACAGGAAAAATCCATAGTGAGAAACAAAGAAATTAATATTTGGGTTTATGAACTAATGAGGATGCTTCATTTCTACTGAAGCTCAAGCAAAGCTAAGGGTGCTTTAAAGTGAAACCTTCAAATTATTGCAGTGTACATGGTCTTTTGACAGGGGCCTGGGTTGACAAGACAAGGGGGAATGGTTTCAAACCAAATAGTGTGAGTTTATGTTGAATATGAGAAAGAAATCCTTCCCTGTGAGGGTGGTGAGGCCCTGGCACAGGTTGCCCAGAGGAGCTATGGCTGCCCCTGGATCCCTGGGAGTGTCCAGTGCCAGGGCCTTGGATGGGGCTTGGAGCAATCTGGGCTGGGTGGAAGTGTCCCTGCACATGGTCGCTTCCAACCCAAACCATTCCATGAACCTTTCCCATTTTTATCAGCCACAGAAATCTGCAGGGAACCACTGTTTCCTTCAGCCTCCCCCAGCACTAGTGGCACATCCCACCCTCACAAAGGAATTCAATAAAAATGTGGGGAAAGGGGGAAAAGTGAGGAACCAACTCAAGGAATTTCACTCCACAAATAAGGAAAGATCTTGAACATGCCACTGGCGTGTTGCTGCAGACAGCTTAAGCCGAGAGAAAATTCTTTGGCAGTGACATCAATTCAGCAGTAAGTAATGCATTTTCTAGGGCTGAGATTCAATTTAAGGCCTCTGCAGTGAATGGAATGATTGAATAGTACTTGAAAAAAAAAAATCTAACAAATGAGACTTATCATTAAGCTAATGTCAGCCCATAATTTAAAAGTGGAGGGTTTTACCCTCTGTTTCCACTTGAACTGTGGTTTATGTAATGAAGTCTGCTAGAACTGCCTTGAACTTGGCTTTCTCTAGAAATCGCCCCCATCCACCAAACATAGAAGTTGACAAGAATGAGTTTAGTGCTGTGTGACATCTAAGGCTCTGAGGATCTTTAGCCCCTCCACACTCACCCCTTCAACTTACATGCTGAGACCCAGCAGAAACTGCAGATTCACTGAGGACCAAGAAAAAGGACAATTTTGGGCTGTGGATCTTTGAGAAATGTGGCACGAACAATCCTTTTTTCCCTTTTTCTGTAAATTGTGCTGTTTTCAGCAGTCAGTGTTTTACAGCCTCCCTAAACTGAAATCTGCCTGCAGAGCTCTGGGTTTAATAACCCCCAGCAAATCTCTCCTCCAGAATTTGTCACAGTTTTTTCCTCTACAAAAAAAAAAAAAAAAAAAAAAAAAAAAAAAAAAAAAAAAAAAAAAAAAAAAAAAAAAAAAAAAAAATTAGAAATTGATGTAATTTTACAGGGAGCTCTCACTGGCTATGAATTAAAACTAACCTGAATAATGCTCTGGCAAAAAGGCAGTAAAAACGGTTTTGTACCAGCAAGGCACTGGCTTGAAAGTTTATTTTCTTGCTGAGTGATTGGAGTTAAGCAAAGCCAATCCCCCAATCCCCAAAGGTTTCCTTGCTGGTGATGCAGTTCTGAGGATTGCTAAGTACATACCCAACAGAGGACTACTTTTCTAAAAATAGTGCTTAGGTCATTAACTCTACTCCTGTGTGTTTGTCCAGATGAGTCTGGAGTGGTGGGAAAGGATGAGGGGATGCCACTGAGCACTTCTGACAGTTCTGTCCTCTTGTCTCTTGCAGATGAGGGCTTGGAGGGAACCTGCTGTGTCCTATTGACACCATCATATCCTCACAGTTAAATGTGGTGTGGTTTGGGCAAAGGGAGGAAATGGGGAGAACCTCAGATTTGGGTTGCTTTGGAGTGAATACATGTATATGATTTTGGCATTGGATTTGGAAAGTGTGCTGTGCCATGTGGGTGGCAAGAGTCTGCCTCTGGCTGGGAAATGGGGTTTCATCTCATTGCTGTTTGAAAATGAGTTCTTTAATCAAAACTGGCAGTCTTGACTGCAGCAAAGGCGGGGAGAGAGAGAGGTTAAGCCAGCAGCACATCCTGAGTCTGTCTGGCCATGGTGAGCTCATCCTTGGTGATGCTCTGTGCGTTTCACTCCTCTGGGTGTCTGCTGGTGGATTGAGGTGGGTTTGTAGTGGATTCACATGTTTTGAGGCAGTCTGCAGGTGGATTGAGAGTGGATGCAATGTGTGCTGGAGTCTTTCCCTGGGCAATCCCCAATTGTACAGTGACATCTCTGTCATTTGACCTCTGAGCAACGTGAGACCTGGCTACTGAAGGCTTCTGACCTTGCAAACTGTGCCTGGAAAATCCATAAGCTTGGTCCAAGTCAGAACCAGAAGTCTTTCAGACAGTTTTAGGAGGGCCTGGTTCAGAGCCAATGAAGCCTCTCCCTTTGGAGAGGGTAATGTGAGGTACAGTTGGAATGATCTCTCCCAGACAAGATCCTTCAGGCTGAGGTTGGAGCACTCCGTGGGACAGGACGTAGAAGCAGTTTCCGTAGCTGAGCTGCAACCCACTCCCAACATGCCTTATCTTCATCTCTCACTGTATCTATTCACATGCAATCAAAAGCAGAGGGGTTAGGGATTAAACCTGCTCTGACTTACCCTGGGGGAAGCAACAGCTGGGTGTTTGTTTTGGGTATTTGTGCCATGGCAGAGAAAGAGAAGGCTTCAATGTGCAGTGGCTGCGAGGTAAAGCACAACCCAGCTTCACATCGGGGCTCAGCTTTGTTTGACAAATCATCTTTGCTGATGGCTGCTATGAACACTATAAGTGGAAATTCTGGGCAAAAATGATAATGCTACTGCCAGGATTAGATCAAAATAAAACAGGAAAACCCCATTTAGGAATCAACTACCACTTGTTAATTCATCTCGTTGCCATGGACCCCATTTTTCCTGCCTTGTGCTTCAACAACTTAAATGTCCTGGTTTGCAGAATAGTTTGGATAAAAAGGGGGTGGGATGAGGGAAGAAATTTGTGTAAAAAGTAAGTCAAAGGCTCCAACATGTGTTCTTGACTGGTTAAATTCAAGATGAGGGTTTTAGGCTTCCCGTGGGACCTCCCTTTCACAGCTCCCCCCTAATCCTCTGGAAATCGCCTGTTACCTACAGCTGTTGGGTCACCAGATGAACTATTTGTTCAATTATCCTTGGTCGTGCTGGCCCAGGCTGCCTCAAAGCTGCCGGCTCCAGCCCTCGGCCCACTTCAATCGCGTCCGGAGGAGCCCCAGCCCGTTTGAAGCCCCCCGTCCTGCTCGCAGAGCCCCCGCTCCCGCCCCCGCGTCCCTTTGTCCGGCCCGCCGCCCCGAGCGCGGCCGCGCTGCTCCCGGCCCGCGGGGCGCGCTGCCCGGGCGGCTGCGCTGCCGGAGCGCCGCCGTGAGAAAATAATGACAAATGAAAGAGAGAAGATTAGCAGAGCTGTTGCGACAAATGCTGCCGAAATGGTTTCTGGAGCGCCGGCGGTCCCTTCTAACAGGAGCAGTCGGCGGCAGCTGCCGTCCCTGCGGCGATGCGGGGAAACGCGGGTCCCGCTGGAATCCCGGAATGAAAGCCTGAAACCTGGCAAACCGCAGCTCACGGGGATGAGATGACGGACCGGGGCAGCTTCACGTCATACAAATGGACTGGTAATTAACACCGTTTTTCCCCACCTTTGTCTGCCCCTATTGCCTCCATTCCCCAGTCAGAAGTGTTCAAATCCACCTTATAAATGGATCACAGCTGCTGAAAGATGGCTCTTGCCTGGCTCTGGGAATCCTCAGAGTTCACATTGCAGGGAATCTGAGTCTTCAGCTTGTCAGAGATGTCATGAAGTTCCTAAGTGGTTTGTCCTGGCTTCAGGAAAAGTCCCATTTCAGTTTGCCAAACTTCTGCCTATTTAACCAAATAGTTAGGACAGCCAGCACATCACAGTTATCCAGAAATTCTGGGTGTACAGGACATGCAGGAAAAAATGGTCTTTAGATGAGACCTGAAATAGTTGATTATTCATGAAAGGACAGGAGATGGCTTTGGGAAGCCATTCCTGGTGGGTACAAGGCTGAAGGCATCCCACACATCTCCTGTGCATGGAGTATTTGGAGGCACAAGAAGCACATGGGCAAGAAGAGCTGTTCTACATTGGGCTTGTCATCTCCTGGGGTGGCTGACTTGGAGGGTAAATTCACCACAATGGCCAAGGCAGTGGTGCCACACAGTAAATAGGTAGGTGACTGGGATGGATATGCTGCTGATGATCTCTGGAAAGCTGAATGTGGGAAGCATGCAGGCAATGGGTAGATCTGGAAGAGCTGCCCCAGCTGAGCATCCCCTTTCCAGCAGGCTGATGCCCCATCCCTGGAAGTGCCCAAGTTTGGTTATGGCCTTGAGCAACCTTCCACTATGGTCTAGTGGAAGGTGTCTCTGTCCAGGGCAGGGGAGGGGAGGGGAATTAGATGATCTTTAAGGCCCTTCCAAACCAAACCATTCTCTGGTTCTGTGATTGAGCTCAGTGACCATGCTGTGACCCTGGGAGGACAATCCTGCTCACATGAAGGCAGAGCAGCAGAACAAGAAGAAGCCAAGATGACAACAGAATCCTTCTCAGCCATCCAGCCCTTCACTAACCAGAGGGAATGGCAGGTTGGGCCCTGATAATAGTCTAAATTATCAGCTCTTACATTAGAGGCAACATCAAAATTTTATCTCTTCTCCTGGAGCTATGGGGAAGCTCTGCCTGGATGGCCATGGCATGGTCAAAGCTTGGTTATCCCATGGGATTGTGAGTTTTTAGTGTTTCTCTCTTCTTCCAGACTCTGAACTTTGCCCTGGTGAGCAGAGGTGTCACCTGTGTCACTGTCAGAAGTGGTACAGGACAAGGAGAAATATTTTGATGAGATGTGCTTCCCTCTGGGCTCTAGAATACAATCCTAAAATGAATAGTCTGGGTTGGAAGGGACATTAGAGATCATGTTCCAGCTGCCTCCCCTGGGCAGGGGCACCTTCTACCAGCAGCGACACCTGCATCCTTTCACCAGCATCCCATGGTGCTCCAAGCCCTGTCCAACCTGGCCTTGGGCAACCTGAGCCATAGCCTCAGCACCCTCACAGGGAAAAATTTCTTCCTAATAGCCAACTAACCTTCTCTCTTTCAGTTTGAAGCCTGTATTTCTCTGTTTCCCCCATTTGGGACTTGCAGCACTGGAGCACAGGCGCTGCAGCACTCCCTGTTTTGCTTCCTCCCTGCCCCAGTTTCTGAAGTCAGAAGAAATGTACAACCTCACCACGTCTGCATCCCCTACTAACCCCCCTCTTGCTTCCCCCACCGCCCACCCCTTCTCCCTTCATCACCCCCAGGTCTCTTCCAGCTGCTCCCCACATCTCCCGAGTCCCAGCAATTGCTCTTGAGACATGTCAAAACACCATTAGCCCGTCCGGGCCAGCCTGGCTCCTTTCCCGGCCGGTGGCCAGGACAGGCTGGCGCTGACACGTCCCGCCCGGCGCTTTGAAGTGCCCGCCCGCGCTCGGCGGGGACAGCTGGGCCGTGCCGCGATCCCCTCGGCCCTGTGGCTAAGCCGGGCGTTTTAAAATAGTCCCCCCTCCCCTGCCCGGCGCTGACAACTGCACAATTATTTCAGACGCTGTTTATGGACCCGCGGCGTAACCGGAACCCGCGGAGGAGGAATGGAGGTGAAGGGGGAGAAGGCGGCAGCCCTGAGTGGGTTTCACCGTAATTAACAGCCCCCTTGTTTCTCACCGGCTGCTTGAAAACTCATCTGGGCACGTAAAATCTGCAGCAGCAAAGAGATCCGTGGTGAAAACTGGCATTTTGTCACAATCCTCATTTTTTGAAGGATGCTTTGAACGCTTCACATTTGTTTCAGGGCTCCCCAAAAGGCCATTCCACCTCCTTTCTGGAAAAGAGATGCCGCCGGGTGGGTTGGGAATCGCCTTGAGTAATGCCTCTTCTTGTGCCTCAGTTTTCCCAATGGGAAACCAGGGATGTGATGTCGGGTATAACCGCGGGAAAGTGGGAGAAGGAACTGGGACAGAGCTGGTCTTCCTGAAACCGGGGCAGCCGTCCAGCTGCTGGCCAAGCGCCTTTGGAGAGGGAGGAATGTGACAAAGTGACACAAGGAGCTGCTCACACCTGGGCTTCCAGCCAACCCCCAAATGGGGTTGCAGCCCCTGCCCCCTCCCCGCCCCCCCTTCCCCCTCGCACCCCGGAGCATCCCTCTGTGACAGAAAGGGATCCTTTCCGTGAGCCCTCAGCACCACCTAGTGTTCCCAAACATTCCGGGGTTCCGTTCTGCCCGTCCGGGACGTGTCTGGTCACCGTGCGGTAGCTGGTCCCCGAGGCTGGGGCGGCATCCCACATCCCTACATCCACAAGGAACCCTTCCAACCCCCAATTCCCACCTCTCTTCAGCCATTTAACAATACAAATCCCCAGTGCAAGCTCTCGAGTGTGAAGGATGCTCCCAAAAACTTGAGCACCTGCTTCCCAAAGCGTCCTCCTCTGTGGGGATGAATTTACAGGGAAGGCTGGATTGCTTTGACATCCAGAGTTACTTCTGCAGAGAGTGGGGGAGATGCTGGTTTGCAGCCTATCAGAGTTGTGTTTCCATTGCTCAAAGGTCAATAAATGCCAGGTTTTGAACTTGGTCTTCTTGCCTGACCCTAGGTATAGTTTTTTGTGGTATTTTTTTATGGTAATTCAACTTTTAGGATTGAAAATGAAATTAAATGTAACAGAAATTAAAAATGTTTACTTGGGAAATATAGTTGGAGCAGGGGTGCTGGAGGGGAGGATAAGAGGGGCGAAGATTGTAAAGATGATGACTACAAGGAAGAAAAACAAATACTAGTATGGATGACACTTCCCAATTCTAATTTCAAAAGCAAAGGGCTCAGTGTTAACATGTCAAAATGATGAAGTTATTTCTCTCTTTTCAGATGAAATTACCTACTACAGCTGAACCTTCTGGCTCCTCACAGTTTTATGTCCCCAGTAATCTCACCATCACTCAGAGACATTTCTTCCAGCTCCAAGTGTTGAAGGTGAATGAATTCCTCTGCCCAAATTCCTCTTGCTTTATTAGGTGATCTGGGTATGGGTAGCAAGGCCGAGCCTGGCTGAGAAGGTGATATTCCTCCCTCTGCCACGGAGATGTGCCCTTGCTCCATCATTGCTGAATGGCAGCTGGATGGAGGGGGAAAATCCCCAAATCAAACCTCCCAGGATGTGAAGATTTAATTTTGTCTGGCTCCCAGGGACAATGCTGATGGCACAGCCCTGAGGATTGCCCAGCTCCCCTGCACGTCTCCTGGATGGGTCACTCTCCATCTGAGGTGTTTTAGGGGTGCATTTCCTTGTGTTCTCATTTATTTTTTTAACTGCTCATCAGCTGTGAGTTGTTTTTTTTTTTTATCCTGTTAAAATTTCCCACAGGTTTGCCACTTTTCTGCTTCCTTTTATGTGCCTTTGTTTTCATCTTTAGCCTTCATTGCCCCTCCCTGAACCTCCTTCTCTGCTGCCTGTCACTGTTTTCTCATGCTCTGCCTTCTCCTTCTCATCCTCTTCTTTCATCTGGCTACACAAATTTCCTTTTCTGTCCCTTATTAATGCTTTTGCCATGTCCAAGCATGCTTAAATTCTGGCATCCACTGGGACTGATGCAGTTGGAATCACATCAGGGCTGAGCCTTCCCTGCTTTTATTTAATTCTCGCCTGTTCTTACCTGGCTGGGGTCTGGGATCTTTTCACAGGGCTGTAACAGAGACATTTCTGGGGGTTGTCTTTGCTTATGTCACCTTTCCTTGCCCCATTCTGCCCCAAAGCAGTCCCTTTTCCTCCTGGCTGTGCACAGATGCTGTTTGCTCTCCACAGCTGCAGTTGTGCCATATTCGATTTATTCATCTCCTCCTTTTGCCACCTGGCAAACTCCTTCCTCAACCTCTTTGCATGAGAACAGAGCATTTGCAAGAGTTAGGTCACATTTTGGGCAGAGTCTGGTGGGTCCCTTGTCATCTCCCCAGGGCACTTTGCACTCCGCATCTTTCTGTATGTGGGAACTGAAGTGGCCCGTGGAGAGGAATAAATTCAGGTGATGGTGCTGTGGAGCAGCTGCAGGTCTCTGCCCCTTCCTCTGTTCCAAGGTACTTCAGCATCACTGGAAATCTGGGTTGCACACGATGGGTGAGCACTCAGGTGACAAACAACACTGAGATGGGAGGATGCTGTGAGGGATCATTCCCTGGGTACCAGGAAGGCTTAGGGAGGTGCCACCAGGAGGTGGCTCACTTAGAAATGGGAGCATCTAAGTACAAAACTTTTTGCCTGCGTTACACAGGCAAGATTTGTGGGTGCAGGAGGAGGGGAAGGAAAACGAGACATCATCATTTTGGTTGGAAAATACATCGCTATTCCAGCAAGGGACCAGACAAATATCTGTGTCTGGCCAGTGTGCCAGCTTGCTTTCCCATTTTCCTGCCTCTTAAAATTGCAGGCAGCCCATGCAGCTCCTCTCTCTGGATATGTGCCACGTGGCAAATGACTCCTTCACCCATCCCCTCTGCCAACACAGGAAAATGAAGGAACTAATTTCCTCACTCTGACACACCATCATTTCCCCCATTTCTCTGAGCTGCTAGTTCTGAGCTCTCTCTGAGCATCACTCCCACAGCACACTCCAGCCTGCACCCCAAGCTGCATCCATGGAGACTGCAGGTATTGTCTAACCAGACAGAGTACTGTGATGATTCCCAGAGAAGCAAACTCCTGTTTTCTTGGTCATGCCTAGCTTTGCATTTGATGTGAAGAGACTGCCAGGGTGTTCTTTGCTGCCAGATCTCCTGTGGATATGTTTAGGAGCTGCAGCTCTGCGTGAGATAAGCAGGGAGAAAATAGACATCAGTAGGTGGAAAACTAGAGATGGGCAGGACACAGAAGAGCTTTTTTGAGGCCTCAAAAATTCCTAGAATAGGAATTCTGAAATTTTTTTTCAGGACTGATTTCACAGGAAGGCAAGATTCAGAAAAGTTGCTGATCAGGACTCATTTTTTAGGCTGGATGTGCTGTGCTGACCAGAATTCCCATGTCCAGTGGTAGCCCAGTGCCTGTGGATAGTGAGAGCCTGACCTGGACACATGTCCAAAGAATTTACAGCCTTTACATGTGGTTTCAAGGCTGTCTAAGGAACTGTGAAGGTTTTAAGAGTGGTTGAGCTCCAGGAAGTTATGGATGTAAGGTGGAGATGACCTCAGGTTTTGATGTGTCTTATCAGGAAATGACTGTTCACGACCACTTGGAAATGAGATGTTCTGTGTAACACCAGATCAGGGAGGGTCTTTACTACAATAAATACTCCCGGAGAGGTTATTTGTTTCCCTAGAGTAAGATCCACCTCCCTACACACCCCATTATTTTGTTCTGCAAATATTTGAAGGTGCAGATTTCCTGGTAGCCAAGAAACACCAACATGACTCAGCAGAGCTTTGGGTGGGAACAAGCTCCCATTTCAGAATCACGTTTAACTTAAGGTTTCATTTTTAGCTAAACTCAGTCTTTCTTATGTAACAGCTACAGCAACTTCATCACTCATGACCAAGACTTTTCTGTGGCATTTTTTTGGGGTCTCATTTGCATTTTTGGACATCTCTTGGGGTATTTTTCATGAACTTGTAGCAACTCCCAGGCTAAATAATTCTTCTTTTTTCCTGGGCCCTGCATCTCAACATTTGTTTTCCTTCAATTTGTTCCTCAGCCACAGTTTTGGGGGTAGTTTTCTGGGTAAATCTGGTAAATTTCTGGTAAATCCTTCTATGTGCCTGGAGTAGGGTGAGTGTAAACCCCTCAATTAATTCTGATTTATTCCAGGGTTTGTGGGACACAAAACACCATCAGGCTCCTGGGATATTTGTGAAACAATTTAATGAAAGACAAGAGATACCTGCAGCTTGGCTTTTGCCTCTAGAAAAATTGAATTCTCCCACCTGAAAAACAGAGGGTTTGAACATCCAACCCCACTGCTGATGAAGGAGAGGATGACTGTGGGATGCTTCCTCCCTTCCAGCAGCACTTACCTTTCTGGGAGGTGAGAAAGATGGATTAATTGATAATTATTTATTATTTAAGAACTCATTTGTTTAAACAACATTTGGGACAAGGAGATGGAATAGATTTTATGTCAATAAATCAAAGTAGTAATATAATAATAAAAGAAAAAGACATGGTTGGCAGAGAGCTCTTCTAAACCTCAAGTCATTTATAAATCAAGGTGGATATATTTAAAACAATAAAATCCAGCTTTCTTACTACAAATTCCCTGTGGCAGGTGTAGTTGTTCTCAGTGCTGTAAGTAGCTGCACTGCTCCCTAAAAGTGAGTAAAACCCAGGGCTGGAGCACAGAAGGCCCTGTCAGAGCTTCCTTTACAAATAGCCATAATAACGCTTCTCTCCCTCCCAAGGGTGTCATGAGGGTTAATTATTTAACATTTGTAAAGCACTTGCAGGACTGGAGATGAAAGCAGAAAGTATTATTAAGGATAAACTCAGCTTTATAGGAGGCCTGGTCAGAAAATTGCATTTGGAGTTGAAATATGGGTTAGGAGTGGGTGTCCTAGGAGGGGCATCCATCAAACCTGGGAAGCATGGAAAATGGAAAAGGAAGTGCTTTGAAGGAGTTAATCCAGTTAACAATTACTGCAGTGTTCTGGGAATGAGGGGTGCAGGCACCTGGGAGTGGGGGGTGATGCCCCACACAGGTCCCCTCTGTCCCACCCTACATGAGGTGGATAATGGGGAACTCTGAAGGAAATTTAATCATTGTACAAAATCTAGGAAAATTAAGATCTGGAGGGGAAAAGACCTGAGACAGCCAGAATTCAGCAAATCCTGGATTACTTTTGCGGGATAAAACTGCAAATTAAAGCACCTGGTGTGCCCAGGAGTGGGGGATTTCTGTGTCCAGGGTCACCTTTCTCTCCCAGCTGTGGTTTGGGAGGCAGGGAGGAGGCAGGTGAGGCGGGTGCCACAGGCAGGGGAGGAGCACAGATCACCTGGGAGCAGGTGCAGCACCAGGATCACCAGGACAGGTAAGGCTCTGCAGGCAAGGGCTGGCATGGGAGGGGGGAGGTCACCCCACACCATGGGGTGGGAAGGGACCCCCTGCCTGCCCTTTGTGAACCCCTCAATTTGGCATCCAAACTCCATGGGGAGAGAAGAGAGGGGTCAGGGTGTATGAATCACTGCTTCCCTTAGGAAAACAAATTTGGGAAGAGATTTAATTGTTCTCAGCACACCGGGGAGTTGCCCTGCTCTGAGGTCCCCGTGGAGGGGCTCACAGGGGATTGCTGCTGTCCCTGCTGGGCTGGGAGGCAATGGGACAGCCCAGCGAACCTGCAGCAACTTTTTCTAAGGAGGAAGTTGAAAAGTAAACATGATATGTGGGGCCCCAAAGCAAGCAGAGGTGAGAGAGGGACAGCCTGGGGCCAGCAGGGCCCCAAAACTCCCTTGCCACTCTACAAGGAGCCTTTGCTGGCTCCCTGCTCCTCTCCCAGCCAAATTAAATGCAAACCTCTGCCTCACAGCCAAACTGAAATTGCTGCTGCGTGCACTGAACCAAAAACTCTCTCCCCACTCCCTCCCCACCAAAACCTCCTCTACCCACAGCAATGCCTAGAAAAGTCACTTCTAGTGCCTAAAACATCACAGTTTGTATTTGTAGACTTCCAGAATGGTTTGGGTGGGAAGGGACCTTAAAGCTCATCTCATGCCATCTCCCTTGCTGTGGGCAGGGCCACCTGTGCTGCAGGGAAAGGTTTTTTTCCTTCTTTCTTCCATTCTTCCTACCAGCTTATCATTAAAATGACCAACCCCTCACCTTGGCAGGACGGGGTGTGACGGCCAAGACTCCAGGTGCTTGTGGAGGGGGATGTTGGGGACCACAGCTCTGGGGTACCCAGGGACAAACAGTGGTACTCAGCAGGCTTAGGATATATTGTGTTTTATGGATATTTTGGGTATATATTGCAATGGAAATGGTTTTAATCCTTTGTCTTGGATGGTTTTCCTTGAGGGATGTTGGAGACACCCAGTGCTTAACCTGTGTCACTTTCTGGGGCAATTGGGACAATTTGAGGGCAAGTATTCATCTCCTCTTTGGAAAATGCCCAGAGAAGTTGTGGAATCCAGCAAAATTGTGGCTCTCCCACCCCTGGAAGAGTTCAAGGCCAGTTGGATGGGACTTGCAGCAACCTCATCTAGTAGAAGGTGTCCCTGTCCATGGCAGGGAGTGGAACTGTATTATCTTGAAATTCCCCCCAACCCAAACTGTTCTGTGATTCCAGGATTCTATAAATACCGATTTTTGTGGCATTTTTGATGGTGATAATGCTGGCTTTGAGTTTATTTTGGGTTGGTACCTGTGAGGGGTTGTTGGAGTGAGGGCTGCCCCATTGCACATCATGGAGCAAGGGAGGCAGTTCCGGGCACAGATGGCATCCACTCCTTTAGAAAGCACTTTAATATCTTCACCATCACATAGAGGCAAAGAAAAATGGCTTTGGAGATGGTAAAATGCATTTTCCCCAACAGGTACTTTTTAAAGTCAGACCTCACTGTCTTAAAACCACAAATGAACAAATGCAGGTCACAAAGGAATGACAGTGCCTGTTCTGAGCCCCTGTAATTAGGCTTTGACTAATTTATTTCATTTCTCAGCTTTCTTTCCTGGGATGTAGCTTCTTGCTGCTTCCCTGATGACAGGGCTCAGAGCAAGGATAGGGGTGGAGAATCCAGACCAGGGGCTCATAAAACAGGAGACAAATGAAGGCAGCATAAGGAAGAAGGAGCAGAGAGCTGTATAACCTCTCCATCACTAGTTTTTGTATCTCTCTCCCTCAGTGTCTCTTTCCAGATGGATCCATTATGTCTGTTAAATAGACCTCTAGTCCAGCATCCTGAATTTAAAGCTTTCATCCCTGTTTGAACTTTCATGTTGAACTTTCCCATTTCAGGAGGATGGATTATCTCAGTTTGTGTTCTCTGTCTGCAGCCACTGCATAAGCTCCTGCTGTACCTGATGGTCCTTCAGATACTTCCTGGCAATTGAGCCTAATAGTGTTCAATGATCATGATAATTTTTTAACCTAAGTCCAAATGCCTTAAGGATCCTTTAGAGGCAGAAATGTTGCTTTCCTGCTTTTGCAGCAGCAGCTGAGCTTGCCAGTATGAGGAAGATGATTGTTCAGTGTCACTGTTAACACTCCCTGGTGTGGACAGAGACAGAGGGAAAAGAGAGCCCGACGATAATGAGACGAAATGGTTCAGAGTGGGGTTTTAGCCTGACATTAATGCATTAGGGATCCAGCTCCTGTGGGAGCTAATGGAACTGCTGCTATGATTATCAGTGCCTCGGCAGACAAATAAGACAGTGCTGGTAATGAGTGAGGCAGCACCGGGTACAGGAGAGCTTATCACTGCCAGTGATGCCTCTCCTGATACCTTTTGGGTGTCTCCTGCCATCTCTCTGTCCTCAGAGGCAGAGATAGCTCACTCCTCTGTCAGAGATAGCTCACTCACTGCCATCCCCGTCAGGTTTGGGCAGTGGGGTTATGTTGTATTCAGGGAGACACACAGAGGACTTGCAGGACAGGGAAGGGGCTGACTGAGGATGGTTTTTTGAGCACAGCACCTCAGCTGCTGTTAGTCTGTAGGTCTGGGTTTGATGTGTTGCTGCAACTGCAGATTCAACACAAGAGCCCTTCTGGAAGGCTGGAAATAGCTTCATTATTTCCAGATACACAACTCAGTGCATTCCTCACCTCAGCCTGAGCTCAACTTGGGTGGTTTTTTCGCAAGTCAAGACATTTCTCCTCTTCCCTGAGTCAGCCTTTCCCTGGGGACCATCCCTGTCACCCACAGATGCTCTGAGAGCCAAGCACAGGTACAGTGAGCAAACCAGCTCTGGTGTGTCTGAACTGCCTGATTCACACAGGTTGAAGGGCAAAGTTAATTGTAGGGGTGATGGCTGTCAGCTCTGCCCTCTGGTGACCTTTAGACTGTGATTTTCTAGCTGGGGAAAATGGAAGTGATGCCTTGACTGAGACACTATCAGTGGACTTAAAAAAAAAAACACCAAAAAACCCACAAAAAACAAAACCAAAAACATCCTTCAGGAAACCGAATGAGATATTTGGAATAGTAAAATGGCCCAGGTTTTAGCCAGGTGGCTAAAAAGAGAGTTTGTGGCTGCCAGGGTAGTGTGAGAGGAAGGAGGTGAAAGCCTAATCGGGCTCTCAGACTCCTTACCATCCTCCAGATGCCTCCCCTGGTGGTTGGGTGCAGTAGCTATAAACCAAGAAAAACCAGCCTCTCTGGGAGGTGATAAGAGCAGATGAAACAGTAAATCATTAAGCAGACACAGGGTAGGGTACCATAATAAACCGGGGGCAAAGAGCACAAATGACAAGCCAGCAGCCAGCAGGGACAGGGGGGTGTTGCCAAACATGGCTGGGTGATAAGGGAAGGGACAAAGTCACATTCAGCAGGGATGCCCTGGGATGGTGGCTGTGGCCACCAACACCAGCACCCACTGGACCTTCAACTTGTTCTTTTCTCTGCTGATTGTGTCTCACTTCCTTTGGAGCTACAGGGATAAACAAGAGCTGTTTGCCTCAGGGCACAACATAATTGTGGCTGTTTTTTTCCCCTGTGCTTAGCTATTGCATGTTTTTCAGAGGAGGAAGAGAAGCAGGAGAAATAGTTTTGCTGGTCACATGTCCCAGCTGAGCCATGTGCTCCTTGCTGTAAGGCAGGAATGGAGACCAGCCACCCCAAAAGAGTCCCCATGACCCCCTGAGCTCAGCCCAGATCACATAAGCACTGTAAGGTGGCTGTGCATACCCCACTTAGCTGATCTTTTAATTGTGATTGATCAGTGTATCCTTCAGGTCATCCCAGTTTGACTGCATCAATCTCAGCTGGAAAATCATCAGGCCCCACTTTATATCAGCCTTTAATATGTAACTGCAAGAGCTATATCAGTTATATATTTGACTGTATATTGCTATGGTCATGTTATAATTGTAGCATTAATACAGGAGAATATGACAGCAATCCTTCTTGTGGTATTCTGGGATGGGTTTGGTTCTGCTTCCATTTATTACCCCAATATTTCATCATCCCTCCTTGTACCAGATCTAAATTTCCCCTCTTTCAGTTTAAAGCCATTACCCCCATTTCATGTATATGGTGAGATTCTCTACTTACCCAGAAAATGCAGATTTTTTTTCCAGCCCTCTCCATGGCTTGGGAATGCTGCTCCCTTAGTCACAGGGAAACAGTTGGATGCTCCCATTCCCCAATTGCCCCTTTCAAAGGACTGCAGAAATGATTGTATTAACCCACTGGACTGTGCTAGCCCTGCTGGTAAACAGCATCTTGGTTTGATTTTCTGTTTAATTACCCAAGGCACCCTTTGTCAATAAATCTTTCCTTTTAAGTCACGAAATAAGGCAGAACTCTGCAGTGCTAATAGTGACCTGCAATGCTGCCAGCTCATACCATGCCCTTTCCATGCACAGCTTTTCCATTCTTGGATTAAATCCCCCCTAAATTCATCTTCATGAACCCACAGGGATAGCTCAGAGGTGCTTGGTGAAGACAGGATGGAAACCAGCCTGGTGGCACTGCAGGAATACCAGCCCTGTGTGCTGCCCTTTGTGGCTGCATCTGCCAGGGTGGTGTTTGCACACGGAGCCTATGTTTGCTTTGCTCGAGCTGTTGGGTTGGCTGTTTGGTTAAACCAGCTTGCATCAGGCACGTTGGTTGCAGGGGTTTAAGAGATTAGTTTTAACCCTGTGGATTTTCCTGCTTGGGGACAGACTCCTCTGGGAGATGGTATCTGCACCAGCCGTGGACTTCCAGGGATGAAACAAGGTGTCCCTGGGAGAAACCAGCCTGAAATCAGATAGTAGTAAAGCCAAAGAAACAACTCCCTTTCTCCAAAGCTGAGAGCAACACAACTCATGTTTAACCCCACACAATTATCCCCTGTGCAACAGCAGAATAATAATATTTTTGGTTTATATTTTCTGCAAGGGGGGACAGAAGCCCAAAATGCTGCTGGGGAAGGCAGTTTCAGGATAATCAGGATGTCTGGGATGGGGAGGTCAGATCCAGCTCCAAACCATGCAACTCCTGCTATGTGGAGGGTCAGCATCCACTCCACAAGTGAGACAGTTTGTGCCCATGGTTAGGTGTGGATTGGTACAGAGAAGTAACTAAACAGAGAAGGAAGCCCTGGGCACCAGCAGCACAGCCTTGTTATGAATTAAAACATTCCTAATTGCCCAGTCTGACACCACCTCTCACCAAGGCAGCCCTCAAACATATGATTGTGCCCACATGAAAGAGCTGATCGGTTCTCAGCCTAATGAAGCAAACAGCAAACAGGAGCTGGCTGGGTTTAATTGCTGTAATTCTCCCAGGAAATGGGTCCCCCAGTAACCTGCAAACCATGTGTGTGTGCACTCCGGCACAGAGGCTCCAGCAGCTTGGTGAAAGTCCTGGTTTAGGGATGCTCAGGAGAGGAAAAAAGGAGTGTGAGCAGGTCAGGATGCAGGGGACAACTTGATTTGTTTGCCCAAACCCACAATGTTTTGTTTCCAGCAGCTTTTGGGGTATTTTTGAAGGTATATTTTTAACAAAATGCTTTGGTTTGTGGAATAAGTGCAGGATTTTTTCACCTCTTCCACTGCCTGAAATAATTCCAGAGATTTTAAAAAAATTTGGACTTTGCACACCACTTCTGTGGCTGTTCATGGAGCTAAAGAAACACTCTGCTGTTTACTCCTAGACATTCCTGTTTTCCCTGTGTATTATCTGTCCTACCTGGTCTGCAGCAGACCCTTATGTTAATACTTTCAGAATAGCAAGAAAAGCAGGACCTACTGCTGAGAGAGATCCTTGGAATTAAAGGTTCAGGCTGGGATATGTCAGACATTGCAGCAGATTTTGGGTTTTTTGAAACAACTGTGGCTTTTTTGGACATTTTTTACTCTTGGGGCAAGGACCTCAGAGACGTCCCAGGGGTTCCCAGTGCTCCTTCCTATTCCCATGTGCTTGGTCAAGCCTGCTCCAATCCTCCCTGAAAGGGAAATCCTATTTTTTTCCCAGAGTTATGCCAAATAACTTGTGTAAATTGAATAACTACATTGTTTTTCTTTGCCTTGTAGTCAGAAGAGGATGGCGAATTTTAAGGGTCATGCACTTCCAGGCAGCTTCTTCCTGCTCTTTGGCCTCTGGTGGTCTGTGAAATACCCACTGCAGTATCTCAGCCAGAAAGTAAATAAAAAATCCCACAGGGCTTACTGTTTCCAGCGTGTGGATGCCATTGAAGGGGGAATCAAAATCCTCTTTTCTCTAATAGGTAAGGGATATATTTCACTTGCTATGCCAGTATTCACTGATGACTGTACAGGAGCCCTGACTCCATAGAAACTGGTCCAGGTGTGGAAGTATCAGAGAGTCTTTAAGGCTGGAAAAGACATCTTAGATCACTAAGTCCAACCACTAACCATTGCCACGTGCACCATTAAACCATGAACTTGAGCACTATATCCACATATTTTTGAATACTTCCAACTATGGTGATTCCAGCACTACCCTGGGCAGCCTGGATGCATCCTTGATGTCCATCTTGACTTGATCTCTGGTACAGTTTGATGTGGAAAAGCAAGTCTCATACCCCTTCTCAAAGCTGAGCTGCCAATAAACACAGGCCTGATTTTTCCGTCCAGTCTTTTCTCTCTAATGCAAACTCACCAGTTCCTGCTTCAGAACCCCCCGCAGCAAGGGGTAGTCTCAACCATTGCAAATAAACCCCCAGAAACTCCATGCTCTTGGGTGTCCTGCAGGGATGCTGGCGGAGCAGTTTGTCCCCGATGGTCCCCACTTGTACCTGTACAGCGGGGAGAAGCACGACTGGGTGAAGCTGATGAACTGGCAGCACACCACCATGTACCTCTTCTATGGACTCTCCGGGGTGGTAGATGTCTTCACCTACATCTCCCAGGTGGTGCCGCAGGGTCTGGATCGCCTCATGTTGGCCGTGGCCGTGTTCGTTGAAGGTTGGTAGAAGGTGGTGCTTAATTTGGGGGTGGATATTGGAGACCAAGTCAGAGAAGTGCTAAAATTTGCCTGACTGAGGTATGGGTCCAGATGCCTCTGGAGATAGGACACATTGTAGGGGATGTATTATGGCAGATTGGGATGGAATGAGACGGGAAATACAGTCACGGTTAGGTTCTGGTTTGGGATTTCTGAGGCTACTGCAGTGCAAAGCAGCAGAATGAGGTTCCTTGTTATGAGAAATGGCTGGTGAGCTCTGCATTCCTCTGCCATCCACAGGCTGTTCTCCTGCCCCATATTCCCCCAAGAGCCATTAATTGCACTGCAGGCATCATTAGCCTCATCTTCTTGCATGGCACGTGGCAATTTTAAGTGATTTATTTCAGTTTCAGCACATCACAAATATCATTCTGTCCTCAGGCTGCCTTGCAAATCGCCAGCTGGGATTCCAGACCCCTTCTGGATCACAGAATCATATAAAGACTTGGCTGGGAAGGAAGCTTAAGGATCATCTAGTCCCAACACTCTCCTATGGGAAAAGAAGGCCTTGTTTATATAGAACCCTCCTTAATGAAGGCACAGCTCCTGTTATTTTTCCTTTCCCAATCACAGCAGTTTTTGAGGCAGCAGCAGCAGGGGCAGCTCCACATGCACAGTTTGGCATGTAAGACCAGGAAATCTATCATTTACAGCTTCCAAAAAATGGTGAAGTCTAGCAATAAGAAAGAAGGACACAGCAGAAGCCTGGCTAGAAGGGAAGGGTCATCTGAAGAGGTGATGGCACAGATGTGGGAAGAAAACTACCCTGTGCTTGCTCAGATCCTCCTGCTCCAAGTTGGGCATCTCATCCTTCCAGGATGCTGGGATGCCAGGAGGCCTAGGGGATGGTGCTGCATGGAGTCCCCTCTTTCCATGATGGCCTGTCTCAATTTGCCATCCAGGCAGGTGATTTACTCAGCTCGGTGGACGTGGCTGTTGTTGGTAATGCTGCTCTAAGCAAGGCTTGTGTTTTGGCAGGTTGTCTCTTCTATTACCATGTCCTTCACCGCCCCTTGTTGGATCAGCACATCCACTCCCTGCTGCTCATCACCATCTTCGCTGGGGCTGGCAGCATCCTGCTGGAGGTTTTCCTCCGTGACAACATTGTCCTGGAGATGTTCCGAGCCCACATCACCATCGTCCAGGGAACGTGGTTCTGGCAGGTCCGTCCCAGAGCAATGAAGCAAAGGGACAAGGGGGGAACAAGTTGTACATCACGTATCAATCACACATCTCCCAAGGATTATTTTGCCAGGCTCACTTCATAAATAGCTCATAACCCAGAATGAAAATTTACTTATCACAGGTCATCTCTGATGGCTGCTCCTGCTGCAAGAGCTGTTTGTTTTGCCTCAATGCTTCTCCAGGGGGAAGAGCAAAAGCAAGTGAGCAACATTTTACAGTACCTAATGACCAAGTTCTAATTGCTTAATGTGTCTAATGCTCCCTGCAGCCCTCCCTCTGGTTTAGTGAAAAGATACAAACCCCACCAGCAATAAAACAGCTGAGTTAAAATACAGCCAGCTGCTTGCTTTGGTAGGAGTTGGAAAAGCAAAGAAATCAGTTGGAGATAATTGCTCTCAAAACTAAGCTGTCCAAAAAAACCCCAAACAAACAAAAAAAGAAACAAAACCAAACCAACCAACCAGCCAACCAGCCAAAAATAAACAAACAACAAAAGAACCAAAATAACCACCCCAAAACTAAACCACTTTCCCTTCTCTTTTTCAAGGCTGTACTAGCTCAAACCAGCCTTTATTCAGAGGTAAAAAACTGGGCTGAGCTTGTAAAACACAAAATCTGGAGTTTCTAAAGGACGGCTTGCAATTTGGAATGCTGAGGGACAATTGTGTCTGGATATTGAACAGAAAAAGATATCTTAAGCACAGATTTACTTTGTGTGGCCTCTCATTGCAAGGATGAACTTCACTCTCAGCAAAAACCGCTATCCTGGTCAGGGCTCAAGTTCCTTGGTCACCACATGAAAAAAGGTAACTCTGTGAGGGTGATGAAGCTCTGGCACAGGTTGTTTAAGGTCCCATCCAACCCAAACCATTCTGGCATTTGGGGATTCTATAATTTTTTTTCCCAGTGTAGTTGTTCCACCAACTTCTTGTTCCACCCAGATCGGTGTTGTGCTGTTCCAGCCATGGGGAGGTCCTGTGTGGGATGAGAATGATCACAGCAACATCATGTTCCTCATGATGTGCTTCTTCTGGCACTGGGCAGCTGCTGTGGCCATCCTGGCTGTGAACTACACCCTCGCTTACTGGTACGGCTGGGACAGGGGCTGGGATGGGCTGGGACAGGAACAGGGGCAGGTCTGGGGTAGCAGGCAGGGTGGGATGTCTGTAGTGAGACAGATGTAACCCAGCCCCTCCTGCAGTACAAAATCACAGCTGAATAAACAGTCCCAGAATACTGCAGGTTTTAGGGCACAGTATTTGTTGAGTGCACAGAATGCAAAACAGTGTCAGCAAGAGGCACGGACATTAAATGGGAGGAAGTCAAAAACTGAGTCCCTAGAGGTGCTCCTGGAAGTCACACTGCTTATTTTCCTCTGCAATGAGTGCTGAAGTCAAACTTTCGTTTGACAGAGATATCAAAGCATTAGCAGGACCCCCTGGCACTTCATACTCTGCTGTGCAAGGACTTCAGAGCAGTTGAAGGTCACTGAATTCTTAGAGGTACAAAAACGAAGACATTACCAGCCCCCAGCTTGGCTTTTCCAAGGGAATGAGAAGATTATCCCACTTTAAGGGATGCTCTGAGCGATGCTGTGCAAGCTACAGTATGGATAGTTCAGTCCATGCCATCAAATAGACTTTATATAGGACAAAAAACACTCAATCCCCCATCAATAGCATTTTAGGACCTCTAGAATGAGGGTTCTGGTGAGTGGCATTAGGTTGGGGTTTTTTTCTAGCAATGATTTATTGCTCCTGTGCTGCAGCTGTCTCCAGAGGCTCCGGAGAGGCAGTGGAGAGCCCTACATCAGCCTGGGGGTCCGGCAGCAGAAGTGTGACAGCAGCTCCCAAGCTGCCTTCTTGAACGGCTCTGATGAAGAGTGAAGAGGGTACAAACTCCTGCTCCAAATACATGAACAGTCCCTTTTCCTGAAGAAACAAATAGAATGAAATATTTTTGTTTGGAAGAGTGAGAGGTGCCCCCGTGGTGCTGCTGGGAGGAAGGCTGAGCACACAGGGGTGGCTGCCCTCCATCCATACCCAAACATCTCTGGCTCAGACATGGGCACAGCTTGAAGTGATTTTTAGCAGCAAAAAAAAAAAAAAAAAGCATGGAAATTCAGCATGACAAGATTACTTCATCCTGTGGGCTCCCCTGTATGCTCTCATAGGGATGGAGGGCATCCTTTGGCCAGCTGACTTTTCCAACAGCCTGAAGGCTTTGACTTTCTGTGATTGAAGTCAGGGAAATCTCCAGGCTGAGGTCATGAACGTCTGAAGAAAGGCATCACCCCAAGAAGAACAAGTAAGAGAGTGTTGGATGTGAGATTATGGCAATTTTTGCAACACCATGGCTTGATTGCACACAATACAAATGTTATTACTGAAGCTTTGAACTAAAGAGGGGTTTTGTTAATCATTTTCATGTTCACTTAAAGACTGAGAGAGTGAATAAATGTGAAATAAAAAATCCTCACTGAGCTGATATCCTTAAATTTAAGACTGATAAATTGTAGAGTGTGTAATAATAGCTTAGAAAAATCCATCCCTCAGATTGGCAAAGCCTAAAAGACTGTAAAATACATAGCCATGCAGCAGGGATTCATGAAATGTCACAGTTTTCCATTGAAAATAAACCCCCTCAGCTTGGAAAGCAAGATGAAACAAGCACATTGTTTTAGGCTGCCTTTACTAGCAGGGTGCTAGTAAAATTTCTTGCAAAAAGTGACTGGAAGTGTCGTCTCCTAGACAGAACAAAAATATGCTAATATGGGAATTAAAAAAATTATATATGTACATCTATATGTATAAATAAATAAAAAAACCGCCAACACAAGGTAAATTGCCATTGTTCATGTCTCAAACCCCAGGGCCAGAAGGATACTCTGCACTGAGATCTTCTCCCATCTGTGTGGGGGGGGGGGTTTTGCAAGAGATTTTTGTGCTCATGTTCATGACTGCATAGGCCCAAGGGATGGCAAAGCTTGTCCTTTAACCCTTTTCCCTTTGTACAAAGAGCCTGTCACAGACTATAGAGACTGCAGCCTGAATTTTGTTGCTTGCTAACTATGCTATAAAGAGTAGTTTTCCTTGAATGCCAGGTTTCCTGTATATCCACTTATAAGCTGGTTTGTTTTGCAGGGCTGGATGCTGGGAGGTGCAAACAGACTGGGCATGATGAGAATGAAGCAGCAGAGCTGCATCTCCATAAATCCATCTCTTAAACTCATGACTGGGTCTCATGAGTTGTAACCACTGAACACGAGGAGCATTTTGTAGATATCTTTTTTTAAGCCAAGGCAGAAGAGTTTTTCCAAACATCACAAATTCCTCTGGCTGCTGTGGGGAGACACAAACCATTCTGCAGATGCCACCTGCTAATGGCAGAGGCCCCCCAACCCACTGTGAGGAAGGGGACAAACCAAGTTAATGGGAGTGCTGCTGGACAGGGACGGGTTAATTGAAGAGCAAAAAGGCCTTGTGTGATGCTCTGAGTTATTTCTGGTCTTTTGTGAATTATTTTCTTTTAGGAAACAGCCCAAGCATCACTATTTGCGTTAAACAGCCAGGGGAGGGCAGCAGCTGCTGTTGGACTAGGAACGGATCCAAGCTGGATGCAATCATCTTCCTCCTACCCACCCTCGAAAGCCAGAGGTTTTTTTCCATTCCAGGGCACAATGAAAGCACAGGGCACAAATGAAAGCTGACTTTGGTTTTAAAAGCACTCTTTGCTTTTGGAATTGGGATAGGTTTATTTAATTCTTCACAGCTCTTAATCAAGTTGTTTTCTCCTTTCCCCCCTCCTTTCTTTGGCCCCTGTCACTGTATGGCAACAAAACACCTTTTTCCTCCACAGCACCGGTGTCTGGAATAGTTTCTGCTTGCCTCATTAACTCCCTGCTCCCACAAACATCCCAGGACTGTCAGCAAAGCACTCACTAATTTGTTTTCCAGCTCTGGAGCACATTCTTTTCTGAAGTATGAAGGTCAGGAAAGGAGGAGAGATCCAGCCTGTGATTAAGGAAGGAAATACAATTTGAATTCATTTCTGCATGAGAATTAATGATTTTAATTTCAACTAAAACCAGTTTGTAAATAGTTTAGGTACCCAAACAAGGTATGAAGGTGTCTGGATCAGCGGTACAGAGATGGTTTATTATACAGAGGTGCAGCTTAAGCCATCCTCACAATTTCTTGAGTGATGGATACTTTAGGACAGTCCTAGATGGAGACTTGCTTTTAATACAACATCAATATCAAACAGTTGTTCTGGATCATGTTTTTCAGCATATAATATTTGGACTTGATGATCTTGGCGGTTTTCTCCACCTAAACCATTCTATGATTCTATAAATGGGTTAAAGTGTCTCTGTACTGAACCCATTGGCCATGCAGCTGGAGTGGGCTGCGAGTGTGCTTGTATCCATATCCACACTGATTTTAAAAAGAGTGGGATCCCTCGGTGGTGTCTCAGGGATGTTTTTTTTCTTGTGTAATTGTATTCTGATGTTTGATTTTGTCACTCAGGTGTCCTGCTCATCCACGGCTGGAAGAAGCTGCTGATCCTGCCCTTCTCTTACAAAGGAGCCCAGACAAAACCTCCAAAGCAGCCAAAGATCCTGGCAGCTGCTCTTCCTGCAGCTGGAAAGACAAACCCTTCATCAGGAGCCAGCACAGCCCATCCACGAGCCACTCATTCCTGGGGCAGAGATAGGATCTCTCCCTGCCACCCGCACAGCCACTTTTATGTGAGGCTGAAATGAAGGTGTAGCAGCAGAACAAGCCCTGCCTCTGCTTTTACCACCTGCTTTACCTCCTGTTGCCTGTTTATGAAACCTGGTGTTAACATTCGTCATAATAATAATAATAATACTTTGCACTTCCCAAACAACCATCCATCTGCAACACTCGAGCTGCTGGCAAACCTTTAATTAGATTGTGCCTCCCACCACCCCCAGGAAGGAGACAAACATTATCACATTTTTTCATTAGCACTGAGGCTGATGATGAACCTTCAGGGAGAAGATGTTGCAGTTACAGCTGAGAGAAAAAGAAAAAACCAAAAATATGAAATCAAATTCAAATAGCTTGAGGAGCTGGAGGGAGTCAGACACAGCTCTGCCACCCTCAGTCTTTTCCTAGGAGTAAGATGGGGTATATTCCTCGAGAACTGAAATGGAATCACATCCATTTGTGCCTACGGTGATTTTAGCATGCATGGAGTTTCAGTGACCTGCTAGGGGATTTTGGGGGATTTGCTATCTTTTCTCCCAACCACCTGTCAGAGTTAAATCCTCATTTTTCTCATGGGGATGGTTTAAAAGAAACCTCCTTTTCTCAACTATTTAAGGCACTGAAAACTTCCTTCACTGCCTGTAACTTAACTTACCCTTTTCATAGAGGCTTTCTCTCTGGTCTTTACTCTTTACTGGCCCTTTATGGAAACAGGCAGATTGATCCTCTGTGTAGATACTTTCCAGCTGGGCCTTGTTCTTCCTGTCACTCTGCAGCTGCTGCACTGCCACTTCATCTTTCCCCACTTTCTCCAAGGGCTTGACTCCTACTGCTTGGGAAGCAGCTTCTTGCCCTTTGGGGTAGTGGTTTGTAGGGGTAGGTGGTTGCAGAAAGGAAAACTGAGCTGAAAGAGGTCCCCTTCAGCAGAAGGTGCTGCTGCAAAAAAGGTATGGTTTTCATCCTGCATTATTTTCAGGGGTAGCTCCGTAAGGAAAAACTCCCATGAGGGTTGTATTTCTCCCTATGCTTGGATTTAATGTTGTACCTAGTTCCTAAGCTTAGGCTTGGGTAAAACTGCCATTTGTGGAAACCCCTTTGCTACTGTGAGCTTCCCAGGACCCTTTTGCAGGTATACTCATCCCTGTTCCTCTCATCCTGCTTCTCAGGCACCGTTGGAAGTGAGCAGTGATGGGTGTATGGCACAGCCTCTTGTTTTCCTTCCTTCCTCCCACTTGATATGAAGATAATGGGAATAAAAAGCTCCTGGCTATGGCTTGGTGGCTTTTCTGTCTGTGCTGGACCACAGCCCATCACCCTGGGGAGGCTGCTTTGCTTCTGTACTGCTCCAGCCTTGGGTTTCTGTGGGTTGCTGGCTCTGGGTAGGGCTGGTCCTGCAAGCTTGCTTGGGGTGGGTTTGGCAACACGAGTGAGAGAAATATACAACTTCCTAGGAGAACTGCTGGTTTGGCAATGTGGCTGCGCCAGGGTCAGGGGCTTGGGCAGGGCACTGGGGTGATGCTGAATGTTTCTGCACCATCACCTCAGTATTGTGGAAGGACATGAGGACACTTGGGTGGCCTGAGGTATTTATTTGCCTGAAGCACTTGCACTGATCTCTGCAGCCATCAGTGGGATGGGCAGCAGCTTCAAGGTGGCTTGTGTTTGCGGCTGCTTGGTGAAGGGCAGTGTTGTATTAGAGAGGAAAAGGAGTGGAAACAGACTGCTGTGTCCCGCCTGCCCATCTTTTGGGGAGAGAGGGCCATGGCCCCCATTTCTCAGCTGCTGTGGGCTGGGAGGTGAAGCTCACAAAGGCTCTGCTCTGGTTTGTGAGCTCCTGGCCCAAAATCTGTCCTCAGGCAACTTTTATAAGATTGGACCCCCTAAAAGGGTTATCATGCCCCTGGCAACCCAATTTGCAGACTTCCAGCAGAGCCTGTCAGACCTTACTGCCGCCTTCTCTCTGCTTGGCTCTTTCCCCAGTCATCCCCAGCCCCATCCTAACAACTGAGTACACATGGTTGCCATGGGAACAGGAATTGGCTGCTTATTCTGATTTTTGTGGCAAACTCCAGGAGAGTTGTTGGCTGGTTTTTTAATAGCAGGCAGGAGGTGGCCCAGGTTGTGAAAGGTGGTTGACTCAGGGTGCTTTGAACTGGCCCACAGGATGTTCAGCTCCAAACATCCTGTCTGAAGGGCACCTCCCCATGGTGGCTTCTCCCTTTATCTGCCTCTTCTGAGTAATAACCTCCTTGCTGACACATCTGGAGAGAAAGGAGGACAGGCAGGAGTCACAGGTAAACTCTTCCATCTGTAGATTGGTGAGCAGCTGTGCCACGGGATGGGCATGGCTGCTGGAACTTGGAAAGAAGGAACATGGGGAGAACATCCATGAGAGACAAGGGTTCAGTGTGATGACAGCTGTGAGTGAGGGCTGGTGGAAGTGGTGCTGATGGTGCCAGAAATCTCTGGCTTTAGCCATTTTTGTGGGGGATTACTGTGTTTTGGAGCTGCTTGATAGCAGAGGATGGAAGTTGTTCAGCCTGAAGAGGAGAAGGCTCTGCCTAGAGGGGCCCCAAGAGAGCTGGAGAGGGACTCCTGGAGTGTCAGGACTGGACAGTGGGAATGGCTTCCTACTGCCAGAGGGCAGGGATAGAGGGGATATTAGGAGGAAATCCTTCCCTGTGAGGGTGGGCAGGCCCTGGTACAGGGCACCCAGAGAAGCTGTGGCTGCCCCTGGATCCCCGAAATGTCCGAGGATGGAGGAGGAGTCACAAAGAGAAGACTTTCCCAAACATCTGCAGCCAGGTGCTGAGCTTGTCCTCTGCACACAAGCTGGCTGTCCTGAAATGCTGATGGGTGCTTGTAGGGAATGCTGGCATATCCAGAGGGACAGCAGCAATCCCCTCCACTAGAGCCGGTGGGGTGTCAATGTCATGGATAGTGATGGATCTGGAGCTGCAATGGCTCCAGGGGAGAGCCTGGAAGTTGGACAGGAATGCTGTCCTTCCCAAGCTGAGCCTGAGGAGGCTGTGAGCAGTCAGGCACGGCTCTGGAAGGACAGCAGGCAGCTCCCAGGGGCGATTGAGCAGGAGCATCACGGCCTGGAAGCTGTGGAGGGAGAAGGGCAGCCCAGGTAATAACTTCTGTCTGCAGCCATATTTCAAGTGCTCTGACAGACAGAGCAGCTCCCAGGAGAAATAAATAACCTGATGTCTCTGCTCTTTGCTGGCTGCCACTTCCATGGAGCTAAATGAGCTTTTATGTGAGCGTGAGCTCCAAAGCTGGAGTGGGGGAAAGCCAGTGGGTCAGGGGTGTCAGGGTTGGGCTTGTTGGGCTGATAGAGGGGCTCTGTGAATGTGGGGGTTGTTTTTCTGTGCTTCAAATATGTGAGCTGTGCAATTGGATTGTTGCTTGGAAACGTCTGGTTTTGCTGCAGAATACTGGCTGTTTTATAAAAGGAGGTTATTTTTTTTATTTTTGGTGAGTGAGTGAATTACATGCAAACTTCTGCTTGTCTGATGGTGCTACAAGAGGGATACCCCAGGACATGGCTGGATTCTTAGAAGTGTTAGAAGTGTTCAAGGCCAGGCTGGAAGGGGCTTGGAGCAACCTGGTCCAGTGGAACATGTCCCTGCTCATGGTAAAGAGATGAACTCTAAGGTCCCTTCCAGCCCAAACCATTCTGGGGTCTGTGGTGGCTGTTGAAGGGCTGTTTCCAGTTGCTGGAAAGCAAAGGATACTCAGGACAACTCCCCCTTGCTGGATTGGGCTGTGAGGGGTTGTGAAGCAAGGGGGTCCCTGGTGCTGCAAAGAAGAGTGAGGCTGCTCTGCTGGGGAGAGGGTTGGTCAGGGTAGGAGATTCCAGAGACAGCTCTGAAACAGCAGGCTGGATCTGCTGTTAACTCAGGCCAAGGGGGACATGCCAGGTGGACGTGGGGTGACAGATCCCCAGGTTTATCCTGGATGCTGGCGTGGCTTGGAGCAGCCTCTGGGGCTGCAGGTGGGACATGTTTGTCATTTCTGGGCTCTGGGGTATCTCTGCTCTCCTTCTTGCCTCCACTTCATCATGCCAAATTAATGTTCCTGACATGTCTCTCACTCAGGGTGCACCCCAGCTTTAGGCTGTTGCCCTTGCAGTCACAAGTAGGACAATGGTAATATTTGGTTATGTATCATGCCGTTGTGCTATGCTTAAATGTGCTTTATTGTTAAACACTTCAGATGTAGATGTCTGTGCAGGGAAGATAAGTGTCCTGGCTGGGGTGCCAAGGGTATAATCAAGAAAGATGTGGGTTCTCCTGGGGCATCAGCCACCTCACCCTAATGCAGGCACCCCAAATAGAGCAGAGAGCCATCCCTGATCCCCAGCTCCTGGATGGGACATTTCTCACCTACCTAAAAGGCTGTTTAGTAATTTCCATCCTGAAAGGAAACCTTAGCATAGATTTGAGCCTTTCCCAGATTGCCTGTGTTGCAGAGATGCAAAGGATGACAATGGTTTCCACATTCCAATCCTGTGTTTGCCACACAGAGCTGAGCCGGTCTGACCCATGCTGGCTCTGCAGCCACAACCTGACCTGGACCTTGCAGAGCTCTCCCTCACCTCAGGCACTTTCCATGCCACATCCTACCCTTGTTTTGCAGTGCCTAATTACTTTCTAGTGTGGGAGGACTCGGAGAACGTGCTGGAGTTGTTCATCCAGCCTTTGCGATTTGCTTTGGTATTTATAAACACAGTGAGGATGTGATCTCTGATGCAAGGGCAAGTTGGTGTGGAAGCTTTGGAATGAGTAATGCCTTCCTCTGTGCACATCCAAGCTGCAGAAAAGCACCGGAAAGCCCATGAGGAAGAGAAAAGTCCTCTTTAGGTGGTAGAAGCTTGCAGAGAGCAACGAGCTCTAGTGGTCTTTCTGGAGGGAACAAGACCATCCCCAGGTAAAACAATGCTAGAAACACTTTGATCATTATTTATTCCTTTCTGTGCTTGCTACACTGGGATTTTTCTAAGGAATTTTGTTATGGCTGAAATACTTTGCAGGATATAAATTTGCTTTACCTTTGCTCCTCTCCATCCTACTTGGTTGGTACTCTGGCATTGATCTGACTCAATCAAGGCTTTCTTTATGCTTCTTCTTAGGGAGAGGAAATCTCTTGTGTTAAATCACCACTTGTGTGCCACACAAAGGTTGTGTGGAATATGCATAAGTCTCTTTTTCTAAATGTTAATGGTTCCCGGGTTGCCTCCTGCTGCAGAAAAGCCTTCACTGGCTGGAGATCCTAATCCAGCACTGGATTCACACCCTGGTAATTGCCTAGTTTGGAGCAAGTTTATGGTCAAATAATTGTCATGTTGCTTTTTATTGGTAAAAACTTTGTTGTGCTTCCTCTTCTAATAGCTGTTACGCTTTCTTGGGCACTACTGTATTGTTTTCTGGCATGAAGTTCTGGTGGTTTTATACACAGCCACACAAATACATATATACACAGGGGTGCACAGTGGCAGTTTCCCTGTGCTGATATCCCATTTCTGATATTCCCTGTTTGCACCTGCTCTGTTATGATGTGGATCCCTGGGGATGCTGAGCAGCCCAACAACTCCCTTGGGGATGCTTTAGGTTGGTCCTCAGGCACTGTTTGTCCTTGCAGGTCCAGAGAATGAGCTCGATGCCAACAACTTTTTTGGGCAGTGCCCTCCGGGGCACTTTCTTCTTCGCCTTTGGCCTGTGGTGGTCGGTGAGGTACCCCCTGAAGTACCTCAGGAGGAAAGGGGGTGCTGAGGGCCAGCCGGGCCGTGGGCACACAGAGATCTTCGAAGGCGCAGTCAAAGCTTTCTTTGCTCTAGTAGGTAAGAGAGGGTGATGATGGGTCTGTGCCCCAATATCTACTAGCACAGCAGCAACTCTCCCACAACACCGGGCCTGTTTTAGTGGGAAACATCTGGTATGGGAGGGCTTAGGGACATGCTTGTCGTACACCCTGGATGAGGAGCTTGCTGTCGTTCTCCTGGACAAACACCACCACAGCTCCACACCGGCAAAGGAACATTCCCTCAGGCTTGTCATTTCCCCATGTATAAGGAAAAGTGACCTTTTCTCTCTTTGTCCAGGGATACTGGTGGAGCAGTTTGTCCCCACTGGTCCCCACCTGCAGCTGTACAGCCCCAAGACACACAGCTGGACTGACCTCACCCACTGGCACTACTCCACCATCTACCTCTTCTTCCTCCTCTCCGGCATCACAGATGTGGTCTCACACTCCCCACTCAAGCTGCCCCCTGGCTTGGACCGGCTCTCGCTGTCCCTGGCTCTGCTTGTGGAAGGTGAATTGCACCTGGTGCTAAGGGAGGACACAGAATAAGGGATTGCTGCAGTGCTCATGGGTGTGACAGCTCCTGGGCAGTCTGGGGGCCACAAAGGCAGACTGCAGGGGGTGTGGATGCACAATGACTGGCTTTGTGACAGTCACCCCCCCTCCCTGCTCCTCCTAAATATGGATTCAACCATAGCTGGATACCACAGGGGATGCTTGAGGGATCTGTTCTTCTCCTGGTGGCCAGCAGCTGTCTTATTCTGAAGTTACAAAAAGGTGTCATCCTCCCACCTTGGTTGGATGCAGAGGGACAGATCCTGATACAAAGCTCCCCACCATCTTTTGAGCTCAAGGTGCCCATCCCTGTGCTCGTCCTGCAGCCCTGGCTGGGACACCGGATCCTCCCACGTAGAGGGGCTCAGAGACCTCCACAGGTACAGGGGTTCCTCGGGAGCAGAGCCGAGCCAGTGCTGGGGCTGCCTGGTGATTGCAGAGGGACAGTGGTGACAGCAGCTGGTGGCTCTCTGGTTCTTCCCCCCAAGGCAGATCATGGCAAGGCCTGGAGCCTAAGAGTGAACTTTGAGATGATTTAAAGAGAAAAGTCCCAGGGTATCCTTTGCTAACACAGGGTGGATCTTGGCAGGTTTGCTCTTCTGTTTCCGTGACTACAGTGATGCTATGCTGGACCAGCACCTCCACTCCCTGCTGGCCGTGGCCATCTTTGCCGGAGCCTTCTGTGCCCTCCTAGAGGTGTTCCTCCGAGACCATATCATCCTGGAGACATTCAGGACCAGCTCCTTCCTTCTCCAGGGCTCTTGGCTTTGGCAGGTCAGTGTGTATCCAGCATTCTCCTCAGTTCTTTGCACCCAGGAAGGCAAGTGGAGTGGGGTTGCCCCTGTAGGCACATCTATTGGGGTTAAACTTCTAGGCTGTTCAAATATCTTTGTAAATAAGAAGAGGAAATGAGGCCAGTGCCAGAGCTGCCATCGTGAAGTGCATATGTAATGAAGTAGCATGGACAGACCTGGAAATTAATGGAAAATGGAAATTGGAGCACACAAGGGAAAGAAACCACAATCATGAATTTTTATTGATTTTATTAGGTCCATTTTCTTCCTCTGTTTGTTCCAAGTAACTGGAAACCTCTGGAAATCTCTCATGTAATCTCCCAGCTTTTGGTGTTAGGAGGAAATGCACAGACTGCCAATGTCACCTTTTGGAAGTCACCCTTTTCCAGGATGCTGGGCTTGCACTGCAAGCCCTAAGGATTATCTGCAGAGAATCCATCCCCTCCTGACTTCTTTGTGTCAGTGGCTGGGGAAGCCAAGGGCAGTGTCCCGGGTGTTACTTGGGGTTACAGTGTGTCTAGTCCACAGTTGGGCTAAAATCAGGTGGGCTAAAATCAGGAGGAAAACAGGAGGGAGGTGCTAAAGCCTGACTTCTCTTTCATCTGTGACCAGATTGGGTTTGTGTTGTCCCCTCCATGGGGAGGACCAGGCTGGGACCAGAGCGACTCCAGCAACCGCTTGTTCCTCACCATGTGCTTCTGCTGGCACTACATGGGTGCTCTCGCCATTGCGGCCGCCAACGCTGCTGCATCCCGCTGGTACGAGGGGGTCCTGACACAGTGCCTGGGCTGGGATGGCCGAGAGCCGTACCCAGGTCTGACAGTGGGCTGGGAAATCCATGCACCAGTGTGTCATGGGATAAGGAGCGTGGGTGTCCATGCATATCCAAACGTGGCTTGGCTGGAAGGGGTGGGCTCCATGCTACCACAGAGCAGCCTTCCCAAGCAGGGTGGGGTGAGCCAGTGGCTCTCACTACCCACAAGTCCCTGACCATTGTCACTGTCTCTCCTGCAGCTGCAATGAGTCCTGCCAGCTGAAATTCGGGGACATCGATGTAGAGTTGGACTGTGGCTTGTGCCTCCACAGAGGAAAGAAGAGCTCCAGCGGCGCCTTGCTGCCCGAGAGCAGCTTGGATGACAAATGAGGCTGTGGTGGGCATGGAAATCTCTTCCCTGGTGGTTTAGAGCTCTTGAGATGAGGTTTTTAATTAGTCTTGATAAATTACAGCAGCACTTGACAGTGGAGCATCAGAAGTAGGAGGCAGGACCCTGAGGCAGAGCGTGACAGGAGATGCCAAGTCTTTCCTTGTGCATCCCTTTGGTAGCCACGAGTTCTTAATTCTCTGAGCTGCAGCTCAGGCTGCAGACTGCAGGACTAGTTTGCTGTTGGAATCCAACTGGAGTGGCAAATCTGACTATTTTTTCTAACATTTTCCCTTCTGCTTCCTCAGAAGGGAGCCAAGCCAGGGTTCAAAGCTCCTGGTGGCTGTCATTCACTCTGATGCTAATGGAGAGGGTTTTGTACCAAGCTGAATGTACAGACTATCTGTGATCACCAATAAAGTGCTTTAACACATCTCCACGGATCTCTTGAACACCGTGCTGCAGACTGAAGCAATGTTGGCTTCAAAATGGTTTGGGCAGTGGATGAAATATCTGAGGGATGCGACTGTGTGTGATTTAATGTGGAAAAATCTGCCCAGGGGAGGATGGGTGGCCAGTGGATGGAAAGGATGGAGGGTAGCTGCTCTCCTGCTTGTTTATCATCAGAAGCTGAGTTAGGCACATGAGCCAGGGGTTTGGTGTGTTCCTGGGAAATGGGATGTTTGCTGGGCAGGGGCTTGGCTGAGAGACCCTTGAAGCAAAATGCTGGTTTCAGCTGGATGGGGGTGGATGTATGGGTGGTCTTGGGAAGTCTCTGAGAGCCCTGCAGTGATTTCAGGTTTTCTCCAACACCTTTATTCCCTGCTTGGAGCTGGTCACTTCCAAACAAAACCCACTGGTTAGGGGTGTCTGCCTTGCTGTTGGAGTCTCCTTTTGTTTGCAGCAGAACAGTGTGGGGAGATCCTTCCGGTGGGGAGAAGGAGAACAAAACCAAATTTAAAAGATAGTATTAGGAGGATTAGTGAAAGAACATCACTAATCATCATCCAAAAGTTCACCACCAGCATCTAAAATGTTTGTGTCATGCCCCTGGCTGTGTGCTGGACTGGGTGAACAGGGGAGCACCAGTAGCACTGATTTTATTATCTTCCAACACATTTACTGTATTCCCCTAAGAAATGCAAGAGACAGTTTAGTCTGAACACATCCCTGATGTGCTGCACAGGCTGGGAGGAAAGAAAAATTCCTCCTGCCTCAGACCACTTGCAATTCTCAGCTCCATGGGAGCTCCCTGGAAGAGTGCGTACTGTCTATTTAATTTTTTTATTTTGCATTTTATTTTTATTTTTGTATTTTATTTTTGGTTTTTGTTTTGTTTTGGGGTGGTTTTTTTTGTATTTTATTCTTATATTTTCTCCTTTTGGAGTGGGGTTGGAAGAAGACCAATGCTTTGTGTCCAGAGAAAAGCCTCAAGGAGCAGAGAAAACCAAGTAAGTGCAGTACTTTGGGGTCCCACGTTTGTCAACCACACACAGATGATGAAGCAGGCTGCCCTCCTGAGCAATGGCTTCTCCAGGACCTGGTTGCCTTTAAGGCAGGCTGATGTGGATCTCCAGTACTGGAGTGAGAGCTTGCATTTTGCTCCATGGGGGTGATGTGCTCCCATTGTTAATAATCCTCCTGCGACTAGAAGTGGGGTCATTGTGTCAAGTTGTTATAGACTGGCTGCCACTAATGGGAAGCTCAGTGCAGGAGTTACAACCTGGTGTACTGAGCTTGAATTGAAAATAAGGGGATAAACAATCTCTTTTCCCTCTGATCAACTGATGTTACTTTTTTCCTGGTTTTTTTTTTTTTTTTTTTCCTGCCCAAATGTTATCTTTGCAATGCTGAATCTCTTCCTGAGGGTTTTCCTACATAAAATGTTGTGTTTTTTGGGTGATGTTTCTTCTTTCTTTGAATAAATGTAAGTAAGAGCAAATCATAATCATGCTGTGTGTTTTGAGTGGGATCATGCTCCAAGCCCAAGAAGGTTTCTGTGAGCAGGGCACCCGAAATTACCTGTTACCATGTGAGGTGATAGAGCTACTCCATATTTGATACATGACTAATGCTCACCATATCAATAAATTAGAAAGAAGACATGAGGTTGTTGAGGCTGTGGCTGTGTTTGTTGAACAGTTCCCAGCCAGCCTGGGTGTGGGATTGGTATTTCCTGTAACATCTTCCCAGTGAAGCCTGAAGGGAATAAAACTCCGTGAGTAGAGAGTCAGCCCATGGCAGGGGTTTGGAATGAGATGATCTTTAAAATCCCTTTCAACCCAAACCATTCTGCGATTCCATGACCAGAAAAGATGCAAGTGATCAGTAAATACCCCACTGTCCACCCAAAAGTGTTGCTGGTCATGTGCTGTGGGTGGGAGGTGGACACATTTCATTGCAGTCCCTGCCTCTCCAAGGCAGGTTAGGATGTGTGCCTGTGGGAGTTTAATTACAGGGGACCTCATTATTTATCGTACACAGACCTGACAGATGCTGTTCCTGTTACTTCTGGACAGAACATTCAATTCTTCGTGTAGCTCCTGGTCTGTCTGTGCTGTTAGTCCACAGGGAGATGCAGAGATGTGGATGATTTTCTTTTTTCCATGGTCTGTGGGCTGAGATTCCGTGAAAAATATCTTGGCCAGAAAGCGATGCTGTGTCTCTTTGTTGTTTCACACAGTTAAGCATTAAATTATGCTGCTCAAACAAGGATTTAAGGTAATTTTTACCTGCATTTTACCTTTTTTCTTGCCTGTTGGCACACAGAAACACCAAGACTGGTGGTTTTGATGACAAATATTCCCTGCTGCACAGTTAAATTTGGAGAATTGATTGAGGTATCCAGAACACATGTGCTGAAGTGTTTGGAAGGAACAGGGACTTTTGCACTTCCAGATTGAATTCACAAGTTTTCTCACAGCAAGGGTTGGGAGAATGCCATGGTAAGTTTTCCCATTTCCACAAACCCTCTGCTGCTGGTAAATACCAGGAACAGGCTTTTACACTGGAGGAACTGGCCATAGAAGCCTTTGGAGGATGGCTGGGTGTAATTTGGGTATCCTCTTGCCCCAGCCAGAGGGAAGAGAAACTTCTTGAGACCATATGGAAAAATGCTGCTGGACGAGCTGAGGTGCTTTACAAACCCTAGGTACTCAGATCTGCATGCAAAACCTTTTATTGTTATTGCTGAGAGATTTGCTGGAGATTCATGGTTTTAGGAGGAGTTGAAATTAGCACTTTAAGCACCACTAAAATCTATTGTTTCAGCTTAATTATTAAACTCAGCTTCCAAACTTAATGCAATTGCTGTTCAGAGGACAATCAGGTTTTCTAGGTTTCTCATCTCTTCCAGAACTTAAAATTTTCCATTACTTTTTTTCTTTTTTTTTTAAATCTTAATGTGTTTCTTGCCTATTAACTCAAGAGATTTAAGAAACAACAGTCAGCAGTACACGGTTATTTTCCTCTGAGGATGCACAACCTGGATCTCATCCAAGGTTGTGGCGAGGCTGCACCTCGAATAGTGTGTTCAGGTTTGGGTCCCTCCCTACAAGGAAGACATCGTGGTGCTGGAGATTGTCCAGAGAAGAGAACAGAACTGGAGAAGTGCTGCCAAAAAGGGGGAAGTTTTGCAGCTCTGGCTGGAGTAGTTTCCCTGGGAGGCTGGAGGTTCTTGAATGTGCCTGGGTGGTGATCATGAAGTGTTAGGTGGAGAGGAGGCTGCTCCTGCTTCAAGGATGCTCTGGTTCCAGCAAGAGTTACACAGTGTAACAGGGGTGATAAACCCATTGTTAATTGTTAATGTGTTTCCACTGTGCTTCATGAAATTTCAGACCAGCAAACAGTTTGATGAATGCATGTGCATAATGAGATGCTCAAATATAATGAATCTTAAGAGTTAGAGTGGCCTTATTGAAAAATATACCAGTTTTCCCCTGGGTGTAACATCTGTGGAGTCTCGTAGTACTCACATCACTCACCTCTTTCCTGACATGTCTATGAATTCCTGGGAGATGTTTCTTTTCCCAGCACTGCTTTGAAAATAGATACCAGTGACTGTGTTTTGTGGTGGGAAATAAAATTTAAAAATCCAGATGTGCCAACATGTTTCACCAAAAAAATTGCCCTGTTTATTAACCTTAATAATATTTCTTTTCCATGCAGGCTAAGGGGAGGTTCATGCATTGTGTGAGTTCTGAGGCTGGTGGTAGGATGCCTCATTGTGCCCCATTTCTGCTGGTTCTGTGGGGTGTTTTCAGTTCACTAGGAGCATCCTTTTCAGCACAGTGGAGTCTGGTGAGATGGTTATTACACATCCTACTGATTTCCAGAAAGCAACATGGAAACACCTTTGGTGCAACTATTTCAATCTGGTGAACCTTTTGTCATCAGGACATCTCAGCAGACCTGAGCTCTTCTTTGGCATCTCCAACTGCAACAGCAGCCAGGCTTCTCTCTGCCTTCTTGCCTCGGTTTGAAGTTGGATGTAAAGACAAAGAAAGGTTTTTCTAATGCTTAATGTCATTATCCAGTACTTTCCTCTGGTTTGATTGTGTGTGCTGGGTAGAGATACCCATGTATGCATGGTGGTGTTGTGGTGGGGGCGTGAGTTACCGGCTCAGAAGATGAGTTACCTGGATTGGAACCGTGAGCTGCCAGCACTACTTGGAAGCCTAGCTGAAGCCATCAATAGTGCAGTAAAATCTGGAAAAGCTGCTCTCCAGAGCTGATGCTGGGATTCTGAAAGAACAGCTGTTGCCTCTTGTTCACCTTCCTATGCTGGTCAGTTCAATTGGCCCTTGTTTCTCAGGCTTATGCTGTTGGAAAATAAAGTATGTAGTTCTTGATGTGTGAGTGTAGTAGAGAGGTGTTATTTGAATCTATCAAATAACATAATTTTTTTTTGATTTGCCGCATATTTGTGATTCGTCTGTTCTGCTGAGCTGATGTGTTTCCCTACAATAAGTTATGAGTGCTCTATCACTTGTTCCATCACCTGCTGAGTGCTGCCACTGCCATGAAAAGGTGGAAAAATGCCCTTTCTTGCTGGGTTTAGGTGGCACTATTTCCCCCCATGGGCTGCTGGCATCTGATGAACATGGTGCAGCTCTTGTTTCCTCCTTTGTTTCTTCCTCAGTGGGAAGACTTCTGTCACAATGGACAAAACCTACCTGATTTTGCAATTTATCAGAATAAAAATTCTACCTGGCCAAGTTGTGGCACAGCTCCTGTGAGGGCTGGGTCTTAACTACACCTTGGGCCCCAGCAGTGTCACAGAAAGGAGAAATTTTTATTCTTAAACTCTATCAGTTTCACATTTAATTATCCTGAAATTCAAAGTATTTGTTTTAGATTGTGTAATATTCTACACAGGGCCAGGAGTTGGAGTTTGTTTGGCTTTAAAGAGAGTTTAATTGGGTTTAAAAGAGGAGGTTTGGGGTTTAAAAGAGAGAGGTTTTTTTAGGTTTAAGTTTTTGTATTGTGCTGTAATTCTGCTTCGACCTAATGTTGTATCAACCATTTTTGTTGTAGAAGCCTTTGGAAGGTGGGAACAGAAAAGAGGAGTTGGCCCAAAATATTTGTCTTTCCTAGGAATCCAATAAAGAATAGAAGATGCTCAGCTGCTGGTTTTAATTATTGACTGAAGGAAAACTAAATTACTGTGTACATATCTGTGTACAGTCTAAGTTTCCTGGTGTTCTGTAGCAAATTCCAGGTAAAATTTGGATTTAAATGGCAAAATAAGAACTGGAGATGCAGTTTCCAGCTTAACTCCTGGAGGCAGAGCTGTAGAGTTTACAGAGCTGTAGAGTTTAATTAACCAATTGATTAATTATCACTTCAGCACATTGATTACTTGATTGAGCTTCTGTAGAAACCAGTTTTATATTTTAGACCAGCTTTAACAGCAGAGCTGGAGCCTCTCAGACAGCACTGGATGTCTAAACATGACTGTAAAGATGTTTTGTGGGCAAAGAAATTCCTGTTCTTCTTTGGGTAGAGAACATTTGTTCTGTGTTTTGTGTTTAATTGGAAGAGGAGAAGCTTCATGATTAAAGATGATTTAGACCAAGTGCATGAGATCTTTGTTCAAGAAAAATGCAACACCCTTAAAATATTTTTTTTTAAAAAGTAAAAATAAAGTAACTTGCTTTACTTTTAATTTTTGTTTTAAACTTTGCTTACTTTTATTTTCACTTATTGTTATTATTGTTACTTTAACTTTCACCTTTTTATTTATGCTTTTATTTTCAGTTATTTTTATATTCACTTCTACTTTTTCTTTTTAAAATGAAAATATATTTAAATATTAAAGAAAAAAATCCAAACACCACCAGGTCCCCCCCGACTTGTTTCACCCCGGCCAAAATCCAAAACGCTGAGATAGATATTTACTACTGTAAAAATGAAAATTGCAGCTCCCCCCCTTTCCTAGAGTTTATACATTAAAAAAAAAGCCCTCCCCTGGAAAAGAAGTAACACACCAACTACCTGGAAGTGTGGTCCTCTGGTTTATTAGGCATCCAAAAACACAGAATATCAAAAATTCATTCAAATGAGCCAACTTCTGAGTCCTTAATTGTAGAGACCCTGGGGGGCATCCCCCTGGTTAGGGAGACACAAGAAACTTCCCTCAAAAATTTGTTCAGATGCCACTGGCTCCTTCCCCTGTTCCTGTGTCTGTTCCTGCGTCCCTGAGCCTCTCCCTCCCTATTCCCCCACAGCTCCTGGTCTTTGCACTGCCCAGTGCCACTGTCCAGCCACGGCCCCTGGGCACAGAGAAAGCTGGGCACCCCCAGGAGGGAGCCTGGCACCCTGAACATCTCACCGGGTGCTGATGTGTTCGCAAGTCCCAGGACAAGGAAAGAGATGATTCTGACTCCATATTTCTTAGAAGGCTGATTTATTATATTAAATTATGTTAAAATGTGCTATACTAAAGCTATACTAAACTATAGAGAGAAAGGAATACGTCAGAGGGCTAGGAAAGGAATGAATAATAAAAACTCATGACAGACCAGAGAGTCCAACACAGCTGGACTGGGATTGGTCATTAGGTAAAAACAATTCACATGGAACCAACCAGAGATGCACCTGCCACATTCCAAAGTAGCAAAACATAGGGAGAAGTGATCAGATAATATTATTTACATTCTTCTCTGAGGCTTCTCAACTTCCCAGGAGAAGAAATCCTGGTGAAGGGATTTTTCAGAAAATATCACAGTGACAACCGGGCATCTTAATTAAACATCTGTGGATCCTATGCAAAGGCCCTTTTTGCTTCCTTGACCTGGACTTTATTAGCAGCAATTCAGGCTGCAACATTTAACAGAAAAAAACCACCATGATTTCCATGCTGAAGCTCCTTTTTTCAGCAAGATATTTCAAATATACCAGTAAAGTGTTGTGATGGATGGACCCATCCCAGGCTGTATGTGTGTGTGTATATATATATATACATACATACACACACACACACACACGTATATGGATAGTCTGTAAAAGTAAAAAACACTTGAACATCCTCAAATACCCAGTGTCTTGGAAAAATATGAACTGACAACACAGGAATAAATGTACCACCTAAACCCAGAGTGTGATACAGAGCATAGACTAGGCCATTGGAAATACAATGTTCTCTGCTTTTTAAAAAATAAACTTGAGCAAGTAGGCCTGGAATTATATTACAAGGACTTTTCTCATCTGTGGCTTGTAATTCTTTATGCATCATCCTGAAAAACAAAGGATGCTTCAAGTTCAACCCAAAAAATTGGTTTTGGTGTTCACTCTTCAAAGCAAGGAGAAAGCAATTAGCAAAAGGCAATACAGACAACATTCCCAGAGCTATGAGCAGAGAAAGGCACTAAATACTTAATCTGTACAAAAAGGATTATTAATGAAGTAACTGGAATAGCTGAAAGCTGGATCTGTGACCAAGCCTTGGGATAATTCCAGTCTAGTTCTTGATTCTCAGTAACTGGAGTGAGCTCCAGGTAGTTTGTGTCACCAGCAAGGGATAAACCCAAAATTCAGCTCTTAAAAAACCTTCAAACTACTGGGAATCCATCCCAGCAGAGAGTGGCTGGATCATTCCTTTACCTGCAGTTTATTTCTTTTCCAGTATCCAAATACTCACATGGCTTCAAGGAGTGTTTCCTTCCTCATGCCTGCTGAAAACTTATGTCCATAATTGCATCTTCACAAGGTAACACAAAATCTAAACCAGATGATCCTGTTACATCCAAAAAAGCGACACCAAAAGGTGGCAAAGGCTGAGCCCCAGAAAAAGGGCTGCACACAAATAAGTTTGCCCAGAGGAGGAAAAAAGGATGATATTTCCCTGTGGTCTGCTCTCAGTGTAAAGATCCCCATTTAGACTGCCCTGGCCTCAGATAATCACATAATTTTTCTTGCCCCAAAGCCCATGGATATGGGCAGGAGACCTGCTGCTGGAAAAGGCAGTGTTATATTTGACCACCCAGAGACCTGCTCTGACCCAAGCTGGGAGTTCAGTGAGATGCCCTCCAGAAGTTCCTTCCAGCCTTCATTTCTCATGAGCCTGTACCAGCTGCAGGATTATTCCCTGCTGGACCACCACACTGAGAAAACAATTATTCCTCACTCTGCATTTGGTGGGGCAGTGCCAGCCCCGGGAGCACCAGCCCCACTCTGTTCTCCACTGCAGGAAGCAGAGGTCCTGGTCAGCACACAGGAGAACTGCCATCCCCTCCCTTTCTCACATGCACCCTGCAAACCCGGGCATCAACACCCAAAGCCCAACCTGTAAGACCTCTGTCGGGTTGCTCTGAGAACAGGCTCTCTGCCGGACGTTCACAAACACACCCTGGAAGCACCAAGCCCAGCTCCAGGATGGCAGCTCTGTGCCAAGTCCCCATTCTAGCAGCCACCCAGGGAGCAGCTGAGGGAGCCAATCCCACTGCTCAGAAGCCTTTACAACCACTTTCTCCCTGCAGGTGTTTTCTCTGAAGTGCTTGTGCTTTCAGCTAAAAAAATAAACCCACCCTGGCACCATCCAAGAGATCAGAGTTTCCCTCTTTTTGGAGCTTGCCATAGACAGAGCCCTTCCTCTCAGAGACCTTGCAGGAGGATACATCAAACAGCTGCTATGATACAATCCAGAAAAAAATCCCATCAACCCCTCGCTGACACTGTCTAGAGCACCAGAATAGAAGCACCCTCAGCCTCTTCAAGATCAGAGCAATATGTTTTACAGGGAGAGATTCTTCACAGCCACACACACGTGGGACACACATGGGATGAGCAGAAAGCTCAAAGCCAAGAGTGAACACATTCAAAGTCTCAGGTATTTCACTTTCTGCTGCACAGTCAGGCAGAGAAAAGCCCCTGGTGTGCAGGCAGGGACTCAGAGGAGGGAATCGATGTTCTTCCTGCCAGGGAACATTCCCAGGGAGCAGGTGAGGAGGAGGAAGGAGATCCCTGCTCTTACATGGAACAGGTGAGACGCTCCTGAGGAGTTCCTGCCTCCAGAGAGGCCTCCAGCCCAGATCCAGAGGACAGATGTTGCTGTGGAGACTGCAAGGATGTTGAGAAGGTCAGGAGGATCATTCGCAGGTAAACTGACTCCCCTTGCTCTTTCTGCTCTCACATTCAGGGATCACACGGGGAAATCTAAGGTGTGGAAACAGAATTTTGGCTAAGGCTCCTACCTTCCCATGGCACAGCCAGGCTGCAGGACCCAGAGCTCCATGAAGCTCTAACATGGGAGGATGAGGGAGCATGCAGAAAACGCGGATATCCCCAAGGTGTTTCAGTCAGACACAGCAATTCAGGTATTAAGTTCCACAGACTCTGTCCCATCACCTCATCCCTTAAGGGTCTTTGCTTCCTCCCGCTGATGTAACACATCATGGCAAGGTTTTGGGGAGATGGGACCAGTTCCCTCAGGCCCAGCACCTCCTACCACCTTCAGCCCCACACTCCAAGCACCAGAGTCTGTTCAGACTCTGAACCTCCCTGATGCCATCCAGAGACTGATGGTATTAAACAACCAACTCGTTCAGCCCACAGCCTGTTCTCAAACTGCTCTCAAGAACCCAGTGCTACTGGAAATAAAATTTTTCATTAACCCATCCTGGCAGCACACACAGAAAGCCTCCAGTGCAGGGTTAAGTGCTCCTGCCACAAAGCACAGTCTCCACACAGGTCACTGGTAAATACAGCAAAATGCTCCTGTGTTTAACCCACTCGCTCCTGCAGAACCACATATACATTCATTAAACCCTCATCTCTGTCAGGTGCTGTGATCAGCAGAATCTTCTCCCTGCCTCTGCAGCAAAGCTACCAGTGCCTGCTGGGATCAAAATGTGAATTTATGGAGAGGCGCCCAGAAGGTTAAGAATGCTCTGACTCCTGCACTGGAGAAACAGCTTTTGAGCCTGCTGCCTGAGACTTCCATCCTACAGTGTTGCTAAGGCTCACAGCCAGGTGATTTGCATGTGGTCCCACTGAGACCTGAAAGCAAGAGCAGCTCACTCACCCTTACTTTCCCTATCTTACTTTGTCCTATAAAAACAGTCTTTTTCTGGCTCACCACTGTTGCGCCTCACTGTGCATATCTGGCAGCCTTTTTCACCACAACAAAGCCCTGAAGCCACTATCTTGAGTTGTACAGGCTCTGGAGACCACCCAAATTCCTGTGTGGTGGCACCAAATTTAAGCACCACTCAGGGTGGACCAAAAGGACACTTCACCTTGAGACTTGCAGCTCTCAAACATCTACCTGAAACACCCCAGGTCAAAGGATTAGGAGGGTTTATGTGCTCCAACAGGTGAATGTCACCTTTTGATGGGGCAACAGAGAAAGGCTCCAGGCACTGCATCACCACCTGCTTGAGCTCATCGTGGGCACCTTTATTCTCTTACTGTGGGCCAGGGCTGAATGATCAAAACCACACTTCACACAAGTGTTGCTCTGCACTTCAGAGACAAGGCTGGTAAAATCAATCCACCCACGTTCCATCCACTTGTTCCTGTGCACATCACAGTCCTGATGTACTGACGTTCATCACTCTGCCCTTGCAGGAGGGCTACAAACAGCTTCAGGAGAAGGGAGACAAACTGACCCAGCACTTCCTCTGCTCATCATTCCCAAAGACTCTTCTCAAACATCCTCACCAGAGAGCTATGCTGCTCCTCTTGAAGCACTTTTTCTTTAAAATCAGTTTTTCTGTTGAAATGCAGCTCTCTACATGCTGCAAGTCTTCCCCCAACCAACTGCTCCATTGTGCTCTGAATAATTTTAAGCATCTTACTGCCATTTAACTGCTGATCTTTTCCCAAACTACCTCATTGCCTCTTTGCTAGGATCAGCTCCTCTGCTTGCACAGCTGATACCAGGAGCACTTGGGACATGCCTTAGCATCCATCTTCAAGCAGCTAAGTTTCAGTATGACTTTTCAGAAGCTGTGGTCAAAGTCCATCCTAAGGAATCGATCCCAAGTGCTTGGCAGTCTGTGCCAAAGCATGGAACTAATAGACTTTGATTCCAGCCTGATGCATTTATTTTACATGACTAATAGAATTTATCAAAAGAAAAATCTGATACCCAAATTCAATTCTGGAATTCAGCCTGCAGGCTCCGTAATTTGTTTCACTTGCAGGTCACCCTACCTGAGGGTGCAGTCTAAGAATGGCACTGGGCCGCAGATATGCTTTGGAATAATTTAAATTAAATTTAGTCTAAAATCAAAACCCTTTCCCAAGTAGTTGTGACAAGCCAACAGACGGCATTTTCTAGGACAGCATCTGCTCTTTCCTCGGTTCTGAATAATTCAGCCAGAATATGGACATTTCAGTGGAACCAAGGATCCCACGTTTAAGGAGAAACAGGACACACAAGTGTTTCCTGTTCTAAATTGCTAAATGTTCTTATTCCCTCCTCTCCCTTCCTCCAGACCTATTGGGAACTGCACAGATCAATATGGAGGAAAATTAATTCTGTCTACTGACCTCTAAAATTACATTCAAGAGACAGTGACTCTGAGGACATTTCACTGAGATGAGAGAGCAGGAATATGTGCTTGAGGTCATACCTCAAATGAGAATAGAGAGGAATGACACATGAGACCAGAAATAGCTTTGAGCTTTACAGGCTGTTAGTTTTAGGTGTTCTGGAAGACAGACTTAAACCAAACAGTTATTTCCCCTCATAAAACAGCAGCAGCAGTGATAGAGTGAGCACTAACCTTAATTAGCTGATTCCTGCCCTGGGCTGTATGACTTTCATTACTTCAGATCTGGCCATCCACCAGAAGCAACCACAGAAACTGTGTCACTGTGAGGTCTTTTTCCATGCCCTCGTATCTAGGAATTCTAAGATTTCCTGCTGTCCTTCTGCCCAGCTCCATTCCTGAGGCCCGTGGATGTCACAGGCTTTGAGCACGAAGCCAGCACAGGGTCCCTGTGGCTCTCAAGGAAGTGCAGGTGGATGGCGAGGGACAGAACAGCTTGTCACCGCAGAGAGCCTTGGCTCTGTTTGCTCCCACAGGCTGTGCCAAGAGCCTGCATCCTGGGGAGAACCATCCGCTGGATCTTTCAAAAGCAGCCAGAGGCAGCCCCAGTCCAAGCTCTCCCCAACCTGCTCTCCAGCAGCTATTTTAATGTTACTCAGGGTCCAGCCATTGGTTTAGTATCCTGCCTCCTCCTCTCCACAAAGGTCATCAGGATCTGGGAATACCACAAAAGACTCCAGGCATGGTTATACATCAGTACCTGTACAGTCTTTCTCACCATCAGGGAAAGGTTTTGTGAGTTCGGCAGGACATGGTGGGAGGAGGGGGAATTAGAGCAAGCCCATGAATAAAGAGAAGAAGCAATCTGGAAGTTAAAGTGTTTATTGATGTGTTTAAACTTTGTACATTCCCCACAGACCACACTAAGGAGTTTGCAGGTAAATCTGTGCATAGTGGGAAGAAACACGGAAAGGGGAAGAAAAAATAAAATCACAGGAAAAATAGAAAAAATACACCACAGGTTACCAGAACCCCCAGATTTAAAAAAGCCGTGAGCATCAACACCAACTATACAAGCATTACAAAGACATAATGATGGTGAGTGGAACAATGCCCCTTCTGGTCTTCTTGGGGCCTATGCATCCTATTTCCCTTAAAGCAGGCAGCATCGCTTTCCCAACATGTCACTTTCTTCCATCCCCAGCTAAGAGACCTCTCTGTGTTTGTCAGCTCCCAAGGTCCCAGTTATTGCAGTGATTTGTCATTTCTGGCCCAACATCACCCAGGGAGATGCAAAGGCTCAAAAACCTGCAGCTCGTAACTACTTACCATGTTGGTGAGGCAGGAGAGCTGGGGAAATTAGAAAGTAGTAGCAAGAGGGGGCTGTTAATGCCAGGTGAGTACTGAAGGAAACTGGCTGAGAACAGAGGATTTCAATTCAATACCAGAACTTCCAACTCTAGAGCAGAACTGAATCTCAAAGGGGAATGTGCACACCCAAGTATGCACAAACCATGTTCTAACATTCTACTAGAATAACTACAAACAGAGATGCTAGAAGCCTTTTAACTCCTTGCCTCCAGGGAGTCTTGATTCCTAGAGCCCGAGCTGCTAAGCAGCAGGGTGCATACCACTGGCATATGAAGATGGGGTTTTTTTCCTTTTTTTTTTTCTCTTTTTCTTTTTTTGTCTCATTATAAGGAATTTTGTTAGTTACCATTCCCAATTGCTTCCTTGCTTATGCTGTAGTAGCTCCTATCCCTAAATTAATCTCTTTGCAACTCCCAGTGAAATTCACAAAAAAAAAAAAAAAATAATGCTTTATATACAAAAGCCAGAATGACCAAAGAGCCACAATTGTCCCCTTTTTTGAAGGTGGGCTGGTACAAACAATCCTCGATATACAGGTGGTCTATCAGAAATAAAAATCAATGTTTCCCATTTTTATAGATATAGAGCTTGTATCAGACAACAGTACAACAGAACTGGTATTTTTCAGATTTAAAAAAAAAAAAAAAACTACATCTCAGTCAAATATCTGCAATAGATCCATTTTTCCCATTTAAGGAGATTTATATATCATATTGTTATATTACCATTTCTTCACCCATTTTAAAGAATGGAAATTGCAACTCTACAGTAGTAATTACAGTCTTAATGATCCAGGAGTTCTGAATGTAAGATGAAGTCCTCTTGAAGCAACTGTTGGTCAGTAGTTGATCCAAAACACTGGACCACTTTGGCCCTTCGCCCCCAACACCTTTTCCCATCGGGGCTATTCCATCTTCATCTCTTTTATATCTGCATCTGCTCCAGGTATTTGTAAGTGGGATTCTCATAGCCATGGTTTTGCATCTTGCTCAGATGCCGCTCCTCAGGGGTGAGCATCGGGTCAACCTTTGGAAAAAACACATGATACTGGTCAAGGAGACACTTCCAGGATTGATTCCACAGAACAAGAGGCAACAGACGAACACTGAGCGAATACCATGGTGAGCAGTAAACAGAAAAAAAGGTCAACTGCCAAAGGTAATTTGTTTAATACTATTGCTTGCTCAGAAGCTGATGCCTCCTGCCCACCCAATCCCCTATGGGGATGTTTTCACAAATCTGTCATTGCTCAGCCAACACTGCAAATCAGGGACCCACTTCTCTCATTGAAGAGGTTGTTATGATCTCTTGCATGGGTGGGGCAATGGGAAAAGCAGGGCTTTCTCTGGGCTCCATTAAGTTGTTACAGAAATGTACAAAGGAGAAGGAGCTGCTCTTCAGCATTTCGCCAATCGCAACATCTTAATCGTCAATTAGCCAGGAGGATAAATTGCTACGGATTGACTGACTGCCCTGCTTAAGATATTGCCTGAAAAGCTCATTTACTGCTAAATCCTACCCTGAGCCAGCCAGGGAAGCCTAAGTGAATCCTAGTGATAAGCAAATGCAACTCTGGAGTGGCAGGTGCCAGCACAGCACACCTGGGACTGGCACCTGCACACTAAGGAACAAGCAATGATGGTGTCAGCAGGGACAGAGTTAATTCCTACCCAGCCAGAAGCAGAACTCTCCATGGCCTGGCAGCTCCTGCCATTCTCTACCCCCACACACATGTGATTCAACACTGACTATTTTCATCCTCAGTTATGGAGCTGTTTCTCACCTCCACAATTCCATGGCTGATGGTCCCATACTGCCTCTTCCTCAGCATCACCAAGCTGATGACTATAACAGTAGCTATGGCAACAGCAATCACCAACAGCCCAATAAGGGCACTGCTGCTGAAGCCAAAGTCATCACGGAGGGAGTTGTCATTATCCTGGAGGAAAGAAAACAGAGCAGGTTGAGGAAGAGCAATAAGGGAGATGCACTGCTGAACACAAAACTAAACCATGACCACTAGTAAAGTCTTTGACCATCTGTGGTACTGAGATGCAACTGATTATACACTAGAGAGTGTGTATATATATATATATCCTCCCTAAGTATTCCACCCCTAAATATTTCACACCTCTAAATATTCCATCAAAAGGATAACCAATGCAAAATTCCTTCCCCATTTAGTAGCTTGGGACAGACACTGGCCCACATCACTTCCCTACCCCACAAAACACTTTTGCAGTAGGAGTCAAATTAATATCTAATGTGTGTTCACTATTTACATCTTTATGCAGAAGGACTGTATTGTGTTTCACTCTGCATGAGCCCCCAGGCATCCAGGCACCAAACCCTGAATTCAGTAAAAATGGTCATCAAAATCCAGCATTAGAAATTTGCCAGCCCCTGGATTCAGCAGCCACAAACGTACCGGCTCATCCACCAGCCCTCCGACACGCTCGGCGTTGAAAATCATCTCCTTCACATCAAGGGTTTCATCAATTACCTAAAAACGGCCACAGAAGTGTTTTATGGAAGGATCCACACAAAACAAGGAGGACAAGGAAGAGGAAGACAGACAAGAGACCATTAATGAACACTAGCGAAGGCTCAGGACCACTTACCATCTCCCTTTTGCTCTCAACAGCATGGAATGTTCTCCAACTCTTACAGAGCCACCAGAGATAGTATTACAGCTAGTTACCTCCAGACTCAAACTAAATCTCAAACTAAAGCCCCAAAGGAAAAAAAAAAAAAATAGGTGCTAACTTTGGACCCAGCATTTCTGTTATGTAAGATCTAACCTGTGGCTTTAAAACAGTATTGAAAGGAAATTCAAAAGCTGACTTTTTAATTTTTTAAACCCACGGAACTGAGGCAAAGTGGCTGTCACTAGAACCTAGAGAATTCTTAACACTGTGGATAGAGACAACTCCAGCTGGGTTGCTCACCTTCAGAGGCCTTGCTTGCCATGAAAAAAAAGTGGGAACACAGATGGAACACACCAGCATTTGGTGTGTTCAGACAGTGAGCTACCTAGTGAAAATAAAGGGACACCAAAGGGTCTCTGCTTGGGAAAAGCGTTCCTAAATCTGAGAGTTCTCAGAATCAGACTGCCGAAGATCTGAAGCTCTCTCCTTCCCTTCCTCTCCCACCCTTCTGATGCTAATCAGTATTAAGAGCCTACAATAATCACCAAACTGACTCCCCCACACCATATGGATAATGAACAGTGACATTCTGTGAGCTGGAATGAGACATGGAAACAAGCCACTGCTATTAATTAGTGTCCACAGCAGGTTTAGCTTCACAAAATAAAGGTGGAGAGCTCACCACATTTTCATCCACCTTGTTCTTGCTGTTAATCACTTTTTCTTCAGCACCAATCAGCCCGTCCAGCTCAGTCATGCCAGAACCTGCACAAAAGAGCAAGGAGAGCCCATCAGCCCTTAGGAGCGTTTTGGAAGGGTCACCTACTCTGTGTAGAGCTGCCATGGATCGTGTGTTTAACTGCACAGACCGCTGAGTATTAACCTGTCCTCATGCTGCTGTGTCAGATGGTAGCTCACAAGCTACAGTGACAAGTGATTAGGAGGGCTGTTAATGAGGGGAAATGAAGTGGCAATGAGAGGAGCAGACAGGACTCATCACCAAAATCAGGCTGAGGTGTCAATTCAGACAAACCGCACAGTTAAGTGCTTCTGTTAGATGGCTCCAGACAAGGCATAACACATAGTGAGTAACAGCTGCAGGTGTCACGCCAGGTCACCAACACCCCTCTGTGACCCTGGACAGAGAGGACACACATCCATCTGCCAAGAGCCAGCACACAGGGAATGGTTTCAGCATCGCCCATTCTGCTGGAATCAGGCACATCAGCAAGTGCTTACAGAATTGGAATGAGAATTCCAAGGTCACCCAGCATAGCTCCGTAATGAGCTGCTGTCCCATACCTGGCACAAGCCCAAAACCAGTAAATCCTGGGACAAGGGAGGAGCAGAGAACTACGCCAGCCTTTGTACCAGAACACTACTACCCCATTTCCAGGCTGGAACCAGCACTGGCTCAAGAGAAGAATATCAATGAACAGAAGGCTCTGCATAAACTGTTTTGATCCAAAGCATTTATAAATAGATCAGATCAGTAGGAGAGTCTGATGCAAACTGCCCTGACATAGCATGGCATGTTAGGAGAACACCAGTGTTCCACTTGTGGTGGGGACAATGTAATGACCTGTGACGCCCTAGTGCAAAAGCAGGACAGTGAAGCCTCAAACATGGATCTTTCCAAAGACATGGGGAAATTCTACTACAGCACTTCAGGCTTTGCTGGTGACTGCAAACCCCCTACTCTGCACAAACTGCTGAGCTTGCAAGGTGCCCAAGACATGTCAACTGCTGCTGGAATTGGCAGCATTTGCTTTGATGAGAAGCAAGGACAGGCTACTTGGCTTCAAGGCAAGTTTTTACAGTGACAAGTTTGTATTGCCTGAAAATGTCACAGAAATACCATTTCACTATGAAGCATCTCAGGTTTTAGTGCATCACATTTTTCTTCAGAGGCAGTAATCAGATTCCAAGCACGGCCAAGACTGCCAGTCTGACTTCTCTCAACTGCTAAAGCAGGTTATGTTATTATGGAAGTCAATGATTGGGATTTTCAGGAGAAACCAGCCACAAATAGTTTGTACAGAACTACTGTATCAGCTTTTGGCCTATGGTTGCTTTATTCCAGCCTCAGGAGCCAACCCAGCACAGTCTCCAGGGCTGAGAGTTCAGCTGCTGCACTGAGCTCTGCTATTTGTCTCAGTGTGCAGTACCAAGTAACAGACCCAGTCCTATGCAGCTCAAAGGCACAGTTTATATTATATACCTCACAGGGAAAAAAAACCCAAAGCACACACCTGCACAAAATACCCCCCGCCCCAGCAACCCAATACTCCCTCAAAGCCCTTGAGCAATTCAACAAAAAGGGAAGGGAAAGGAGGAACAAGTGTAGGACAATTGCTGTCCCCAGGTCATCAGACCCAGACAGGGAGAACTAGCACAAATTTATCATCCTCAAGGCAACAGAGCAGTAGTCCAAAAATTTAATAAATAAAATATCAAAGTAAAGTATGTCCCAATTCTTGCCAGAGCAGTCTGTACACTGTTCCACACCAGGGATGAAGGTGACTTAGGTTTGCAGAGAAATCTGGATAATGAGAATAGTTTCAAGCTATTTGGCTTTCACTGTTTTACGAAACCACGTGTGCTCACATGAAATGGTTATTAGCAAAATTTTTTGCTCTCCTTTGAAACCTACACAATATATTTGGAACCAAAGGCAGATTAAAACACTGGGTTTACTCCACACACAGCTCATACAGCACTGCTCTGCAAGAGCCTCCCTTTTCCACTGATCCTTCTGTGATTCCATATCACTAACAGAGACATTATTTAATGCTAGTATTTCTATGCTGCTCTTAAAGCTGCTTTTTAGCCAGGCACTGAGCTACTGCAGAATTAATCCTGAGTTAAGGGAGAAATGGAAAATCACACACACTTTGCTGGTATGGAGAGATGCTACGTGTGAGAAGGTGATGCCAAGGAAAGCACAAACATGGAGGGGGAATCTCCTGATTTATCTGTCCCATACTAGCTGCACTCCAAGGACATTTAGACTGGAAACAGCCTGTGTCCTGAAGAACACTCATTTCTTGTTTAGTGGTGTCATGGGGCATCAAGGCCAGGTTCCACAGGAGGCAGAAGAGCCTCTGGACTATTCCCCACCAGCACAGCAAGGTTTAATCTGAGAAGCGTCACAAATGGAGAGATGCAAAGCACCACTGCAGACACTGGCTAAGGCCACCTTCCCCAAGGGCTAAGAGCCACTCCAGGCACTTCAAGACCCTCGTGAGCCCATCACAGAGGAATACACACACACACAACTGGATGCTCAGACTAGATGGTTTCTTTAACACTAGGCCTAAACAAGCAAAACTGAACATGACTGATCTAAGTGAAAGCAGGGAAATGAAAATCAAGGTGAGTATGGAACTAAAATGAAGCTATCAGACACACTGAGGAAGTAGGAGAGTGATCAAAAGCACTGTGAGGGAGCAGCTTAGAACCAACCTTTTTTCATTGGATGGTACAAATCCGGCTGAGGATCTAGCAGGAGGGAAAACAAAAACAAAAATAGCAGAGAAAGGAGATTAAGAGAGAAAGAAAAAAGGCTTGTGCATGATTTCTGACTCAGACCCTGGGAAAAGCTCTTAGTCTACAGCTTTACGCTCAGGACTCTGTTCAAGCGTTTTTAAAATAAATACACACGCACCCACCAGCTGTCAACATCCAATGACACAAAAAAATAGATATACATATTTAAAAAAAAAAAAGGGAATTCCTTCAGCCCTTCAACAGGTCACAGCACAAAGATAATATTAATATTACACAAGAATGGTTTTGTTAAAGACTGAAAATTAATTCCAGAGTCAAGATGCACTGTAAAAACTTAACATTTGCTGCAAAATGAAAAGAGAGGACAATTTTACAAAGAGAAGAATCAGAAAATCATTAGAACAGCTCAGCAGACATTACTCGCAGCACTACTTCTCCAGTGAGTGAGGGGTTCTGTCAGGGTAACTGCTTTACATCACCCAAAGGGATTGGAGCTTTCTCTGTTCCAGAAGAACCTACTGTCTAAGGAAAACCACCAGTGAACCCAGGGATCAGTTCCACATACCTTCACTTTCAGGCAAGGCTGGGAAGGTTTTCACCTGGAACGGGTGGAAAGGTTTGCCATCCAGGGGAATTTCTTCACTCTCCTCAGAGCTCACTCTGACATCCACCTGGGACTCAGAAATGGAGGATGTGAACTGATCCATGTCGGCACGCTGCTCCTGAAGCAGCTCATCTGAAAGAAATAAAAGGAATTATTACACAGGCTGCATGAAACCTGGCAGCAACAGAGAGGGGCAGATGGTCTGAACCAGGCTGAGGCAGGACTGCAGAGGAACACTGCTCTCAGGGCTGCCAGGTTATTTTATCTTGCATATTTCATCTGGAGTTCTCAGTAAAGGCGTTGGTTAGAAATGCATTCAAATTAGGGCCAAGAGGTTTGACGTGGCAAGAGGTTTTGGCAAGATGGGACTAACCTGTAAGGGGAGAAAGCATCTGGGTTTTTTTATGGATCTTTTTCATCTCCCTTAGAGAGACAGCTTTGCTATTCTGAACATGGTTGACTTTCTCTTAAACGGACTGTGAAAATTCTTGGAACAAGCTATTCTAACTGGCTATTTTGTAACATCCAGAACAGTATCTTCCCTGAGCCCTAGCCCAAGCGCTTGTTGTCAAGGGCACCCCTCAAAGGAGAGAGCAATCTTTTGGGAGCTCATTGGATATAAAAACTTGGGAGTCTTAACACAGCAGCATAGGGGCTGGCATACACACTCACCAATCTCATCCTGGATTTCTTCAGCCACATATGGCACCTTGTAGAGCAGAGACAAGCTTTGATTCATCCGTTCCTCAATCACATGAAGATGTGTCATCACCTGCAGATGTAAAAGTGTGTTGGAGTAAGCAAACGCTGTCAGTCACTTCACAGTACCAGTTCTTTCCTTGCTCAATAAAATATCTATTACTGGTGGATCTGCCATGGCAGGCAATAGGGGACACAGATCCATCCAGTTGAATTCTCTGACCAATGCTCTCACACTGCACTGGAACTGGCTATCTGTAGACGGTGCTCTCAGGAGTTTGGGAAATGCTGGGAGTAAGAGAGGATTCAGCTGACTCTCATTGTAATCAGCTCTCCACTGCAAACACTAAAATGCCACCGAAGCTGGTATTTCCCATATGCCCAACACAGTCATAATTCATCTCCAGTAGTGGCTTTTATTAAAATGGATTATCATTCCTGACTGCTAGAAAAGATATAGGCAAAAGGAGTAGACAGGATATTTTATCAGCTCTGGTTTCAGAACAAAAGTGCCTTTCAAACCAACTGTGGCATGACATTTGTCCTACACCCATTCACTGGCAGCAGCGTTCTCTCTTCCTTTGAGAAATACATTCAAGCTCTGGGCAAGCTCAAATCACTCCTCCTAAGCACTTTAAATCCAGCAGTGAAGTCAGGCCTGACCTGAAGAGGGTGCTGCATAATTAGAGATCAAGGAGAGCAAGGAAGCATTTATGTAGATGCCCAAACATTGCAAAAAGCTAAAGAGTCAGATGGACCTGTTTCACAGTCTGATGCATTCCTGACCTTTAAGAGCAAGGATGAAAACAACTTAATTCTGCATCTGGCAGCTTGTCAATCCAAAAAATCGACTGAGGAGCTTAAAAGTGCATGTGAAAAGTAAAGTGAATGGAAATTGAACTGTACCACCCACATCCCTCGCATGTCGATTTGTTGACACTGCAGCCTTCAGAATGAATTAAGAACACAGTTCACACACTCTCTCCTGGGCTGTGGCAGCAGCAGAACAAAGCGCTGGGCCAGGCTGTGCTTGACGTGTCTCTGAAAATGTGACCATGAGAGCCAAGCACCACCACAGTTGCCACCGCTCCTCCTGGGGATGTGCAGCAGTGGGAGACCAGGAGACATGAGGTGAATGTGCACCGCCACCACACAGAAACAAGGTGGAACCCATGGAATCTGCCACCTCACAGTGTGAAGTTTGCTTCTGGAAAATCATTGTGACACCACTCTGCCCCTCACCAGAAGTGATAGCAACAGGCTCCAGACCCTGTCCTATCCTTAACCCAGGATATTTCCACCTCCTGGTTATACAGTTATTTAGGTTTTTTTCTTCCTCAGTGCTCATTTCTTCCTCTTGGCAGCACTAGATGAGCTCCACTGCACTGTCTCCCTGCAGCTCTCCATTCTTTCTTCTTCTTGCTTATCTTTTGTGCATTGCAGAATTCAAAGATACTCCAAAGCAGCATACCAGCCACAAACAGGGACTAGGAAAACATTCCTAAAGCTGCAAAAAGGACAGTGAGTTCTCTCAGAACCAAAGAAACAGCACATCCTTCCAAACAGATCTTTCAGTGTTAACAGACCATTCTTGATCTGAATTTTCAAGTGTCCTTCCAGCACATTTTTCACTATTTTAAAACAAGTGAAAACAAGTATCAAAATAATTCCAAAGAATTCCAGAGTATCGGCAAGTATTCATATAAATACAAAAGCCAGGTTTGAAGTAACATATTCACATATGCTACCCAGCAGAAGGAAAAGGATCTACTGGATGCTCAGAAATAAAATACAGCGTAATGGTGTAGTGAGTCTAGCGCTGGTCAAACGCCAGCACACCCACTAGAATTACTCATTTCAGAGCAACCTGTTAGCAGTCTACACAGAGAATCACTTCCATAACGAATGGATTTTCTCTTACAAATGGTACAACATAAACCCATCAAAACAGACTTTCTGAAAAAGCTAACAACATTGATCAAGTACTTGGAAAGGGTTATGATTTGTGCTTTGGAAACCAGGTAATAACGCTGCAGAGATATGAGGGAATTCCCACAAACCACAAACAAAGGCACTATGAAGACCAAGGCTAAGGAAAGAAACACGTAGACGCTTGGAAGAAGTGAGGAAGCCTGTTCAAGAAAACCAAGTCCCCAGCAAATAAATTTCAGGGTGCTTGATAAAAGCCAGCATAGATACTGACCTAGGTCTAAACCCTTCAACTTGCCACTGTGATCAACAATGTATTAAACAGCTTCAATTTTTACCACTGAGTCAGGCACCAAGGAAAACCAAGCAGCGAGCATGTGTGGTGACAGCACAGGATAGAGGGAGAGCTCCACAAGGATGAAGCTGGCTGTAGTACCCAGAAACACACATCTTCCAGAGCTTCTGACAGCCCCAGGGCTGGGCAACAATGGCTCCCTTGACAGAAACCCCCTCATACCTGGGATTTCATCTGCGCAGCCTTCTCCGGATCCACTGCCAGGACGTGCTGGTAGTGGCGGATGGTGTGCAGCCTGTCCTTGTTCTCAGCACGGACGTAGCGCTTCAGGGCCTGCAGGATGCGGTGGGGCTGCAGGACAGGAGCAGGGCATAGGTCAAACCACTGGTATCAACCCAAATCCACAGCTGAAAACAGCACTTAAGGTGTCAGCCTATTTTGTTGCTGGACAGATCTATCACCTGCACTCACCCCCTGGTTATTTTTTTTAAATTAAGCCTGTTTGATTCAGAACACTTAATTTTAAGTCTGTATGATTCAGAACATCACACTTTATGGACTGTGCCTTATGGACAACAAACAAAGCAGAGGTTTTTTCCCCAGGCAGGAAGGAGTGGGAGTCAATTACAGACCCACTGCTAAGTCTGCAGCAGCAATTTCCACAATGAAGCAGCTTTCCTAGGAACCAATTCCCAGTTTCTGCAAGTCACAGGCAATCTTCTCACCAAGACATTCCCACCTGTCATCCTACCCAATGCTATCCTCCTGGAAAATGTGTTGGGAAGAAACTCACACGTGGTGGGTCAGCCTGCAGGGCAGCCAGGTAGTTCTCCAGGGCAATGCGACGGCGATCATTTAGCATGGCTTCCACACGAGCCAGGTGAGTCTCTACCAGCTGCTGCTTCTCACTTGCTGCTTCTTTCTCCAGAGATTTTACCATGGCCTGGAAGTGCTAGAACAAAGAAAATAATCTGTGTGAAATGCACTATGTAATCAACACCATCTGAAACTCCTGAGAACTAACAAAGACTGTAAAACTCTATCCAACCAATTTACAGTTAGGAGAGAAAGGCATGGAAAAATGCTGAAGCAGATTTCATCTCTGCAAATTCAGTAGTGATAATTTGCCTTCCAAACTTCCTTCACAAGCCATTTCAAAGGTCTGAAGAGTGAAAAGGACCCTGCACATAATGACCATGCCGGGGATGGGAGATCCAGGCTGTAACGAAGAACTGACACAATATTAATTCTTTCCCTCAACCCTGCAATATGACAACAGGATTGATCCCTTCAGCCTAGAGCCATTAATTTGAATTTGCAAAAGTTTACAAAGGTATTGCATAGCGGATTTTTCATCAGCACACCTTCAGATCAAATCTCTCTGTATTCTTTTAGAAAGGTCATAACCCTCATTTCCAAACCAACCAGAATAGTCCACTAAGTGTTATGTTTCAACAGAGATAACGACAAACTTTTGCATTTGCACATAGTGCCAAACAATGACATATTAAAAAATGCAGAGAGAAAACTGTGTTCCAGGATAAAATCCAAAATGGGCTTAAAAGCTGGAGTCAATCACTTTGTTGCATATTGGTATGAGAGAAATTCACAGAGCTGTCACTGCCAGAAGAGCCTTCCCCTAATGATCCCACACTGCAATCTCTCATTAACTTCACAGTCCAACTGAACTCTCCTCATAAGGCACAAGATTAGTATTTTGGCAGCAAATCAACTTTATCTGCTGTCTAAGCTGTTTTCACTAAGTCTGGCCAAGCAGCAATGTGTGCCCAGAGAGCCAGAGCTGACTCTGAACCAGGTTCTGAGGCCAGTGTTAGTGCTGAACAGGCCAAGGTCTGAAATTACAATTTGGCTGCACTGTTGCTACTCTTGAGGAGCAAGATCACTTTCTACTAGTGTGTGTAGGAAAGGACCTGGCGTAGTATCAGATCATCCCCAGTTTTAAGAACAAAGCAAACAACTGAATCAACAGCTCCTCTAAAAGGCAGCTGTTGACAGAGCAGGAAGGCTGCTCTTGCATCTCAGTTGTCTTTTAGCTCTGAATATTGCCATCTCTCTCAGTAAGTTTCCCCTTTAGGTCCTTCCACTCTTACCTGGATCAGAGTCTGCCTTTCTGCCTTCGGGAGATTAACAGCCTGGTGCTCTGCTTCCTCCCACTCCTTTTTCACCTGGCCAGGAAAAGGACAGAACCCATGAACAAGACACAGATTTACATCTTATCTTTATGAGCTGATTTGCCCTCACAGGCAGATCCGAGCAGAGCCTGGCTGGGTTTTGAAGGCACAAAAGAGCTGTTGTGGGGTTTAAGCCTAGCACTTAATCCCTCTGAGTAACAAGCCAAGCTTCACAGAATCCCAGAAGGGTTTAGGCTGCAAGGGACATCCAAGATGAGCTGGAAGGCTCATCTTGTTCCACCCCCTGCCATGGGCAGGAACACCTTCTACTAGGCCAGATGGCTCCAAGTTCTGCCCAACCTGGTCTTAAACACTTCCAGGTATGGGGAATCCACAACCTCTCCAGGCAACCTGTGCCAGGGCTTCAGCACCCTCTGAATAAAGAATTTCTTCCCAGCATCTAATGTAATTTCTCCCTCCCAACACTGGAGACAAATCTGACTCCCATGGTGTGGTCATACTGAAAGAAACACAGAAGGCTGGAAACTGGAAAGCAAGTCACTTCACCATCAGTTTTTCCAGTAAAACAGGGGCAGCAACCTGACACACAAACAACCCCACAGCACAAAGCCTCAAGGCTGACACTCACCCGGTCCATGCGGTTGTGGTGCCTGACCTCCAGCTGCTCCTTGGCCTTCTGGAAGCGGGCATGCTCATTGTCATCAGCAGGGGTTTCGAAGTAGACATCCACATCATCAGTTGGCACTGCATGAAGAGGGAAGGGTAAGCAGGGTAAGAAACCCGCAATCCTGGATTGCGGAGTGCAAGGAGAGGAATCTCCATGCCTGCCTAATTAACAGTCTGGCAAGCTGAGCCTACTGGACCACCACCTTCCAAAGCCCATTTTGGAATCTTTACAGTGCCACTTTTCTGTCCAACATCAGCACCATCAGCTCAAATGGCAGCGATGACCACAGCTCCCAGCACTGTTTGGCCTGTGCAGTGCTGAGGTGAGCAGCACTCAGCTCCAGAAACACAGTGCCTGGCATGACAGGATGAAGAACTACTTTTCCCTTCCCTTCCACATTGGCTTTGGATGGTTTAAGTGACATTCTGTGCATTAGCTGTTTGCTGACAAGCTGGCTCCAGACATCATTAATATGATTAGGGAGTTTGACAATAAATCTGCACAAAACCAGTATTTTACACTTCAAACCTACCTTCCCTACCAGATGTACGATGCAGGACTTACAGGCAATGATATCAGACAAGACAGCAACAGAAGGAGACTCAGTGTGACAAAGTGACTTGTCCAATACACTGGATGGTTTGTAACTTCAAGACATCCAAATTCAACAAGGGGAAAAACAAAGTTTCAGAACTGGTAACTTCAAGTATCTACAGAATCCACATCAGGGGCTCTGTATTCCATACACTGCAGTTCAGGAAGTGCTGAAAGTGCTCCTATGCTATGGTTTTAGGAACTACACATCCCAGAGCTTTTCTGAAAGACCTGTGGCAAACATGATGCACTCTGTTGTCACCCTTCGCCTGAGGGAAGGCACAAAGGGACAGTTAAGACAACCTGTCATCCATATTAGTTATTCAAGTGGAAAACCCCCAACATGTCATCAAAGACAACATGCTTCAGAAAAAAATTACCTGGCACTTCAGCATGAGCACTGGGTAAGAGTTCAGCATGCACTGCACCCACCAACCTTCCCTCTAACTAGGGGGAAATAATGACAATATACAACAGAGGCACTACTGTTGCGTGCAAGGGACAATGTCATATCCGTCCCACATTCTGGCCCTGCTCCTGGCATTTCTGAACCAGGCTTGGACACAGAGAACTCTCTTCCCAGCCCCAAATCCTTCTCTAACAGGACAATCTTTTGTACAAAAACCTCCTGACATCCACATCTTTTCTTTCACCGCTTCACTTAGATCAGCCCAATCTAAATCACTTGCATGAAGCACATTTCGTAAACAGGATTATGGCTGTATACTCAGGCTGCCAAGCCCCAGATAACACAAAAAGCCTTTCAAAAGCTTTAATGGTAGCTGAAGTGGAAGTGCTGGAGTTCAATAATAAGATTAATAAGGAGGTTAAAATGTTTTTGGTAGTTTTATCATCTGACATAAAAGCCAGCTGAAACCGGTGCCAAAAACCTTAAGCACTCAAAAACTCAGAGATTGAGTTGTGATTTGTATTTCATACCAAGCTGAAAATGAGAATCTGAATTCTATACTACTGGTACGATATTTTCCAAAATTAAAATAGCAAGAAAATGCCTACTACCAGGAGAACAGTAGCCTGCTTTTCAGGACCTACTGTCAAACATATGCATGGTAACACGACTGCAGAAAGCAAAGTTTCCTTATAGATATTTTGAATAAAAAGCCGTTAGGCAAGAGGTCAGAGACAGCCCCTGGTCCCTGTTATAGACCTGGAAGAGGACAGCTGAGCCCTCAGCAAGAGCTGCAAGTCACCAGGGAGCACAGACAGCATATGGTGAGGGGCACTTTCCCAAGGAACAATCACCCTATGGACCTAGGGAAGTGGAGACAGGAGGAGACTGCTGCAAAGGGACAGACACCAGAACCAAAGGAATAAGCTACAGATGGATCCTCTATTGCCCAAGGGAAGGAGAAGACACCACATGCTAGACAGACAGTGGCCAGCTACAAAAGGCCAGTGGGAGGCAGGACTTACTCATCTTTTTACACACAGCCATACAATACTCCTCTGACTCAAAATTGTTCCTGTTGCCTCCGCAGCCTCCATATATAAAGCGAATGCATTTTCTCTTGTTAGGATCGAAGTACCAACGAGGCATCACAGCCCGGCAGGGCCCTGTCATGGCCTCCTGGGAGCAGACAGCTGTGTGGAAATGGGTGAGAACATGAGCTGGTGAGGAGCACAGCCCTTGCCGAGCGATTTACATGATGCAGAGGTGGCTCTACTTCATCCCTTCCTCTGAGGCACTGGCCTCAGCATTGATACTGCACCAACCCAAGGGCTTCTGTCAGTTTTGGGGGGTTTAACATTCCAATGGCTCTATCACAAGCCGGGAGATGCCTGCACGTGGTGCTTTGGAGATAGCCAAGCAGCTCACTATGTCTCTACATGGAGCTCTCATCTGTGAGAGATTTCTCCAGAGCCAGGGGCTGGGACAACAGGAATCTGTTCTGCTGATGTCACAGCATTATGCCCCAGCTGCCCCAGTGAAAGACTCTCCACTCTATAAAACCAGCAGCATGAAAAGCTATTCAACTAGGGATGCTTAAAGCATCAAAGGATGTCCAGTTCACGGCGCTCTGCCTGGACAGACACTCCACATCTTACAGGGCAGGTACAGAAGTAAGTGAAAAAGCAGGCTAAACAAAGGGATTGATTTCCATGCCAGCCTCAGACACTGAGGTTTTAAGGTCTGAAACATCTATGCACCAAATATTAAAACTCTATGTAGCCATGGCATGTGGAATGCTTCATGGTGAGCCAGCAATAGCAACTGGGCTGTTTTGAGGCAAGAGAGAAGATATAATGGATAAATTAGCAACTGTTCATGGTACTTCAGGGAAAAAAAGACTGTATACCCCCAAAACAGACACCCCAATCACATCCTTCCAAGCCTCTTACAAAACCTGCAGATCTGCAGCAGCCCTGTACACATGAGCTAAGCCTTGTTTCAGCAAGGAAAATTATCTGCAGCATGCTGGCATTTTACCAAAAAGATGCGAGAACTGCTGGCAATGATTCAGTGATCTGTAGCTAATTTAATTTCATTCCCTCTCCGCTCCTCCCTCCTCTGCAGACACTTCTACATGCAAAGTGTAGGACATCACATAATGCTGAGGCATCACACCATGAACCCTCTGCAAAGGCATCTACCACTCAACAAAAGCTGCCACCAGCACAGCAGATTATACTACTGCAGAAAGTCTATCTTAACATATAATAAAGTTGGGGCAGTTGTACTGGCTGACTTGCTTTTGTGGAAGAGAAGTATTTTGCAAAGGCAGCACCAAGGATGTTCCTCACCCTTAAATGACCAGACAGCACATCTGCAGAGCATGGCCCACCACTTTCAGCTTCCTCACTTTAAGCTGGTATAAATCACCAAATTTTAAATTTACAGCGTACCCCAAATGTCCCTTTAAGATTTTCCAGATATAGCTTTTCTGACTCATCACTGCACCTTCATGAGGTGCTTGTTCAACACGCCACACGCTGGGCTTCCTGCCAGCAAAACTGCTGTTTATCTGGAACATATGGCCCATGCTCTAGAGAGTTAATTTCAACACTTGAAACAAGCATCATCAGCTTTCCACTGTTTGCTAACTTATTTGGCAAATAAAACTTCCAAGTGGCACTTATTGACTTGATCAAACCCCCATCACTAACTGACAGCCAAAAGGAATGATCTCAAGGGAGCAGGAGGCCTGTGGACTGGAATGTGTCTTACATTTCATGTCACTGCTCACTTCTTTTTCAGCCATAGCCTTGTCACTGCTGGGCTCTGTGGGGGTCTCTTCATTGTAGTCATCAACCTTGTAGCTGTCATAGTAGTAATCACGGTCTTCCACCACATCCTCCTCCTCCTCTTCCCCTTCATCATCCTCATCCTCATCTTCCTCCACAGCTGTTCCTGTGAAGTCTTCTACACCTGCCTCTGTAGGGAACTCACTGGAGGGAAACAGATAAATTAGGGAGTAAGGTTAAGGCTAATCACTTCGGTGTACCTGAATAGTGATTCTTTCCATCTGTTCTAGAAACACTAGAAATGGGAAAAAATAAGTGTAGTAACTGTTAATTAGCCCATCACTCAGAGCAAGTGGACATCCCTTATCACAGACACTCCTGCTGCTGCAGGCAGAGTTTCTCCATGGCTCTGGCTTCATGCGCCCTCTTTCCATTTTTCAGTAAGTGCAAGTCTAACCTTGAGTCAGGCTCCTACTATAGAATCCTGGAGTGGTTTGGGTTGGGAAGGACCTTTAAACCCATCTTGTTCCATCCCCTCCCCTCAGCAGGGACACCATCCACTATCCCAGGTTGCTCCAAGACCCATCCAACCTGGCCAGGGATGGGGCAGCCACAGCTTCTCTGGGCAGCCTGTGCAAGGGCTTTACCATCCTCACAGGGAAGAACTCCTTCCCAATATCCCATCTAATGCTCCCCTCTGGCAGGGTGAAGCCATGCCCCCTTGTCCTGCCCCTGCAGGCCCTTGTCCAAAAACCCTCTCCAGCTCTCTTGGAGCCTGTTTAGGCACTGGAAGGGGGTCTAAGGTGTCCCTGGAGCCTTCTCTTATCGAGGTTGAATGACCCCAACTCTCTGCAGGTATGAAAGGAGAGGGGGTGTTTAGCTCTTCCAGTAAAAGGGGGACTGCAAAGTCATTTGTCCTCTTCAGGCTTAGGACAGTTCTTTAGGAAACTCAGAAGCACAGAAATTTGCTCAATCCTCACTACAAGGGAGTTGCTGTGTGAAATATTCCCAAGCAGCAGCTTCATGTGCAAAGCTGTCAACATCTACATCAGTAAGAACTCTACCTCTTGTAAAGGTCATAGTCTTCATCCTCATCCTCTTCCTCTTTGGACAGAGCCTCATCCACAACCTTAGTCTGAGGACAGCACACATATTCTGTTCCATGGAACTGGTCCACTCCGCAGGGCAGCAGCATCCCATAGCTGTGCAGGATCATCCCTTCTGTCAGACAGGCCTGAAAGGGGAGCCCATGCACATCAGTTCAGCATCATGCTCTTCCTTTGGATAAAGTTCAAGTTTGCTTATCAGAGATCTCGAGAGTGGTTTAAGTTTTACAGCAAAACCAGCAACATATGACCTAAATCTGAATATCAAAGGAGAGTGGAAACTTGTAGTGCAAAAAAACCAAACCAAACCAAAAACAAAACAATAAAAAAACCCAAAAAAAACCAAACCAAAAAACAAAAAAAAACACCAAAAAACAAAACAAAAAAAACCCAAAAAAAAACCAAAAAAACCCCCACAAAACAAAAAAAAAACCAAACAAACAAAAAAAACCCCCAAAAACAAACAAACAAAAAAAAAAAAAACAAAAAAAAACCAAAAAAACCAAAAAAAAACCAACAAACAAAAAACCCCAAGCACAAAAGTCCCAGATTCAGAAACACCCAGTACTTCCTGGTGTTAATATTTCACACCCCAGCCCCAACAATTGATGGTTTGTCAACCCAGCAAAGTTCAGGGAAAAAAACCTAAACATTTTGCACCAACTCAACAGAGAACACTTGAAAGAACCAGAAAGGGTGTTTTCTTTTCTGGGCATTTCATTAAACTTAATATATTAAACTTTACATTGTAGCAAGCGAATAATTGCTCAAATGGACTTTGTGTCAAGATTATTTTGCCATGCTGCAAGATGAAAATCAATCAGATAATTCAAGAAAAAGTCAAATGTAAAGTACATGTCAACATTATGTCTATACACTTCTCCTAAGCAAAGGAAATACTTGGCTTAGAGGTGCCTGGAGAAGAACAAAGAAAAGCTTTATTATACCCATCAGAACCCTTTTGTTCTTTGCCTTGTTACAGCACTGATTTTAAATGAGCCAAATACTGCTGAAAAGTTCTCCAACTACATTTAAAGTAAATGATTTTTCAGTTTTCTAGATATTAACAAGTTTAACCTAAATTAAAAGACAATTCCTCTAGTACACCTTTATTTAGACGGACTTTTGCTGACATGATTTTAAAGAAAAAGGAATTTTAAGTGGAGCATCCTTAACATCATCTGGTTAAGAACTGGTCTTTGTGTTGCTGTTTCTGCAATTGTTACTTTTACAAAAAGGAAAATGTGCACATTTTGTCATGATCTTGTTTCTATTACCCCAGCTTCAAATGGGAGTGCAGAGCTTTTGCAACAGTTTAGCTAGTCAGATTAAAAAAAAACACCACCCCCCTCCAAAACCATGGGCTAGATTTATTCTGAGAATATAATCCATCTCTTACGTAAAACCTCCACTAATCAGTCCCAACAAAACTCAGATTGCTCCCAGGCAAGCCCTCCCAACCAAATCCCCAGCAGCAGAAGGTACATTAAAGTAAAATGTGCAAGAAAAATAGGAACTATCCTATGCCCACTGTATCTCCCCCCCCGGGGGGGGGGGGAAAAAAAAAAAAAAAAAAAAAAAAAAAAGAGGGATGAACCATTGGTTAAAGCAGTATCCCAGAGAGCTGATTTCAATTCCTACCTCTGTGATATGGATAAGCTATTTAGGACAGCTTTTCATGAAGAATAACTCAATTGCTACACAGGTTTTTTAAGTCACTTGAGTACTTTCAATTTTTTTTTTTCTTGCTGTGTGCCTCAGTTCATTGACAGGAACATGGGAACAGCAACACAGAGAGAAATACTGCTATGCTCCAACGACAGATCCAGAATGAACACTCCTGTCCCAGTGGCTCCATTACCTCCTTTGCCACAGTGTGCCAGTGCTGGTGGCTTTCACACACATCCATGCGCTCCTTGTGGAAGAACCGGCACTTCTCGGGCACCAACAGGACATCACTTACAAACTCACCCACTGAAAAACACAATGGCCACAGTTCACATTCATATAGCATCCAACAGCAAATAAAGCCTCCTGGAACTCCCCCAAAGCGCACTCTGCACATGTGTGTAGATGTTTCAGTTGAACCAGGCAGAAATACCAATTTAAATGCAGCCATTTTTGCTTGCCAAGCCAAGTTTCTTGGCCAACACACCTATTAATGGAGTCCAGCGCTGGTCAAACGCCAGCACACCCACTAGAATTACTCATTTTCTGGCTCGAAGATAAGGATCAGGAAGAGAGCAAAGTGGGCTCAAAATTTTAAAGAAATCTTTTTTAACAGAATTAAAAGAAAAAAAAAAACCCCAGAAGAAATCTTCAAAACACTTCTCTGACCCCCAACTTTTCTTTCTTTTTACCACTGACAACGTAAAGAGATAAATTTGGTATTTTCAGCCAGTTTGACACTTTTAAAATAATCTTTCTTTAGTCTACTTAGGAATAGGAGTCTCTCCTGCCATGCCATGGAGACTTTTCCTCAAGAAACAGTTCTCTTGTGGTTTTAATTTTCACGGATAGCACCTTCTGGGAAATCTGCAATCGTGAAGTCCCTACCACGTTTTGGTAGTTTTCCCATGACTACCACCATGGGTCATTTCAGCTTATGGGGCGCAGTTTTAAGGATGAGCTGTTCTAGTATAGAAAAAAACGTTCTCCTCTTTTATCTCTGGGAACAGGGGCTTTCTTCTTCCATCCCTGGGGCAAGGTTTTGCATCACTCTCATTTCTCTCTGTTCAAGCTTCTCATTGGATCACAGCTACTTCAACATCTGCTTGCTTCAACACAGGTGCCCCTGCTCATAGTCGTGGTAAGAATGCTATGCAGGTCCCCCACTGCATTCCATGAGTTACAGGGGAAAAAAAAAAAAAAAGCCTGGTGTATCAATTTTATCTTCACCACAGCCTTACAAGAGAGTTTCAGCCCAAGACTAAGGCATCTCTTCATTCTCCTCCCATCTGGGATTTGACTCTTTCTTCACTGACCTTGGTGTCTCCATGTTGTTTCCTTTACAAGTCTTCCCTTTCCTTTTCTCTCACTCAAGAGAGGATTGATGTCAGCCAAGTTTCATCTGTGCACTAAGAAGAGTTAATATCTCGTCCGAGCCTGCGGATGGCCATGCGATCTGTGCCGGGCAGCGGCCGCTCTGGCTGCACACCTGTTCTCCGGCCCTGCCGCGGTCAATCCCAGCCACGGGGCTGCAGGGCCGCCTCTGCTCTCAGCCGCGTCATTTTCTGCGGTGCCAGCAGAACGGCTCGGTGGCTCGCAGCCGGAGCAGGGCCCGGCTTTGCTCTGGCCAAAGCCAAACGGAGCCGGCCTGGCCCGCCGGCCGTGGCTGAACTCGGCACGGCAGAATCTCAGCCAAGCCCAGGCTGAGCCGGCCGGGCTGCGCAGCGGAGCGAGCCCGGCCTGGCCGGCACTGCAGCAGAGCAAGGCCCAGCCCGGCCCCACAGCAGAACGGGGCCTTGCCCTGCACAGGTCCAGTTACCTGTTTAAAAGCCAGAAACAAGAGTTTTTTCCAGGGTTGGTTTGTTTTTAAGTATGATTTCACAGAGGCATGTTCAGCTCTCTTAAGTGGTTTGACAGGGTGTCAGTACTCAAAACCAGCCAGCTGATTCGTTCTCTTGGGTCTGAAGGAAGCTGTCAAGGTCCTTACTTGGAATCACTTCCGTAGCTTGTGGATTTTTCCTTAACTAAAATCCAAACTATATTAAACCACGACAATGTGCTTGAGGGTTTGGTATAGTCTTAAAAGAGACAAGTCACACCAGCTCTAAATATTATTTATGAGAATCTAAAAGAAATACAGAGCCTCAGAGAGTCCAAGGTAAAATAATGAGCATGGGGTGATCTTGCTGACCCCGAAAACTGAATGCAGAGTTTACAGTGCAAGTTAATAAACAGTTGTTCTTCCATGAAAGGACTGAGTGAAGATATTTCACCCAAATCTTTGGGAAGGCTGTGTCTGCACTAAGCAGTTTTAAACTACTGAATCACCTATTTTCAAATGAGCTGCATCATACCAAAGTTCCTTCATGCTGTCTGCTGCTGTAACAGCCTGGAAATTTTTCTATGCTGAGAGTGTTATCTATGTTTTCAGTATTTGAGCAAGTCTTGCTTGGTTTTGTTTTGGTTTTTTTTTCCAGATGTTTAACTGAAGATCAACCGCAGCACATTCACTACCCTAACCAAAACACAGAGAGCTGGAAAATAAACTACAAAAAAACTACACAGCCTAAATTTGCTGAGAGTCAGCAAATACATTGCATCCAGTATCTAGATAACCACAACCTCACTAGCATGAGGAAGCTTTGGCACAATCCTTGTTCCAAACCCAGACTTTTGCTTTCGAGGAAGATGGGAGAGAATCTCTCTGCTGTACAGACTCTACTTCAGTTGGACTTAAAAGCTATTTAGCCTAAATTTTCATCATCGTTCAGCTTGGTACCAACACATATGAATTACAGATCAGAACTAAATGAGCATCACGTCCTGTTCTTATCCAAGAAGTCCCAGCAAACACTGCCACTGGAATCCAAACATGAAATTTCTTCCAAGCTGAGGTTTTTCTCTCTTTCTTGCAGATTCAAATGCTGCATTCATTAATTGTAAAATAAGGAGAGAGCTAGATACTCTGAGAAGGCCAGGAAAAGATTTTCAGCCCAAGAGTTTCAAAGCAGCATTCCCTGTACACATGACCAGCAGCTTTAGGAGCTGTTTGTTAAAACTGGAGAAAAGCTTTTAAGTCAAAGACTATTCCTCACAGGAAAAGACTTTCAGAAAAGACTTTTCCACAAAGCAGAATTCTTAGTCAAACCAATCTTTCACACCATCTTTTCAAATTATATTTTAAATACTGTTTGCACGACCAATTTTTTTGCAGCTCCTTACTGTTGATACTAACCAATCATGGATACGTCTACAAAGTACAGAGAAGTTAAATAGTTTAGAGTTCGATTACCTAATAATTGAAGGCAACGAAATCCAATTACCTTCATCATCCCTTTGCAATTACTTAGATTTTAAACTAAAAGAGAGATTGTATTTTTCCCATTTTCTCATCTCAAAACAGGCCAGTTAGATTTTTGAGTTAATAATCATTCATCCTACCCTATCAGGAAAGGTTTAAATGCTTCTGGTAAGAAAAGTAAAACTAAGCAAACTTTAAAACCAAGGGACTCAGTTCTGGGGGCTGAAGGCAGAAGAGTCATGGGTTCTTCTCTTCACTTTTGAAATATAAAGGAGTTTTCCTTGTCACGGGAGGGGTAGGGAAGATTACATAGGGTATGGTGACAGGATCCTACCTCAAGGTCCCCTGTGTATTAATGCATCAAGGAAAACACAACTAAGAAAGGGAACAAAATCCCACAGTTTGACTATAATCCCAGAGAAATGCATCATCCAATCGCAACAAGTAATTTGTAGAGTGCTGAAGACAGAGATTTTATAGACATATGGACACCAGACTTGCAACTCAGATCTGAAAACCAAAGCTGCCTCACAGGCTGGGGCCTGCAAATCATGAACACTGTGAAATACACTAATGAAAAACCTGAATAAATAGTTTAATGCTAATCAAATTTTAGGGCAGTGTCAGTAAAATCAGCTTATTTTTCAGCTGCAGAATAGGGTTGGCGAATGATTATTTCTAAAAGAGATGACTCCTTATAAATCCAGGGATCTTGCTTTCATCCTTATTTCCATCAGAAGTTCTCCTTATGAGCAGGAGATGATCATAAGGAGATCCTCATGATCCAGTTGGGCATGGTTGTTTCCAAAACCTGAATTTCCACATCTATAAAGACAAGCACCTTTCTCCCAGGATGTGTCCACAATAAATTTTATGTTTAATGAAGTGCTTTATGATTATCTCACGGAAGGCATTACATAAAGGAAAAGCACACACATGGTTCTGCTGCTTTGCTGGTATTATCCCGTTTCAAATCACACGATAACCTGAGATATGGACACAAATTATGAAAACTGGTTCCTACTGAATGCTCCCAGCAATCGGTTGGGAGCATTCAGTATGCAGACTCTCCCAAGACTTACACATCTTTTCCAGCAGATAACTGAAAAGAAAGCCACCTGCGACTAAGCTCACTCCTAAGAACACACAGTGCAGTGGGGCAGTGCAATGTCATCCACAACCTACAGGTCAGTAGTCACAAATTAACCAGTTAAAACATGCTGCCTGATTCCAGTGAGTGGGGACATTCTGGAAAGCACCATGAAATCCATCACAGTTTATCTCATATTCTTTCACAGTTCAAAATGGGGACAGGAGATACAGCTGCAAGAAAAAGAGCCTCTTTGAAACAGCAAAGTTTAAATATAGCCATTGAAATAAAATAGAGATCTCTTGCCAAGACCAAGCAGGAAGCCTGAGCACACTGAGCATTTAAGTCTCCAAGGCAACAAAATATTAAAGCTTCACAAAAATAGGATCTAAGTATTAAATCCCAGTGTCTTTGTGGTACTCAGATACAACAGTCTTCAGGTTTTTATGGCATTTGCAGAGAGAATGGGGATTTGTTTCTCATGCCAGGCACCATTATTCTACCACAGCTGTTACCAAGCTGTCGATCTGCCCCAGAAAGGCAGAGTTCCATCTTGTGGAAAGATAAACATTTCAGAAAAAAAAACAGTAGAAGGTGTGGAAATGACAACCTGATACAAGACAAGCCTAACAAACTGAGTTGCTCTCTCTGTAAGAATCCAGGAGGCAACTCCTTGCTTCTCCCACAGGAATGCACAGCACACCCACAGCACACACTCACCCAGGCACTTGTACGGCACGACGATGTGAGTGTGGTCCTTGCACTGCTTCTTCCCACGCTTACACCAGCTGTCAATGCTGACGGGCTGGTTGGCTTCTACCACGTTGGTGATCTGAAGGTCTGGGTACATCTGGGGAACAGCACAGACAGAGAGGTTTCTTTCCAGGAAGGACAGAGAATGTGCAGAGCAGCTCCTACCAGAGTAGTGAGGCTGATTCTCTACACAAGAACAACTCCAACTTAGGAACAAGTTGGAGTTTGCACATGGACACACAACTCTGCTCTGGATCAAGCTCAGTACAGCCAGAAATATAAAAAAGCTCCAGCTGTCTGTCACACAGGGCTTCAGAAATAGATATGCCACTGCCTTGAAACAGGAGAAAGCCAGGTAAGGGCAAGAGCCCTCACTTAGCACTAAGCTGAGAGGTCTGGATTTGCACAGCAGCGGAGGATGAGCATTTGGGTATTTGGGTTTGGAGGAGATGTAGCTGTTTAATTCTTTCTGGAGCAGCACAATACCCCCTGGAACAGCAATCACCAAAAGGGTTTAGTAACATCTTCAGACTCTCTCATCACTTGTCAAATTATGCACCCACCTCCTCAGGTTTCCTTGTGCCTGGTCCATTTATGATGTATTAATTTGATCCTTACGCCCTGGTCAAGTTCTCAAATCCAGACACTGACTTTATATATAGGTTTCTACCACATGAAAAAAATGCAGCCCCAGTTATATCAGCCTTGTAAAACAGTTTAAAAAGTTTTCCAGTCCAGACAGTACATTCTGTTGCTTTCCCATTAAAAAAAATACACTCCTTGTGGTATTTTATGTGCCTGTCACCTCAGAGGAGCAATTAAAGACACTGGACAAGAAAGACCAATATGTTACAGCATATCTGGAACACATTAGGAGATGATTATATCTTTTTCAATAAATCTAAAGAGCTTAAAAATACCTACAAAATTTGATTAAAATATTTTTCTAACATTCTGCCTGATCTAAACACATCACTAAGAACAGCATAGCCACATTCTAACTAGAATAGGTGTCAGGTTCCATTTTACACAACAGAAAGCAGATACTGGTTAACCAGTTCAGGGGCAGAACACTGGGGTAAAGTCCTACAAACAGATGAAGATACCTCAGACTTACAGACCAAGGACCTTCTGTGGCAGTGTCAGCTGATCTGAGGTAGCTTCTAAATCCCACTGCAGGGTCCTCCCTGCTCTTCCTGGACAATAACACAGCAGGACAGTACAGAAAACTGGACTAGGCAAAAGCAAGCTCATCTCCTGCAGGATTAATTTGCTACTGAGCAGCTAAACTGGAATCCACTTCCTTCACAGCAGTGAAGATTCAGAAAATCTCACCTCCTGGCAGTATTGCAGAATCTCCTCCTTTCTTCCAAAGCAGCTCTTGGTTCCAGAAGTGTCAGGTTCCCATTTCCCAGTCTGGATGTTCACATGCATATTTAGCTTCCCACAGAACATGGCAATTTGAGGTTCTGCCACTGCAAACCCTGTCCCAGCATTGGCTGCAAGGGCCTGTGAAGACAAATCAAAACAAAACACCTTGATTGCATTATTTGATCAAAGACTCCACAACACAAAAGAACCAGGAACCCTCTGGCATCTTCTCAGACAGCTCCTGCTTGATCCAGAATATCAACAGAGTCTTGCAAACTATTTTGTAACATTCCCTGAGATGGTGAGCCCATCCCAAGTTTTCACCAGCAAGGCGTTTGTTTTCCCAAACCCTGTTTTTTATAATTAAAACAACAGCTTACCAAAACCAAGAGTAATTCCCACTAAAAGGCTGCACCTACATGGACTAAAACAGTCTGAAAAACTTAGCAAATAATTAATACTAATAACTTCTGGCAGAAGGACCTCTGTGACATTACACACTAGCAGGTATTACTACTACTACTAATAAAATAACTGCGTCCCACTGCAAGAACCCTGCTTTTTTTATTTTTTGCTCAAACATACAAATAAAGATAATTTCTACTGAATCAGAAAAAACAGCTGTAAAAACCAGCTTCTCAAAGGCTTGTGTCCCATTCAGTGCACTCTTATGGGGAGCTGTTTCAGATGTGTATTCTGTGCACTTCCCAGACTGCACCAACAGACAAGAACCTGACAGTCCAGACCCACATTTGGGTCAAATTGCAGACTGATCAATGAAAACAAGGTCAGGGTCCCTTTCTGAAATCTTGCTGGCTGACCAAAAGAGGAAACTAAGAGTAAATTAAATCGCAGACTTTTTTTCTGAGAAGACCAAGTGGATGCTGGGAGCTGAACATGCTCTCCTTAAATAACTACTAGCTGCTGTAAAACAGAAAGAGGCATAAGGCAAAAAAAAACCAGATGAAGTCCAAAGCTCTTGAACGTGTTTAGGGGAATAGAATCTATTTCAAGGTCTCCAGATTGAAACAGCAATGCAGAGAGTCTGCTGGCCTTAAGCTGCTTTTCCTGGCAGGCAACACAACCCCAGGCTACCAGTCCTGCCTTCATATTTAACCTTTTGTGCACTGAAAAATGCATGAGTTACTGTGGGCACTGTTCACTCCCTACCACCTGCAGACCCCCATCAACTCTTATCAACAGCTGTGTGCTTAAAGGAAATAAAGGGAGTAAAGAGTAGAATTCAACTGGACAACTTCTTTTTGCAGCTATTAGTTACAGGATATTAGGAAAAATAATATCTTTTTGTAACTATTACATTTAGCCCATTTTTTCCCTTCCCCTTATCTCTCTGCCTGGAGGTAACACATTTCAACACTCAGAAAGTCAAGGATTGTTTAGTTCTGAACAGAAGATTAGTGCTTGGAGGACAAAACCAACCTGAGGCACAAAAGCATAAATTCAAGTATTAACTGCAGAAAAATTACTCCCTGAGTTTTAAGTACTATTCATCCATGCATCATTTAAGAGAAACAGTCTTATACAAGGATTTTTACTAACAAACTCCAACTCCGACCCTTCCAACCAACTCCGACCTACAGATGCTCATGACAGCATGTTTTAGCACAGACCACAAAGTAATGAAATACCAAACTACATGGAAGAGATATTACAGCGTTGATGTCCCAGTATCAAAATGCTGCCAAATTCACATTAACAGTAAACATAAGTTTACTGTGGGTACATTTGTTGTACTCTGTCCTAAGGAAAAATGGGTCACATAGTCCTGTACCTCCAGGTACAAGAGGAACTCTGAGGAATAGACTGAGGTTAGGAATATGGTGCAGTAACTTAGTTCTTGCAGAAATCAAGCCTTTAATAAACATCTTACAAGTGCACACACCAGAACCTGCAACAGGTCTTGCACCACCCTCCTGCCTTATGTCTTTTCAGAAGACAGAAGCAAATGTAGAATGATCCTTCAGAACTCCCTAAACACACAAACTTTAAGAGGCCATTTTTATCTCTCTCCAAACAAACACCATTTTGGTACCGACAATCATTTTCCAGAGAGCACAGGACCTAACACGCAGGAAACAATCCCCAAAACAATTTTATTTCATGACAACATCATAAGCACATCCAAGTTCCAACCCTGGAAAAAAACTGAAAAGAAATGCAGATCAAGAACCCAGGAAGCATTAACCCTTGTAAGAATACGGGGCATCAAAAGAGAATAAATATATGTGCTATGATGTCACTGCTGATGCCTGAAATCTGACTCCTTCAAAGCAAACTTCACAAGTCTGCAGCACAATAAAGGAACTTCGTGAGCAGGAGAGGTGCAGGATCCACTGAGAGGCAGAAACATCCATAAGTAATCCATTCATCACACTTCCTGCATGAGCAAACTCCTGTTCAAACACATACCAACCTCCTGAAATCATGACCACCCCCTATTTACACACTGATTCGAGGCAGTGTTTGTTTTTGCTGCCTCTCCAGCTTGCTCCCTGCAAAGGTATCATTCCTCCTTCTTGGATTGCTCACATAGCTTGCATATCAGTCGAGAGCTGTTGCCGTAGCTACCAGAACATGCTAAGCCCCAATTCACAGCTGAACAAACTAGACTATTTACTTGCTTGATTTCATCACTTTTAATCAACCAGCAGAAATCTTCTCTTGAATTGTGCTGTTGGGTGAGTTAATGAAGTTTGAGATACATGAGTTGATTCTTTAACCCCAGGACCTGCAAGGCAAGGTTTTTGAGCAATGGGCTTCAATTTTTCCTCCACTGGCAATCCACTCCAACCCTCAATCATATAAGTTATTTAATTTAGTACATTAATCTCATTTTAGCTGTAACGAGAGAATACAGCACCTCCAAGCTTCATGGATGCCACACCTTTAACACTGACACTTAAACAGGTAAAAAGGTCACCTTTTGGGACCAAGGAACTTTCTGACGTTTCCCACAATTGCCTTCAGTGTATGAAAACTGTATGGAAGCGGATCCCTCGGGCTACACTCAAGCATCACTCTGCAAAAGGAAGGCTGCAGAACATGTAAACAGGCATGAAGCTTGGGATAAAGCCATGTCCTTAGTTAAGTTCTTTAGTCCTTCAGAGAATTCACCCATTCCACATTGCAAAGGGATGAACAAACTGACAGCACATTTTTCTCTGGGAATTTCCCGGCCATAAATGGAAGCAGCTGCTTCTTTTAGTGCTGGGAAGCAGCTATTCAACCCCTTAAATAAGCAGCCTGACAGATCTGGAGGGGCAACACTTGCATGATGGAAGAAAGTTCACCCAGTTGTATACGTCCTTGTTGAGCATTATTTTAGTAGCTATCATCCTATTAATACATACACGTAACATGAGAGCAAGACAAATGTTATTTGGGAAAAGACTGTTCTATAAGCCATTACTTCCCTCACCAGAACTTGCATTTACAAGATGTTTTGGGAGAAACTGGGCTCTTCCTTCTGGCATAATTCCGTAATCCAGTTTGCTTTCCAAGACCAAAGACGTTTTTCATTCCATAAACACATAAATCTCTGGCCAGTTAATGTCAGTTAAATTCCTCACCCTGCCAGCCAGTGTCCGATTTATGGTCCTGAAACACTGGAATTCAAGCCTCTAAATCCTCCTCTTCTCTGATGGAAGTGTCTGTCCAAGTATCCTGGCTTTTATTTACTACTGGCCTCTTCAGCTTGTGACAAAGGGTTTGATGTGTAAGCATTACCCACCTTGAAGCCCGGGTTCCAGGTGCTAAAAAGGGTTATATCTGTTCTTCCTGCAAGTAACCCACATCCCAAAGGAGGGACACAAGGCTAGACTTTAGTAAGATAAAGAATATTTTACATCTACCTCTGAAACACAAGCAGTACATTGCAGTTCTGGTTTATAAAGACAAACACGAAAATGACATCCATGTCCCTTGTCTTTTATTGCCAGGATCTGTTAAACATAATCACAACATAACTTATTTCATATGCTGTCCATACAGCTCCCTATGGAATGCTATTCTGGAAAACCTTCTGGCATGCTGATGGGGACTTGAGAATTGAAGAGTGATTGGAACTTTTCTCGTGTGAAGAGAAGCTGATAATTATAATTCACAGAAATTAGTTCCAGAGAGCTTTCCTTAATAGCATAAAGGTATCTGCAAAACGTCATATTTAACTGAATTATCCACTTTCAGTGAGGTCAAACATGACTGGAGCCTTGTCCATCTGATCAGATTAGCCAGAATGAGCGTTTATTCCAACAAAACCACAGTGGATGGGAGCTTGAGAAGCATGGAGAGCCTGTGAGGAGAATCCACACCACCCATGCTTTCCATTAGGCTTCCTGTGGAGCAACACAAGAGTAGCTCTCTGCATAAAACCATGGAAGATTAAGTTGTTTTAAGACTGAAACTTCAGCTGCTAGAATTTATGAGCTGCTGAAGAAAGCTCCAATAGAGAATTGCATTGACTTGGTGGCCAGAGAACAGATTACTGGCTGCTAAGGGCATACCCTGCCTTAATGGACAAGGCAGGGCCCTTTGTACAGGTCAGATCAGAATTCCTTGTTACTACACTGACAAAAAAAACTAGCCAGGTAGCACTTGGAAAAATTACTTGTGCTGCTTGTTTTTAGTTAAGCTAAGGCCCTCAAGCAATACTGGTTATTAAATCACGGTCCACATGAACCACAACCTGAGGGACTTTGGAACAGGCTGTTCAGCAGTGTCCTTATTCAGATAAATCACACTGCCCACCTTAAATTAAAGGAAGAACTTTTTCTGGGGTTTTTTTTTTTTTTTAATTACATTTCCTACTCTATCTGGGCAACTCTGCAAATCTCCCTATGTCAGTGCAATACTCACAGATACTGAGGATATAAATTGAACACTTTCAAGACCACTCAGGAATTCTAACCGTTCCTTTGACACAAAAACGAGCTCTGTTACCTTACCATCCTTCCTGTGAAGGAACAACCCTCCACGGCTGCTGCTTTTGAATGTGTGAGGATTCTAATGATTTGCCCTTTCTGGGCTGAAAAATTTGTGTGCATGTTTGTGCAGGGACTGAACTGCTTCAACTGCACTCCCCATATTAGTGTTCCCTCCAGCTGATGCCCATAGGCCTTTTTGACAAAATGAAAATTAAGAAGACCCACAGTCACAAACTGAAGCTATTGGAAGGAGAAGAGCTGGGCTGGCATTGTAAAGCCCAGCCCTCCTGGATCACAACGCGCCATACAGCCCTAAAATCTAACATTCATTGCCATGAATCTCACCTGGGAATTAATGGTAAGTCAGTATTCAGGAAACCAACACTTCGACTAACAAGTGAGGGAAGTTGGCAGAAGAACTTTACACACAAGAACTTCTGGACAGAATACTTAAAATTCCCCTCGTTTTGGATTCATAACTTGTAAATGCAAGCAGAGCTCTCAATTCATGCTTCAAATAGTGTTTCATGTATTGTTTTCCTTAGCTCCTCTTCCTGCTTTTATTCAGCAGATAGGTGGCTTGAACCCAGGAAGGCTAATGAATGCCTGACACAGCAGGCAGTAAATCTACAGACTAGCAGCTCATCCTAGCTTTATTGCTCTATTTTTTTTTTAAATTGCTGATAATTACAATAATGCACATGGGCAGGGGTCCAAGACAGGAAGAATTACTGTCTGCAGGCAGATCTGGTGTGAGCTGATAATACCAGCCTGGGTTTGCTTTTGAATTTAAATGGCAGAAATCTCACTAAAGCAGTCTTTGGCTTGCTTTAACTTGCTGGAAGGGGTGGAGTTCTCATCTGCTTGTCCTTTATTGACACTTGTGGTGGAGGAGTCTGCAACAGCAGAGAACTGGGAGCCGAGGCAGGAGCTGCAGTGGTAGCTGGGATGCAGTTTATATTTAGATGCCTGTGTTTAGAGCTGACATGAAGCCTTGAACATTCAGAAGTTCAGCAACAATAATCCATGTACTTCCATGTGTGCTGACAGCAACCATAGGATTAAAGACCTGCTGCAGCCTGAAGCATTCCTTACTGCTTTGCACATTCCACTGCCTTTCCACAAGCAAAAGGGGAGATTTCCAAGTACCTTCAACTCATGGGCAGCCATTTTGCCCTCAGAAATTGTACTTAAGAGGTATCAGGTTATTTCCCCATCCCCCTCTGGTTTATCATGCTCCATGAGGGCCTACATGAGTCAAAGAGCACACAATCAGCATGTGAGACATTTGCACTGTGAACTGCTGCATTCAGTAGGGAGTGCCACACTGCAGGCAGCGCCAGGCTGTGGGAGAGGCGATCAAATCCAGGAAAACCACGAGTCAGCACTGCCTCAGCTTCCTGAAGCTGCTTGTGTAACACGGTTGCCTTTGGCATCCTCTTTTCTATCCCTGGAGAGACAAAGTTCATAACAACTCCACTGGAACATTCCCTGAACAAATGTTACTGTACCCAGAACTGTGTCCTTTGAAAAAGATCGATTTCAGGGCCTCAAGCTTTCAAAAGTACAGCTTGGGGATAATGGCTGGGAGTGGAGCAGTTTAACACAAAACTTCCTTAAAAATAAGGGCAAGAGAAGAGGAAAACACAAACACTGACAATCGTCACACAGCTCACAGGTAGGTCCAAATAGGTTTAATCAGCCAGGTCACCTTCCATGTGTCACAAGGATGTCAGGGACAATTTCCAAGCTGTGTCAGACAGACACTCTCACGGCCACTTCCCTTGCAGCAGAACACTGCCACAGTGCTATTTTGAAGTCCCCTTTTTATGGTGCCACCCTAAGTCCTACCCCAGCACAGAGAGCCAGGCCTATTTAACATTGGGCTAAACTCGGGCACAAAGTCAAGTGACTTGCCTAAGGTCACCCAGCAGGAGGCTCAGCTCAGTTTAATGCTGTCTCCTCGTTCCAATCTGTGTCATCACTCTGTCTTGCATGGCCCAACTAATCACCACTTTCCCACACTAATTATTTGGGCATCTGAGGCACAGAGACCCAAGATGTCCTGTTAGTCGTCAGCAAGTGAAAACTTGAGTTCAAGTTAATGTTTCCACATTCACTAATATTCTACTGAAAAAACGGCCATGGGGCAGTTTTGCCTTCCTGGACTACCAGAACAGAGATCCAGACTGAAGCTTAAGGACAGCTGCTGTGGCTTAATAGTGTTTGTAAAGTTTAACTCTCAGGTCTGTCATTTCTGAGCTGATTGTTAATACGAACCATACTGCTGATACCACAAAGGCATCACTGAGAACAGCACATGTGGAGGAGTACTGAGATATGCTCTTTTGTAACTTCTCCATGGTTTGACAGGAGAGTTCGAGCCATCTGAAGGCACTTGAGCTACACAAGAGTTAGGGAATATAATCACTGTAGTTACCAGGATACAGATTCCACAATATACAGGGAAGTGCCTTCAGAAAATGTTTCAACACTTCAAAGTAATTTGTTCAAGGCAAAAGTAACTCCTGGACTAAAACTCATCACAAATCACACACCCACACAAGTTCTCCACTAACTTCCCCAGTGGCCAAATCTGGCAGAAAGGAATTAGTTAATATCAGGCAGAGAAAAATAAACCCCTTACTACTGATTCAAAGTGATTTAGCATTCCAGGAGGGAACAAACCAAAATTCCTTCCTCAAAACAGCATGAACATTTGTTTTACAGATCTTGTGAAGCTCACTGGGAGTTGTGCAAAAGAGCCACTGCAGGAACCTGTGGCTCCTCACTGCATCTACTAGTCTAACTGCTCGGCTGACTCCAGATAAAAAGGCTGCACAGACTGTATTTCTATCTAAAACACAATGATCCAAAAGGCAAGCAGGAAACTGAAGGGTGTATTTTAACAGGCAAGGAAAAATTTCTGAGGGGGGAAAAGGCACGATAAAAGAAGGATAACAAGCAGGAATGTAGTCTGCAGTGCAGTCTGAGTTTGGTTCAAGTATCCATCCCATTATAGATGGTTTTCAGCATCACAGATTGCTTATTTATGTGCACAGACTGCACATGTTTTCAAACATGATAAAATACTTTGAATTTCCAAGCTCTGCAATTAGGCTACAAAGCAACTTCCAAACAGCACACAGGAATGATTCAACAGGTCCTGTTCTGATCACGCTGGAGCTCTGCGGGTCATGCCTATTGCTTTCCACCTCTAAATTCACAATCTTCTGTAAAAAAACCCCCGAAAACTCAATCCAATTAATTGGTAATTGTGTCCTCCAAAGAGTTCAGATGAAATTTCAAATCTGTAGAGGAAACCATGAGGCTTTTAAGTCTTGGCTTTCCAAACCATGCCAATGACCACCTTTTGAAAACTGTAAACCACTAAAATACAGGGCTGCTTTTATCCTTGCTGCTGCTCCCTGGGCTCTGCCTAGCTTATGCTGATCCAGAACAAAATTAACAAGTTACTAAAAATTATGGAATAGCCTTGTTGTTTCCAGAATAAAAACTTGGGATACTTTTATATTTCAAGTCCAACCCAGAAGGTTACTTCTACAAATTTCAAGTTGATGAAAACAGTCAGCAGTAAGTATCTGTTACTGAGAACACGTAGCAACTCTGCCTCTTAGTAAATCTATTTAAAAATAATGGAAGTTGGAATTTTAAACCAAAACCATTTTCCCATACACCTCCACCTGTATTTATTCAGAGTTGTTATGGAGCATCTTTCAGGCAGCAGCTTACATGACTGCTCACATACAAAACAAAATCTTTTAAGAACCTTGAATGTCTAGGTATGCAGAAATCAGTGCTTTAAAGAGATTCATATATTGGCACTGTAAGTTTGTTCAGCTCTGGTAAACAACATATTTTTCCTTAAAGAAAACTTCCATGTGAACATTGTGCCAAGAAAGTTCAGTTTACAGTTAGCTGCTGATTAGGAAAAGTTCTTACCACTCACAAAAAAAGAGCAAGATAATTAATTTAGCAAAACCATCTCAAATTCCTCACTGCAGCTATTTCTGATCCCAGCAATAACTCTTATTGCTGCCAGCTGCCTTCCACTACTGCCAGCAAACTGAAGGTGAGGGAGCAAGCCCTCAAGCGAGGGAAGAATGAAGAATACCAAGCACCACCCTGGTTAAGCATGGAAGAGGCTGGAGTGCTGGAAAAAGGCTCAGAGCAACACTTCTTACTTCCAAGAATCTGAGGGCAAAAGCTTTATTTGCTCATTTTTAAGCTTACACACACAGCCAAGCAGTCCTCAAAAAATCCTGTGACTATCAGCAGAATTCAGGCTCAAATCTCCCAATTTACCTTCTTCCAAAGCAGAGGATGAAAAGTAGACTTCCATCCATTCTCTAGAACTCAGACACCTGGATTAAGCAGTCTGACACACAAGAAGTCAAATGACAAAAACCCTTCTGAAGTACCCCCAAAATTTGTCAGCAGCAGGGTCACAGAGTAAAGGACCTCAGCAATGGCTTAATGTATTTCCATTTTTTCCACTCTTTAAAAGCAACCCTTAGTAATTTAGCAGCATTTTATTTCTGAAGCATTAATTCATCAGCTGGGGTTTAACAGTCACAGCACCATCCCACAGCTAGGCTTGCACACAAGCTTTAATGGACATATTAACCAGCTCCTTCACAGGAAGCAGCAGAACTCTACTTAGAACAGCTGCCTAATGCTATTAAAAAATTAAGTGGTAATTTATAGAACAGACTCAAGCTGGCTGGGCTGAAATGCCCATGACTGATTTTGCTGATCCAGAAAGTAAAACTAGCTCCACAGAAGCAAGCCTAGAATGTCCAGTATTTCAGGGCTATCACTGCAGAATATTTACCTGGCTTTGCATGTTGAACACCTGAATTTCTTTTGCTGAATTTTATAGCTCTTCACTCTATTGAGCTGTATCAGATTGTGCAGCACTGCGTGGAAATAAACAAAATGGGAGTGGTGATTTTTATCTTTGATAAAATGAGATTTTAACTTGTTAATAGTCTCTCCCAGGTTTCAGTAGGAAGCATGAACCCTCTGTACACTGATAATTATTTCCTTGATGTTTCTTTGTTCATTTTCTGAAAAATTTCAAGGTAAGGGAGAGAACACGATTCTTTTCTGTCAGCTTAGTTGAAATACAATTGACCATAAGATTAGTGGAAGAATTTACATGCTGCAGCTGCACCCACCTGATGGGCAGGTTCTTGATGAGTTTTAACTAATTTGACACCTCACTGAGGGCTTCTAAGCACAAAAGAATCAGGTGCTGAAAGCTTTTTTCCAAAGGCAGAAGCAAAAACTGCCTGTTCTGCAACAGCAAGGGAAATCACTCTCTGAAAAAGAGCAGGCAGAACAGTTTTAGACAATCTTGTTATGCCTTAAAGAGGCACTATCCACCAAGAATTCCATTACTTCAATTGATATTCCTCTTCAAGGTCTCTGAATGTACTAGTATTTATTAATTTGTTTTTTAAACCCTTTTCCCGGGCTGTCCATCACAGCAGCTTTTTTGGTATAAATACCAGCTGGAGGAACTGTAAAGAAAACTGTCAAGATAGGTTATTTTGAACACAAGCATTCCAAACAATTCTATCTTCCTGCTTGGAAAAGGCTATCAGGCAGGGAAGAAGTGACTATTGACGTTTACTTAGAGATGCTTTTCTTTCTCCTGCTCAGATGCTCTTGGAGACATGCTTGAATGAGAAAGAAATAAATGGTGAGCCTTCCAAACAAGTTTTGCTTTCCTTGACCCCACAAGCAGACAAGGACAGCGATGGAAATGTTGACTTAACATGCAAATCTGACCACCAGGACGGTGGTTGAAGGGTAGATTGATCTGCCTATTGATGCCATTGGCCACTCACCATTTTCCTAGCCATGGGCAGAGTCATTTCAATAGTGCTTTCTCAATGTCAAAGGATGAAAATATTGCATAAAATTCTAACCCTGAGGAATGGTGGTTTTGTGCTTCACTGGTTGACTTCAGACATGGCCCACTAAGGTGTTTTTTAAATGCAGAAACCCAGCTATGCACATCTCAGCTGTAAACATTAACTCCGCCACAATCCGGCAAATCCCTGATGTTGATTAGCCCCACAGAATCTGCTTAGATGTCTCAAATCATAAGAGAGCAGCACACAAGAAAGCCATGCTAAAATTATAGACTGATATGCAATAGCATGAGACAGCCAGAAGCATACCTCATTCTAATATTACTTTGGACATCTTACCAAAAAAAAAAAAAAACCACAAACAATGAGACCCCAAATGAGTTCCATGTTTTAATTATCTTGGAGGCTGCCTCTCCCTGCAGAATTCCCAGCCAGCCTGGACAGCAGTGGGACCAGTACTACATAGATTTGTGTTATGAGGCTGGGAACATTCTGAGAATATTGCACTGAGAACTTTTCTATGTCATTGTAGTACCTGTTGGAGGAAGAAAACAGGCTTGGTAACCAGCACAAAATGGATTTGTGGGAGTCAAGGCTGCATGGCAACTCTACAGCCTGGACAACAAAGGCAAATGGATCATCTACTCAGTCACAGTCATACAATTGAGTTAGAGGCTGTCCGTATTTTCACAGTTATACCTGTCAAATAAAGGTTCTGAATGTTAACTCAGAGAGGTGGGAATAAATAAGAACAGCCCTCTGCTTTCGGTTGTTGCCGAAGTTAATTCACTGCAGGAAGCATCCCAACAACAGTGCCAAGCACACCTTTTTAAGTGGCACCCAGGAGTCAAGGTGGGGCAGACAGGACCAACTATCCACTTAAATACAGCAGAGAAAAATGAGAGCAAGAAAGCGCCTCTACAGACAGCACTAGGCCAAGCATTTCCATATGCAAACTAAGCCCTGGTTTCATTTTTCTGTGATATAAGCATTTCAAGTCCGGCTCAAGTTAAAGATGTTCCCATCTTGATACATTCCAACACATTGTATCACTCCAGCATGTTCAGTCTCTCCATCTTTATTTGGTACCTTACAGGACATTTGGTGTATTCAGCAGCTTAATGATTATTTTAATCCTCTTCATCAGTGAAGAGCATCATCCTGGACATGCTGTAGGTAGACACTGTGAGATGGATGCTGCTCAGAGATCTATCTGAAGAGCCACTTCAAGGCAGAGCAGTCATTCCAAGGCAAATACTATAAACCAAAAAAAAAAATTTCTGCTTTGCTTGATCTGGTGTACCTAAAGCTTGCTGTTACAAACAGTAAAAATCAGCCCTCTTTTTATGGCCTGAGAAACAGCTTAGAGCAGGTCAGCAGCATCGTCTTAAAAAACAAAGGACTCTCAGTGGCAATGCATCTCCAAGTCAACACCAGGGGAAGAGCTGCTGAAAGTTTAGCACATTAAACCCATCTTAGTTAATGCTGCTGCCATCTGTGGCTAAATGTTTGTTATGTCTCCAGCTGTAAGATAAAAATAAATGTAAGAATCACAGCCTAATAAATAAAACAACAGAAAATCATGAGTAATTCTATCAGCCACTTAATGAGGAATAATGATTCGAATTTTTGCAAAAATCTTTAAAGACAGTGACATAAAGCTCAAAAAGCCAAATTAAAATCAAGGACAGCAAAGCAAATTAAGTAAAATCATCTTTGCTTTTGCCTGGAGCAAAAGGCCATTTAGGGTCTTTGAAAGCAGTGCTCCTCATGTCTCTGCTACAGCACAGAGGAAGCTTGCAGCCCAAAATTTTCCAGCTTGTCTCCATAATATTCTTCGTTGCAGTACTGAGTTTAGCAGTTTGCACACACACCACTAGAAGTATGACAGTGGCCATTTCAGAACAGCACTGCTCCTGAAATCCATCAGCATCTATTACAAAAGGACTACAATGCTGCATTCTACTCAGGGCCCTGCAGTGAAAGAGGGAATTAACATGCAGTAGATGCTCTGTGGAAAGCCTCTCACTGTTATATTTTGAACAGTATTCTCCTCATCATGCTAAGTCCCACGTGAAGCAAGCTGCAAAAGCTTGCTCAGTAGAATTGAGCGCAACAAATCTATCCAAACCCAGGAATTTCAGCCTCAACTTCAAAATGCCTTTTGTCTGTACTGTGGATTTTACATTTTAGCAAATTCGAAAGAAGATTTCCTGCCATTTAAAAGCCCTACTATGTGAGGAATCCAGCTCTTCTGGTTTTACTTCCTGGCAGCCAGGATACAAAGGGAAGGACCTGTTGTGCAGGGAGAGATCAGCTGGTTTATGTTTATTTCTTTGTCTCTTAACCTGAGAAACAAAGATATACTCTGCAGCAAGACACGAGGATTTAAAATTAAGGATTATTTAAAAACTATGCATAAAACACAGCACTATGAATTCAAGCATAGGTAATAGCTTTCAGCTCTTGTGATTAGTGCAAGTTCTTGTTCACAAACTCAGATATGCATACCATAAAAAAAAGACAAAAAGTGCATAAGCACATAGGCAGGAGGAGAGGGACAGAACAGGTGACAAGCTGTGATCCAGCCCCCAAAGACAGCTGTAGACAAGGCAGGCATACAGCAGTGCAAATCCTTCCACCACATCCAGCCTTTGCTCCAGCAGGTCATTCATCTCTGCCTCAGCTACTGGGAAATTGCTTCCGAGAAAGTGGCTGTGCCCTAAACAGGACATCCACATACTGACTGGCTTTGTTGCAGGGCAAGTATTGATGCAATTTGAGCAAGACAGCATTTATCAGGAGTGACAGGAATATGCTTTTTTCTCCTTTCTTTCCCCAGTGTCTCTTGCAGTGACACAATGCTCTGTCCCAAGCCCAAACTTCACACACTCAAAGGAGCACCACAACTTCATTCTGTGACCCCCTCAAGAATTCCCTCAGCCACTCCTGGGATCTGAGTCTTGCCCAGGTAAGCAACAGCATTATATCCATCCATGCCCAAAGGCTGAGCTCCAATACATCAATACATTACAAATGCAAAATCTCAATTTTTTTGGCTGGTTACCAAGGGAAAACCTTCTCCACTGTCTGACATTTTCAGCACTGAGGCTCTACTTAAAGCCTCTGGAAATGAAGTGGTTATTGAAATCCTGCAACTTCAGATGTAAGTGCCTCCAAGTAGTTTATCCCAAGTCTAAATGGGAGTTGCGAGCATCCTGCTCCATTCAAGAGTAATAACCAGTTTCCATGATAACCTGCACACTCAGTTTACTTTTTTGCTGGCAGGCAGCATATTTCAGTCCATGAACAAGCACTGCTGTACCCTGCATTTCAGAATTCATCTTTGACCAAGGCTGCTAAGGCAGGCTCCATGCTCTGCTTGGATCATGACACCATTTCATTCTTCTTTAGGGTTTCTAAACATGTTTGTGATCTTGCAGCATAAAACAAAACACCTATCAAATTCAATTTCTTCAGTGAGGCTTTTGATAAATTATGCAGGGAAAGACACGTTCAAATGCCAATACACTCTCGGGGAGCACCATCCATAGGTTTGAATCAACATTTTGCATTTAATCTTTGAGAAGAATACTTATCAGATTAAAGCAAATCTGCCCCTCTCTATTTCAGGCCACAATTACTGTAAGATGACCACTGTAAGAAGTCAACCATTGCTTGGTATTAGTGAATTATCCTAATTCATGCAGATTCCTCTAGGACCATTTCTGGCAAGTTACTAGGCCTGATATGAATGACAGAAGATTAACCACTGATAAAAAAACCAAATAAACTTAGACCTGGCAATGTGTCATGTCAAATCCAAAACCATATAGAGAATTTGATGATTAAAGGCTTTATGCTAGAGGGTACCATACGTCTAAGCAGAGACCAGCTTCTGTTGTAAATATGTGATCCAAATCCGCTTGGAATCTAATAGGAGTGCATAATATTTATTGTAACAGATGGTACGGGTTAAGATTTTTCTTTTTGTTGCTGTCATTTCACACTATGCAATGATATCATAACTGGTGGGATTCATCAACACAAAATCCAAAAGCAAAGGAACAAAGCTAGTGGCAGGGAGCTGGAGCTAAAAAATAACATAAGAACCTGTAAAGAAAACCCCAAGATTAAAAATGCAAATATTTGGCTTTTGATTTAAGCATCTCAGTACTGAAGTTAGCATAAGGCATCTCCTGGAAAATACCAAGTAGTTTGCTAAACCTCTGTTTCATCTCTGCAACATCATCACCAGATGAAGATTTTTTTATTTCACTGGCTCCATTTAGAGCTTTGTGGTGACGGGTGCAAGAACCCAAACACAACATCTTCATGAGAAAACACAAGCCCTGCTATAGTAGAGCATTAACAAAATAATAAAATTCTGACTAACACAAGAATTAAAAGAAACCAACCCCCTGACCTTCACCTCAGAACAGCTCACACATTTGAAAATATAACAAGAAAACATTTGTCGGAGGAAGAGAGACCTAAATGAGAATAGGAACTTTCAATGTTAAACACTGCATTTATTTAAACATGAAGTCTTCCATAAGGAGAGGATAATTACCTACTTTTAAATGGAAATTTCATTGAGTATCAACCTGCTGCTAGAGTCAAGTAAAGCATGGCCTCAGCCAGCTTGGTGTGCCTGTGAGTGTCTGCCTGTCCCTGTCCTTGACCTGGATCAAAATACACTTTGCACTGCTATAATTTTGTTAGAGAGAAGCTTGCTGTATGAAATTACCTAAATGCATCCCTGTCACAGAGCCAGACACTGGAATCTGACTGCTGAGGCATGTTTATCATCTGCTGCACCTCAGCACGATACCACGGGTCGGTGACACTGCCAACAGATGTAACACACCAATGACTCAGTGCCTCACCCTGAAGCTTCTCCAGTGCAACCAGGAACCAAGGCACAGCTCCCACCTTCTGCAGGTTTCACTGGGTTTTTCTTCAGACTGCATCTAAGTTATACTGACAATTTTAACACCCTTCACACTTGATAGTTTGAAAAACTTGAGCTCAAACTCATCATTAGATAATGATTTTTTGTTAGTCTCAAAGCCATACAAGCCAAACAATTATTGACTTCCATAAGCTTCTCTGAAGCTCACATACTGCATGGAATAACAACTTTGTACCCTGCTTCATCAACTGAAGGCCTTGTCTATCCACAGCATTCTACCCCAGAGCTCACCAGTGCAGGAAATACTGGCACTATAAATAACTGGTGACACTTTTGATGGTACGGAGGAGGAATCCCCCAAGAAAGCACCGGCAAAGAATATTAGACTAAACTCTGTAAGCAGCCACTGATCTGCAGGCTGAGAACTAAGAATTCCCTCAAACCACTGCTAACAGATGTTACTGCACAGCCCAACACAGTCATCTTGAGAAACAAATCATCAGGAAAAAAACAGCTCAAGCGAAGCCACTATCCTTGCAGTAAACACTCGAACATCAGGATAGTCCAGCTGCACCAGTCCTCACAGACTACTGGGCCAGACTTGCCAGGAGAAATCTCTAAATCAGATGAAATGTATATGAACCAGGCTTGCCTGTAGTAGAGAACAAAAGGTTTTCTGGACCATGTCTCACCCAGCAATGAGTTTTCCTCAGGAAACAGAGTGCCAACATGTGATTTGACTTCCCATTGTCACCAGTGAAAATGGAAAGTGAAACAAATCACCAAACGCCACAGGAGAGCAGCAGCATTTGACTGTGCACACTAGTTAAGAGTGACTAGGAGGCTACTGAAAATATAAACTAAAATGAAGGTCTGCAATACATTCATTTGTACAAGGGCATTACCACAGCAGGCAAACACAACAACACAGAGTTAGAACTCAATTTAGCACATCTACAAGTTGATCTTTCAAGAATAAGGAGTACATCCTTTCCCCACTGGCTGTATACAAAACATCCCTGTAATACCTCCAAATGAAAAGCTGGTAAGCAGCTTAGCCACATGTGCTCCTGATCAGGTGGACACTTGATTACATAAAGACAAGCAGGCTGGGTTTGGCTGCTAGGGAGATTAGTTTAACATCATTTGCAGAACATTGCTGTTTTGATCATTCATCTTGCATTGTGACTTAAAACTCCTACAAATACACATAAAGACAAAATTTTGTGTTTTAAACATCAAACCTTCAGAGCAAGCATTAGAACCTATGGACATTTCAAAGCCAGGCTAAAAGATGGATTGCACTTCTGTATTGTTTGGTATGTATGTTTTCAATGTCCTCACATAAGGTAGCATAGCTTAGCGAACACTCAATCACAAATATATATTTAACTCCAACTGAGAAGGCAGATGGAGGTGGAAGTCGTAAATCTAGTGTTGAACAAGTTAAAAAAAAAAAGTGTAATTCACAAGCTAGATCCCTATGCGAAATGTGTGTGTATGCATGTACATATATCTCCCTGCTTACAGCTGCAGGAATTCATAAATTAAAAAAAGTTGAATCTAATGTTAAGAAATTACTCTCAAAGAAAACCCCAGCTAAATTATGTCTCCCAAAATGCACTTTTCCCTGTGCACTGCCCCTCAGGAGCCAGACTGCTGTTCCTACAGCACCAACCACTAGCCCTATATAAGTAACAGTATTAACAGGCTAGAGTTACTTCTATCCTATTGTATCTGAGGAGGAGCCATCAACCCCTCCAAACCAGAAAAAAACATGTAATTTTGGATAATTCACAATAAAAAGAACCTGACAATTTACTCTACTCACATCTTCCTTCTTATTACTATATAACTCACACTAGTAAGCACACAATAAGTATATATCTACATAAGGAAAAATTGTAAATTTTTATGCACAATGTTGTGCATAAAACCCATTTCTCCCCACAAACCTGAGACTTATTGACACCTATAGGAAAAAGCTGAAAATGAAAATACCCAAAAGCAAATGATAACATTAATATAGTTAATGCATAGTCACAGGGCCCTAAATACTCCATTTAAGATACCCAGCAAGTAAAAACTGTGGTAGGAGATGCCATTTCACTGTGACAAACGCACTGCAAGTAGAGAAAGCTGAACATGCGCATAATGGATGCAGACAACAGTTTGGGGAAAAAAAAAGGGCCATCTTGCAATTTCATGTACAGTTCTGAATTAGGACAACTGTCACCAGAAGGGTTTCTAGGCCATTGTGAATATTCAAAGCCTTCCAATTAACAGCAAGTATCATCTTAACACGTTTCAGAGGTGCTGACTGCCTGAACTTAAAAACAACCACACCAAGTTTTACTGCACAGAAGAAGCACAAGAGCAAGAGTCTGAAGGATTGCATCAATTTCAAAAGGCTGAGGAGTTGAAGAGCAGAGCATGAAATGCCCAAGTGTAAAAAAGGAAAGTGAAAGGCTCTGCCTTTTAACAAGGCAAAGTTCATCCACTGATGAACTTATTCATCTTGTTCATCTATTAACAAGAAATAGATGGGGATGGTGTATTTCTCTTCCATTTTCAGCTGAGGAAAAAGGCTTTGGTTTAAGCACATGTGTACAAGCAGAAGCTGCAGTCAAGGTGACTTATGCTTCCAAGATTGAGCCCACATGCCTCAAGACACACACACAGTGAAAAACAATGGGAGAAGTTTTACAAGGCACATCCAGAGAGAAGCACAACTGGAGAAGAGCATAGGGAACTGCACTAATCCTTCCCTGCACTCCCAGCTGCTGGAGGAGAAGCAGTGAGTAATTATAATACAGCTAAAGCCACCTACAGAACAGCTTTTGAGTTACTTGCAGGTGATGCAACAACCACATGAACAAAAAAGTCATACAATCCCTGGTAGAGCTGTTAATGCCTAAATAACATTTCATAGAGATGATAATTATTTCACAGGTGAAACAAGGAGAGCTGAAGGCATCCTCCAGAAAGAAGCACTTACCATCACGTGCTATCCTACAATGCAGCAGAAAATCCAGAGCCTCCCCACAGTATCAGGTTTGCTTTATTTCCATATCTTTGTTTCAGAGGAGCTTTTATTAAAGCTTAGAAGAGGCACTGCATATAATCACCTTCATAGGAAGCTGTATTTCCTAACATCAGGAAGCAAAGTTTTAGGAACTGAGAGCAAATTAAAGGCCACAGGCTCAAGACTGGAATTTTCCTGAGCTGTTTCTGCTCAGGACTCCAACACCAAAGTGGAAATTTCCCTAGGTGGAGTTCTTTGTTCCATGCCGCAGGCAATTAGAAGTCCCCAAGGTCTGCAGAAATGGCACAAGGCTGATATTTTTGTCAGGCAGAATTTAAGCAATACAAGACAAAAATAATAGCACGAAATTCTGCTGCAAAACACACCTTTTTTCTTCCCCCTCCCCCAAATCCTGGTGATTTGAGCAGGCAGGTAACAGATATAAGCATCCAAGAGATCTTTGGAAAAATACCATACCTTATTTTAAAAAAGCCGTATCAAGTCTGCATTGCCTTCGATTTGATTACACAAAAAGGTCAAGTAATTAATAAAAACTCTGCACCTTCCAAGGTCTTGAGGGCACAGCAGAAGTAGTTTATCACTGGAATACAGATCCAATTAGCATAGATTTATTTTCTTTTTCCAGTTGGTATCATTGTCCTGTTTGAGGTTATTGGGGACTTCACAAGCAAAACAAGCAAAATTCAGACACATACTGCTATAGAAAGAAATACATTAATTGCTGGGATCCATGATTTCTCTAAACTCTTCTACTCATATTCATTTGGAAGAGAGACTGTCAGAGGTCTCTCCCATCCCCACACTATGATCTGAAAGGGAGACCGACTGTCACCAGCACCAACCCTAGGGAACGCCCTAGTCAAGAGTTGAGATACAATAATTTAAGAGAAAAAAAATAAACTGCCACTCCCCTTGCTCCGTCCTGCACAGAAAGAAAAACAGATTGTAGTTGATAAGAAGATTACTGGGTGTTCCAGGGACAGAGAACGGGAGCTAAGATAATCAAGAGACAGAAAATCCACCTAATGGGACCGTGCCAATCCAGCTGAACTAATTAATAACTGCAGACATTGTTACACCTTTTCCATAACTTTCAAATGGCATCTTGATTATTTAAAAAACCAATTGCTTGCATATTTTTCATCACATTATCTCATAAAATCCAGTAATGACCACAGTATAAAGCCCCGAACAAAACCATTTACTTCCTAAGCACTGCATCGAGAGCAGTTCTTGAGCAAATCTGACAGCAATAAAGACTTGAGAGCTGCAGTCCCCCCACCGACAAGACAATGCGAAAGGATGAAGCAAAAATAGCAAAAATAAGGATTAAAATGCCACAGCTGACATTTTATGCCAAACGAAGGTAGCTATCATGCCTTCAGAGGATGCAAACTGAATTGCAGGAACATTTTCATTTTAATCCTTCTCTAAAAGGGCAGTGACCCCCTCTCCAGCTGGCCCCTCCTGGAGTGTCAACGTGGGACACGGCTGCTCTCCCTCTACGCCAGTCCTGGGACGGGCAAAACTCGGAATCTGCTCCATCACACAGACACCAGGCTTTGGAATAAAACGACAGCTAGATTTGTTTTCCAAGCTGATTTTTCATGGCACATGTCCCTAAGCAGCAGATTCCAGAAGGGATGCACATAGCAGCCAAATCTGTCTCGGATGTAAGAGAGGAAGTGACCTACAGCTGGAGGAGTTGCCAAACAGGTGCAAGAGATTGGATGTAGCATCAGACCTGCCACCAAGGCAATGCCAAAGAACCTGATCTGGGCATTAGCTCTGTGCCCTCAGAGCAGCTCCACCATCCTTCCTGCAAGATAACCTCCCCATGAGTTGTCCCACAAATAGTTATCAACCATGTTCCATTGATTTACAGAAATTTAACAGAAGGATTGGTACAAAGTATGTGGAATACTATTCCTCAATAGCAACCAAACAAGCAGAAATCATGGACTAGACCAATTTCATACACCATATATTAAAAATATACAAGTCTACTGCCAGAAATTACCACCAGTTTAGAGCTTTGGAGTTTTGCATCTGAGGTAGATGTTCTGCTTAATCAAGCTTGCTAAAATTTACTGTAAACTCTCAAATCAAGCCATTCACAAACAGCCACAAGCCTTTTCTTTATTCAGCCCTAAATAACCCAGAGCCTCCACAAGACTGATGCAGCTGTTTTGCATTTCCAAACAACATTCAGGCGTAGATTATTAACCTCTGTTTACGTGCCATTTCTCAGGCTGAGCACATACCTAGCTCCTTGTTTTGCTTCTTCCCTCTAATAAGAGAAGTTACAGTATCACGTTTTTAAATGCACAAGATTTTCTCCTACTCATCTTGTTGTTTGGAGAGCTAGATTACACTGAGCTTTTAGATTTAGGATAAAGCTGGAATTTCCTCTGTCCAGTTATTTTCATATATGCAAATACAACACATGTTTCCTACATACAAAAGTAATATATACTCGTTTATGTATGTGTAATTATATATACAGACACACACAAACGCAGACTCCTATGGGCATCTAAGCCATTTCTATATGAAATGTATAGCCTTTACACTTGGCTGAAGCATATTCCCCGAAAGCCAAGGCACCAATTCCAACCCAAAGATTTATTTTGGATCCATCAGCAACCAAATGGATTCGTTTAACCGAGATTTTCCTCTAGGGAATGGCCCTCTAACAGTCTTCAATGCTTCGGGACCCATCTGAAGCGGGCCGCTCCTGTTCCCGTGCCAAGAATGCCGAGGTCACGTCCCCAAAAAAAACCATCCCCAAGCATCCCGGTGAGACGGAGCTTCCTGTCCAGATGAGCGGCCGGAGGGATACGGCTTTCCCGAAAACACCGGTAAAATACGAACTCACCACCCCGGGAAGGTCTCAAAGACGCTGGACACTCTCCAGGTGGCTCCATACAGCCGAGACACCCCGAATCCTGCTTACCTCTCGCCTACGCATCGGGCACCCCGGAGGAGCCCTGTCCGCCCACCCCCGCCCTCGCACCCCTCACACACCTCGATGTATCCGGCGAGCGCGGCCGCGGGCCCGAGGAGCGCCAGGAGGAACAGCAGCGGAGAGCCCATCGCCGCCGCCATCACCCGCCGCCGCCCGAGCGCAACTGCGACCGCAGCGCCCCTGCGGGGATCCGCCTCGCCAGGCCACGCCTCCGCCTAGAGTGACAGCGGCACGCACCAATCGAGAGACGGCAGGTAGCCGCACCTCCGCAGCGCTATCAGCCAATGGGACGAGGCGCATGGCGTGTGGAGCCGTCCCCCGGCGGGAAATGGCTGCCGGGGCTGACGGGAGCCGTGGGGGGACAGTCAGGGCCGGGGTGTGGCTTGGCCGGCCCTTGCCTCACCGGGCTGCTACAGAAACCAGTCCCGAGGGAAAGCTCCGCAGAGCGGGCACCGCAAAAGGCCCTGGCCTGTATGGCCGTTTGTAGGCTACACGCTTCACCTCATTACTCCGGTGAGCAGGAACGTTCTGGGGTAGTAAAAGCCTAATGAGACCTTTTCCTCATCTAAAAATAAAACAGTGATGTTTCCCACGCAAAAAACTGTCTCTATATCTAACCCCGATTTCTCAAAGCTCTTGACCCATGTGCAAGCATCAAGTTGCCAGCCGTTCGGGTTTCATAATAAAACTCAACACCTATGTCCTTTATTTTTTTTTTCCTTAAAATACAGCTGTTGAGCGACAAGAATGATAATCATTGATGGCTTCATCCTGCTGCCAGCACCAGGTGCTCACCTGACACTACCTGGAAGGCATCACACGGCTGCCACGCAAGCTGCTCTGTAAACACAGCACAGCTCTCCATAAACTTTAAATAACATGCATGTATTTAATTTAAAAACAGACACATCACCACCTTCAGTTTGTGTTTCTTTTCAACCAGAGCACAGCAGCAGTTCCTTCCAGTGCAGATGTTCTGCTAGTGCTGCTATTTCAGGACAGCTTTCTGGCTTTGAAACCAGGGTTTTGTGCCAAATTTGCATTGAGGGTATTTTAATTTCACCATGTTACTTTAAAAATGGAAATTTAAAATAATTATAATTTTAAATTAAGCAAACCCTTAAGGAACAAAGCAGATCTACCAAGTGCAGTTGCTGATACCACAGACCTTCCACACCTGTGCAGAACATTTATTAGCCCCTTTTTAATAGTTTCCTTGGTTTTCCCAGTGGAAATGTAGGTCAGTCAGTTCAGGGATGACAAATGCCCATGTTGAAGACGCAACTGCTAAAGAACCCACTGGTTTCAAGAACATGAGATCTTTAAAAATACCAATATATTTTAGACTTCTTGGATTTTTTTTCACATTGACATGCAGTGAACCCATTGGCATTAAGTTAGTAAAGCTGTATCATGGAACCACAGAATGGTTTGGGTTGGAAAAGCTCATCTTGTTCCCCGCCCCTGTCATGGGCAGGGACACCTTCCACTAGACAAGGATAGACTATCCTATAGATTCCATATCTTTGCTTTCATTTTTGTGTGAAGATATGTGAGGTGCTTAAATGAGACTGAAAAAGATCTTAGCATAAAATGTCCCAGTTACAAAACATTTCCGTTCTAAACGTCCATATTCTTTACTGGTTGTTTTCTGAAATAGGAACATTGCTGAAATATTGCAGACGGGGTGAATCTGTACGACAGATCAATAAGCAGCCCAGTTTTAATTAAAACTGCCGACTAGTCCACTGGTCACTTATTATAGTCTCTTTCTTACACTACTTGAAAACACTTAAATCTCTTTTACTGCAGTCCTCTGGCATATATAATTCTCTTTTTAGTCTGGCCAAGTTCAGTTGAAAAACAGAGTAACAAGTTGCTTTTGAAAACTGACACATTTTAATGTAAGTATTTTACTGTGCAATATGAATACAGGAGTAAATAACAAGACATTCTGAGTTAGGCTTTTCCCTTTATTTAAAAAGGAGGGATTAAAAGGAGGGATTTTTTTTTTCTTCCCCAGTCCAAATTGTACAAGTTCTTTATAAATCTTTGGGATGGGACTTTGACTCGAGGTTGAATTTATATAGTATTTAAAGTGCTACATAAATTAATTTACTTTTAATATTTACACAGTGCTTGGTGAGAATTTATGTTCACAGCACTGACTCCAACAGTGTGATCCTTATTTTTCTGAAAAACTTTAGATCTGGTGACTCTTGGGGAAGTCTCTCTGATAAGTATGAGGTACAACCTTAGCTGCATTCTCACCTGCTCCTAGTCCTGCCCTGTAGGAACACCAGGGTGTAAGAACTGAAGTCCTGCAGCAAGGCTGCAACACAGGATATTTCTCTTCAAGAGCAAGGCCATCAATGCTCAGTTCACTACCTAAAAAGCGGGTGAGAAATCAAAGTCTGAAGAATAACACATTTCCCTTCATACAGAGATCAGTCCTACTAGGACAACAAGTCCCCAGAAAAAAAGATTTTATCTCCCAGACCTTGGTCATTCCTTGGTGATGATCAGGAGCTCTACATGCAACTAAATTCATATGACTGCAGGATGGCAGGGAGAGAGATTGAGATAAGAGCCTCCAGCAAGATGTAAATGGAATTCCATGTAATGGAAAAAACCCAAAGGCTTTCAGCATGGAAAGGCTTTGGGGATTTCTTTTTTCAGCCACCTGTCCACACAGGTCACTGCAAGCATGGTGACACGATGGCTATGATTAATTCAGTGCACAGGTCTGTCTCAGGTGAGCACTGGTACTTGTCTGTTGCCTGTGACAACAGCACCAATCTGAATCAATGCTGCAAGGCTGCAGCATTCCCTAAGACACCTCTCCTGCTGTTAAACCTGTTAGGTAGGCAACAGCTTATATTTACCTCCAAGAATCCCATTTTACCCAAGTTCTAGAGCTCTTAGTGCCCTTTTCCAGGACATCTGTGCTAAAGAAGCACTGAGAATCTCATCCTCCCTTTTGGCTAGCAATGTTTATTCTGTAAGAAATGTTTCAAGTGAACATCTCTGTCCCTTTTCACTTGCAAGACCGTGATTGTGTAAACATAAAGCGCATTTTTATGATTGCAAAAATGTGCATTGAAAGAGTAATGTTAAATTCATGATAAAAAGAGCAAACAGAAGTCATCAAGGAATGCACCTGGTACCATTAAAGTCTCTCATTAAACCAGCAACTTTAGCAAACTGATGCATTGAGATCCTTTCAGTACCCAGAGAATGAGTTCAGGAGAATTGAGTAGATCTTTGAAGATTCCCACCATTCTCTTAAATTCCTGAAATTAAAGTGTAAAAATAGTCTAGCCAGTGAATTTTAATCCTATACAGCTAAACTTGATTGAAGATTTAAATGGGGGATCACATCATTCGTACTAGCTCTGTGTGACGAGATGTGCAAGGTATGTGCAAGGCAGAGCTTGCTGAGGTAGAATTGAGTCAATCTGGGTTTTAGGAGGTAGAATGCAAACTGAAGTTAGAAACAGCTAAAGAATGTGGTAGGATTAAGTAAAGAACTCCCTATTGCTTATTATTGAAGTATCATAATCATACTCCAGTATTACTACTGCTGAACACAATTCAGCAATATAAGAAATACTAAGCAGTGCTTCTAGGAAAAATACAGTGCACAAATGATGGCTACCTAACTGCCCCAACTCACCTGGAGCCATCCTGCCCTTCAGACAAGACCTCTACCTATCATCAAGGCTGTGTAAGTGACAGAAAGCAATGCAAAACTGTTATTAGCCAACTCAAACTTGATCCAACATCCAGCTATTTAAATCTTGTGGGACATAATATTTCTCCAGACTCATAAATAACATCACAAGGTTGCCAACGTGGTCTGGAATTGGACATCTGCATTTGGCTACAGCACTTCTGTGTGGAAGTCCAGGGTTCCTGCAGCCTTGAAACTCAGCCTTCCATCTGTGACTCAAAATGACACACTGGGGACAAGATGTAGGAAGTCCAGCAGCAGTGAGTGAAGGAAACTGCTGAAGAAAGTGGGCTTAAGATACACAGTGAGAACAAAGATGCTCCACAGAAAGATGGTAACAAAAATTACAGAAACCTTGAGAAGCAGACAGGAACTTAAAAACAAAAAGGTGATGTCTAAGGGAATACAGTGAAGTTTAGAAGAGTGAAAGGATGGAGAATAACTAAGAACAGATGCATTGCAACTGGGGTCATACCATAAAAACAGGGATAAATGGAATAACTGCAGACATGAGAAAAACAGCACAGAAATCTGGGAAAAGAAGTGACACAGTAAATGGTGGTGGACAGCAAGCCTTTGTTTCTGCTCAGAGAATCCTCTTTAGAAGGGATTGGCAGGGAAGTGAGAAAATCTACCCTTCATTATACCAATAAACCCTTAACTCTTGATGGCCATTTTCCCACTGCTCTAGTCCATGCCTGAAACAGTGTCATTCATCTGGCTTCCACTGAGATGTCTGAGGTGGGCAGATCTGCACAGCAGTTTGTGCTGTGTTCACCTCAAACAGCACAATCCTTGCCTACAGCATGTAACAGACTGTTAAGGAAACAAGCCTGGCATTAATACTCCTATAACTGAAAACTTCAAAATAACCCTTCTGTTAGGTTTGAAGATGTTACGGTTTTGCTGAAGCACCAGCACAGAAAGGTTCAATTGCATTAGAAAATGAAAACTGCATCATTACAGGATGCTTAAGGGCAGCACAAGAGAGTGGCTGCTAAGGAAAGCTGCTGCTCCTTCAACACTCTGCATATGAATCTCAGCATCCAGAAAATGTGCTAAATCTATGATCTCATCTCATTTCTAGATGGGGGGCAAAACCAATGGTGAACTTAATCAGACAATTTGTTTTTCTGAAGACTATCCAAGGCAAAAGCAATATCTGAGAGACACAAAGAATCCGTTTTGGATTCTTTGTATGTAGGATTCACTTCCCAGGAAAAGAAATTACTTCTGATATATAATTCAATAGAGTAATGAGCCCACACTCAGACTGAGGATCCCAAATGCAGAAATAGCAGAGACTAACCACCTTTTTAGCTAATACACGAACTGGGAATTTATGCTGCTCATTTTCTCTCTCCAGATGGATCCGAGGCTTTGAGCACTGGCAGGATCTCAAGGCAGAGCAATGCCTGATGCTTCTCCAAGGAACTGAACACCAACATTGAACCTGACACAGAGTACTCAAAAGATTGAGGGTCTAGAGGTCTACAAGTAAAGGCAAAGTGAAGACACAGTGGGGAGAGAGGAAGGAGAGGCTGCTTTGCAGAAGACATTTAGTGAACTCTCATCCTCTTGCTTGGTGAGACATATCTTCCTGCAATGGCATCCTGTCTCCTTTATCACTTCTAGTCCACCTGTGACGACTGAAGCGATGTTTAACCTCTGAAGATGGCAGAATCAGTCGTTCATTAATCAAGACAACCAAACCATTCCAACTTAAATAAGCTGAGTCCCACAGCTCTGGTAGAGAAGCCATCTGAAAGAGAAAAAGCCCACAATTAAAAAGAATCCATCAACAACTGATATTGGCTGATTATGGTGCTGAGATTTCTCCTGCTGTCCTTGGATGTTTCTTCCCTCACCCATCCTCTGCTTGCCTGTCTCAGTCATTTCAGCAGTGTGAAAGGTTGTTCATTTTATAGAGGTCTTTAATGAAAGATGAAAATTCAAATATGTTATAATTAGCTGCAGTTCCACATAAGTCAGTATTATTGCAGCTTTTATATTAGATCCTAATTTGTCCCACAAATGATTGTGTCAAATATTACAGTAGAATGGTTAATGACATCAGACATAATGGAAGGATTAAGCACTGATACAGGAAACTTGCTTGAGAACAATAATTTTAACTTCTTTTCACTCATAATTATTTTTGTCCTTACTGTAAAAGAAACCTGAAACTGAAAATAAAAATGGCTTGTGTTACTGGCGAGCAACGGAAGAGATCTGATTCATGATTTAATTCTTCATTCAGTATTCATTGGTAGATTAAAAGCCAAATCATCATAACAAATGGCACAGCAATGAACAACATGGAATATAAAAACCTCAGGACTTGTCCTGCTGAATAAATGTGGAATCATTTGCATCTTTGAAGATAAGTGTAATTCAACAGCAAAAAAATGATTCCTCCCTTTGCAATAAGGTCTGATTCAGCATCTGTTCCATCAGGCATCATGGAATTGCTTGTGCTAACAAGCTGCTCCATGGCACACCAAAGTCGCCTTTTATTTCACCCCCAATCACTTGTTTGAGCAGCTACTCAGTTTGCAAGAACAGGATGTATGAGGAACCTGTGACACAGAAATAGCCAATAAGGAATTTAAAATGTCTAGGAGACACATGTCTGATAATACAAATTACTGGGAACTGTAGTTTTCCCTCAGCTGCATGGTACCTTTAAGTGCCTTTTTTTTTCCTGTTGCACTTAAAAGCAGAATAACTTAAAAAATCCCCTCCTTACTTTAATCTGGTATCAGCACAGAAGGTTGCAGTTTGCATCATTCTATTTAAACAAATATTAAGACATTTCCTGTTACAATCATCATTGGGGCCTCACAGTTCTCAAACACCGAGTCATCCATCCTTCTTATTTCAACACAGGAATGTTGACTTTAGGTTCTGGAAATGCACACCTGGAGACGCAGAACCTGCAGCTTTGCCTCCGGCACTATCACCAGACCTGGGAAGGAGCTGTAGGGTCTTTTCTGAGCAGCAGCCTGGTCTTCAACTGATAGTCACAGGAAAATCAGTGGGACACAGGAATTCCCAGGCACAAGAATTCATATTTGCAGACCTTGCTCTACAAGTTTTTTATTTCAGTGTCCCAAATACACCCAGGGCTCTACAGCACTATTGACTTACAAACTCATTCAAGAGTGAGGCTTCATATTGTGCTCCAGGGTTTTTATAACCTTTGAAACAGAGTTCTTTGGAGGGCCACAAGAAGTGAGATGTAGCAGTGCTTTGGCAGGTTTTAAACTCCTACGGCAGCAAGAAGTTTGAATATAGGTTCTTTTGGCGATAAGAAATAAAGAAATACATGTATTTGAAGTCAGTGTCAGTTGAATAAAGGCAAAGAGCAGGACACAGCTGAAAGGAACTAGGACATGTAAGTACAAGCTGAATCCCAGTGTCTCCAAGGGAAGGAGGGGACCGCCTACAACTTCCGCCCCAAACCCATGGCCTGAGGGGGAGAACAGCCTCTTTCTGAATCACATTTTCTCAGATGAGTCAGCTCCTGAGAGATCTTTTAAAAAGTCCTTGTCCTGCAACTTTCCAATAGTCTTTTCCTATATCTTGCAAAGGGCTGAATTTGAAGTTGCTCCTTTTATTTTACTATGATTTTTCCTCATAGGAAGAGAGAATAGCCTGTGTGTTTTGTCACCCAAAGCTTGCTAAGGCTTGAAGATCCCTTTTCTCCCCCAACATTAAAGACATTTTGTCCCACAATAATGAAAAACACCATTTTGAAAGAGAGCTTCACACTGATATCAGTGTATTCAGCGTTTTTGGAAGCAAATTACAAGGTTTCCTCCAACTCTAGGCTTTCCTGCCTTGTCCCAGTCACTTGGTTGATTCCTCAAGGTCTCCACCAAAATGTAGCTCAATGGCTAAGTTATAGAAAAGGAGTCTTAAGTAAAGCACTCTATTGGGGTTTGAGTTTTCACTTTAAAATGCAAATGGCTGGAAGTTAATTCCCCTTTGGGATTGAAGAGCTGAATTTAAAATGGGAAATGATGATAGAAAAATATATATCAGAAAGCATTGCAGTGTGAGAATGAATCCTTCACCACATGAACGCAGATTCCTAGGGTCAGCAGACATCTTCATTTATCTGTATTTTAATAGTTTCCCTCAAAACTCCTTTTGGCTAAATTCTTCCTCAGTGTACTACTTGGTACACTCTCAGTGGACAACAATAAGGGCAAAATTTGCCCAGGTTTTCTATTTTCTAAAATCTCATAGATCAGCATATTTAAACACATCAATATTTTAATGGGTATGATAAATAACACCCTCATTTCTGTTAAGATGTCTAACAAGACCTTTTTCATACTTACTGAAAATACAACTGGAAGACAGACCTATTTGCCAATTCTTTGTCAACTGGGAAGGCTAAAAAGCAATCAAAAAATGTCAACAAAGATGTTAAAACAATGTTCGCTAACCAACTGCAAAAGTCTTCCATCTCCCTTTCTTTTTCACAAATACCATTTTACTTCTAACTGGGGAGAAAATAAGCATATATAATTATGTCCTTTGATCAATTTATGCTTGAACACATATATACACACAGATACACCTCTGCAACCTTACAGGGACTTGGTGATGCAAATGCTCTAATCTGCAGTTAAAATTCAGAGTGCTCCACTCCTTGCATGATCAGGCCTTTAGTAACTCAACCAGATTCCTTCTATTTGTTCAGTCTTCTGGAATATATGTCTTTACATAACACTTCAAAAGAATCACTTCTATGCACACAGACACTGGCAAAAACACATCCACCAGTTTTCATAAACCTTATCCCAGCAAAGGATGGAACTGCATCAGCATGAGATAAAAACTACAGATCACAGAAGGCAACTGCAAAGTTCCTGGTCTATGTTTAGAAGGGCGTAAACCTGGGATCAGATTGATAATCTAGAAATTATTTGTATTTGGATACACTTCCTTTGGCACATGGGTTTAGAGCTGTGGACAGGAAGCACATGTAGGGGGTAAAAGGGGAGCAGCCCCCAAGCCAAGTGTTCCCCTGGCCAACACCACGTACTGATCCAGCCTCAGCTGGATCATCTAGAAAAAGCACATGGGTAGATCTCTTGGCAGGGTCAGTAATTAAATATTTGTACAACCTCAAAACCTAAAAAACAATGACTTCACAAGCCTTATTTCAAGCTTTCCCTCTGTCTGTACAAGAATGTATCAAATAGTCAAACTTTTTGGTTTTGTCCTTCTTTTTGTTTCCATGTTTTTCTTGCACATTGCAAACTGTCCAAGTTCTCCAGGCTCTGTTCTCTCTTTTTTTTTTTTTTTTTTTGGTTAGACTGACTTTGGTCAAACCCTAGATCTGAAAGTCCCCAAACAATCAACAAAGAACGCATTTTGGTGTGATAAATTTGAGAAGTCACAATAAGGGCTGTGGTATGGTACTATGATATCACTCACAGAGGACTGGTACTTCATTGTGAGTGGAAACAGCATCTGGCATGGGGCAGGAAAACATTTACCAAAGGAGCATCCAAGAAGGACAGCAATGAAAAATAACACTGAAATGAGTTTATGGCTATGTAAGTTGTTGTCTTCATTGGGAAGATGTTTCTTTAAAGTCAGGGAAGGAAAAATATCGCACATGATGTCTTTTTTCCGCCTTCAACTCCAGTATTTGCCAACAGCTTTTTAACAATTGCATTATTCACTATTGAGTATTCTGCGCCAAGAGAAGCCAGTGTTCTATACAGCAGAGGGCTCTTTCATTCCTTTTTAATTCATATTTCTGTTATCAACCAACATGTCAGTTGTGAAATAAAACCTGGAGAAAAACTTTGAGAGGAGATAAATTCCCAGCAGGTGTCACAGAAATACTGAATTGACATTTAGTCTTAATTACACCTTCCGTGTGGTTTTGCTGTGTTGCAGTTGCTCTGTACTAAATGAAATAATGTAATTTTAAAATACTTTTTTTCTACACTAAAAGAGAAAGTGAACAGGTAAAAATAAAACCAGGTAAGTGATGGGGAAAAAAGAGAAACAGGCATCACCAGCACAGTTCCTAAAAGTTCTGCAGGGAATTAATGAGGAAAGAGCAGAGAAGGGGAACCAGGATGTGGAATTCAATGCAAAGATGAATACAGGAAGCCACAGAATCCCAGAATGGTTTGGATTGGAAGGGACCTCGAAGCCCATCTCATTCCACCCCTTCCATGGGCAGGGGACACCTTCCACTAGACCAGGTTGCTCCAAGCCCCATCCAACATGGCTGTGAACACCTCCAGGGATGGGGCAGCCACAGCTTCTCTTCTCTGTGCATTTACAACCTTTTGAGGTTGAGGAGAACCACCAGGATGTGAAGAAGCTCATTCAACTTTTAGGGTATTCTCGGGTGAAACAGAACTTGCCAGGGAGATTAATTCAGCCCATATCAAGCTGATCCAAGTAGTGAAAAATGACCTTGTCATCTTAGGCCTATTCCTGTTCTTTGCCTTCCTGAATGCCTCAGCAACTATAAGAATAACTTTCAAGATAATCTTGCCACAGTGGCAAAGAATGTCAGTGTAAAAATCAGCTTCTGAGGGCCTGAATCTGCAGCTGGCAAGTCTCTTGATTAAAAATACTCAACATTTGCTTTGAGACATGCCATTGCTATTACCATGCTCTATTATTCAGGCAAATTCACTAAGCAGCAGATTTTGAAAATCAGGGATCAAAGTCTGGGCTCTTTCGATAAACTTGAAGAGTCCAGATCCTACCTGAGCTCCCAGTGGTAGGAGCTTTAGAGACAGTCTTCCCAAGCAAACAGATTTAAGAGCCCTGGGAAATACCAGTTGTACTCTAACAGCAAAACTCTGGAAACAAGTCTCCAGGGGGACCCCCGCAAAATGAAGGCAAAGCAAACCCGACGTGATGCAGGAAACACTAGCACTATCGGCTGGGACTGCAGCAAATCTTTACCTGTGAACTGCAGCCTCATCCTGAGGCAAGCAAATCTGGAATTTTTCCACTATGTGCAGGCTGGGGTTACAGGAGTTCAAAGCAACAATTAAACAATTCCGTAATAACAGAGAAATGCGAAGTCCTGTCGTAACTTAACCATGTAAATCTGCTGCTTTGAAAGAAACACTTTTGTTTTGGGTCAGGCTTGCCAGGTGTCTAGGCACACCTGGAGTACATAACATTTAGGTGCACCTGGATAACATCACCTGAACTTTGACAATGAGGATTATTTCCTGAAAAAAGACTGGCTCAAAAGGTTATGTTCTGTTCACTAAAAGATTTTGAGGAAGCAAATTTGTTATTTCTTCCCAGGCTACAGTATCTGCATCCTTCCCCCGGTGTTGTTTGACCAAAGCACAGCAGAAGCCCTGCCAGCATTCCCTGCTCTGGGCAGCTCTGTGCTTTCCCCCTGAACAGCACATTCTTATGTTTTTCCTGGCTGTGTGACTACAGAAGTTTCTTATTTGTAGCCATATGCACCCAAGCAGAGGCTACAGCTTCAATCTTAATGGCTGTCTGGAATGATATAATTTGGTTTTTATCAGCTTCAGAGATAAGGCAGCATTAACTCCCTGAAAAATCCTGGCACTTACTCAGTTTGATTCCTCCCGTTCTCCTAAACCAGGTGTTTTCAAAGGTATTCATGTATCTGTCTACAGTGTGGGTGGAATATACTTAACTTCCAACTCAGTTAAGTTGGAAAACATTCCCTCCTTTTAAACTAATCACTCACTAAACAAACATTTCTCTTCTACCCAGACAACTACCCTCTTGAAGGACACATCTGACTGCAAAGAACCACGCTGCAAAAATACTTTGAATGCAGTCCAAAATGACACCAGTCCCAGGGTCTGCTCAGACAGCACCTGCTGCAGGGTCAGAACTCACACAGGAAACCCCAGTCCCCAAGGTGGTGACAAGCAACACAATCCCACCACATGCCATAAGGGGGAGTTTCTTAAAGTCCCAGAATGCTGTAAGAAAATGTCAGCAGTGGTTTTCTTTCCAAAGACCTAATTTGTAAAATGTTATGATAAAAAATTAAAGAATAACTTAAGACCATGGTAAATAAAGGCTTGAAATTAAGGCAAAGAAAAGCCAACCACAACAGTATTTTCTTTTTTGTGCACCAGTCATATAAGCTGTTAACAAACAGGGTAATCATACAAATATTAGATTTAAGACAGACTTGATTTATACCTTTATGAAAAAAAAGCCAAACCAACTTCTTCAAGAACCCATGGCTAAATCAGGCCTAAGATCTACCTTTAGCACCTGAGCAGCAGTATACCACTAAGTTAGACTTCAGAGGCCACTAATAAATCCCCCTGATCCTAAGCAGCTTCACTTAGGTTGGAACCACGCCCGCCCCCCGCCGCACCCCCCCCCCCGCAGGCCCAGGATTCCTACTTAAGCCAAGTTTAGGGCCGTTGTTTCTTGTCTGAGTAATTCTAGAGAAATATTGGGTTTTAGCTTGGTATCAACTGTAACTAGCTATGGATCTTGAATCTGTGCTATTGCTGTAGATTAGGTAAATTACTAATGGTTTCATTACCAGCCTACATCATGACATGCAAATTTGATTCTGATTTTGGACTCAGGTGCCCCTTGTCCTCTTGAACTTGCCTGCTGACCTGTATTTTTGAATGCTCTCTGGATGTCATCTCTAGATGAATCTTAGTCATCTTCTATAGGTGCTGAAGGATGGAATGGGAACTGGTGAGTATTTCCACAAGCTTGGACATCCAGACATTTAGATAAGAGATGGAGCTATCCCAGGGGATGTTTTTTGCCTTTAAAAATCAATCCATTTCTGAAACGGCATCATCTGTAATGAAATCTTCTCTGTAAAAGCCCTGTTGCCCCACTAGAGCAGAGGGGCTGGGTAGACAGCTGGGAAAGAGGAATGTGCTAGACAGGAGGAAACAAAAGAAACATGGTTTGTGTAGTCTGACAAAACAAACCTCAGTGAGGATGTGACTGCTGTCTATAAACACATCAGGAGAGTAAACACTGGGGGTAAGGATAAAGACCCTACTTAAAAGACATGAAATACATAGAAAGAGACTATAAAAGAAACAACCTCTCGGGATTTCCTCTGGTAGAGATGATCCCAAGGTGTGTTAAAAAGTCTCTTTTCCCCAACCCAGCTGTCAAAGAAGAAATCAGGAGTCTTCGGCTGTCGTTCTCAAGGTTGTTTATTATTTCTTATCCAAAACATTTTCTGTCTGGCCTGCCAAGGTCTGTTCTGCAGGTCGGTCTGAGGCACACTCCCCCGCCCCCGGGCTGGTGTTGTCTTTTATACCCTAAACTACATATTTGATATTTACAATTATGTTCCAATACCTACCACCTGTTAGACAGTGACTTCCTGCTCTAAACCAATCCCAAAGTGCCACCATCACCACGAAGATGGAGGCTAGGAAGAAGAAGGGAGAGGAACAGAAAAAAAGCCCAAATCCCTCCATCTTGTCCCTAGACCCCTACAGTAAAATTCTTTAAAATTCCACCTTTCACCTTGTGACAACTACTGTTATGCTGCTTAAACTTTTGTGACTTGTAATTCTTCATATAAAGTTGGTAATTTGCTCCATGGGTTAAGATTGAATTCCCAGGTGTCTCTGGCTTCCTGCCAGGGTCTCCGAGCACCTACCAGGATTTTGAGCCATCCAGGGCATCCAGAGAGATGTCCTGGGTTCCAAAAAGAACCAACTTGTCTTCAATGATGTTTCTAGTCTCTTGTTCAAAACTGCAAGAATAAAACTCTCAGTTTCTCATCAGGGAAAGCCTGCTCAGGTTATATACTGAGGTATCTGTGACGGAGAGGATTTGGTAGCTTGGAAACCCTCTGCCAGCTCCTATATCCATCAGAAGGTCAGACTTCTAATTTCTAACTTCTGCAGAAGGAGAAAGACTGACCCGTCTGACAGAAAAATATTTTTATCCTTCTACATCCTGAAAAAGGACACAGTTTTCCCAGCTAGGAGACTTACTTTGAGCTCTTCTATAAAAAGCTAAGATAAACAGGGTCTAGTACATGTACTAAATTAAATCTCAAAATACAATTTTTTTAAAAAGAAAATGTGGCTGCTGTCTAAACATCTACCGTAAGTTATCACTGTATGTGGTTTTATGTTGCCTCTTTTATTCATCTACCAAATGTATGCAGAAGCAGGAGGAAGATCTCTGAAGATCCCTTCTTTCCTGACAGAGGTGGAGGAAAGCTGACTGTCATCACCACATTTTGAAAAAGGTTGTCAAAGGCTGTATCACATCCTTTCCCAGTGCTGGAGACAAATCTTCTGGAAAAATTAGAAATCTTGTATAATGCACTATAATTTTAATAATTCCTTTATAATTTTAAATAGAATAATAATTTTAATAGAGAACATTAAACCTTTATTTAACTTTCTAGTGAACTCAGAAATATCACAAAGCATGGAGAGTTTCCTAAGTCATTCTGGCCTGATTAACTGAAAGGAAACCCAAACACCCTCTGTGTTTACTTTGCAGTCGATGCACAAATTGTTTCCTGCTAATGACAATGCTTCGACACAACCAGGGCTGGGTCGTGGAGACATCTGAACTCCCGTGGGAAATCAGCCGGTGGCGTTGGGCGCTGGCAGTTTAGTGCTGTCAGGATCATGGTAGCTGAGATCCTTCCCAGAGAAGAAATGTGTGCACTAAATCCCAGCTAAAGAAGTAGCTGACCTGGATTTGAAGTTGAACTACATCTGTCCAGTGCAGATTTCTGGGAAATGCTCCAAGAATTAACAAGTCTGGCAATGCAGAGAAGAACAGGGTTGCACTGGAGTTACTGCACTTGCCTAAACTGGGCTGACTGGAACCATGACATGCTGCCTGTGGAAAGGCTGCGGCTCCACAGGAACAGCTGAGCACAAGAAGGAAAAATCCCTCTCTAACCCTGCAGAATCTTGCAAAGAGAGAGTTTGCAGCAAAAGCTGTGAAATGCCAAACTCCCATTTGATTTGTCTCCTTAAAACCATGGGATGTCAAGGCATCATCAGGAGCAGCAGCTGCCTTTATAAATACTGTTCTAATGCAGTCAGGGAGATATTGGTGTGTGAGTGGCAAAATATTTTCCCTGCAGGCATTCTGGCATCAGGACTTACTTTTCCTATCCCAACACCCCAGCAGAGCTTTGCTAAATAGATTTTCAGTAAACTGAAAAGCTGTCCTTTCCTAAAACTTGCTGTATCTTTTATCAAATGACCAGTGAAAATGAGGGGGCTGGGGGGAGTGGGGTGATGATGCCAGTTGTTTCCTGGCCTATTTTTGTGCCTCTTTATTATTAACAGTTGGAGGATAAATGCCACTTGATTGGGGACAACTCAGGCAAAAAGAGAGCTAATAGTGAATGCATAAGGTGAAATGCTTCAGCTAAGGATATGTTTTTCATTTAAAATAAAGTTTAAATTTTTGAGTTGATGTAGGTACTATTATAACACCCTCAAACTTGTTTTAGTCCATTTTTTTTCTTGCAGTTAAAGGGATTAATTCAGCATGCTTTAAAAAAACAGACTAATTTTTTGGGGGAGGAGTGATCCTGAGAACCACAATAAAATAACTTTATTGTACTTGCATGTGTTTTACATGAGGCCACTTTAATTAAATTTATTGTGGCTTACTCCAAACTAGTGAATTCACATTTTGTATTCTCTGTGCAGGATGAAAAGTAATTACATTTCAGTTGCATTATAATTTAGCAGGTTGTAACAGACACAGGGACAGAGTTGAAGTTTTTCCATCTTCTCAATTGGAGTGTTAAATCACAGCCAGTTGCTGACTTGCATGGGGGTGGGAAGTAGGTGCCACAAAGCACAGCCCAATTCCATGTGCAGTTTAATTTGGGAATCTAGACCTAAGTACCTACTTGTCATGCACAGAATGAGACTGGGAGGTCACCAGGGCCAAGGAGGCAGTGGCTGCTCCTATAACTCAAATGAGTTTAGAGCACTTGAGCATTTTTCTTTGTCATATTTAATCTGTATGTTTCTCAAAATGGAACTATGTCATGGAGAAAAATCCAATAACCCAGACAAAACCTGAAACATCCATATAGAAGGGGAAAATGCAGAAAATCTTTCTAGGGGTCTGAGAGAGGGTTGGGGAGCAGCTTTAGGGAGTAGGGTCCAGGTATGGGAGGCTTATTTTTATGGCAGAGACTTAGGAGTGGTTTTTCTAGGAGAAAGGAAGGGGTGAGAAGGTACAAGGAAAAGAGAGCAGAAAGATATTCATAAGTAAATTAAATGGGGTGGAGTTCCAGTGTGCTTTTCCACCTGGAATCTGAAAAAGGTGGGAGAAGCCAGTCAGTACACTTGCTTCCACCTGGGAACTGGTGGGAACATTAACATTGGAGTGACCAGAGGCAAGAGACAGAACTGGTTTCTGTCAGATGAGAGAAATTGCTGCAGCAGCAGTATCCAAATGAGATGATGCAGGGACAGAGACATGGATCTGATGGCCTGGGAGCTGAGCAGGGAAAGGAGGATTTTCAGGAGGGTTACAGCACCTTCCAGACTGGAGGTGAAGAGGGGTATTTCATGTAGTTCACTTGAACTATGCAGATTAGAAATAAATTAACCTCATGTGAAGGCCTCTCTCTCTGCCAGCACAAGGCTGTGGGGGAAACAAAGCCTGTGCTGGAGCATCAGAAACAACACATCAAATGTGGGAATTACAATAGGCATTACATCAGCTGCCGGATACTGCAGGGGATGAATCAGACCAGCATCTGGCAGCTTTAGTGCACCCATGGCAAACTTGCACTGATTCGACTACAAAGGGAAAAAAATAACCTGTGGAACAACTTTCAATGTGAGCTGTTTCAGGAAAGGGCACTCTTCTGTATTCCACCATGGGACTACATCTCTTGTGACGGAGCCACCAAGTCTTCCAAAATGTTAGGAGACTCTTGGAAAACGCAAATAAAAAAGCATCTTGATTTTTTAAAAAAAGTAACAACACATGCAGGTTTTAAAATTTGTAAGAAATAAAGCAGTTTTGATTGCTTTTATGTATGTCCTTGTAGTACTTATTCTCCTGAAGTTTCAGTACGGTATAATGAAATTGAAGCTGGTTCTATCGGACAGAAAAACAAATTGGCTCTATGACTCCCATAATTTAAATTAAGAGAACTGCCCAGAGATGTAAAGAAGTATAGTTAAGGGGGGAAAAAATTATCAAACTTCTAAATTAAACTAATTCTGCTGACTTGAGGTTTAAAATCCATATCTAACATTTTAATATCATAAACACAATTTAGAAAATTTGTATTTCTGTGGGCTGTTTTTGAAATTTTGATTGCTTATGGAAGGGGGTCAGTACAACATGGGATCATTTAAATTTACAATAGCAGCTCTTAATTTAAAAGACTAGTCCAGGCTTTAAAAGGACAGACCTAATGGAGAGTTACAATTAATGGCACCAAGATCTCACCCTCTCGCTGTTCTCCCAGCACAGAGACTGAGCAAAACCAGTTCTGTAAAAGTAGTGATTAATATTTAACCCAAATTTCCTGGGCTTTGGTCAGTTGACCACAATGGCCTATTGAGGGATCTGTAGCTGCCCACACTGCAGTGAACAGTGGTTTACACATAGTCCATGAAGCTATTTAGAATAAAACTAAAAGGTCCTAAACACAGGGATTGTCTGGCTGAAATATCTACTGACCTACTGGATTAAAGAGCTACCTGAGCGTGTGCTAATGGCAAACAAGAGATAAGAAAGGGATGTTTTTTCTTGCCACCATAACACAAATAGATAAATACTAAACACAAATATGGCAGTAACTGCACTGGAATGACCAATCAGTTACATTTTTGAACAATGGTAATTATTATCCTTCTTTGAGCAGACATTTAGGACTCCGACACATGTACCATGAAAAAAAAAAGAGCACCATTTAGGGACGTTTTAGGCAGAAGCAGCCTTTTAGTGGGCATCTCCTCATGGGTTGACCTTCGACACATATTAATAGCTCACGTTTCAGCTTTTAGTTTATCAGGTTTAAGTAAAATTCCAGTGGAATCCACTGGTTTTGACACAATTTTAGATAATTCTGCTCCAAGGAGCTGCTAGATAGCGCCGAAGGGGCTGTAGATCATTACGGACGGGATCCCACGAGAAGTTTGGGAGTCGCCTCCTAAACCAGGAGGGAGAAGGGGATGGGCCCGGCCCTACCTGTCCTGGAAAATTGGGAGTGACGGATGTCGGAGGTGTCACCGCCCCGCCTCTTCCCGCCACAAGGGGGCGCGCGGCGCCGCCCCCACCCCCACAGCAGGGGGCACTGCTCGCGGCGCCCACAGCGCCTCTCCCAGTGCGGGGGCGGAGCGCCGCGATGAAAAGCGCACCCTGATTGGCGGAGATACCACTGGTGGGGATGAGACAGGGGCTCTGATTGGCCACCAGCAACCGAAGGTGAGAGTAAAACCTGGGAAGAGAACACCCCCCCCCCTCCCCCCCCCTGAAACCCCGCTCCCCTCCCGCGGATCGGGGTGTGTGTTTCGCCCCCCACCACGCCCCAGCCCCCTGACCTGGGCGCTCCAAGCCTTTCCTTGGGGAATTCTGTGCCACATCGTGGCTGGTGGAGGAGTTTCAGCCAATCAGCGCGCGACGCCGCGGCTTGTTGCCAGGCAGATTATGGTAATGAGGCCCGGGCGGCCACCCCCCTCCCGCTCTGCAGCTACCATTGTGAGGTGAGGACAGGTGGGGGGGTTTGGGGCCGCCGCGGGGCCGGCGGCAGCGGCCGGGGCGCGGCGCCCGCACGGGACCCCCTCAGGTAACGCGATGGGACGGTCCGGGAGGGCAGCGCGGCCCGGGGACGCCGCAGGGACCCGCCGGGGGTTTTAGACTTGTTGTTTTAGTCGCACCCAAGATGGCGCCCAGAGCTGGCGGTGCGGGGCCGGGATAAACCGTTCGCTCCCGCCAGTGGGGGGGGGGCGGGGGGGGGAAAGAGGAAGTAGAGCCATGTTTTGTCTCCCCAGCACTGTGGGAGGGAGGGGGGGGGTCTTATCTCTCCACCATAATTCTGGCCCCTCGCTCAGCCCAGCTCTCCCGCCCTCCGCGACTGGCCCGTCCTGTCCCGTCCGCTCAGCCTCTGCCCTGGCCGCCCGCCCGTGTCCCTCCTTGGCGCTCAGTGGTTGGGGCCGGCTGGCCGCCGGGCGTTCTCACGAGGGGCTGATGGCGCCGCTGCCCTCAGGCGGGGGCGGATGGGGGGGCGCGGCGGCGGCGGGAAGCGGGTGGTGTGAGGGGGGGGCATTCACGCCTGCCGATTGGCCGCATGCCTCGCGCCCCTGCCTCCTATTGGCCTAGTTAGGGGAGGGGGCGTCTCACCCCGTCTTCGGATTGGCTGTTGGTGGCCGTGGAGACTTTATCAGGGGGGTGTGGGTGGAGGGGGTCCCCCAGTCTGCCCTGTGAGGCGCAGTGGTGTGGTGTGTTCTGGGCGTTCCACCCTCATGAGGTTATCTTGCCCCGGGGGGCCTACTGGGCATCTGTGTGGTCCCAACAGGGCAAGGCTCCTGGCTGGGTGGCCCTGAGGCTTGGTGTTGAGGGAAGTTAGGTCCTTCCCCACTGTCCTGAGCGGGTTCTATTCATGAAATCCTGGTGTGTGTAACAGCAGTTTCTGCAGGTGGAAGCTGTGGGGTTCACTGGTCTCCTGACAGTGGTCTTGGTGCCAAAGACCCTGTTTCTGTGGCCTTGGTATGGTCATAACAAGTGGATGCTTAATCTTGTGGCTCTTGCTCTGTGGGTGTTGTTGTTGAGTTGTCCCGTTTCCCCTCCTGTGCCCCAGTTCCATTAAAAATGGGGTTATGTGACTTTGTTAAAAGGTTGAGTTGGAATGGAAGAACGAGGTCCTGATGCTATGAGTTTCAAAATTACTCATCCTAAAGGAATAATTCACATTTTTAGGGTTATTTCCCTGTACAAGAGCTATGTGTGGTCACCTTTTACCTCTCAGCTGTACATTGCAGAGCCTCAAGAGGGCTCTTACAGAGTCCCTAATTTGCAATTTAAACTTGGTTTAGGCTACAGACGGTAGTCATAGTCCTGACAGTAAAATGAAGGGTCAGTATTTGTGATACACTTTTTGGTACCTCAGCATCAACCTGTTTAGTGTATCACTATATAGTTCTAAATTGACGGTTCTTACAGGCCTTGAAAGAATGATCAAGTGCAAAGCTGGGTGTGTGAAATGCCTATCAATGTTTCCCTGTGAGTTTCAATAGAAATAGAGACTATACTGAACTTTTGCTTTCTTCTATCAGATTTTTAATAATTCAGGGTTTTTTTTCTTGTAGTTCAGTTAGAATATGAGATGCTAATGAATCACCAGCTGATTTTACAAGTGGATTATTTTCATCTTTTGTGAACACAATAAAATAATTGGCAGTCTTGAGCCTTCTAATGCCTTCATTTCTAGGAAAAGTAGTGCAGGAGTGTGTATTGCTCTGGTCTGTCCTTAAATGGAAAACTTCTCTCTGAAATTGTGATGCCTTTTGGCATTTTGGTTCATGGATGCCTCTCTTGTGCGAAAAGAGACAGTTTCATTATCTTGTTTATAGGATAAGATATCGGGGTAGTTGGTATTATTGTTATCTGATAGAATAATTGAAAATTTGATTTTAGGGAGAAACGGGTCTGTAGTATTATCTGCCCTCCTCTGGCACCCTTAGTCCTATTCTTTGCAGAAAATCCTTGGATGAGCTCTCCTGAGGTAAATTGCTCTGCAGTGAGCAGCCGTTTCCAGTGTGTTCCTGGCCACCTGCAGCTGCTGGCAGCTGTGTACACTGAATTCTAATGGACTTCTAAGTGTACCTAATTAAGTGGGTTGGTATTTTATGGTGAATTTTGTTTGGACTTGAACATGAGATTGGGTTTATTTGTCACTTTTATCTCCTGCTAGTAAAACATGCAGATGTATTGTAGCCCTGAAATGGCTCTATATGTTAGTTCCCACTTGTTTAAAGGTGCAGATAGTTCATTGGTTCTCTGGGGTAGTGCAGAGCAGCAGCTATTCTGAAGGAGCCATCTCAGGTATGTGCTTTTGTGTGCAGAAACAAGGTAGTTTTATTTTTTTGAATTTTACAACAGGTGATTTAAATTCAGAGGAGAGGTGCAGGGGGGGTGGGAGAAGGAGAGAGGAAGCAGCACCACCTGCTTGTAGGAAGGGGAAGAATCCCCTTCAGCTGACAGTTCTTTTGGAAAGCGTTTACTGGAGGAGGAGAAGGGATGTGAGACAAAAAAATTGGCAGGAAGAAACTTGAGGGGAATGGTTTGTTTTCTTTCAGTAACCCCTAATACAGCCATCTTGAAGGTTGTGTGGGCACAAGCCGCTGATCCAGACATTTATTTTCCTTTTGTGTCATCCTATGCTTTAAATGCATGTATTCCCTTCTGTCTTGCTTTATCAGACTTCTCTCTCTGTGATTTATAAACCAAATCCTTTAGGAAGGCACGGTCACTGCCTCGAGCAGCTGGAGCCCAAAAACTGCAGTGTGTGACTCAACAGCCATGATATCACAGGGGCCTCAGAGGATGAAACATTACGAAGACAACATGAGGAATGTGGCCATAGATTCAGGAAGCTGAGGGTGGGAGGAAGAAATCAGTTGCTGGAGTAGACATGTACATGTTGAGCAAATGGGAAGAGAGGTGACTAAAGAAGCGATTTGCATATGTAGAAAGTAATGAAGTTGAGTTTTTGCTCACTGAGAGGACAGTGTGAGAAATACTTTATCATACAAGAATTAGGACTCAAGAGAGATGTCCTTGGAGCATCTCTTGAGTAGGTATCTAAACACAGCCTTGGTAGTTCCCAGGAGGATGTTAACCTGTGCTCAGGCTGGATTCTCTCCTGTGTTCTGTGGTAGAAATGGATTTTCAGCTACTTACCTGATAAGTTGTGAGAGAATAGTTATACCAGACTGTTGTGCTGTCACCTTCAGTGCCTGGGCACTGTCCTTTTAGGAAAGGGACTGTCACATGTGATGTCTAGCAGAGGACTGGCCTTGGTCTAAGAGATCTTTTCCAGCTCATTGTTGCTTTGATGATGGATGTGCCATGAGGAGATAGATTCATTATGTACAATGGCAGCAAAGTGTTCGTGTTTGGCTGAGCTCTTCTATTTATTACATGACAAAATAAATTGAAGCCAGTTTTCCCTTTGTGGAGATTAATAATTCTTGCTGTCCCAGCCCTAGTATGATTTCCATTTTTAACTCACCAGTAAAACATAAATAATGTGGTTTTACATTACCTGATTGATAACACTCACACAAAATGCACCAGGGCCACAGTTCCTTGAAACAGTGTCTGCCTGTGATGAATGGGAATGCAGAAGAGGTGACAACAGTCCTGACTCAGTCCTCAATGAGGTTAGAAACCTTCTTGCTGCAGCGAAAGCACATTCCTGCTAAAGGATCTCAGGAAATGCACTGACTCTGCCTTCTAGACAAACTAGAATAATTGAGTTTAAGTGTGGATAAAGCTTTTTGCAGGCAAATGTGATGTTCTTTTTGAGCATAATAAATCATTTTCATATTAAAAGCTGGAGGAAGACTCAGAGTCGTAAAACCCCTTTTGTACCATGGCTGGGGTGGCATACAGTTGTCAGAGAGCTCAATCGTGAGAGGATTAAGCCGATAGTCCCTGCTGTTATTGCTGCAGGGAACCTCAGGCTATGGCAAGACTCTTTTACACTGGGAAGTAAATCACATTAGCTGGTTTATGCACCATTATTGTAAAGGGGATTCTCGTTTGAGATACTGAGTGGCTTTATTCCTCTCTGAGCAAGGAGGCGGTCTTTTCCCCTTGCTCTGCTTTAAAATTCCTCCTTTCTCATCCCAGGTTAGGGGGAAAAAAGAGTGTTTGGCAGCCACTGGCTTGGATTTTTCAGCAGAATGCCCTTAGTGAGCCTCACAGAGGTTGCTGCAGCTGAAGTCCCCAGAGATTTTTGTCTCTGTATATTCTTGTGTAGTCACAGCATTGAAAGAAATGGTCATTCCTTAATAGCAAGTTTGCCAAGAAAATATGGTTATTGTTGATTCTAATTTTTTTTGGTGGTGGTTTTTCCTGACTTTGAGAGCTTACCTTTGAAGCCCTAGGTGAGTTCACTGGGTTTAACTTGTGTTTAAAACACTTAGATACCAAACACGAGCCAACAGTGATTTTACTGTTAGTGGTTTTCTCTTACAGCGCCGTTCACTCTTGCGTGCTTGTGGGGGGGATCATGGATGCACCTGTGAGGGGATACACGTGGAGCTATGGTGGCCCAGGGTGTCTAATGCTGAGGCAGCAAAGCTAGCAAGGACATTGCTGTTGGATAGGCAATGAGGTGCTTTGCCCTCTGAGCAGTGCTTTCCCATCCTCTGGAGCTGAATGCAGTTCATGGGGAAGCTGCTGACTTAATAATACAGCTTCAGAGAAAACACCATCCCGGAGGAGCAGGAGGAAGGAGTTGGAGAGTGTTGCCAAGGTCAAAAGGAGGTTTTAAGTAAGATTTAAAAAAAAAAAAAAAAAAAATTAAGAACTGTCAGACAATGACACAAAGATGCTTTCGAGGCATCAGGAGCAGCAGAGGAGAAGTTTTGTCATTAATGAAGTGTTCTGGATTTTATGTAAAATGCAAAAACTAAAGAGAGATGGCCGTAGGTCTGTGACAGCAGCAGATCCCAGAACGTGTTGAGAAAAGGAAACTGAATGTGAATGGTGTTCTGAGAAAAACCTGTGTTGTCCTGAAGGGATGTTTAATTTATTTGCACAGCTCAGAATGAGCCAATGTTCCACTAGAGGAGATATTTCAAAGTCACAGGAGCTGTGCTGGTTCTTCAATTCTGTTGTGTCATGATTTGCACTATATATGGTGACACTAGACTGTCACTGCCTCACCACTGCCCTACTGGAGTGGTACTGGACTGTACTGGTACTCTTTAGTAATGCCAGTTACTGTTTCAGCTTGTGTCATCACCCAGCACAGACAGGGTGAGGCATGCCTGTTATTTGTGGAGGAAAATGCTGTGTCTGCAGTTACTGTAAATGCTTTAACATCTCCCACTGGCATTGCTTCTTGCTCATGTTTGTGATGCTCATTGGATTGTGTGAAAGCATTGGGGTGCTGGTGGAATTTTGGGTGACTATTGGGTGATGTGTTATAATTGACTAATCTTTCAACTTCCAGAAAAGTAAGAACTTACAAGAGTTTATCCTATCACAATGCCTTTTATATTTAATTATTTTTTTTTTATTTTAGGATTTCTGCAATTGAGTTTCAATTTCTGTTACACAGATCCTTATGGTAGTCCCTTGGACACAGCAGAGCTTCCCATTGAGGTGCATGCCTTGGTGTTTATTTAGCTTGTCTGAAAATGTCTGATGTGTTCAATACAGTGAGAAAAATCAACAATTGCAAAGGATAATCCATAGGTGAACAGTGTGGAGAGCAAGCAGAGAGTGCTCCCTGCATGCCAGTGATTTGGCAGTGCTTATGTCCAAAATTTCACATTTATTTCTGCTAGAAAACTACCAAAGCTGAGAGAAGACCACAGGGAAGTAGTTAAAATTTTGAGACACTGTGGCTGTCAGTGTCAAGACAGGGAATTGAGAGCGGAATCTAGGGAAGGAAATAAGATTGTGCAGAATTAATGAGGAGGAGCATCCTATGAATGATCAGTGAGTAAAGTTGGTTTGATCTTCGTGTCATCAGTGTCAGAAAACTTGCTCAGGTGTTGGTGTTTTGTGGCAGTTCTATTGTCAGTGACTTTGGGTTAGATTTTTCCAGCTTCTGGGCTTGACTGCAGGGCTTATTTCACAGCTGAGTTTCAACATTTGCTCCTGCCTCCTGCCCTATATATTGCCTGTCCCTGTGACCTCTCTGGGACACAGCCTGTCTCCTCTTGCATTATCTTCTTTCTCAGCACATCCATGTTTCCAGGGAAATGTGCTTTTCAGTGTGTTTTCATGATTACAGATGTACTGAGGGAATGCATACCAGAGGTCAATCCTGGGATGAATTTGGAAGTACAGAAGTTGAAAGCATCAGCAAATCCTGCAGTTACTGCTATTGTTCCTTATTGCTGCACAATTGGCTGGGCTGAGCTGTTTATTAGTTTCATTTCTGTCAAGAACAGCAATGACCGGATTGTTTATAGAATCTGCAGCACTGGGGCACTGAATTTGGTTCAGCCTTGCTTTATTTTTCCCTCAAGATTTTAAGTTAGTGCTAACTTTCAGAACCATGAAATGATTGTCTTCTGCTTTTCTTTCCAACTTTTTGGTACTTCTTTTTTCAGAGATGAATCTTAATTCCCAGTTTTGTCTTTTAAAGACCCCTGCCTGAGCCCTTCAGTCTCCTTTGTACTCAAGTTGTAAGTTATCTGTGCCAAAATGACTCTGCAGGAGTGAGTCAGCATCTTTCTTCAGACCTTCATTGTCTGCTGGTGGGGAAGGTCAGCCAAAAATTCTACTTGTTGCATCATGTGGAATTAGCCAGAACTGTGCCTTTCCCTTAATTCAATTAGTAGGTAATGTAATTGCTTTCTTTTTAATAGGATTTTTTTTTTAAAGGCAAGCCACCCCAAAGTGGAACCTCTAATGTTTGTTTTTTATTTTTAGTTTTCTGAGCAGTTAGGTAATTGATTAAACTACCGGCTACTGTTAGTGCCATTACCTGAATTGGCTCTTGATTAATACTGGCAGTCTAGGAAAAGAGCTGCTGTGGATAAACCAGGTGAAGATTATCAACAGGATAGGTGCTAAATTTTGCAAAGAAGTTGTTCACAGTGTGTTACTGACATAAATGCTGTCACATTTTGCACAGGTAGAGGTGATCATATACCGGATATATGTATACATTTATATATGTTCTGAATAAAGAACCTATACCTGATAAAATGAGTGAAGGAGGTCAGTGAATGAGGTAGGATTAGATATGAGAAAATCCCTACTTTAATCCTTAAAAACATAACAAGAAAGGTTCTGTGTAGCGATGGATGGTATTTTTTATAGATCAGAGCATCTGTGCACTTGGATATATAAATAAATAATATTTATCTGTAAATTGCCCTGACCTTCCACATTTAGAGAACAAGCCTGGTGTTTATCACTCATGTTTGCTGCAGTTAATTTGTTCATACTAAGCTCAGGCATTGAATGCTGGTATGTAGATTTTATTTTAATTTTTCTCCTAAGTGGTTTTTGGGGATGTTTTGTATCAAGCAATATTAATGGAGATAAGGTTTCTGTCCCTGTATTCCCGTAACTGGAAGTGTTTGGATATAAGAGAAAGTCAGAACGGTTCCTCAATGTGTGCTTTTTTAGGGCTCATGTGCTGGGTTGCTCAGCGTGAGACAGCAAGTGTTAACTCCAGACACCAGTAGCAGCAAGACTTGGTGTCTAGCAATGCCCAGAAATATCTTTCCCACTGTTTTTCTTTGTCTATATGTAAGTAATATGATTTTTTTGCTCCACCACACAGTTCAGTGACATTAGCCTGAGGCTTCCCTGCCCTGATGATTTATCCATGCTGGTCAGGCCCAGTGGAATAGTCAGTGCTCAGGTCTGCACAGCTTAGTCCTTGCTGGCAAAATTAGGAGGATTTAGAAAGTGCCTGCTACTTTTTTTACCTCTCCTTATCTATTTTTCAGTTTGTCAATGGCAAGCCAAATGCTAGCATTTATAGGGATAAATTATGACTAAAATAATTTGCATTTAAAATGCAATTGAATGAAAGCATCAGCAAGGAGCCTTCTGCTTCCTTTCTGGTGCACAGATGGGTGCTGGCGTTGGATCAGCCCAGCAAGGTACTGGATATAAAATAAAGTTAATTGGAGTAGCTGAGAAATGAAATGGGCTCAGCCTCATGCTAATTCCTGGCCTGTGATTTAATATGACATTAGAGATGAAGGATTGGGAAGGTGCTGAACCACGGACTCAAACAATCACCAGAGCTGTAAATTACCCTTCTGGGATTGTAACAGCAGATTGAGAGGCCCCAGTAAAATTGCAAGAAGTGAATTAAACCAAGCTTGGAAGCAGTTTGTTGGGCTCTTTGCGAGTTTAAGTTTCATTGTTCCTTTTTAGTTGGCTATTGTAACACTGTACTAACCTGGGACTGGGGTTTTGTCCAAGGTCAAATCTGTCTGTAGATGGAAAACCAGTTGGTGCTCAAACAAAATCTCATTCAGGCAAACTGAGGAACTGGTGATGCATCTCTGAACATAATGTTTTCTTGTTGGAATCAGGTCCATTTTTTGCATTATTTCTAGGCCTCTAGGTGCCAGAAGGACACTGAGGAGAAGGTGGTGTAGATGGCCTGTGGCCAAGGAAGAATTCAGCGTAATCTTTCAGTGCAATTGGTGCAATGGTTGATTTGTTTCCTCCTTAATGGGATAGGGAAAGTGGTGACTAGTAGGACTTGACCATGCTCAGTGAGATAAGATTTCTGTTCCTTTGTTCCCATAACTTAAGGTGTTTGGGTCTTGTAGGAGGCGTTTGTAAAGCCAAACCTGCTTTACTCTGTATTACTCTGTATTTACTCTGTATTTTATAATAAATCCCTCATAGCTCCATGCCATGTCTCATGCTGGTTTTAATGTCTCTGTTCTCTGTTTTTTTACAGCCATGTTGCTGAAGATCACCTTGTCTTCTGGAAGCAGAAACACAATGAACAGATGAATCCCTTCAGCCGGATATTACTCCAGTAGGTCTCCTCCTCCTCATGGAGCACACAGGCAGGGAGGAGATGGACTTGAAAGAGGAAAGTCCTCAGGTGTGGACTGAATCTGCAGGACAGGAACAGAATACTGCTCAGGTGATTAGCCAGAGCTTCGCCTCTGCTTGGACTGGATTGGGATTGGTGAGGAGGGTTAGTTCCCATTCAATCCTGATTTAGAGTCTAGAAGCTCAGTTTGCATTTGAGCAGAAGTACAAACATTTCTGTGGTGATTTAGGGTTAAAGCTTCAGAAACTGAACTGTGCAAACCGCAGCAGTGAAGACACAGAGCTCTGAAATGAGTTGAACAAAACTAAGCAGTGGCTTTAGAAGTTTCAGGGTCCAAATACGTTTATTACTGTGCGGGAGAATAAAGGGTGTTAAGAGTAATGAACAAAATCTGTGCTCTGTGGCAGCCGCTTTTGATGGCATCATTTGAATCAGATGGAACTGTGGGTGGACCTTGGGGAAAGTAATACAAGTAATTTTTTCCAGCCAGACATCTGGGTAGTGAGGAAGGGGGAAATATTAATTGTAAGTGACTAATGCAGTTTTAATTCTGCAGTTTTAATTCTTTCAGGTTCTGCTGTATACAGCTTGTCCCTCTGCCTCTGAGACAACACAACTGGGAATTTCTAGAATTCTGTAAATTGATTTACTCTTTTAAGTATGATAGGAAAAGGGTGCTGCATGATATTTGACCCACAAGCAGAGAAATTCTGCCTCTCTTAGTAATTTCCAGCTTTGAAATTTGCAAAGAAAGGCAGTTTTAAATGGCCTGTGTTCCCTTCTCTCTGCAATGGGATAACCATGCTGCTGTTTGCACATGGCAGTTTTAAGGCTTAATGATTGTGTGCAGAGTGCTTTCCAAATGTGAAATTGTAGTGTTTGTGAGAAGATTTATTGTACACAATCAGCACTGAGCATCCAGGGGGAAGTACCAGGTGTCTTCTGAAGCATAAGCTAAAAAGTGAAACAAAATAAGCAAATTATGTAACTGTGGTATCATTTTATGTGAAAGAATTTTATGTGACTATGAATACTTGTATTCAAACTAGGTTTCCTCCTCACTGTCCTGTTTTTCCCATGCACTGAAAATGCTTTTCAGCATGTAAAGGATGGCAAAATCTAAAGATAATCCTGTTTTCACTGGAATCCAGTATTCTGGCTCATTTAATATAGGCCATCATCACAGTAATCAGTTATGATCACAATTATAAATAATTATTAATAATATAATACATATTAATGTAAAAATTATCAATATCATCAGTTATGATCATAATGTTCTGGTAAAATTTAGTTGTTTAGATTTAAAGTGCAGCCCTAGACATAACTTGTTCCAGTGGTCCTTGGAATCTGTGCTTAATATTTTTAGGTATAGGTTTGTCTGTTCAAATAGTTGAATTTTCTACTGGTGCTGCACATACATACTACAGAGAAGCAGTCTAATATGCCCTACTGCTGACTGTGAGAGCTGCAATACTATATCTTGAGGAGTATCAGAGTTAATAAATTCTGTTAGCCTCTCATCAGACAGCAAAAATTACCTCCAACTAGAGAACTAGCTGAATGAAGTAATTATCATAAATCCTGAAAGGGATATGAGCATAAAGGGAAACAATATCCCAGTACATTTAATAGATACGTCAGTTCAAATGGGAACTTGTTCCCTTACGAATTTCCGAAGCATCACGCAAGAACTAAGTATGTGTGGGTGCCCTTTGTAGCAGTTACGTCTTAAGATGCAATGCAAGGTAAAAACAGACACTGATGGATGTTGTGTCCAGATTTCTGTTGGTAGAATAATTGAGTGAGATTTGAAATATGTGTTTTTCACTGCATTCAGATTAGTTGGGACACAAGTTCTCTCTGCTTTCCAAAGCACCCCAGGACTCTGGTGCTGTGTCCCACTGGCCTGTGTTGGTGCGAGTCCAGGATCTGTTTGTTCCCCAGGTGCACTTTGTCCCCGAGGGGGGGGCAGTGGCCCAGATCATGTACAGTGATGAGCAGGAGCGCGGCCCTGCACAGCAGGTGGTTTACACGGCTGACGGCACCTCCTACACCTCTGTGGACACCTCGGAGCACACCCTCGTTTACATCCACCCCGTGGAAGCTACGCAGGCACGTGTGGTTCTGAGCCCACCCTGGTTTTGGCACCTAGAAAGCACAACAGTCTTATTTGGGATGAAGGCCAGTTACCAGCCAAGTGGTATGACTGGAAAATAGCAGGCAGTCGCTCCCAGCAGTTTTCTCTGCCCACTGTTGAGCAGGGACTTCATGCTGTTCATTTGTCTGATGTGCAAATCTGCTTATCAAAGGATGTTGAGGCTATGAATTATGAAATGCTGGTTACTTCACTGAAGATGGATGAGATTATAATTTACTCAAAGGTGTTTTCCAGAACAAGGATAATCTCACCAGAAGTTCTGCCTCTTATATCCAGTAAAAAGCTAAGAGCCATCTATGTTCCTTCTGGAAGAATCTTTGTTTTGTGTAGTACAGTTGTCATAATTGATAGTTACAATAACAGTCGTGTCTTTTTGCAGAGCATCTCTGTTTATTCAACGTAATTTTGTGGTCTCTGCAGAGTTGCTGATTTTATAGACCTTTTATATTCATTTTCTTCTGCATAATTATATCAAGTAGCCTTTATTCCCTTGCAGCACATGTTTATATGGGGTCAGTATGCTATGCATCTCTGCCTCGGTGTGGACAGATTAAAAAGGAAAAGGCTGGCTTTGTCCAGAGTGTTTTATAATATCTTTGCTGACAGGGCAGATTAGTTGTGCTGCAAAGTGCACGTACCTGACACTCCCATCATGCTGGCAGGGCCTCATGTGGCACATTGTGTCCTGTGCAGCCCTCAGCTGTCCCAGAAAACCAGCTTCTATGTGAAGGGATGTCCTGAGAGCATATCTCCCAGGAAGTTACTTGCCAACTAACTCCAAAACTCTGAATGCTGTCATTGTGTCAAAAGATGTGCAGTATTCAGACACTCTTCTGCATCTGAGATGAAATTATCACAGTGCTAAAGGAATTTGTATTATATCATGCTTTATTTTATTGTAGCCGGGCTGCTGCAAGCTCAGATGTTTCAAGTTTTGGCTAAGTAAGGCTGGCCTCAGTCAATCCTTAGTCTTGCTTTTCCTGGGATTCTGTCAGGGCTGTTCTTGCAGAATATTGAAGTTGGCATGGCTTCTATGAAATTAAACAGCATCCTGGCCATATCAAAGTCCTATATAGGATGTGCATGATAGTTCCTCAAAAGAAAGCATGCAGCAGTCTTGTGAATTTTCAGGAAGAAAAAGCTTGCAGTTACCTTCTATCCTGCTTTTAAGTGTTACGCATTAAGGGCATAGACAGAGCTATTGAATTTCATCCTGTAGATTTTATCAAATCAACAACTGACAAAGTGATTTTGGTAAATTAGAAAAAAAAAAAAAAAGTGAAACACTTTAGCTGTACAGATGCAAAGTGCTACATAAATATATTAAGTCTTTATGGAGCATTACCTAATTTTAAATTTCTATGTATCTAGGTCTACTTGGGTGAGTTGAAGTAGTTTGCTGTGGTAACAGGCAGGTTAGAAGCTGACAAAGGCTCAAATGTGGGTTGTTTCATAGTGGCAGATAACTTTTGTGTGAGTTGGGAGTAAAAACCCCCATGGCTGGTTTGATAAGCCTTTTTCACTTTGTCTAGACTCTGTTTACAGATCCGTCCCAAGTGGCTTACGTCCAACAGGATGCTACCACCCAGCAGGTAAGGAAGAGATTTTATTCATTTTGTGCCTAAAATTGTGAGGGAACAGTGAGGGAAGGTAAAGGGACATTCATGTGGTGCATGAGGGTAATGAGCTGTTTTTGAAGTTGTCCAGTGACAATCTTAGTCTTTTGCTTCACCCTGATCAAGACCTATGATCACCTTGAGCATTAATGACAGTAAAAGTTAAGAATTATTTTGAGTTTATTCTCTTTAATTCATATTCAACAAGAATTCTAATTTACTGCCCCAGATAGCATGAAAAAATCTTTCAACAGTATCCCTGCAGCAGATGTGGCTGTAGTCATCTGAATGTGCCATTTTGGAAAGGTGGGGTTTTCAGTTGTCCTCTTACAGGTTCTGATCCAAATGCCTTGGAGTCCACAGAAGGCTGTTGAGGGATAGAAAAATTGGATTAAATTCTAGGTTTACTAGAAACATCACAGGAAATTAAGCGTGAAACCTGAAGAAGTTCAGTGACTGGCTCCCTTATCAGGTGTGCTAGGCTTGCCAGTGGGAGGTGGGCAGGGAGAAAAAGAAAACTGCAGCCTGTGTTTATAAGGTTATGATGATTTTTCCTTATTCTTTTTACATCCATCATGGATGGGGAAGTTGTTATTAACTCTTACTGGTATCTTTGGGGACTGTGCTGTGATAATCAGCTGTAGACAGGTGCTTTCAGATCCGTAGTTGAAATTCTCTGCTTGTCATAGACTTAAAATCATTACTGCTTGGTGGGTTTTTAATTACGTGTGGATGTACTAGATCTGAATCATCACCAAAGCCATCATTAAAATGTGTGTTTATTGACAGTCTTGGGGCAGAGTGAGGGATTGAATCTGTGCTGAAAACAAATTTTCTTGCTAAAAAATGTTCTAAATGGTTGAGGCACAGATGGGAAGCAATGACTGACACAATAAAGGTGTTACCTGTCTTTTCATTTTTCTCTGGAGTTTTGTTCTGGAATTTTTTGCTCCATCAATTTCCCTGCATCAAGGAGCCAGAAATTCCTATTTAATTGTCTTAAAGCACATTTAACAAATATATGATTAATGAAAAATAGAGATTATTTGTAAGCAGTGCAGATGGCAGTTACAACAGAGGTGATCTGCTGTTATTATTCCGGAAGCACTGACCTGTGTGGCCTCAGCCTGTCCTCCATTCTAACACAGTCTGACAGCAGTCCTAACATATGTATTAATTTTTTGGTGAATGGTTAATCCCTCATTATGTCAACTCCTGCCTTTGCAGCTGTTTTTACATCAGCATTTCATGTGGGACATTCCTGAACTGACAACTAATAATAAAATAATAATTAAAGCTCCTCTTGTCTTTCAGAAAAAAACTTTATTGTAGAAATAAAGTGAGAGGTTTATAAAAATAATGCCCATAATCCATGCAGTGCCTGACATGGAAGTGCAAGTAAGGGTATGTTTGGTGTGATTAGTAGGAGGCAGTGCTAATAGGGGGTACAAACAGATCCATGTCTGTGTGACCCTCTCCTTGCTGGCACACTGCAGGAAAAATGATGCCACTTGGCTTCAGAAGTGTCAATACCAGACTGTCATGGTGGTTTCCTCTTCACTGTTGGACCATTCCCTGAAGTCTTTTTGCTGTTGTTTTTCAGGAGTTTCATAAATTATTCTTAATACCTCTTTAAACAAAGCAACTAGTTTGGAGTACTGAGTGCTTACATTATGGATTTTGTTGTCTGCTCCTTTGCTACTGGCCCAATGCACTGTTCTCAGTTTTATCTGATATTTATTAAGCACTTTGCAGAGAGTCAAGAGCTTGGATTTTAGCATAAAAGCTGCTTAACAGTCAGAGACACAAACTAAAAGCCACGTGATATCAGCTGTAGAGAAGGATGAAAAGTCACACGAAATAATGCAAATTCCTGTATAGATAAGCAGGAGACAAATGCAGGAAAGGTGATTCCAAGAGGTCTTAATTTTGTTTTATTTACTAATTTATTTACTTTGTTCTCATCCATTCAGCAATAAAAAAAAGTAATATGCATTAATTTGGTTGTTACAGCACTAAAAAAAGTATGTAAACAAAAATGTATAGTGTGACCAAATGTAAAGAAAAATAATTGCTGGGATCCTCTTTTTTGAGAAGTTGATCTTCTCATGAGGTCAGTACACCATCTTGGTTTTTATGGATCCTGGATCATAGAATCACAGAATGATTTGGATTGGAAGGGACCTTAAAGCTTATCTAGTTCTAAACCCCTCAGCCATCAGCAGGGTTTGCTTGAGGAAAGAAAAAGTCAAAAAAAGAGGAAATATTTTTTAGTCCTTCTTTACCTTTTCCCTTGAAAACGAAAGTAAATTTGGGTGTAGAGGAAAAGAGACTCCAAATCACTGGTTTTACTAAGAGCTAAAGAGCTCCTAACATCTGTTTTTAGTGCAATTGAACCCAGGACCTTAATTTTAAAATGTGTAATAGGTAATTCAGAATTTGCAAAGTGTAGATTTGAAGTCTTTCTCTTTTCTCCCAGGAGCTGCAGGTTTTGTCCAAGCCCATCATCCCTATTTGAACCCCAAAACTCATGGCAATGCAGCGGTTTTTGAGTAGAGTGTAGGGCTCAAGGGAACTGTGCATGCTGGGCCCTGCCCATGTATTAAGTGACTGATGGAAATGCTGCAGTGCTAAAATGAGTGCCTGTGATTTTAGGTAACGGTGCTCTTGCCTGCTGCTGCTCAGAGCATGAATCCCACCAACCTGTCTGTGCTCGGCAGCGTTGCTGACCCCCCCCAGCCAGTGGCTCTGGAGCAGGGGCCACAAGCAGATAGAGTAAGTTGCCAGGCACCCTTTCCTTTTTCATGTAAGAGCGCACTGATTCCATTGCTCCATCATCTCTGGGGATGAAATGTGGCTAAGTGATCTGGGAGGAGATGTGAGAAAGCTGTAGTGCAGATTTGCACTGTCTTCCCTAGTCTCACCATGGAATGTATGGGGGCTTAGGATATAGTATTTAATATACAGAGAAACCTGTTTCACTGATGGTTCTGTGAACAGCCACCTTAAAATTCTGTCAGTGCTGGAAAGTGAAGTTAACGGAAGGTGTAGTACTGACTGTCACAGCAACATCCACTGGGTTTCCTTGCCGGTGTTTTTAGACAGTTCTGCTGCGTGTAGTGTTTCTTGTTCTCTACCTGAGAAACCTGGGTGGGTGATGGAATATGTGCCAAAATTCAAATGTTGCAGTTCTTTTAAGGAAGGAAATGACTAAACTTGAAAATTAGTGGAAGAATGCAATGCCCTCAACTGTTCTTCATGTCCCATAGTTTATATCTAGTCTCCACATTACCTCACCCCTTCTTGACCTCTACCTTTGTACTCTGGAGATTGGTTTTGTTGGATTGTAAAGAGTAAAGACAAGATTGTGTGCCAAAGTGCAGATTCTCTCACCTGTACAAAAGAAATTAAAATACAGCTTTAGGCTCCAGTTAATATCCACAGAGCCTGGACATGGTTTTAAACTTTCTGTGAGGGTCGAGAACATCCTCTGAGTTCAGTTTCTTCTGAGAACTGAGTCCTTGGCAGGGTATAGCCAGGGAGTAATACAGGTGTTTTGAGCGAGGCCATGAGCAGCAGCCAGCCATGCAAAACATTCCTTGGCAGTCATTTAGCACCTTCCCTTGTCCTCCTCTCCATTTCCAGAGGCAGCAGGAAGGGTAGAGTAGCAAGGACCCTCATGGCTTGTCCTTGTAGTTTTCTTTGTGAATCAGCTTGAATTGTTTGTGAATTCTCTCCTCAGGCATCGTTACCGGTGCATAACCAGGTGTTACCTCCTATGGAGGCTGTGGATGGTTCTGATCCTTTGGCACCTCTGCAGAATCAAATGGAAAGGATAGAAACAAAAGAGGAAGATGATGAGGATGAAGATGAGGATGAAGATGGTGAAGACACTGACATGGACGAGTGGGATCCAGATCCACCTCGACCCTTTGATCCCAATGATTTGTGTAAGCATGTGCAGTCATATGTAGTGTACTACATGCCCTGCCTTTTTTCCTTCCCTCTCCATTAGACCTTTAGTAAAGAGAGGCAAAAACCATTCAGAATTTAGCAGTAATGAGTAAATGTGAGTCTTGATTCCCAGAAATGTGAATTCAAATTAGACTGCTTGACTGAAAAGACAAAATTCTGTCTTTAGTGAAGTCTCTGAGCTGATTTGTTCTTATTTTGCTGGACACTGGCCTGTCTAATATTTTAAAATGTAGACAGACTATTGGCATAACTGTTCCCACAGCTGAGCCAAAGATATTTAGAGAGAGATAAGGCTGTCTCTGAGCTAGTGTGTGAATGTCTGCCTAAAAGTCATGTCCTCTCTGCCTTTGTGTTGCAGGGTGTGAAGAGTGTAATAACGCACATCCCTCAGTGTGTCCAAAACATGGACCTTTGCATCCCATCCCAAACCGGCCTGTGCTGACCAGGGCAAGGGCCAGCCTTCCCCTGGTGCTCTATATAGACAGGTTTTTGGGAGGTGTGTTCTCCAAAAGGCGCATCCCAAAGCGTACACAGTTTGGGCCTGTGGAAGGACCCCTGGTCAGACAGACTGAGCTCAAAGACTGCTATATCCATTTGAAGGTAAGGGTGAGAAAAGGGGAAATCAATTTGTGCCTAAGCTTTGATTTTCATTAATTTGTCACTCTACCTTCATCAATTCACTAGAGATATTTTGTTACTTCCATCTCTGAATGTAACTAAGAAATATCCAGATTGTTTTGGCTTCAAATCTGCTCTGTTATTCAGGGTGACACACTAATCCTGGTGAATGTTCTGGCATTACAGTGATAGGATATATATATATATAGGGTACATAACATGGAAGGCTGTGACTCACTCTCACATGAGCTGAAGCAGCATCTGGACATAAAAATAGCACCCCCTTCTGAGGACGTTCTGCAGCCATTCTTTTGTGTCGTGTTGTAGCATCAGTTCAACATATTTTTCTTACCTTTCTGTTCATAAGATGTAGGGGAGAGGAGATATTTTTATGCCTTTCCTCTTGCCAAGTAATTGGTATGGGGTAAAATGGGTTTGAGTGACTTTTGTCCATTTATTTGCTGTTTCACTAGAAAAATATTGGCCCTTTATTTGTTTGAGTTTAGATCCACAGTCTTAGGAGGGTTCTGATGGTCAGTGTGTGACAAGCAAGTTGTGACCATAGGCAGCAGGAGAATTTCAGCTAAAAAAATGCTGCTTCCTGCTTGAGGCAATGTCATGACTCAAGAAATGAAAGGAAAAGTAGGTCTGCCAGTTAGAAACTTCTGACTGATGTTTCTGTAGCCTACTGAAGCTACAGCTACTTGTGTGTTATTTGTTATAGTCACTTGTTCATACTATGCCTGATCCCTTTAATGAATTATTCTTGTTCCTGAAAGCCTTGGAAGGATCCATTATGCCTCCCTAGTTAATCTTTACCTGTTGCTAAATATTTTTCTGCTTGTTTCTGGATCCGTGTTAGTAAAGAGAGAAAATTAGCTATGTCCTCATTGCTCCCCTAATGTAACAGTTGCATGGGCACAGTAGTTTTCTTAGTAACTCAAATTCTTTTGAATGTGCTGGCAGGCAGTTACAGTCACATGTAATTGGATTTTGCTACAGGTTTCTCTTGATAAGGGTGACAGAAAAGACCGAGACTTGCAAGAGGACTTGTGGTTTGAACTTTCCAGTGAGGCTCTGTGTAACTGGATGATGTTTGTGCGTCCAGCTCAAAATCACCTGGAGCAGAACCTGGTGGCCTATCAGTACGGCCACCACATTTATTACACCACCATTAAAAATGTGGAGCCCAAGCAGGAACTCAAGGTATGGCATTGCTTGTGTGTCAGAATTCTCTTTTTCTACTGATTATATAGTGACTTAAAAGTTGATGCCTAACAAGTGCCAAAAACTACCAATGTGAATAGGTTTAGAACTTTTTTCCTCTGAAAAAAGCCTGGCCTGAATTGATTGTCACTGAAGTCAGTAAGTAGTTAGTCACAAACATATGCATTTTAATGAGCTTTGGCTCATGAGGAAGTTTAAAATAAAAATAGGTAAATTGTCTCTCCCTGTCATGCTTTACGCAACATATATTTTCCTGATACAATCTAATTTTTATTGCAGCAATCCTACTTTTTAAATTCTGGATGACCTTTCCAGTTCGCCCTGTGTGTTCCTGGCTTGTTTTCTGGTGCCTTAAGTGAATGTGGTCTCTCCTTTTATCTAGCTTTCCTGGAGCTTTTGAAAATTTGCATGTGAAAAACAATAAAGGATGTTGTGATTTCCCTGTGGTTTGCTTTTTGTTCCCTCTAAAAATTTATTGATTATCAGTGTGGCTAGCTGAGGTAGCCTTAATTTTCAACTTTTTTGGGGCCACTGGTGGGGGAACAAAAAAAATTTGATATCACGAAATTTTGTTGTTCTTCAAATCTCTTCTTGCATGTAGATTTCAACAATATGTCTGGAAAAACAATTGCTTAGTAAGTGCACATACTAAATCAGGGCAAAAGCCTATTTATACCCTTTTAAGAGCAGGACAATCTGAAATTAGTTCTTAATTTTTTTTAAGCTGAATTACTAGAAATCTTACAAATCTATTTTAAGTGTATTAAAACATCATTTTCTCAACAGTTTTTAAAACAATTTGAAATCAGACTTTAAATCTGTACAGACCTCCCTGTGGGAGGATAATTTTTCTTACTTTGTGTTAGTAGTGTCATTTGGGGTAAAATGGCTTGCTAACTGAAAGGCTTGGTAACTTCGTTTCCTCCCCAAGTGGATGTAGGGCATTCATGCACATTTTGTCCGGAGATTAAAGTAGTTGAAGCTGGGAAGTTCTGATTTGCCTGCCAGGTGTGTAGTCCAGGAGCTCCAGGCTTTTGTCTTTGTCCATATAGTGAGATTCCTGCAGAGTGACACACCTGCTGGAGAGTCCTTGAAATCCTCCTCACCTCTGCTTGTGGCCCACTGCAGGTTCAAACTTGTTTGAATTTTTCATGATGAAAATCTGTTGATGCCTTCTTTGAGAAATCTTTTCTAAAATCCACTCTTTTTCATCAAACAAATGAAATTATGGAAGAATTCTCATCTAAATGTGAGCATCTGCTTTTAGGCTTTAATGAACTTTGTCTTCCTGCCTCTTGTGGTTGCCTTTGCTGAAGGCTTGAATTCCTTGTATGACAAAAGTGGGTCCATCATTCTGGCGCCTGGCAGATCTGTGTTTTGGGAAGCAAGACCATATTGCTCCAATCCTTCCGAAGCTCAGAAGCATTTTAAATGAGTCTATGTGGATGGTGCTGCCTATTGTCTATGTAAGGAGAGCAGGAAAGAAATGGAAAATCCCCCAAGTTAATAACATTTCCATTCCTCTTGGTACAAGTATCAGTACTCTGATGACATCCTTCCTTTACAGTCATGTAGCTGGGTTTGAAGAGATTAATCTTACTGCCTTTAGCTACTGGGAGCCATGTGTGAGATAAACATTTGTGTTAGGAAGCTGGACCTTAAAATTAAGTGGATGCACTTACTGAGCAAAGCTCTTTCATTCCTCAGTGGGGCCACATTGATCTTACCAGACTTTATTATTGAGGATGGAAAGAGAAATAAGAGTTAGTGGTTGAGGCAAGTGAAATAAATGTATTGCTTAAAACCCATTTTCAAATGAATTTCCATTAGTTTTGGCTCCTCTTCAGTGTCCTGTTACCTTGTGCCCCTGCTGCAGGTGTGGTATGCTGCCTCCTACGCTGAGTTTGTGAACCAGAAGATCCATGACATAACTGAGGAGGAAAGGAAGGGTAACTTGGGATCTTCTGCTTTCATTGTGGTGGTGGTTGCAAGTTGCATTCCTTACTTTCAAGTATATGGCCTGTATAGTGCTCCCAAACTTCTGCTAAGTTGGGAAAAGTTAAACCAGATCTAGATTGTGTTATTTGGGCTTATTTCCAATAACTATTCTCATTAGAATATTACCTTAATTTAAGCCTTTGCCTCTGGGAAGCTTTCTTTAAGTTGCTTTCTCTCAGGAAGAGGTCTGTTTCTGTACTCACTGTCTGCTGTATGACTGCTTTAGATTTAGAAATTTCCCTTGATCTCCCTTAACTTAAATCAGAGGCACGATCCTGTAGGTGCTCTTCCATACAAGTGTGAACTTCAGAATCCCCCTGAATAACTAACAGTGTTGAGACTTCATGGGAATTGTCCCCAGTGATCTTTCTGTGTCTCTGTGATGAGCTATGGTCATGGCACAGTGCAGAGGACATAAAAGCAAAGATCAGCAGAGCAGGGCTGGGTATTCTGCAGCCTGTCTAACCTTCAGGGGAGAAATCTGGCCCACAGAGGATAGAGAGGCTGGGGGCAAAAATATTAGGTTTAATTGGTGACGAGTGAAATGGTGTTACTGACATTTCCAACAGTGCTCAGGGAGCAGGAAAAGAACTGGCCATGTTACGAGTGCAATCGGCGTTTCATGAGCTCGGAGCAGCTCCAGCAGCACCTCAACTCCCACGACGAGAAGCTGGACTTCTTCAGCAGGTACTGACAGCCTTAGCTTCGCTTGTGGATCACTGGGGTGCTTCCCCAAACATGCAGAAAGGAGGGGCTTTGTCCTGCAGATCTTAATGACTAACTCAGGAGAGATCAGCTCAGTACCAGAAGGGAAAATCATGGCAGGAGGAGGCTGACTGGTATGAGAGACTCTGTGAAACAAATAGCTTGAGAGAAATAAATAGTCTGTTGAAATTAGTGAGGTTTTTGTTTTGTTTTTCTTTGACAATGACTTTAAATATTTGTAATGTTTCAATATCACAGTATTGAAATACTGTGTTTCTCAGAGGTATGGAAGTACAGAGCTTGGAAAACAAGGCTTCTAGTGCCTCATTGTGCCACTGTGCCACTGGCAAGATAGTTTATCTTGGCTTATTAAAAACTGAATCTACAAACACCTGTCACAGAGCAGAAGATACTGGTGCCTTCTTTCTCCTGAAATGTAGCAAGTGACTCTGTTTTGTTTTGCTTTATTGACACAAAATTGTTCACTTCTGTTTGGTGCCTGACATCAACAGCTGAATGCTTTTTGGGGAGAAATGTTATGGCTTCAGATTTTAAATGGGTTTCCTTGTGCACTTGCTCCATCATGCTGAAAATGCTTCCCAGCACAACATAAACTGGGGTGTTAGATGAAGTCTGCCATGGCAAAGGGCTGGATGGAAGCAAGTAATCCTCTTGGTCCCATGATTACTGATAGAAATTTTAATGTGTTCTGAACCTTGGCTTCTCATAAAGCTCAAAATAAATAGATAGCAGCCAGAAATCCATTGTTTTTGCTTCCAGAATTTATTCAGTTTTTATTATTTACTGCATTTTATTATTTGCTGCATCATTGTTGCTGAGTTGAATGGGTGAGTAGGAGTGCTGAGAAAGAAATTATAAAATCAGTGGAGAATCCAAATTAGTCTTTTTTTGTATCTAACCTGGAGCAGAACCAGAGGTCGAGGTCGTGGGCGAGGAAAGAGAAGATTTGGACCAGGCAGACGCCCTGGGCGCCCTCCCAAATTCATGCGCATGGAAGTAACCAGTGAAAATGGTGAAAAGTGTGAAGAAGGAACACAGGTATATTTTTGGAGATGGAGGGGAAAAAAATAGCACATGGAATGTAAGCTCTTGACTAAAATAATTTGGAGCATCAGTGCAAACTGAGGGTGTGCTTTGGACTTAAAAATGAGTAATTCTTGGTTTCTAGCTGGAATTCTCTGCTAGGAGAAAACACTAATTCCCTACTATAAAATCTGTAAAATCACTTGGATTTCTGCAGCAAGTTTCACTCCAAAGCACTTAGCAGTGAGGTGGGTTATTGTGACAATTTAGCTGCCTCACAGAAGTAATTCAGACAGTAAAACTGTAATGGGAGTTTAGGCTCCTATTTGTCCTTTCTGGAATGTGAGATCAGCCTGCTCTTACAACTGTTGCTGGTAGATTTAAATAAGTTTGAGATATGATTTTCTTTGATGTTTTAATAATAACAGAAGGGCCTCCTGTAGGCAGACTTATTGCAAAGTGTTCTTTTGCTTGTAGCTGTTGGTTATATTCTGCAGGGATGTAATGTGATGCATTTAAGTAAAAAACTAAATTCTATGATGCTGACCATGCTTAGGTTACCACTAAGTCCTTTTATGAGCAGTGACAGAAGTAAACCAGTGCTCTGGTTTATGACTTAGCTGAAAGCTGATATCTGGAGTGGTAATTTTCCTGTCTCCTCACTGGGTCATGGCTCTTTGCTGACTCAGAGGGAGGAATGTGTACTCTGCCTGTGAATTCCTGCTGCAGTGCCCTAAATTCTGCATTAGGTGCAGGCAGTTGTGAGCTCACCCTCTCTACAGGCTAACATGACACATGCCAGCCTCATTTAGACAAATAAACCTAATGCTGGTCCCAAACCCTTCACTCTGGGGAGAGGGTGCTTGCTGGGCACAGTCCAGTGTGTGAGTGGCCTCTGGACTGGAGGTCGCTTGTGTCCTGCCAGCTTGGAGCATGGCCCGGAGCTGGCTCACCTGTGTCTGTGCAGTGGGATAGGATGATGCCCTGAGCCCTTGGAGGTCTGCTCACCTCACTAAAGCTGGGCATGAGTTCTGCCTGGGAACTGGAGAGTCAGGATGCTGAGAGCATCGCTGAGTGTCAGCAAGGTGGAAACTGGCCACCCAGACCTGGGCTGGACACTGCGATGGTGTATTGTTTACTAAGGGTCTCTTTCTGGTAAGCACTCCCAGTCTGTAAGGGCCTCATTCCTTGGTTTTCTTCTCCCACACACACTTTTATGTTTTGACAGCACCACCCTTCAGCTGACATAATTCAAAATTAATTCTGGTGTTCTGTTTCCTAGCTTGTGCTTTTAAGTTTCTTCAGTTGCATTACATGGTGTCAAATAAGGATCTGTGTGTGGTTTTTTATGTAATAGAAGATGATTCCATTCCAGAAGAGTTATCGGAACTCACAGGGAAAGAATGTAGACTTTTGGCATGTGCCTCCTGCTCACAACACCTCCCTTTTATGCTAATGCGAAAGAGGAGGAAAAACAGCTTTGTGTGATATATGGAAGTGATGTGTGCAGAGCTGGAAACCAGATTAAAGAAACACACAGCATCCAGTGTGATTACCTTGTTTGTCACTCTCCAGTTTGGCACTCCAGATAGTTCATTAGGAAGGAAAAGACACTGCAAAATGACACACAGAGTTTCAAAGTGACAACAGTTTCCATGAGACAGAAATTCTCTCCTTTCCTGGGTCTGCACTAGTTGCTTTGGTTGAAGTGGAAATAGTCCTGAGTGCAGAAGAGCCTTGTTGGCTATTATCCGGCTAATCAGCCCGATAAAGCTGATTGGTTTTGCTGCCAGAATTTATTCCATTTTTATTATTTACTGCATCATTGTTGCTGAGTTGAATGGGTGAGTAGGAATGCTGAGAAAGAAAGCATAATGACCATGGCTGGTCAAAGAAAAGGATGGCCCATGAAGAGTCACCCACCTGCAGCACTGCCTCCGTGGTGCTCTGGGTGACGCTGCTGTAGGTGAAGGTGATGTGCCAAAAGCAACAGTGGACACAGTAGGAGTTAGTGTAGACACTACACTATGCTGTTTTGTTTATAGTTTATGATTAAATATGTACAAATCTTGTCTGCTGAGTATTATCAAAGTCTTTTTCAGTGGGTGGGGGGAATAATCACTGGTTGTATGATTTGCGATTTCAGGACTTGCTGCATTTTTCCAGCAAGGGGCAGTTTGATGAGGCCGGACAAGCCCCACTGAATGGGCTGGAGCAGCAGGAACAGACTCCAGTGCCAACAGAGCCTCAAGCAGCACTGGAGCAGCAGGAAAACCATGTGCTCCATGTACAGCCACAGCACGAGGGCAACACGGTGCCCACACAGAGCACTGTGACAGCAGATGACATGAGGCGAGCAAAGCGCATCAGGGTAAGCACAGAGGATGGGGGATCACATCCACTATAACCCAGGGAATGCCATGCCTGCCTGCCGCGGCCAGCTGATCCTCCTTTCACTGTCAGATCCATTTCCAAATCCCAATAAAGCATCTCATTCCTAGCAGTTTTCTTTGCACTGAGAGGAAGACAAATCTCACATAAAGGACCGGTATCTCATAGGCGTTAGTGAGAACTGGTCAGGTGCTGGAGCTGATTGAATTCCATCATGGTAATTCTTGCATGGAAACACAATCCATCCAAACTGGCAAGCAGGGGTGCTTCAAACAACTGGCAGAATCCTCGTGCTGTGGCATGGACTAATGACTTGCTCACAGCACCATCTGTGTCTCTCAGAACTGTCTTGCAAATAATTGCCAAAGAGGAACCACAACCTCCGTTTGGATCCACTTAGATGATGGTGATACTTAGTGATAAAGTCCTTTTTTGGGGTAAAAAACCCTGCCTTTGAGAGCAAAACCTGTGTTAAGAGCAAACACTTTGAGCCTGAGCTCCATGTCAACTGGCTGAGCTGGTTGTGTGGGAGGGAAATGATTCAAGCAAATAATCCTTGAAGCTTTGTAACTGGGAGATCAGTTTATTTAGCTTAAAATCTTTTTCTTCCATGTGTTAACTTTGGATTAAGGAAAGAAACAGCTGCAGTGGGGTAAGTGTTCATTTTTAGGGGATGAGGAAGAATTAGAAAAGAGTTGAGTAACTATTCTGTATGGGAAGATGTTGAGCCAAATTTTGCTTGCAGTTTACAGTAATATATATGCAAGACCAATGGTGATGTTACCCCAAAAATGCTGTGGCATGTCTTGAAGGAAGAGTTTGGCTTGGGCACGTTAAGACTGCACAGTTTTTAACCATACAAAATGCTTGCAGTCTCTGAGTGACAAGTTTCTACCAGTGATTTCATTTTCATATGGTAAAAGCTTGGGGGATTTTTTATTGCATGTGTTTTGAAGGGTGTATAATAGAATACAGAGAGAGATGCTGGAGTTTTGACAGAGCATGGGGATGTACTGCTTACAGTGTGCTACAGCATCCTCAGAAAAGAAAAGAAAGCATTGCCCATTTCCCTGAACTTTTGAACCCAAGATGTGAACTTAGGATCCGCTGAAATTAATGTAGGAAGAAAAGGACAGAAGTTCTGAAGTTACTTCTTTGTCTTGTAACTTAGCTTTTGTTCTCTGTAAATTCATCACAAATGGATGACAGCTCAGAGAAGTGCAGTGGTGGTTCACTGATACGTTTGTATTTCAAGTCTTCTGAACGTTCCCTTTATCTGGCAGTTCATGTTCAGCAGAGTCCTGGAGATGTTTCAAGCCAGCAGCACAGACAGAATGGCAGATGGATGGTTGCACAGACCTTTCTATATTGCATCAGACTGTGAGCAATAAGCACTTGAGATAAGACTAAACCAGCAAGCACCATTTTTTAAGCACTGAAAAATCACCCTCTGAACACTCACACAGCACCTGCCTTACAATAACACGCACTTCATAATAAAAACAAGCAAACATTTGGTTTTTGGTTATGTGGTATGTTATTCACTTCCAAAGAAAAGGTACAAAGTCCTGACTCCTGGTTATGATTCTGAAATCAGCTCTTGTTCTTCCTTATTAATTAGATAGGATTTAGTTTTCAAAACCAGTCATTCTTTGTGAATTACTTCAGCTTTTCTAAGGCTTAAGACAATGGTGCTCTGAGACTTTTTTCTTGCTATCTGGAAGCACTGATTTGTCCTGCCCCAGGGTTCGAGTCCTGATAGGATCAGGTCAGCCTCTGCTTTAGAGTCTGTGGGGTTTCCTTGGAGATCAGACCTTAACTGTGGCAGCTGGGAAGGTCCCTAGTATTGAAAAGAGAGACACGCACCCTTCAAGAACTTTTGTAGAAAATTAGAAGAACGTTGTGGTCCACAGCCAAAATGAATATTTGTTTTTAGTTCAGTTCTGGGCAGCATATAGGGTGTCTGTGTGCTAATGCCAGAAACAGGATGGAAAGGAATACGATTTGGAAAGCACAGTCACTTCCTTTATGGTGAAAGAAATGCAAGTGGTTGTGCAACAAGTAGCACAGTCAGTAAAATGAGGTTAGAAAAAGTCCCTTCTCCTTAACTTTTTTCTCTCCCTACCCTGTTGTCATCCTGCTCTAATTATTCCCTTCTGCTGAAAGTATTCTGCTCTCACTATGGTTCTGCAGTGCACATTGCATCCCTGTTAATCAGCCCTAGGAAAACAGGAAAGGTCACAAAACACCTTCAAGATTATCTGTGGTTTTTATCTCTGCCCTTTTAACTTCCCTTGAGCAGTTACTAACTACAGAGTAAACCTGGAAGATCTGTTTAGTGTTTCCTGAGGCAAAAACCTCAAAGCAGTAAACTCTAGTTGGAAGAGCCCTTGTAGTGACCTGCAGAAGTCAAGGCTTCTGTTTTCTCAAGTCCATTGCATAACATAAGTATTTTTTTCTCTCTCAATGCTGCCTGCTCAGCTGGAGCTGCAGGTAGGTTTGTGTTTTTGTTTCATTGGGTTTTTCCTGTATCTAATCCAATGGTACGTATCAACACCGCCTTCCATGTTGTTTGGTCCAACTCCTGTTTAGTGTTTCCCTGATTGTCCCTGCACCATAAATCGTCACATTCATTCTTCTTTAGGTAACCCATGTCCAGAACTAAGTGTTACCTGAATAACAATTTGCATCTTTCCAGTTCTTTTCATACCAGTTCTTTGTAGATTTAAGGTGGATTTTATAGGAGCAAATTGCTTGGATGAAGAGCTGTAATATTGGGGGATTTGTTTGCACAATTGTTTGTGCCAAATCAATACTACAATTTAAGAAGACAACACTTAGTTCTTTTGTTCTGTTTTTATAGTTGATAGATTACCTAGGCAAAGAGCAGTAAAACATTTCACATTCTATAGCCCTTGAGATAACAACAGGGCTATGTTGAGTCTGGCCTGCTGTATTAGCAGTCAGCTCCCTGCTAAGGAACCAGTGATCAAAACTCAAATTAATAGTGAAGTTCAGGACTTGAAATACATCTTTTCGTCTGTGTTTTATTAGCATTTCCCTGTGGTTAAAGAGGACAGTTATATCCTTTGAACTCCAAGCAGCACATCAGATTTTGCACAGCACATGGCTGTCTTTCCAATTCCCAGTGTGACTTAGAGCAGATCCCTATGTTTCCCATTGTCTCCATTTGTAAAATTGAGAATAGTGATGATGACAGCTCCTGGGAAGCCCTATTTGGAGCTCCTGTATTAAAGCGTTAATTTTTTTTTGATAGCAAAACATTTGCTCTCTTGTTCTTTCCTGGAATGAAAGTGTAGGTTTCCCTCTGCAGTTCAGATGGTGAAAAAGGATTTTTGAGGTTCACAAATTTAATTCTTAGCACAGCATTTCACAGTATTCCCAAGCTGTTCCCTCGTTCCAGCAGAAGAGCTCATAACTTTACTTAATCAGTGTCAACTGTTGGTGTGCACTTAAGAGACACAGCAAATGTCAGTTGTGTCAGCTGCCACATTCCCACAAGCAAAGGAGAGAGGAAACAAGGGAAATTTGTTTGCAGAATCATGAATGGGTCTCATGAAGAAGTGGTTCATATGGAACACATGTGAGCAGAAGTGTCAGCAATATTTTAGTGGAATCTGAGTGGTTTGGGCTGGGAGGGACCTTAAAGCTCATCCAGTTCCACCCCCTTGCTATGGGCAGGGACACCTTCCACTATGACAGGTTGCTCCAAGCCCCATCCAATCTGGCCTTGAGTGCTTCCAGGGACTGGGCAGCCACGGCTTCTCTGGGCAGCCTGTGACAGGGCCTCGCCACCTCACAGCTGAGAATTTCTTCCTAATATGCAACTTGAACTATGCTCTTCCACATTATTTCTCTGACTATCATGATGTAGATTCTGTGTGTAATGTGAAAAAAGACATCAATAAATAATGTTTATAGAAGTATTTGAGAGAAGAGTGGATGTTGCTTAGACTGCTTGCAGAGGAATGGAGCATTGCAGTGTACTTTGAATGCAGTATGGGTGACAATGTGCTGGGGGATTTCATAGGACTCAATTCCAGCTTTGCAACTATCCAACATGAAAGTTCTCATCCAATATTGAAGTGCAGGTGCAGGACCTCCTTCCCTTTTTCTATAGGCAGTGCATCCAGCAGCATCTGTTCTTCCAGCAGAGAGTGCTGGGTAAGGACTGGGATGGCTCTATAACATTTATCTGAAGGGTAAGGAGAGACAACAAATAGAGAACAATCACAAAATGTTACAGAAAAGGCAGAGTGAAGGCAAACACACATTAAAAAAAGGTGCTGAGAAGAGACATTGTGCACAGTAGGAGTGGAGTATTGCTCACAAGTTCTTTACGTGCTGCTGATAAGGCTGCCATTCTGCCCTTGTCATCATGTTTCGAAACTCTGTTCTTCTTTGTGGCAATAGTAAAAAAGTTCAGACCAGCATTTCTTGAATGTATGTTCCACTAGAAGTTCTCCAGGCAATGCTAAACCACTGCTGCACATCTCTGTGGTGATCTGTGATGCAGAAGGTGATCTTGTAAAGGGCTGTGGAATTTCATAAGCCCTGCTCCTGAAGGAAACATACAGTGCTGGCTCACCATTCCTTTGTGTGGTAGCTGAACTTATGACATGATGCCCAGTGATCAGCTGGTTTTCTCAAGCCTGGGTGTGTGCTTCAGAGAGGACTTAGTTTTATTTTACAGAAAATTTGCATGCTTAAAGAAAGTCAGCTAAATCGGAAGAAATCAGGGATGGAGAGGAAACTCCTTCATTGTGTTCTGTTAGTCAGGTTGTAGCTGCAGGTGTGTCCCCTGACTTCTGCCTGTCACAGCCTCCCCTGCTGTAAATTGGAGACCACATATGATGGAAAATAATTTCTTGTAGTTTAGGTTCACTAATCATCTGGTATATTTAATCCTGAATATATATGGATGTGGAATCTATAAGTGGTAATGAAAGCTAATGGTCTTTTGGATGCTTCTTTCAGAATGCAGCTCTGCAGCACCTGTTCATCCGGAAATCCTTCCGCCCGTTCAAATGCTTGCAGTGTGGGAAGGCCTTCCGGGAGAAGGACAAGCTGGACCAGCACCTGCGGTTCCATGGGCGGGAAGGGAACTGCCCTTTGACCTGTGACATCTGCAACAAGGGCTTCATCAACAGCGGTGCCCTCGAGGGCCACATGAAGTTCCACATGGACCAGAAAACATACTCCTGCATTTTCTGCCCTGAGTCCTTTGACCGCTTGGATCTGCTTAAGGATCACGTGGCCATCCATGTCAATGATGGCTATTTCACCTGCCCCACCTGCAAGAAACGCTTCCCAGATTTTATCCAGGTGAGATGCTGTACTGATCTGAAACGCTGCTTTGGGGGTCTGTCACAAGGCTGTGGGTTTCTCAGTGCTCTCCCTGTGTAACTGCACAGCAGTTCATTCTCACAAGATGCAGGGGTCCACCTCAGTCAGAAACTGAAAAGGAAGAGTGACCAACCACTGCTAGACATTGTCTTATGACACTGAAGTACTCTGTCCACTAAATCACCAGGTGTGATGCTTCAATCTGTCATTAGAAGGCACTGTAGTGCAGATGGGTGGGTGCCTTATTCCTAAAAAATTCCTGAAGCAGAGGTCCTGACTACTGCATCTCTGTGGCACAAAAAAGAATTGTCTTTTATTGTATTCAGCTTGAACTTGAACACACCTTGCCCTTCGTCATTAAGACTCTGAACAAAAGAACAAGGGGGTTTACATCTTTAATCCCTTGCCTGCTTTCTGTCAGGATAATTCATTTGAACAGCTCCAAGAAATGCCAGAACAGATCAGGTTACTCTGCTTCCTGACTTCCCCCCTGAGCTTCATCTGGGCACTTTATTCTCCTTCCCTGCACACTGCACTGGAGCAGTGAGTAATGCAGCTACTGTACATTATGCTGAGCATTTGGACAAGGTCATTAGTAGAATTTAAAGGTTCTATTTCCATGTCCAGTAAGAAAAAACTGAGATGGACCATGCACATATTCATTATCCTTCCTAGGGACAAAGTAATTGATGTATCTTACTAAGCTGCCTGACTGAAACTGAAATGTAGAAATCCAGTTTATGTCAGTAATAGGAACAGATAGACTATCCACTAGACTAAGGAGGAAAGGATGGGGGAAAGTGATTTGACTAATATAATTCCATCCTGGAAGAAGTCCTTTATCTTCTGTAAATGTTCAGCAAGGAAGAATGTTGATGATTCAGAAATACTGTACTGCAACGTAATTCCCTGTAAACTTTCCCATGCAAATGACTGAAAGACCCATGGCTTTTTTTCCAACTATTCAGTTGTATTTTTGACATTTAACAATGATTTTTTTTCTCTTCTTGCTGTGTGGATAATTAAGACTAGTCACTGCTGCCTACTGAAATACTTCTATGTGGAACAGGTAGAGATGCCCAGTTGTTCCGTGTATGATCAGTATTAGAAGACGGTAAGGATTTAATTAGAGATCCATTTCTTGAACAATGCTTTCATTTCAGATGTCAAACTTCATTAGTTCCTTTATTGGGGGGAGGAAAAAATACCCCTCTAGATGTCTGAAGAGGTGAAGGATAGTCCCAGAGTATGGAGAAGTAATTACCATTCAGGAATGGTGCACAAATGCTGTTCTGAATAAGTGTTTTTTTTCTTTGCCACTTATAATTGCAAGCTCATTGTGTCTGATTGAAAGGAATTAGTTCCTATGTTTTGGTTTCTTATAAATGAAAGGAAGATATTGAACCTCAGATGAATGTGTTAACTCAAGGGTAATTCTGTGCAAATGGTACATTGTGGACTTTCGCCGCCCATTAAGTGCAGCTGTGCAATAGCTGATGCCTTCAAGAATCAGTCTTGAGGAAATCAAATCACCCATCCAGATGAGTAATAAAGATGTTATGGCTTTATAGAAACTATTGCTGAGATATCAACTGTTCTGATCAAATACTTTTTAAACCAAAGTATATTAGACACCTTCAAAACCTTTTCCTTTTCTTTCACATTGCAAAGAGTTTCCTAGACTGTGTTACCACTCACTTCTATCTTGAATAAACTTCATTTTTCTGTGATCTGCCATTTTAGGTCAAGAAACATGTGCGCAGTTTCCATTCTGAGAAGATTTACCAGTGTACAGAGTGTGACAAGGCTTTTTGCCGCCCTGACAAGCTGCGACTCCACATGCTGCGGCACTCGGACCGCAAAGACTTCCTGTGCTCCACCTGTGGCAAGCAGTTCAAGGTGAGGCGCCTCTCAGCTGATCATTACTAGTACAAAACCCACTATTCCTTACCCTCCTTCAAGGAGATAAGTTCATGTTCTCAAAGGTGAAAGAAAATAACATGTGTTAACACACTAGACTTGCCTGTGAGTTGCATGCATTGCTTGGTGTCCTGTGTGAGCTGTGACATCCATTTCTGAAGGACAAGGGGCAAGGTCACCTCAGCATCTTATTTCAAACAGATCTTATTCCTAATAATTAAATAGCAAAGGAACTTTCTATCTGTTCATTAAGAACTGGGACATCATACACCTCCATTGCCAGGTGTTTGGGTTACATTGCTTGTAACAGTTCAGTTAACTTGCTAGTGCCAGTGGATTAATAATGTTAGTGGCCAAGAAGCCTGTGTCCATGGCATCCATCTTTTCAGCACATGTCATCCAGATGCCTTTCCAAATCCCCTTGGAGCAGATGGAGCAGACTGTGAGCCAGGTAAACTGTGGTGGCAGCAGCCTGCTTCCTGTCACTGAGTTTGTGATGGGACACTGAGGGACTGGATACTTCTGGGTGAAGGAACACATTTTTCTGAGAGGAAAATTTCCCTCTCTGAAGAGAGATCCCTGAACAACTCAAACTGTGGCTCTTACGCATAACAGGCAATATGGCCGTTTCTGTGACGTTGCTGACATTTTTCTCCCCAATTTCTCCTTTCCAGAGGAAGGACAAGCTGCGAGAGCACATGCAGAGAATGCACAACCCAGAGAGGGAGGCCAAGAAGGCTGATCGGATCAGCCGCTCCAAAACCTTCAAGCCCCGGATCGCGTCCACTGACTATGAGAGCTTCATGTTCAAGTGCCGCCTCTGCATGATGGGCTTCCGCCGCAGGGGCATGTTGGTGAGTGCCTGGGTTCTGTTGCAACCTCTGTACTCCATTCTGATGAATAGGTAAGGAATAAAGATGGAATTCCAGCATTGGAACACAAGAATCATAAAAGGGTTTGGGCTGGAAGGGATCTTAAATCTCATCTCATTCCATCTATTGGCCATGGGCAGGGACACTTTCCACTAGACCAGAGTGCTCCAAGCCCCATCCAATCTGGTCTTATCCAGCCAGGATGCTGTGAAACAAATTTTGGCAAATTTTGTAGCTGAGCTGAGGTGATACATCTTTTTTTTAAATCTGTGTGTTTTACCTTTTCAGCAAATTTGCTCATGTTTACTGCCTGCACTGTACATCTGGTTGTCAGTACCATATTTCAACACTAAGTAATGCTGTCTGATGTGTACTGTATTTAACAGGACATGAGATGAAAATACTGCCTTGTTCAGCCTTAGTGCCTCTGTTTTCCTGGCGGTCTTTCCTGTTTTTTTGTTTCTCCTCCTTCTCGAGGGCCTCTTCTGGCCATGTCTTGTCACTGCCTCTGGGTAAAGGCTGTTCTGCAGCACGAGATTGTTTACTTAGGTTTCATGGGGATTCTGATCTGGGCAGAGGCCCTTCACATGACCTCACTCTCAGATACCAGCTACAAGACAGTTCTGGCAAACTATTTCACCCCTTCCAATCTAATTTTGGTTAGAGAAACTGTAAATGAGACCTAGCAAGACCGCATTTACCTTCAGCAGTTAAATATGAGTGCACAATAACCCTTGCATCAGCAAATGCTTCCAGTGCTGCTGGCTTGCATCATTCAGTTTTGGTTTGGCTGTTACCCATGTCTGGAAGAAGCACCAATCATTTGGCTTCCAGCTGTAATGTGTTCTTGTCCTCTGTTTCTCCTAAGGTGAATCATTTATCAAAGAGACATCCAGACATGAAAATAGAAGAGGTGCCAGAGCTCACGTTGCCCATCATAAAACCCAACAGAGATTACTTCTGTCAATACTGCGATAAGGTGTGTGGGAAGTCATCCCTGAGAGGATAGCTCAGTCCCAGTCCTGGATGCAACCAATTTGTCTCTGCATAGAAATCTCTGGCGGGGTTTGTAGCTTTTCTGAGCTGCTTGCCAGCAACATTCCTGCAGTACTGTCAAAAAAAAAAAAAAAAAAAAAAAAAAAAAAAAAAAAAAAAGCCATAATGCATGCACTAATGCACTTAGGCCAAGGCAGTGGAATGCTAATTGAAAGCTGTAGTTTTCCCCTTTCTGCTGTGTTTGGCATTGGAAAACTTGAATACTGTTATCCAGCACAGTCACTGACCCTTAGTCTTGTGTTAGCACAGGACTAAGTATGCTGTCTGTGCATAATTTCTGGCCAGTAAGTACTTTTGCTTGCTATATCACTTCTAAAAGTTAGTCTTTAACACCTTCTATTGTAAGCTGCTTACTATGTCATGTCCCAGTGGTCAGTGGAGCCTGAAACTGCTTCTGCAGTGCCTTTGGGTTCTTGCTCTTATTCTCCTTTGCCTTTTATGCCTGGGGGCCTATATTTACCAAGGAGTGTATTTGACTGTCATTATCCTCAGTACGTCTTTCTGTGATGCCTCTTTTCCTTTTGCTTGAGGGGAGAAAAAATAGTTTAAATTATTACATAGTATTTGTTTGTTGATGTGCCTAAAAAGAACTAAAAGGTGTGCTGATCACCAGACTAAAACAGTTTGATGCTTTGTGTCAAATAGAGACATCAACCATCATAACAAATTAACATTGGGCATTTGATCTTCAAATATGGCAAGAAGAATTTTCCTCTTACCTCCTTGTCCTGTTTCGCTGTTTGGTTGTGGCATACAGTATGTTCTCAAAAGGTTTCTCTGCTACACAAGGAGTCAGTTGCTTTTACAGGTTGATGAAACACTGGAAGGTGTATGTTCATGCCTTTTGTTGTAATTGTTTGGGAGATTTAACTAAATGTATTCTCTAAAGCAACATGCAGACCTTCCAGATCAAGATAACTGGTAGCTATTTCCTGTACAGACACCAGGGTTGCACCATTTTAATTCCAAATGTTTGCCCTGCAGGTGTACAAGAGTGCCAGCAAACGCAAAGCACACATACTGAAAAACCATCCTGGTGCTGAGCTACCTCCAAGCATCCGGAAACTGCGTCCTGCAGGACCGGGAGAGCCAGATCCTATGCTAAGCACCCACACACAGCTGACAGGCACCATCGCCACCCCTCCAGTGTGCTGCCCTCACTGTTCCAAGCAATACAGCAGTAAGGTATGGGAAGTTCCAGCCTCAGACAGCCTCTCCCTGGGGATGGTGTTTCACCATGGTCTCTGTCACCTGTCTGTACACAAGCAGAGCTCTCTTCATCTCAGTCAGAGTGCTGGTTTTGTGCTGTGTGCTGACAGTGCAGGCACAGTCTGGTTGTTTTAGTGCCAAAAGATTCCATGAATAGAGGGTTTGTGTTGAAAAGTTACCAGAGCATGATCATGAATGGAAGGGCTTGAAAACTGCTGTCTGGTAGTTACAGGGGAGACAAGCAGGGAAACAAAACACAGAAACGATGACCTTTGGAAAAAGTCATAAAACATTTGGTGATATTGGGGTAAAAAGCTGTTGAGGACAAGACTTCAGTGTCAGCTCTAATCAAGCAGCAGGTTTGTGATCCTTGTTTTCAACTTTGTTGACCAGAGGATCTCATAGTGTGAATCTTGAGGCGGTTTTACTGAGGGAAACCTAAAAGCTGTGTTTGGCCAGGCTGGGATTTCACATGGCACTGAGCAGAGTTGCTGACTGTCCTTCCAACGCTCCTTTGCTTCTCTCTGCAGACAAAGATGGTGCAGCACATCCGCAAGAAGCACCCAGAGTTTGCTCAGCTCCCGAACACGATCCATGCGCCACTGGCAACGGCTGTCATCAGTTCCACGCCAGCTGTTCTCACCACTGACAGCACAACTGGAGAAACTGTTGTGGTAAGGACACAAGGGTAGTGCAGGGAGACACACAGAACAGGAGCCTTCTGGTATTAGTAACCCTAAGTGGTTTATTTGACAGACATCACTTTAAAACCTGTATTAGGACATTATTTGAGATCACTTCTGGTTTTAAGCCCGTGTGGTCCAGTTTTGCAGTGTCAGGAGCTGTTCATTTTGTTCTGGAGCTTTAAGAATTGGTCTTTTATCCCCAGATCCATTTTCTTCTTACATTCAGATCTACTGACTCCACATAATGAGCTCAGGGATACACATCTCATGGATTTTCACTGGGAATTTTCTCCTGAAGTGAGAGATGCAGTTCCTGGCATCAAAAGGACAAGTTTAACAGTGACTGGGGACTGGATAAAACTGTGTTCAGGGAGTCAGATATTTTTGTAGTCCTTTGGACAGCACAGCACTGAGCAAGATGAATCTCCAGTGGCTGATCTCTCTACTGTTAATACATTAGCTGCCACTGAAGTGAAAGCTGAGACTAGAAAATGTGTCCTTCAATGTTGTGGGATACTATGTAGTTTTAAAAGTCCTATTGATCACAGTTTAAAACTTATCTAAAGACTAACTAGATAAAAGACTGTTTTGCTTGAAAATTGAGAGGTTTAATCAGGATGCTGTTGGCTTCATAAACCTGATTAAGTTATGTACTAAATGTCTTTACACATTAGAAATACACTGTGACTCTGACAGGGGAGGAAGAAAGGTGGAATATATGCACAAATCACTTTTTGACTTGGAAACCAAGTCAGCTCTTCACAAATACAGGACTTCCATTGTTTAACAGAATACTGGTATGTCACAAGATGAAAGTAATTTGCTGCTTCTCTTTCCCCGGCTAGCTGATGTAGAGAGGGAGGGCGGCAGTTTTTCCCCCTGGAGCTCCGTGGAATCCCAGTTGTCAGTCAATTCAGCGCAGAATAAAACACAGGCAGCGCACACGGGTCCCAGGGAAACTTTATTTGATGGTGTTTCTTCCCCTCTTTCTTCCTGGGCCCCAACTAAGGGGCCAACAAAGTCTTATATCTCAGGGGAAAGGCAGGGGCAGACCCAACTTCCAACAAATCAGGAGAGTTGGGAGTAAAAACCCAGGCGGGGAATAACAGTAGCGAACCAATAAACTTCCAAGGAAGAAAAACAGTTTTAGAAAGTGGGTAAAATTTGGAGAAATAGAAACTAGCGGACGACATTTCTGGGAAAAGGGTGGAGACAAAAGAAAAAACAGCACCAAGGAAAAACACTAAATCACAAATCAAACCATAGACCCACTGATAAAACAAAAAGCACGATACAACAGTAATTATTTTTATTATTATATGTTAAGTTAGTCATTACTGGTGCTGACTAGGATTTAGACAGAAGACAGCAATTCTAGTTGATGATCCCTGGTGACTACTTATGACCCCAATCTCTGGATTCATTAAGCTCTTTTGAAAAAGTTACCAGATCCACTGTAAGTGTAGATAAAAGAACTAGAACTGCAGCCCTGAAAAGTACATCAGTATGATGATGTTCTATGTCACTCTCTCCCTGCTCAGACAACAGATTTACTGACCCAAGCAATGACAGAGATATCCCAGACTCTCACTACAGATTACCGGACTCCCCAGGGAGATTACCAGCGCATCCAGTACATCCCTGTGTCTCAATCCACAACTGGCTTGCAGCAGCCTCAGCACATACAGCTGCAGGTTGTTCAAGTGGCCCAGGTGAGTAACCTGGTGGGGATCTTGCTGTGCTTTTGATCTCTTCCCTTCCAAGCCTGTGTGTTCTTGGGGCTCTAGCACACAGAAGTGTGGTGAGTAGTTACAAAAAGTGCTGTAGCTACTTTTTACAGATAGATCAACTGATAAGGCATAGGTTTCCCTTCATAAGCACTTGTACCAGGCATAAATAGTCCTGCCAGCCTTGGACAGCTTCCTGGAGACACATCAACACAGTCCAGACTTAGTTCTACTTGTCCGGGCAGCTTTGCTCAAGTCTGCTTTAGGAATGTTTTCTAGCTATTGGAAAGGTGGGTCAGTGGGTGACCCATTTTCTACAGTTCAAGACTGATTTGTGCTTCCTTGTCCTCAGTGAGTCAGAGCCAAAATTTGGGAGTACAGAGAGTGGTTGCTTGTTCCCTTCATAGCTTCTATTAGCATATTCATTCTCTTGATGTTCAACAGCCTCCTAAAAATAAAACCAGAGTGTAACTAGAGTAACTGGTCTGGGGAAGATCTCGGGCAGCTGTAAGAAATCTGTTACCCACTGGAGTAAGCTTGTCTCCTTCTCTCTGGGAGCCCCCAGGAACCCCGGCCAGCCCCAACTCGGCCAACAGTGGGGGGACAGCCCCGAGAGCGGGGGACACTCTCTCGTGCCCCGAGGGTACTGAAGGCAGCTGGGCTAGTCGCCTTTGCAGCAGAGGGGACGCTAGAGACATTGGTAGAGGATGAAAGGGCCGACTCTTAGCAGGGGTTAATCCAAGGTTTTATTCTGAGCTCCTGGGAGCTCCCACACCTCAGGGGGCCCCTGCTCAGAGTGCCCGGGAGAGGTGCCAAGATTACATTTTAAAGGGAGGTGTGGACCAAAAAGTAGATAATTTTGCTGACCAATAAAGAAACTTTAGGGATGAACACTTAGGGAATGGATATTTGGAGTAGCATATGAGGTAGCACTTGGTTGACCCCTGGCCTCTGACTAATCACTGGATGACTTGGACCGAAAGTTCTAGATAGAAAGGATGGGATGCTGAGTGACTGACAGAGACCCAGGGCAGGGATTTGGGGATGATCTCAACAAAGGAGAGGGACTACACAGATGAAGGGAGGAAGGGGTACAATCAAGGGTGTAAACCATCTGGGAAAAATAAGGGCATACAAAAAAACCATTACAAAGTACAAGAACACACTACAACAGAAGCTGAAACTACCATGTGTTTATATTTTAATCTGAAATTCCATGTTATCAAATCAGATTATGAATTTGGTTAATAAAGGCCTAAACAATGGCCCCAGTTGATAGTGACTGTGGCTGTTGTAACAATACTAGAGCATGAACACTGATTCCTGCAGGTAATATTAGCAAGATCTTAATTTTATAAATATTCAAGACTTGTAATTCAATTACTGCAATTGGTATCATTAGCAAGTGTTGTTCAGAAAAACCTTTAAAAACCTCTGAGCACTTGTCTTGATGCAGAGCTGTGTCAAACTACAGAATTGGATATGCAGATCTCGAGTATGTCTATGTTGTACAGAAAGATGCTTACAGAGAAGGGGTTAACACTAATCCTGGCTTTTGAACCCTTTGGTTTAGTCCAGCCACTGCCACAAACAGCTTGAATGATGTTAGGCAAGTCCTTTCCTTTGGTATCACTGAGATAGAACTATCTCTGTGCCATTACATCTGTTAAATGTACCTTATCTCCCGGGGTGCAAAGAAACTCAACAAGGCTCAACAGGTGTGCTCCACTAAGGCTCCTACTTCATTATTCCAGACCTTGTGTCCCAGAAGAGGTTTACATGGCTGCTTTTGTAAAGAATTTGAGGTAAAGAACTCTGCTTAATTTTTTCCCCAGGCTACCTCACCTCACCAGTCCCAGCACTCCACAGTGGATGTTGGGCAGCTCCATGACCCCCAGACATACACCCAACATGCCATCCAGGTGCAGCACATCCAGGTGACAGAGCCATCACCAGCAACTCAGTCATCATCACAGGTATTTCCCTCTTCTCATCAGAAAATGCTTTCCCTATCAGCCTGCTCAGCTGGCATATTGCATGTGCTGATGCAGGGGATAGTGTTTTCTTTGTCATTTAAAGGACCACACATGAAATTACTCTCACACTGAGATCATCAAGCAGGGCCCAGATGTCTCAAGGTGCATGGGGATGTTTTGTTGTGGGTTTGTTTGGGTACTTGTTGTATGGGTTTTTTGGTGTGGGGTGTTTTTTCCCCTCAACAGTATGTACAGAGATAAATGATTGGAAACAGACATATTTGCAGCTAAATTAGGTTTGTCAATTGGAAGATGTAAATGGAAACTGGCATTCCTCAAATATTTTACATGCAGCTCTTCATGCTCTTGGGTAGAATTTAGCCTCTAGTCTCAGGTCTCTGCCACAGACTCACTTTGGCAAGCAACAATATCACTATTTTAGTTTCCTGGTCTGAGCTTATTTACTGTAGAGTGAAGCAAGTTGGAGGAGAGAGAGTTCAGTTCTTGTGCTTGATATGCTCTGGAACCCAGCCTGTGTTTTCCCTTAATGAGAAGGCTGTGACAGCATAGAGCTGTGCAATCCTTACTACACCAAGAACACTTGCACTTTTTTTTTTTCCTGTAGGCTGGGGGTCAGCCTTTGAGTCCCTCCTCGCAACAACCTCAGCAGGAGCTCAGCCCCTCACAGATGCAGACAACTACATCGACACCAAACCAAGCCCTCCAGCAGCAGCAAGGCTCCTCAGTCCAGCACACATATCTCCCCAGCAACTGGAACTCATTTCGGAGCTACTGTAAGTTCAGCAGTAGCTCTAACTACTTGTCTGGCAAGTGTGTCTGACTAACAAGTGCCCCATGTCTCCAGCTACCAAATGGGACAGAGTTTTCAGAGTTCATTCAGTTTTGCGATTAATATTCATAGATATCAAGAAGATAAAGCTTCAGATAAATGTAAATGGTTGTACCAGCTCTTCCACTATCATCCATACTGATCTGGTACATAGTTTGGGCAGGCACGCTGGATTCCTTTATTCCAAGCAAGAATCAATGTGTTGGATAGCTACTTGTTCAAATTTGGATGCATGCTTGAAAGAATTGTGTGGAAAAGGAGCGTGACATGATTTCTCATGCCCATGTAGTCCTGGCTGGTAATTCTGTGATGATTTGAGTGAGAACAGGATGTGTTTTCTCTGCGTGAATTGCCAAATATCTGTCTGGTGTTAACTGGCATAATTCTGCTGAGGCCTTATATCACCTGAATTCTATTCAATACCCACTGTTTCAGACTTTAAATCTTTCTGATATAAGACATGATCTTTGAAGGTTGTCTTTGAATTTGACTGAAGGTCTTGATTATCCAATTTGCAACTTTGTAGCATCAGAGATTCAGATGATGACCATCCCCCAAGGGCAGTATGTGATCACTGAGACTGCCGTGGGTACCCCGGTCACCACTGTCAACACAGGGCAAGTAAAAGCAGTTACTCAGGTAAGGAAAACCATCATGGCCTTTTTTTCATTCAGAGTATTATCAGGCGTAAAGCTCTTCAGCTTGAAGGTTTAAAGAATGCTAAAATCGTGACTGGGGCACAGAGTGGAGGTACCTAAAGAGGTTCAGGCTGCACAGTATAGTCTGCATTGTAACCATTTACAAAGCTCATGCTGTCTGGCTCTTGTATGTATGACTCCTTTCAGTTTAAAATCTTCACTTAATCACATTTGCAGAACTTAATTTGTTTTGCAGAACAAAATTATTTAGTGGTACTGCTTAGTCATAAAAATATTTATGATTAAGCTGTATCCATTAAACCAAATTCCAGAACAGCTTCTGGAAACATTTCAGTAGCTTTCTGTTTTCTGTAAGATTAGAAAATAAGAAGAGTGCCTGCTATTCCTTGTAAGCAATCCAGCATAAGAAGACAGGTCATTGGCTTGTGTTGATCTTGGTCACTGGGAGTGCAACTTCTGCTAGAACATATGGAATACAGGAAAAAACTTTTCAGAATAGTGCAGTTGAAAATTGCTATTTTATTCTGTAGTGATGGTCTTATTGTGTAATGAGTTTAACCATTTGTAAATTAACCAAAAGCCAAGTAGGTCCGATGTTCTTTGAATCAAAAGACAGGTGTTATGTTGCTCTCAAATACATTTAAATGAAATAGAGCTTATTTAAAAGTTCCTTGTAAACACCAAAATGTCTGGCAGCAGACTGTTAAAGAAGTTACAAAAGATACAGTGTTTATTAATTATTTTCTGTATTCCCCATGCAGACTCACTACGTGATATCTGAAGGTCAGCCTGATCTGGATGGTAAACAAAACTCTTCACTCTCCAGTGAGGTTTCCCAGCCCACAGCCCACACAGATCCCTTGGAATCCCAGACAAGCAACCAGCAGCAAACCACCCAGTACATCATCACGACCACCACCAACGGGAGTGGCGGGAGTGAAGTGCACATCTCCAAACCCAGGACTTTCTCAGCAGAGCATGAGTGAAAGAGCCTCATGGTGCCATTTGCTTGTCCTTGACACCTCCCTGACAGCCCAGATGTGGGGGTACCCTGGGGCTCTGTATGTTTTAATGTATATGCTCACTTACCTTCCACTAAAACCTTGGAGCTCTTGTTAATGCTTTAAGAGGGTTTAATTCACAGTGACCATGAAATACCCTCAAAATCCTTCTGGGATGCTTTTTATGCAGCTTTTAAGAAAAAGGACAACAGAAGTGAAACCTCTGCTGGCCCCAGACTTTATTTTTGGCATGTCTGCTGACCCTTATTTTTCCTTTTTGGAAGTGTGCCCAGCAAAGAATATTATTTCAGCTGTATGGGGAAAAAGCCTGCCTAACTGAAGGCTTCCTGGCAGATTGTTATATGTATATTTTTAACAGGAGCCATTAAACAGGAGAACATCATGTAAGTTGTTAGAATATGGCAGAACTGCTTCCTGTGGCTTCTAGCAGCCAAGGTGAAGGGGTGATATGAGCAGACTGCCTGCAGAAAGGAGCAGCAGCAGCCAAGCGGTGGTTCGTGGTGTCCCTTTATGGGGATGGATTGAACAATGAAGCTGTGAAGATGTGCCGAAGCAGTCCATTAAATTATTATTTTTCCAGCCCTCCAGAACAGTTTACATGCTGCCTGCCCTGCCCTGTTTTACCCAGCAGTTTCAGAAAGCAGGAAAAGCACAGTCTTAAACCCATGTTGTTTGGAATAAACTGATTGAAGTCCTAGGAGCACCTAAGCGTAGCACAGAGCCACTGTTGCTTCCTTTTCCCTCCAGTGTTTGCAGGGAAAATTGCTTTTTTGCCTGTAAACAAAAAAAAAAACAACAGCTCAACTAAACCTGCAGAGCAACTTCTGCTGTGATCTAAGATAGTTGTGCCAGGAGAAAACGAGGATACAGAGCACTCCTCTGAAGGGACAGGGTCTTTATCTCTGTGGTCACCTCTGAGCAAACATATTTCTCCTCTTCAAGACTGGATGGAGAGTTGGTTTCTTTGATTTTTTTTTTTTTCCAAATAACCTTGTTAACAATGTACTGTAATTCCTTTGGACAGTTCCAGGAAACAACCAGCCCTGGACTCAGGAAACATAAAAGAAACATGCTAGTGGAACACTATTTATGGGACATGGAAAGCCCATCCATGAGGGTTGCCAGATGTGATGGAGCTGGTCTATGTACAGAATTCATGTTGCATTTAGGGACCAGGAGAAAGGGAAAGAGAAAGTTTATATTTTAAGGCCATGTAATATGTTTTAGCTTACATAGTTCTCCTTCACAGGTGTCTTACAGGTGTCTTGGTTGTTTAAGGCATTCTGGTGGTTGCAAAAACATGACTAGAACTCCATTGACTCCTGATGGGATATACTGTGTATGTCTGAATTTCCATTCATTGCTGGAAAACTCATCCCGGAACATCTGTGCATATCAGGATACATTTATTTATAAAACAAACACAGAGAAGGGTGCTGTGTCTTAGAGGTCCTTGAGACAGAAGAACTTGAGAAGTTTTTTTTGATTTGTTTTCTCTTGTACTGCACTGAGTGTGAATGTGGGACTCTTCCATAGCTATTCCCATGGATTCGGGTGTGGATTTCCCATGTCAGTAAGCACTACATGTTGTGGTATCAGGTTTTATGGAGTTAAGGGTCTTTGACATGAGGGAACTCCACACTTAAGCTGCACAAGAGTAAATCTGGTTCCTTGTGGGCAAAGCCTTGTAGCAGGTATGGCTTTGGTAATTAAGGTATCTGTTAATGTGGCATGGAAATATTATTGAGATAAATCAGTTGGCCAATGCTGGCCAGCTGAGAAGTGTTCTGAGGTAACGCTGAAGTGACTTGCCAAAATGTGGATTACTTTTGTTCCTGGGATTTCTCTTCTCTTGCTGTACCACCATACTGGGGCACTAATGAGCCGGGTAGAATTAACGTGGACCAGAGCTCTCATTTGGTCAAGTGCAGTGATGACTGACCTTAAATTCTGTGGATTTGGCAGCCCAGCCACTGTGGCAGTGTGGATAAACAACCACAATGCCCAGTAACTTGAATTCATGTTGCTGAGGATTTTGGAATTACAATGTTGGGCCTTGCAATGTTGTTTGCGTGGGAAGAGAGTAGGGAGAAGTTTGTCTTGGCTTTTTTCAGGCTGCTGCTAATTTAATAACAAGCCAGAAATGCTACAAGTAGTAGGAAAATAGCAAACTTGGAAATGGGAGACTGGGAATGCTGGGATACTGGAGGATTGCAGGAGCAATTTTGAGAGTCTTAAACGTTTGACGATAGATGAACATCAAATATGTTCCCATTATTGATGCTGCAGATGTGGGGTTTAAAAACTACTTTGCTCTATTCACCTTTGTTGGAACGGTCCATAAATGAGGACAGTTGTATCAGTTATTTAAAACTGAAAACTATTTAAAACGGAAAACCATTTTAAAGCAGCCTTTTTGAACTCAGATCTTCCTCATCAAAGTTTTTCTGCCCTGCAGCAGCACCCTCGGGCTATTGGCCTGATTCCAGGTGAAGTAATTCCTAGTGTCACAAGTTGAATGAATTGCCTGTGAAAGAAGCATGCCTGGAAATGGAAGTACCACAGATTTTCCTCCCAAAATAAGGAACTACAGTGATTGCACAGATGGCAAAGGTTGCACGGATTTTTTTCTCCATTTCTGCAGCGCAGAAGGTATAGGATGTATTATTATTGTTTGTAAACCAGAGCAACCTAAAGATCTCTCCAAGTTGTATCCCACAGAAGTGTAAATCCAGAGTCCTCTTAGTTGCCTGGAAGGTCTGTGTTTTGTTTGGAGATGCTGTCCCTTGGAGGCGTTCTGGGTCAGATTCTGTATTTTCCTGGAGGAAAAAGAAAACAAACCCAGCCTGCGCACCCTGATCTTGCACGTCTTGGACTGCTCAGGCCCCATCTATTATTTAACTGTGTATGTTTATTGTACATTTGATGACTGTTGTGTTCAGAGTTTTGTGCAACCTGGCAGGTGTAAAAAAAAAAAAAAAAAACCAAACCAACCTGAAAATAATAAATCTGTTTCTCTTTTTTTTTTTTTTAATCACTTGCGATGACCAATCTGTTCATTGGGCTAAGGTGTTCAGTGAAGGATGAGTGAAGTGGGGTGTGGATACATAGGATGATAACAGTATAGAGGTTATAGGGAAAAATACATTTGCTACTCTCTGGATGGATCACAGAATTTCTGACCTCCCACAACACAGTCCAAGGGAGAGTGGAGTGAGGCCCTGTGTCTGTTTAAACCCTTGCAACGTAAGGAATTTTAAAAACTATTTTTAAATTTAAAAGGTAAAGTTTAAAATTCTTTCTAGCTGATCAGCTGCACAGCATCTGAAAACTGAGGGAGTTAAGGATGATGTCTGTTGAACCAGCAAACCATGGCAAAATCCCTCTAGGAGTGACTCATGTCCCCATCCCAGGGTTATTTCAGGTACTATCCTGACATATCCACTCCCAAGGTATGACCATCACTAAGATGTGTGACTCAAGTTACTCAAGCTCACCTAAATGTAAAGAAAGTATAAGAACAAGTTTAAAAGAGGGAGAAGTTTGGGAAGAGTCCATCATAACTTCTGCACTGAATCTGCATCTCGGTCCTTGGGCAAGACCTGCACTCTTGTGATTTATTGTGTGCCAGGTTGTGTCACAGATTAGAGCTTGTCTGCACATTGCTTTACTGCCACCTGCAATCCTGAACCTTAACCCATCAAGATTTTATTAAATTAGTGTTATTCTGGAAACCGTTAATGCGCGTCCTTGGAGGGGGCTGGCAGTGGGTAAAGGCGTGGGGAGACAGGAAGAACCTCCATTTGCTGTATGAAAATTTGCATTACAATTCAAAATATTCAGCCTTTCAACACTTCATTGTAATATTAGCACAGCATCTCAATGACTAATTCACTGCACAGGAATGCAGTCAAACCGTATAGATCTGCGACTGATAGGTGGCTTCAGCACTCCACAACTACGGCATTTTCAGGGGAAGTTACAACCTCGTCCTCCTGCAGGCCGCTGCGCTGCTCCGGCCTGTCGCGACTCCGGGGCCGCGCGCAGGCGCAGTTCAGCGGGGTGGGGCGTTCGCGCAGGCGCGGCAGCGCCGCCGCCTTCCGCCTTCGGCCGGGCCGCGTGAGGGGTATGGAATAAGCCTGGTTTTCTGTTTTCTTTCCTGTCCTACCCGGTTTATTGCGGGGGTTTATTGCCCTTTTCTTTATTTCGCGTGTTTTATTCGTTTCTTCGCAGCTCAGAGCGGTCCGGCTGTGTCGCGCCGGAGCAGCCGGGGCTCCTGGCCCTGTCACACCTTCAACCTTAGGTAAACCCCACCTTAGACCTGACCTTCGGTTCTGCACCTTAAAACCGCCTTCAGGATTTAAATGTAGTCTGTCCTGGTGTTTAGCAGTGTTGAAAACAGTTCCTGCAGGTGGGAAGGAAAGTGTGATGGGTCAGCTGTACTTCCCAATCTACCTGTCTGGAAAAGCACCATTGGCGTGACCTGTGTTGTAATTGAAGAGTAAATACTTCTCTATGTGTGTTTTATGTATATAAATGTGTGTGTATGTATGGGTTTGACATATATATATATACGTATGTGTGTATATACATACATACACACATACATATGTATATATATATATACACAGATATTGCAGGCCAGCTCCATAGCTTCCATTTAAACAACCACCCATCAAAGGTGGGTCTTCCGTCACTCCTCACGTCAGGATGGATGTATCTGATGTATCTGGGTTTGGGATTTTTGTTTGTTGAGGGTTTTGCTGTCATTGTCCAGGAGCAGGAGGGCTGGAGGATGGATTCCCTGGATCACATGCTCACAGACCCCCTGGAGCTGGAGGGCAATTGCACACGGATCATGGAGGACTGCATGCTGGGCACCACCCGGGTCAGTCTGCCCGAGGACCTCCTGGAGGATGTGAGTAGTGCTGAGACACTTCACCTTATCATAACCTCGGTATAATCAACATGTTTAACTCCCTTTTCGGGGCTTATGGAGCAAACTGGAAAGGGGAGGTGTTTTTGACTGCCTTGGGAAAAGTGTCAAGTGTTTGATTAATCTCAGGACAGTATCTTTTAAATCGATTCTGTTATGTTCTTATTATTTTTAAATTGCCTTTAAGAACATTGTTGCAGGCTTTGAATTTGTTTTCTTGTTAGTACTATCAATCTCTTGACCTTTCCTTTTTATGCTCTCCTGTTTCCTGTGTTTTATAAAACACTGTCTCATGACTGGTGTTACTTAAAAAGCCTCAAGGGCTAGAAAATGGTCAAAGATGTGGCTGCATTTTCTTTACTGCTATTTCTTGCTTTCTTTAGCCTGAGATCTTTTTTGAGGTTGTCAGCTTGTCAACGTGGCAGGAGGTCCTGACAGATGAGCAGCAAGAGCACCTAAAAAAATTCCTGCCTCACTTCCCTGAGAACAACCGAGAGCATCAGAACAAGGTCATCTCAGCGCTGTTCAGTGGGGTGAACTTCCGGTTTGGGAACCCGCTGCACATCGCCCAGAAACTCTTCCGGGGTCAGTCAGCCTCGTGAGCTTCCCTGCGGGTTTGGGGTAAGTTCTCAGCTAGCAGTTGAAAATCCAGGTGTGTGTTTTGTCTTTGTTACAGACGGCCACTTCAATCCCGAGGTGGTGAAGTACCGGCAGCTCTGTTACAAGTCGCAGTACAAGCGCTACCTCAGTGCCCAGCAGCAGTACTTCTATAGGCTGCTCAAGCAGATCCTCGCTTCCCGCAATGTGAGTGTGCTCTGGGATGAATAACTTGTTTTTATTAAAAGTGTCTTGGTGCAGTCACAGTTCTCTGAGGCCTTTTCTTTAATGAACTGAATGAGTAATGCTTCTGAATTTTCCAGTGGGTCAGAGAGAGCTCCAGACCCATTGCTGTATTTGCAGATTTCAGGTTCTGTAACTCTCATAGCTTTCACTTGTGTGACCTGTCTTCTTTTCATGCCCACCTTGTTCCCACTTCCTGCATTTGCACCTTTACAACTTGTTATTTTCTTAACAAGTCATTCTGCCTTTGTTTACCATTTCTGAAGCAACTACAGTTGCTAAATACAGTTAGAAAATACGTGGATCTAAACCTCTGATTCTCATTTCTTAAATCCCTGGTAAAGTCTTCCTCTGTGGATACTTCTGTGAGCAAATTTTTGCCAGCTGAAATGTGTTTATTGCTCATTTATCTTTCATTATACTTAGACATTGAGACATTTGGTATGTAGGGATGAAGAAGAAAGTCTGTCTTCATAAAATGGCCTACAGTGTTGTGGGAAATAGAGAATCCCAGAATTGTTTGGGTTGGAAGAAACCTTAAAGCTCCTCTCATTCCAATCCCCTGCCATGGACAAGGACACCTTTCACTAGACCAGGTTGTTCCTGGCTTTGAACACTTCTAGGGATGGGCCATCCACAACTTAATTGGGCAACAATATGGAATACATAGGAAGTTATTTCCTCTGTAGCCATGAGAGGTAAAAGGAAGTTATTTCCTCTGTAGCCATGAGAAGTAAAATGGTTTTTTGAAAGGACACATCATTACATATTTGTGTGGAAACTACACCTCACACCGATCATTTAAGTTCTTCTCAACAGATCACATAAAATGACAGATGGTGTTATGTGTGCAGAAGAAGGTACAGAAATTTCACCTAGTTTTTTTTCTCCCCTTTAAATGATGGTCTAAAATGCTAGGTTTAAAATCCTGTGTGTGGCAGATACTGATCCTTCCTGAGGTTCTCCTTGTACAGATCTGAGGTGCTGATGGAACCGCATGGTAATCTTGCTGGAAGTTATCTGAGCTGGGCTTACCTGTCCTGGCTTACAGCACTGCAGCTGACTTAGCTAATGTCACATGAATCTCTCCTTTCAGCACTTGCTGGAATTAGCCAGGAAGGGAGGCCCTGACATGACCCTAAGGAGAAAGCATTTCCCACCAACATACGACTCGGAAGAACGAGACAGACGGACACATCGGCGCTACTTGAAGATCCTGAGGGAAGTGAAAGAGGAGTGTGGAGACACTACCTTGTCTTCTGATGAAGAAGGTAATGCCCTGGGCTGAACTAAAGACTTCAGGTGTGAATGGAAAAAGACGCATTTTGGATTCTGGGCTCTACTTCCACTGGCTGGGATCTAATGAACACATGGTAATAGATTGGTGATGGGTCTTGCAGAAGTGAATTTATACCTCTGTTTCAGATCTAATCTCTTGGCCTCCAACTTCTCCAGCACGTTGTTCAAGTCCACCAGTTCCCCTGAGAGTGATCCCCACATTGTCAACCTTGGACATGAAAACTGCAGGTGAGAACCAATGAAAAGGTCAGTATGGATAGAGGGGGGAGAATTACCTTGAAATCTTGCAAGAAATCACCTTTAAAATCTGTTGTTTGATGGGAAATCATGTGATGCTTCATTTTTGCAGTCTCCAAAATAGTTTGCTGTTTTCCCAGTTTAATCTTTTTCTTCTTGCAAGGCCAGTATTTGAACACAAGAGTCATAGTTTCTGTAATATTACTGATTCCTCTGTTATATTTTGCCTTTAGTGGTTGAAGCATTAGCATAGTCCAGTTCAAAATACTTAAGAATTCCTCCTATAGTGACTGTAATCAATTCTGCAAACTCTTTAAGCTGGTTCTGGCTTCTTTTCCATGCTTACATCAGCAGTGAAGTCTGATGACTGAATGAAGCACTGAAATGAATGGATGAATGAATGAAGGAAATTCATATATGGAGAAATTAGTTACTGAAATTTGGAGATTGCTGGAAGTGTAAATGGATAGAAAATGGCATTCTAAGAACTGTGGAAGGTAACAATAGAGGAAAACTCTGCAAATAATTATTTTCATTGCAGACAAGATAGAACTTGGGGAAAGTGATTTAAAGATGATGTTGAAGAAGCACCATGAGAAACGAAAACGTCAGCCTGTAAGATGTCAAAAAGTCTTGGGGGATGGGACCATATTTTAACTTTGATGTTTTTATCTCTTTGCCATAAAGAACAGGGTACTTCTGGGTGACGAAATGATTGCTATTTTTTGTGTGCACCCACGCATTAGCTCTTTATTGTGACCTGCGTTCAATTGTCACTGTATAGATGTAGCTCCTAGCCACATTTATCTTGATAGAAGGACTTTGTAATTTTAATTATGTGTTTTGGAGGGACAAAATTTTGGATTTCAGGGTTAGAAGACTTACCAAATTTTATTGGAGTAAATAATTTAATAAGCTGATCCTGGTTGAGTTTGGTGCATTTTAGTACTTGGGTACTTCTTCACCTTATTGCTGTCTTAAGACTTTGTCCTTTCTCAGTTTAATTTCTCTACTGTTTTCCTGTGTAGGATCACCCTGATCTAGTCACAACAGACCTGACCCTTGAGGACATCATGACTCGAGTGAATGCTGGCAGGAAAGGTTCCTTAGCAAGTCAGTGGATCCTTTGCTTTTTTATTTCATATATGTTGGTTTAAAAACTAGAGGTTTTCTGTTGAGGGGAAAAGTGAAGATTTATGACAGCAGCTGGAAAGTTGGAATGGTTGAGGTGTGAACACCATGGTTGAGTACACACAACATACATTTCTAGATACATACTTACATAGTTTATGACTCTCATAGTAAGAAGCTGTCTGAGTATTCTTTTTAACTTTTATTGTATCTGAAGCCTTATTTGACCTCGCAACCCTCAAGAAAAAGGTGAAGGACAAGGAAGATAAGAAAAGAAAGAAGCCAAAGATTATTAAATCTGAGGTGGAAGATTTGGCTGACTCTCTTGGCAATGCAGATGGACTCGCATCAATGTCTCAGGATTTTTCCCCCCTCCCTCTGTCATCTGTCAAAGAGGAGTAAGTGTTCCAGAGGGCCCTGAACACCTAGCATGGATGAAAAAAAATAACATGTTTCAGCTCACGTTTTCTGGGACTGTTTGCAGGCTGCATTTTCATGTAGTTTGGGATGTGTGAAATATGTGGTGTTCATCTTTGTGTATGGAGGTGAGTATTTACTCAGAGGATTTACTCTGCATTCTCTTTCTTTTGAAGACCTCTTGAAGATATGAAGCCATGCCTTGAAATAAATGAAATATCATCCAGCTTCTTTTTCCTTCTTTTGGAGATACTGTTTCTGGAAGGACCTGCTATTCTCTCTGTGGTAAGGAGCCACATACTTACTAGGAATCTTTGCAGGAAACACAATCAAAGAATAGAGGAGCTTACAGCTTTGTAATAGTGACTTTTCTCCAGACTTACTTTGCTGTAAATTATATAATAAGATTTAGATTACATATTAAAGAAATTAAACCCTGTGGGAGTGCTACCACATTCTGGTTTTAACGTGTTTCATGAGTTTAGTCAGTTGAATCTGTGAGTCTTCCCATACCCATTCTATAGGTCATGGTTAGATATATTTTCTGTATTAAGGGCAGAGATGGGGAAGTGTTTTCCCCTTCTTTCGTGCTGTGATTACTTGAAAAAGTCAGGTGATTATTTCACGTACATAAAAAAACCTTTTTGTCCCCTGCATATGTTCAGCTGGTTTGTTTTCTGTGAATACAGTCATAGTTTAAACTTGTGAGATCATTAATAAAATAATTATCTTTCCTCTTTAGCTTGAAGATAAAGTTCTCGATTGGCAATCTTCTCATGCCAGTGCACTAAATAACTGGTTCTCCTTTGCCCCTAACTGGTCTGAATTGGTTCTACCTGCCTTGCAATATTTGGCAGGTGATAGCAGAGGTAAGAAGAGATGTTAAAAATACTAATTGTGCTTGTTCCTCTGTTCTAGTCAGTGCTGGTTTGCATTATAGCTCGAATCAACTTTTCATTCATCACTACAATAAATCCTTGTATTGCTGGCAGTGTTTCTGTGATAGGCTGTTTGGCTGACATGTCTTGGTTGTGGTCGACTTGTTCTGCATGTGGATAGTAGATAAGACCCAGCATGATTCCCAAGTATGTGAAAATGTCTGTGAAATTGCCTCTAGACAGACAGTTTCTCATATTCTGATCGTGGCTTCAGGCAGGGTATTTGAAGCAGGAAGGTACTAGTCTCTTTCCCCACAGTTTGAAGTTGTAGTTGTCTTTGGAGATAATAAAAATCAAACTGGATGATGCCCTGAGCAATCCATTGAAACATGAGGTTGGCCCACTTTGGGCTTGGGCCAACTGAGTTTCAGCCATTCCTTTCAAACTGAATTATTCTGTGGTTCTGATTTGCTTAGTGGGAAGTTTTAAAGGCAAAGACAGAGTAGATTGTGGTGGCCTTGCAGCATGTTGTCCATAATGCTGGTGAATACTGTAAATCTCAATTCTCTTCCCATGAGCCCATGAATTTTCACTGTACAATAACAGTCCCTGGGGCCTCATATTTCTTTTTCCTCTTCAGCTTGAAGATAAAGTTCTCAACTGGCATATTTTCTCATCCCAGTGCACTAAATAACTGGTCTGAAAATGGTGAACAGCAGGAGCAGGCTCTAAGCTGACAGCCTGTTGTTGGAAGGTTCATTATCCTGTTCTGTTCCTTCCTTGTGCTTGCCCTTACACTCTGAGATGCTCGCCTGTCCCAAGACGATAAAGGGATCCTATCCCCTTCCCAAGGGCAAGGATAATTTAGAGATGCACTTACATAATCATTTAAAATGCTCTGTCTGTCACTGTGAGTCTTTAACTTGACAGTTTGCATATCCACAGTAGGATTTTGAGGTTGGACAATGGTATAATGTCCCTGACATGGACATTTTTCATTGTAGATGCTCCTTCCAGCTTCTCACCTTTTGTTGAATTCAAGGAGAAAACTCAGCAGTGGAAGTTGCTTGGTGAGTACCTTGTGTTCTTCTATGATGTGTACTATAGTAAAGGTTTGTTGTTTTCTCCAGGACTTTACTTTTCTTCTTTCTGCAGCCTGAGAAAAACACAAACAGAGCTGTTAATTCCATGGTTAGGCATTTCTTTTCTTTTAGCTGAGCTAATACATGTTTTGGATTTGAGATGTTCACAAGACATCAGTATCAGCAGCAGACAGAGCATAAATGAACAAAGGCTGTATTTCTTTCTGTTGCTGACTTAACCATGTTTGTCAGCCTTCAAATTTGTCTGAAAACCTTCATATTTTCCCTTCTGTAGAGCATATCTTCTGATGATTCATAGTAATTAGTAACTACCACAATTGCAAAGGAATTAAGCTTCTCTGTAGAGCAAACTGACACAATTCTCATTTTTAAAAGTGGGAACCAAAGAGCAACTTAATGATAAATGTGCTCAGGCTCATATTGATTCAATTACAGATGTTCCGTGTTCATGTTCATTCCTTTAGTTACTACACAGAATTTCTCATTCTTAACTATGGTGATTCTAGTGATCATATTTGCAGGCTTAAACTGGCAGAGATTTGGAGTCAGGAAGCTTTTCCTTTGATCCCTTTCGCAGTTTTTGGTGGAGGTTATGTAGGCCACTGTTTCTGCTCATGGATTCAGTAACTGGGATTACTTCAGAGAGTGGGAACAGGTGACAGTGTCCCAGACAGTATCTTGCTTTCTGTACTAGGAGTTGAAGCACCATCTTTTGTACTGGCACAGGGGAATCACTGGGATTTAGTATTTCCTAAACCTGGAGGTGTTCAAATATTGCAGTTTGCACATCTGTGGCTGCTGATGCATTGAGGAGAGAAGGGAACAGGAGAGGAATGGGAATTACAAGCATCTAACAATGGCTTTTAATTGTTAGGCTTCCTAAGAATTAAAAGGGTTCTATTTTTACATTTTTGTGACTTCTTACTAGGTAGTTACCAAGATCACGAGAAGGAACTGGCAGCACTGTTTCATCTCTGGTTGGAGACCAAAGATCAGACTTTTTTCAAAGTGAGTGAGACAAAAATCACCTTCCAGGAGCTGAAACCTGACTGTGTTCTACCCAACATTTATATTTCTTTCTCAATAGGAAAATGAAGACAGCTCAGATGCCATGCCACTGCCCAGAGTGTAAGTGTGTAACACTGCTTGAAAGCCTTTGTAGTGCTGCTGAAGCTGTGAGATTTGGGCCTTGTGCCTCTGGATGTTAAAATAAAACAATTTTACGTCACGGGGCAAGAGAAGATTTGATAGTTTGATTTTATAAATGCAGTAACTGGACTTCATGAAATCGACTGATTTTATCCAAGTCCACATATATTATCACAGCAAAGCTGAAGTCTAGCTTAGGTTCTGCTAATGAGATTATTTATCGTCCTTGCTTGCCTTCAGGTAGTGCACACAGCATACTTTAAGATCTCTGCAGGGCTTGCTTTTGTTACCATAAATGCTTTCAGGATTTGTTCAGAAGAATTTGCAGAAGGATGAGGGGATTCATTGTTTGGGACTGTTGTGGGCTTCTTGTGCTCAGAACTGATGGTGCCCTTTGTTTCAGAAGGACTGACTATGTAGTCCGGCCTAGCACTGGAGAGGAGAAACGGGTGTTTCAAGAGCAAGTAAGAGACTCTTCATTTTAAAGGCACTTGTTAAAACAATTGGCCACTAAATCAGGAGAATTTGTGTAGGATGGCAGTGTTATACTCTACACAAATGTAGTTAATGTGAAGAATTGATATGTTGCTTCTGCCTTGAAGGCAGTATCTTGGCCTTGTATAAAACATGCTAATGACATAACCTTGTTTCAAAACCCTCAGTATTTCCAGTGGGTAACATGAATTTTGTAAAAACTAATTGGATAAAATTAATGAAATTGATAGTGTCAGTTGGTTGTGCTAACCCTGCTGTCTCATTTGCCATCCTCACCATCCCCTACTTACCTCTTTAGTTTTTGGCCATGTATGTGTGCAATCAAAAAATAAGTGTCAATAAGTGCACCCATCCACTTATAGTTATCCTATCTGTAGTAGATGCAAATGGGAATTAGAGGGAAAACACATGATGGGGATTCTTCTCCCTTCTCTCTGTGTGCTGTCTGCAGGACAGAATTTTTAAGTTAAATTTTGGAAATCTCTCTTTAGCCAGATAAAGGAAGGAAGAGGAAGGGGGCAGAAGGTGTATCTCTTACATTTTTGGCACCTCTCTAGTCTGTGCAGCTGCTTAACAGTGAATGTGTTGCATCTGCACACCTTGCTTAGGTGGAGCATTGTACTTTGCATGAAGTAGTTTGTGATTTTCTTGATCCAAAATAAGTTTATATAGCAGTATTTGAGCCTTTAGTTTAAAAAGGCTTTGTCTAGAGAATGATAAAAACTTACTTGGTAATATGACATCAGGCTTTGCTGTATGTTTCCTGGTAAAATCAGTGCTCTTGTGTCCACCTGCAGGAGCGTTACCGTTACAGCCAGCCCCACAAAGCCTTCACCTTCCGGATGCATGGCTTCGAGTCGGTTGTTGGTCCTGTGAAGGGGGTGTTTGACAAGGAAACCTCCTTAAACAAAGCCCGGGAACATTCTCTCCTGCGCTCAGACAGACCAGCTTATGTCACCATTTTATCCCTTGGTAAGGTCATGGCCAGAAAAACCTTTTTAAAGAAGAAAAATATTCCTCTGACCCCTAAAACAATGACTTCAGGAATCTACATTGGGGTTGAATGCTGTTCCTCAAGTTCATTGCTATTAGCACAAAGTTGGCACAGATGATGTACTTTAAAACGATCCTTTATAATCTCTCCTCCTTTTTGAGGGATTTTTGGGGCTAGATTTTAGTGAGCAATTAGGCACTGTGAGAACAAGGGTAATAGAGCAGTCCCAAAATTTATCTGATGGAGTACCGGAGTACCGCTGTCCAGTTACAGCTGGAAGTTTAAGCTCTGGTTTTGTTTCAGTTCGTGATGCTGCTGCTCGCCTTCCTAATGGAGAGGGAACTCGAGCTGAAATCTGTGAGCTGCTCAAAGATTCCCAGTTCCTGGCTCCAGATGTCACAAGTGCTCAGGTAAGTTCGATGTCATGTCTGGCCGCAGATTCTCATGAAAATACACTGCATGGACCTAGGCAGTATTCAGTGGCAAAGGCCCAATAGTTTTTATGTTGCTGTGATGAGCAAAAGAGAGCTGTGTACTACTCTGATGAGCTGCTGCAAATCTGCACCAACTTGGGATGAGGAGAAGCCAGCTAGAAAAGCCACAGAGTTAACACTGTCATGGAGCTGCTCACATTTTAGATTGAGAAACAGTTTCAGAGCATTGCTGGAAGCTCCATGTAACCCAAGGTGGCAAACACCATCCTGTGATGCAATATCTGCCCTCAGTCAGTTCTCACTCAGATGAAGATTGCTTGCAACTTACACAACTTACTTATTTTTATACCAAATAAGATCATCTTTCTATGCATCAGTTTTGGCTAGTCCAGCAAAGGATATCATGTCATCTGTGAATTCTGAACTTCAGGTTAACACTGTTGTCAGTGGTGCTCTGGACCGATTGCATTATGAGAAAGATCCCTGTGTGAAATACGATATTGGGCGGAAGTTGTGGATCTACCTACACCGGGACAGGAGCGAGGAAGAGTTTGGTAAGCCTGGGTTGGTGATGTCTTAAGAATTAAAAATGTTGATAAAGATGGATAATGAATATTAATTTGTCAGTCTAGCTTTTTTTCCTAGTCAGTTTGCTTATGTTAGTCCTTCAGCACTTAAACCTAGTCTTAGAGAGCACTGTGTCACTTTGAACCATTTGTTTGAAAAATACCATCCCACGTGCAAGAACTGCAGATGTTTTTATGTGTCTTATTTTCAGTCTTTTTGGCTAATTTACTAGATGTTTTTCTTTGCACTGTTTACATGACGTGCGTTTAATTCCTTGTCTGAAGAAGAATCCGCACGTCTTACTTAGCTTCTTCCTTAAATCAGTCTGCTTGTGTTCAGGAGCTCTAACCATTAATTTGTCCTTGCAGAACGGATCCATCATGCTCAAGCTGCTGCAGCAAAGGCCAAGAAAGCTCTTCAGAAGCCAAAACCTCCAGCTAAAATGGTAGATTTCTTTGGTCAGGGTTTCACAGCTGCTTTTGGGATTGAGAAGGAGATTAGTCTTAATTTAATCCATAAATTCTGCATCCATAGCAGGTGATGAAAATTACCACGTTTGAGTTAGCAATTCATGATGTATATGAATGTCAGTGCACAAAATGAACAGGGAGAGAACTTTTTCTCCACACAGCTTCCACTGCTATCCTCTCATTTGTGCTCCCTATCAAAGGGATGGTCTTTCAGATCTAGTTTTGAGGTTAATTTGTAACAGGGTGTGTGGAACACATCTGTTCTCCCCCTTGCTGTGCTGAAGTCATCAGGGTTTGGATGTCTGATATTAAATATTTCTGAAGTACTTGTCTGTTGGCACATTAACCGCGGTAGAAATCTGCATATTCTGAATGTTTGTCACAACCAAGGTGCACTTTTCTTTGAGAGCCGGAGCAGCCAAACACACCAGTTCATCCAGGGTTGCAGCTGGGGAAAAGCAGACAGCCAGTCATGTTTGATTTCAGGATTTAACAGCAGGGCTTCGTTTGCCACCATACAGAGCTCAGGTTGAAGTGCTCAGTCTACTGTAAGGTGAAGCAATTAACCCCAGATTTTGTGATGCTGGATGTGGTTTCTTTGTAGAAGTCGAATAGCAAGGAAGGTGCTGTGAAAGCCCTCCCCAGCAGCACAGCAGATCCTAGTCAGCTGAGCCTCAGTGACTCCAGCATGCCACCAACTCCTGTGACTCCCGTGACACCAACTGCCCCTGCATTGCCAGCAACACCCATCTCACCCCCACCGGTGTCTGTGGCCAGCAAGAGTGTATCTGGTGCTGGGTCAGAGCCAGCAAAACCCAGCCAGAGGTACTGCTTCTGTCCCCTATGTCATTTGGGAATGCTGCTGGCTGTTTTTCAATAATTTGTATAATTCAGTAGTGAGGGAGTTGGGGTTATTTAGCCTGGAGAAGAGGAGGCTCAGGGGTGACCTTACCATTCTGCAATTCCCTGAAACGGGGTTGGAGGCAGGTGAGAGTTGGACTCTTCACCCAGGAAACAGCAGCATGACAAGAGGGCATAGTCTCAGGCTGTGCCAGGGGAAGTTCACGTTGGGCATTAGGAGGAATTTCTTCACAAAACATGATTAGACATTGAAAGAGGTTGCCCAGGGAGATGGTAGAGTCTCCATCCCTGGAGGTGACCAAGGAACAAGTGGACATGGCACTCAGTGTTCTGGGCTGGGTGGCAGGATGGGGATCAGTCACAGGTTGGACTCAATGATCTCAAAGGTCTTTTCCAAACTCAGTGATTCTGTGATTGTGTGAATTTCCTACATCTTTGCTGACCTACTGGCTCTGTCTTTCCATAGTGTTCTCCTTGTGTCTTCTCCCACCATGCCCCAGCTGGGGACATTGCTGTCCCCAGCTCAGAGCTCACAGGCGCAGTCGGGGCCAGCGCCCACCCCGCATGTGGTCAGTCACAGCAGCTCCTCAGGCCTGCCACAGGTCCGTGTGGTCACTGCTCAATCCAGCCTTCCAGCTGTGTCCCAGCAAGCCCCAGTGGTCACCCAGCAGCAGCAGCAGCCCACATCAGTGCCTCAAATCCGTGTTCCAGCTACAGCCACACAAACCAAAGTGCTTCCTCAGGTGAGTTGGAAGGGTTAGAGTATCTGACATCTGATTGACTTGCAGTGTTTTGGTGTGATGCTCAGGCATACTGTGCTCATTTGGAGCATGCACTAACTGCAGGTAAGAGCACAGAAAAAGTTTTACATACGCAATACTGTTCAGTGCTCTGTTTTTCACATATTTACCTGGCATCATTAAATTGTGCATTACATAAAAAGTCCATAGAGCTTGGAATCACAGAATCCTTAAGCTTGGAAAAGACTGTCAAGATCAAGTCCAGCCATGAACACAGCAACACTACCATGTTCACTGCTAAACCATATCCTTAAGTGCATTGTCCACACATTTTTTTGAATGCTTCCAGGGATGGTGACTCCACCACTGCCCTGGGCAGTCTGTTCCAGTGCTTTACAACTCTTTCTGTGAAAAGAAATTTCCTAATATCCAGCTTAACCTCGCTGGTGCAACTCAAGGCAAATTCCTCTTGTCCTGTCATTTGTTACCTGGAAAAAGAGACTGACACCGACCTCACTACAGTTCCAAGCAGTTGGGATCCTTGCAAGGGAATTCTTGTGAGCTCCCCTGAACTCGCAAGCTAACAGAACACGAATCACTAGACTGTTTCTACTGTGGTAGTCTGCTCATAGTCTTCCTCTTCTCTTCTGTAGGCTGTGATGACTCTGCCTGTAAAAGCTCAAAGTAGCCCTGTGCAGGTGCCAAGAGCAGGAAGCTCCATGGCCAGCCAGGCAGGTATCACTGTGACGGGGCTGCCTGCAGTGTCCAGCCCTGCTGTGAAGCCAGTGACCAGCTCTCCAGGCAGTTCTGCAGCCAGCACCTCCTCCACCACTATCATTCAGAATGTGGCTGGCCAGAACATCATCAAGCAGGTGAGAGGGAGGGAGAGATTTGGAAATGGGCTCCACAGCCTGATTGCTTCCTGTTGTGCAGATGTGAACATTTGAGAGCTGTAATGTTGTGTAAGTTGATGGACTGTGCGGGCTGACACAGTTGCTGGTTTTGTGTGTTGGAACCCTATTTTCGCATACAGGTGAAAGATGCGTTTGTGCAGGTTCTTCAGTGATCTCTCCTTCATTTTGTTTGGAAAAGAAACCAGCCTCACAAGAGGCTATTTCAGATGGGATTGGGAGTGCCATCTGATGAACAACCAGAACCATTTTCAGTAGTGTACTGAGTGCTAGTCTTATTCCACTTGCATTCTAGTGGGAGCAAACATCATCCTGTTGGGAAGTTCTACTTTGAGTGTGTCTTGGACCTTGTCCCAGTTTGACAGAACCATTTCTCTGGTCTCTCCCAGGTGGCTATTACAGGACAACTTGGCGTGAAGACCCAGGCTGGAAGTGGCATTCCACTCACAGCAACCAATTTTCGGATCCAAGGGAAGGATGTGTTGCGCCTGCCCCCGTCCTCCATCACCACGGACGCGAAGGGACAAACGGTGCTGCGCATCACTCCGGATATGATGGCCACCCTGGCCAAGTCTCAAGTCACTACTGTCAAACTGACTCAGGACCTCTTCACAGCAGCTGCAGGAAGCAGTGCTGGAGGGAAAGGCATCTCTGCGACTTTGCATATGACATCCAATCCTGTCCAGACTGCTGAGTCTCCAGCTAAGACAAGCACGGTGTCTCCTGCCTCTTCCAGCCCAGCCGGAGGCACCGTGGTTAAAGTGACTCCTGACTTAAAGACTGCAGAGCCAACAAGTTCTGCTTTCCGCCTGATGCCTGCCCTGGGCATGACTGTGGCAGATCAGAAGAGCAAAGCCATAACCACGGTGGCATCCACGGAGGCCAAGCCAGCTGCCACGATCAGAATTGTGCAGGGGCTGGGGGTGATACCCCCCAAAGCTGGGCAGACCATAACTGTAGCCACTCATGCTAAGCAGGTGCCGTCGTCCTCGGCAGTGAGCGTTGCTGGCACAGGTCACACCTCCTTACCCACCATGAGTGCCACAGTGTCCAAAGCAGTTGCTGTGGCCTCAGGAGCTGCGGGAGCCCCCATAACCATTGGTACAGGAGCCACGGCTGTGCGGCAGGTGCCCGTCAGCACCACAGTGGTATCTACATCCCAGGCAGTGAGTAATGCTGAGCTCTAACTGGGGATGGGGAAAGAAGGGGGGTGCCAAAATACACTGATGTTTAATGGCTGAAAACTGCTCTTTGCATCCACAGAGACTCAAATTAATATGGCAGTCATACAATGGTTGTATTTAGGTTGTAAATTTTAGGTTGTAAAGGACATTAAAGCTCATTCAGTCTCATCCCCTGCCATGGGCAGGGATACCTTCCACTAGATCCATCCTCATCCAGCCTGGCCTTGAACACTTCCAGGGATGGGGCCGCCACAACTTGTATTCTGGGTATGGGTCTGCAACTCATTTAATGGTGTTGAAATTGCAGCTAAATGCCCCCAAAAAGTCAGATACTTCCCTTATCTCCTTTTGCAAGTGAATGAAATAAACTTGGCATATCTGAAGTCCTGCCTCATGCAGCTCTGTGTCTTGCCCCACACCTTGGCAATAATTTCCCTTGGAATGGTGTCATAGAACATTCAGAACTAAAAGTGCTTGTTACTTGTATTAACTTTTTTACTGATTTCACCTTTTAATGCTATTTTAATTCCCAAATCTGAAGGCACTACAAACTGTATTGTGGTTACATAAGCTGAATGACACTATGGCCTAAGGATAAAAATCATGGATCCTGTGGTGCAGAGATGATGTGGATTTTCAGGGGTCAGGAAGCTGTGTAGTTTATGAGAGGGAGGTGAATTTTAAGGAGCCTGAACTGGAGCACAGATTTCATCAGCAAAGCTCCTGCTGGTTTCTGCTCACAGGACTCCCACAAAGCAGCAGATACTGTTGGATAGTTTCTCTGCTGAGCTCCCCGTGGCTCCTCATGTGTTCTTCCCATTCCCCAGGGCAAACTTCCAGCACGGATCACAGTACCCCTGTCAGTGATCAGCCAGCCAGTGAAGGGCAAGAGCGTGGTCACTGCTCCCATCATCAAGGGCAACCTCGGTGCCAAGTGAGTGCTTTGCATCTCATAGTTCTGCCTTAGAAATCGGCTGAGGAAGGTCTGTGTTCGGTGGGTTCCTGGGGAGCAAGCAGACAGAGGCTGGAACAGGATTGCAGTCTGTTGCAAGAAACTGAGTGAATATGGTGTCTACAATGAGATTGTAATTTTTAGTAATTTGAGATGCAGGTTCTAGCAAATACACCGAAGAAAAAAACATTTTGTGCCTTGAAGCCAGCTGTTCAATTAGTTCTGTGTGTTGAGCAAGAATTAAACACACTGAAAAATACCTGTAATCTGAGGCCATCTCTCCATTCAAGAGAAGTTAACTGCCTTAGTGAGAATTCCTGTGGCATTCAGATATTGAAGGCTTTTTGTTTATTCCTCCATAAATTCTGATAGTGTCTCCCTTAGTTAATATTTCAAGTGCTCAGCTGTTTTCTGTATTGAGAAGGGTTCAGGTCTGATCAGGCTAACACAGTGTGTGCATGGTCCAGAGTTAATGGGTGTGATTTGTGTGCTAAATTCTCTGTCAGTTATAAATACTGACATAAACTTGTCGCTAGTGTATTTGCCAGTTTTATGGGGGAAGAAAAACCCCACTATTTGAAACGCTTAGTACATGTGGTAAAACTATAATCTACTAGCAATTGAAGAATGGTTTGGAGTTGGAAAGATTGAGCCTGCTGTGCTGTTTACTAACCTTTCAACAATTATTTTTCCTTAGCATCAGTGGATTAGGCAGAAATATCATTCTGACTACAATGCCAGCAGGGACTAAACTGATTGCTGGGAACAAGCCTGTGAGTTTTCTGACTGCACAGCAACTACAGCAGCTGCAGCAGCAAGGCCAAGCAACACAGGTAAGGGCACCTGGAATGATCATTCTATTTGCTTTTTAATGACTTAACATCTCCATGAGGACTTTACACTGGATACATGGGTTGCAGAAAAAAACCAGGCACACAGCTTGGTTGTAGTGTCTGCATTAAGCACATGGAATCCATCATCACCTTTACGTTCTCTCCATCCAAATAAAGTTTTTAAATGTTTTTGAAGTACTACCAGTATAATGAATGTAAAACCAAAGGTCTTGTCAGGATTTTTCTATACACGCAGCAGTCTTTGTAGTGCTTTGTACTTTGGCTTTTGTGGGTCACCTTTTCTTGAAGCTTTGCATATCCATCTTTCTGTCTGGAAACTTATTGTTCTGTAATTCCATATAATTAATCTGCATCAACAGCTGATACTAACAAGTCTGTAGAAGTGAGGTATCCAATGGATCCATGTCCTTCTTCTGAAAATGTGTAAAAGCAGCTGACATACAGGTTTTTATTCAAACTAGTTTTCAGGCCTTCCTCTCTAATCTGGAAATCTCCTGTTACCATCTCACGTGGGCAGTGGATGGAATGATCTTCTTTTGACATATTCTCTTCTGGCAGTGTTTTTGGTGCTTGGTGTTGTTCCAATAACTGAGTTTTTGTTGGCAGCAGAAGCAGGTACTTCGCCAGAGCACAGTATAGGTGCAGTCATTGTGTCACCAGGTTGTTCTTGAGACAAGTTATTTCTTTCCATTTCACACAGGTGCGAATTCAAACAGTTCCAGCCTCCCATCTCCAGCAGGGAACAGTCTCTGGCTCAAGTAAAGCAGTGTCCACTGTGGTTGTGACAACAGCTCCATCTCCAAAGCAGACTCAGGATCAGCTGTGAGCACTGGTTTGAACATGGATCACTTTCTAAGGACTTCCCTGAGCCTGTTGTCATCCTCCATCCAACCAAACACCTGAGGCTGCCTAACCTAACAATTCCAGCCATGGCTTGGAATTGGACTGGATTCTGCCCTTGCTTCTCCAGGGTCAGCACTGCCATGTCTGGGTAGAAATTCCACAGAAAAAAACATGCTGTACCTGCAAAACAAAATGTTTCAATCCAGATGTGAAAATCCAGGTTCTGTGGAATTGATGATTTAAAAAATGTATTGCTGTTTTTTGTTCTTTTTCCATCCAAAGGACTTCTGGCAAGTACAGTTCCTGTGCATTTTTGGTTGTAGACAAAACAGTTATCCTGGATCTTCATTAAGCAGGGAAGGTTGCTTGGAAGGGGTTATTCAGGGGCTTTTCAAAGTCATGGAGAAAATGTCTGCTTTTACTGGAGTCTAGCTGTCACTGCTGTTATCTAGTGACTCAGGATGGTGTCTTTGTCACCAGAGTTATTGTTACTCACATCCATGTCAGGTTACTGTCAAAGACTGGGTGAGAGTCAAAGTGGTTTGTTTTGCTGTAATAGAGTGAGTGACCATGGGGGGGGAAAGGGAGATGAGATACAGAAAGTCACTGTGTGAACAAGTGTGTCAGCAAATGGGACTGTAGTGGAAAGGAAAAAGTTGATGTTCAGAAGAACAATCCTCTTTTAGTTTTCTTCAATATAGAAACCTTTTTATCAGTGGAAACAAACTGTACCTTGGTTTAAAAGGTTGGAATATGTTTTCAAATACACCCAAACTGTTGTCTCTTGGGTTCTGAAGAAATACTTTAACCCGCAACCCTGGCCATTAGTTTTGGTTTTACTTTTGTAGTTTTATCTGTATATGTAAATATTTTTGAATTTTGCACATACTGGAGATGGATTTGTGACTGTTCTGACATGACCTTGAAGCTGAATGAGATCAAAAGATGTGCTGGACCAGGAGAAGAATAAAAGTGTAGAAAGCCTTACAGATCTCTACCATATCCTTTTGGTTCTCTACAGCATGTTTTGTGTACAATCATTGTCCAGTCCAGCTTGCCAAGGGCTGATAGCCTGTCCCATCTTCTTGATAAGATGGTTCTTTTTAACCTGGTCTTTTTCTGTAGGCTTTTTTTTTTTTTTTTTATTAAGATGTGGTTTGCTCCAAGTTATATATTATAGAATATAATACCTTTAAAGAACCAGATTGTACAGTTCAGGACTGTTGTGGTTGGAGCTCTGTGTGTGTTACTGTTTTGCTGGGCTTCAGGCTGGGGTTGTGGATCTTACTGTACTGTATCTAACCCACCTCCCACTTTGAAGGAAAACAGATATTTCAGTAAGAAAAGAAGTGACTGGATATAAATACTGAGTTAGCAGGACACATCAGTTCAGCATTTGAAAGCAAGTGCTTGAGTTGTGGTTTATATGCTTCACAATTTGGAGTGATAAAGGTTTTCTGTCCTGCTTTGTCATGTTTGGGACATGTTTTGCACATTTATCAATCAGGAGCCAGCAGAAAGGCGGTGGCATGAGAGGGAGGTGAGGACATTCCGAAGTCCATTTAGTTGTGAAGTTAAAAGACTAAATTAAGCAGGCAACAAGCAATTTCCTGCTATTGCTTATGTGAAAGAGCCTTTAAATTCAAAACATAATCAAGATAATCCTGCTATGTTCTGTTCATAATTAATAAATTATTAATTAACCTACAGTCAAGTGCTGAAAGATAGTTACATTGTGAAGACCCTTTAATTTCTGTCAATCCTCATGACTTGCTTGCTGGGCACAGGAGGTTTTGGAAGTATTAAGCTTAAGAAAACAAGAAACCTGCATCTAATCCCAGAAGCTTAGTGTGTCTCAGGTAATTGCTGCTGGTTTTACGTGTCTTGCTGTTGATCACTGTCCTACTTTTGAGCAACCTTTGCATCCTGGCTGCTTCTCTTAGGTTCCTGCTCTTTTACTTTGAAGTCTGGTTTTTGGGGAAAAGACCATCAGACACCAGATGGGCTTCTGATTTTGAATGGCCATGTGCTGGCTTGGGTAGGAAGTGTTTATCCTAGCTTTCAAGAACAAAGTACAGCCTGTTGGGATTCAGCTACCACCTGTCTGATGAGCTGCTCCACTCTGGTTGAAAAATAACCCCTAAGCTACTGCAAGTCAAGAGCCCTTGTTTTTAATAAGTAACTTTTAACTTCTACACATGAGGCAGAAGGGCAGAGAAGGGCTGCAGTGGTTTTGTGGGATGTGCTGAGACTGGGGGAGGGTAACTATAAACTAGACTGTTCCAGGTGGTGTATGCTCCCACATCCTCTCGCTCTGCAGCCTGAAAGCTGTTCTGAATGAGTCCTGCAGTAAGAGCTGCAAGGGCAGCATGCAGGGGAAGAGGGCCTAGAGAAATTATTTATACCGACATTACCCATTTTCCACCTGTCCTGCCTGGAACTAAAGGGGCATTCAGCCTGATTAATCTTTGTCATTACCTTTTCTAGTTAAAATAAGTACAGCCTATTTTGTCACAGTGAGATGCCCACTAGTTATCAAAGTGCCTTGTTTATCTCCTAAAAGCTGTGGATTAGGAGTTTATTTCCACCAAGAGAATATTGTGTAAAACCTGCTTAAAAAAACTGAGCATGCTACACAAACAGCCACAGGCCATTTAAAACCTTTCTAACCTTTATTTTAATAACTGCTTTGTTTTATTTAATTCGTGGGGGAAATCTGTATTTGTATACCTCAGTAGGATGCCCTCATAACCCTGTGAACTCATCTTGAGGTTACCTCAGGTGTTCCTTCCAAAAGAATAATTAATTGGACATGTTTTAACAGTTGATCTTAATTTTCCTAATACCCTTGAAAATCCTAGCATTGGTTTTAGTAAATGCAAAAACCTTGTTACTTGTTTGTCACATCGCAAACCTGAACCACCTCACAACAGACCCAATTCTTGTGCCTGCCACAATTTGGGTACGTGGTGCCCGAGCTCAGGACCTTTCTGGTTGGGTGCTGTTCATCCTGGAGGATGGCAGTCTGTAATTCAGACTTTGCCCCATAGCCTAAACACTAAACACAGAAGTTTGTTGCAGAGCTGTGGGGAAGGGAGAATGTGCTGCTGGGTCCATGCTGGAAACATGCTTTGATAGAAGAAGGGTTTAATCATGTACTTAGCCCCTTTGCAACTGACTTATCTCAATCTGAGATTTATTGGACCCTAGTTACGTGGATAGACCAGATGTGTGTAGATCCAGAGGTGGTAGGCTGGAATCATCTTTCATGTGCTTTGAATTTCTCAATAAATAAATCTGAATTTCTCACCCAAAGACTGCATGCATTTGCAGCTGCTGATCCCTCCAGAGGGACAATTCATTTGACCTCCCTCCTGTTCCTGTATGGTGAATCACCCTCTGGATATAGCCATTTGGTCTTGTGGACTATTAAAGAAATTCTGCATGAGTAGTGCAAATTTGAGCTATTGATGATTTAATTTAGGGATGACACAGGTTATGTCAAGTGACCCATTCAATGTGGATTAGTTCATTTGGGCCTGGATGAATCTTGTACACGGATGGCATCCTGCATTGAGGCTTGAAAACTGAAACTCAGAGGTCAGTATTTTAAGAAGCAATTTGTATCTTTATGTCTGGAAGTATTCACCAAACCAATTTGGTGAGCCTTGCACCCATATCTCCTAACGTTACTTTTTCTCAACTGTCCTCCAGTTTGCACCTGGAGCAGAATAAGTCGCCTGCCAAACCCAAGATCCTTGAAGCAGAAACATGCTGGTCCTTCAGAGCTCCAGAACCACGTGGTTTTGCAATGGCACTTAGAGAAGGTGCCAAACAAATCCCGGAGGAGCATCAGTAAGTGGTTGTGCTGACCCACAGCAAGGCCATCAGGGCCTGGAAAATAGAAGAGCAAACCTGCCGGAGGTCACGGTGTTCTCCCTGCATGGTGACACTGCTTGACGAGTAAAAAGGGACCTGCAAGCTGCTGGCATTGTTTGGAGCTTGTTAAGTGGCTTTAATGTTTCTATTTGTCATTCTGAAGCAATTTATGGAAACAGCAGAAAATTTTTTGGTTTGTGCTCGGGGAAGCAATGACTGCTTGGTATTTACAAGACATGCATACAAAAATATGCTTCTATATATATAAAAAGATGCATGATTACTTAAAAAAAAAAAGGAATTTGCACTGAGGGCTTTTAAACTGCTTAAGCAAAGTGCTTGTAAGTCAGCCTGTGGTGAGAATTATTCTCATGTACTCAGTTATGCAGTGAAATTATGGGTATGAGACAGTCACAAGCCCTCTAGTCACTGCGGCTTTGTGTATGACTGACCTCCCTTTGCACTCCCTTTGTGTAAGGAAGTAAGTTCTGTTTCACTGGCTAGGAATGTCCTAAGTACCTTAATGACAATCAGTAACTTGGTAAGCTGAGCTTTCGGGTCTGTCAGTGCTCCTGTACTGAGAGTGGCTTCCAACTCTCAGCTGGAAGTGGGATGGCCCCTGAAATGGCTGTGAAGGTGCTGGTGCAAAGGCTGTTATCTGTCCTGTCACTTTTATAATTGCAATGTCATATACAGCCTCTGTACTTTACCAAAAATCCTAAACTCAGCTGGGCTGTTGTTCCAACCTCTGCTAGGACAGCTGGGAGGAGGGAACGTGTTAATGTGCAAAGCTGAGTATTTCCCAAAAAGCCCTAAGTACTTCCTTGGCAGAAAATTAGCACCCTGTTCCTTTAAAGGGCGACAGGAAAGTTTAGTCTGTTTTCAGGCAGTTGTGACCAGGAGAGCCCCCAGTCAGAGGGATGAGTCCTTTGTAATTATAATTACAAAGCTGAATTAGGCTGGTTGATAGGATTTGTTGTATTCTTATTTTTCAACTTGTGTTGAGGTGGGTCAAAGAGATGTGGGGAGGGTGAAAGAGCACGGTTTTCTGCTCACTTAGCAAACCCATGCAGTCCTTCCAATGGGAAGGAAACGTCCACTGACTGTCTATGCACCTGAATTTTAACAGTTTTGTCACGAATTGCACAGTTTGCATTAGGACTGAATTTAATCCCTGCTTATATTTTTCCTGCTTTTTTATGCTCTAAGTCAAGCATCATAGAGAACAAGTGGGTGGGAAAAGTGGTCCCAGTTCATAGATTCCACAAGGGAAGTGCTTTCTTCTCTTCGGAGTTGAGATGGGTTGCAAAGTGAGGCAGGTTTCCCAACATTTCCCTGCCATCTGGTGGAAAGAATCCAAGGGCTGTCCTACAGCCCTTGGGAGGCAGCAACAAATATTTGAACTTCAGAGAATTGCTCAGTTCACCAGCTTTTCATGCAGTGAGAGAGATGTAGTTTGGATATTACAAAAACTCAAAAGACACCTTAATGCTAGAATAGATAGTTATGAGAGGAGAGGAGTTTCCAGGCAAATATTATACCCAGATAGGCTGCTTTTGGGGTGGAAGATGGACTAGAGCAGATCTGCAGGCATGATCCAGCCAGCAGGGAGTTCTAGTGCCATCCAGGAGAGCACGGATTTTTTGATTCTCACCTCTACCAGACTAAGATCTGGGGGAGAATTCTCAACCTGTTTTCCTGCTTTAGGTGGTCACATCAACAGCATGTGCAGTGCAGTGTCCAGTACCCTGGGACAGCTGGAACATCAGGCACTTTGTTGTCTAAAAGACAACAGGAGCTGGACCATGAAACATCATAAACCCTCCCTGTGTTCCCACATCCCTGGTCCTGTCCACCAACAAAGTGAGGGAAATGTTATGTTTGCCCAATTATCCAATCACAAATAAAAGGCCAGACAAAATTAAATGTAACAATAATTTTAATGAAATTTAAATGAAATAGTTTAAAATATATAAAATTGAATTCATTCAATTAATTGGCAGTATAATTTGGTTATAATAAAATATAGTCTGGTTCGGGTAATGACGCATAAGCAAAATTACCGCGGGGTACGGAGCGCGAGGGCCTTGGGACCCCTGCCACCTCACGTACAAGCTTGCCAAGCCCAAACTTCCCCCCTTTATACTGTCTATTATCAGCATCCCCTCCTATTTTCGATTCATCACACTGGTGTCTCCACCCTCATCTTCACCTTCACCGCGCATGCGCCACCATCTTTTAGGGGGTCGCACCGCTCTTTTTTGGGGGTCACACCACATCTTTCACCAGATGAAGGCCGCTCCTCTTCCTCAGGTGTCCTTTATTTCACCTTTGGGTTACACATGCGCACCAAGCTAATATCATATATGCCAAAACCAAAATTATATAAGCCAATATAATAAATCTCGTAAATTAACATATTTCTGATTTCCACCCAAGTTTTCCCTCTTTCAGTTAATTTTAGCAAGCTTTATCTGACTCCTTTTCCTGCCTCGAACATCTGCAGAAGATAAAGGGGGGGGCGGACCCTTCCCCTCCGCTTTCCTAGCTTTTTACCTTTTTAACCATTTTGTTATCTCCAAATATTGATTACTATATCCATATTGATTACTGTTTCAATTTTATCAGCACGAATCACACCTATTTATCACAGAAACAAGGGGAGTTAGTGAAAACTTCAAGCTGCATGCCTTGTCTATAGATGTAAACACCAACACAAAGTCTGAACTTGTGGAAAATAAGGAGGCAAGGCAGGTAAGCTCAGGCACCTCTGCATGTTTATAATTAACCAAAAATAAATGGGCAATTGCAGCGCATTGTCTGCATCTCTCTGCTTTAAGCTAAGTCAAGGCCTCAGTTTACACATTTGCAGCTCGTTAGAAGACAAACTTTACCTGACTCGGAGCCTTGGGCGTGCCCAGTGGTTTCAAAACACAGGGTGCCAGAAACCAGGCGGTCAGGCCTGTCCACTCTTGCATTTACAAGAGTAAATGTTTGGCTGGCAAACACTGCTGCTGCTGATTCAGAGCTCACAAAAGAGGTTCTCTGCTTTCACGAGCCGTTGAAGAGCTCGAGAAGGAGACCTGGCTGTCTTTATAGTCCTGGCAGCAAAGTCATATTCTAGTGTTTCCTAGTGCTTTGTATTCCTTTGGGAGCCCCATGACTGACAGGTGGCTGGCACCAGAAGCAGAGGCACGGGAAATGACCCTCCTGGATTTTGGAAGCGATTCTAGAAGCTGTCTGGGTTGTGTTGGACGCTGCCCTCATGCCCATGTTATCCCTGGGATGGAGCAGAGCACTAGACCCCTTAGTTCTGGCCAGCTTTCATGATCTCAGGAGGGCGAAGCTACTTCTGATCTCTGCCAAAATCATGTTTTGGGAGCAGGGCTCTTATTCCCGAGCTCGTGAGAGAAGCATTTGCGATCAAAGGGGAAGTTCCCATCCAAATGCCACAGTAATCCTTGAACAGTTTTGGGGAGGGGAGTGCCACCTCCCTGTTCTGCCCCAAAGCAGCATGTGGCCAATTGAGGGCAACTCACTACACTTTTCCAGCTCCTATTCTCCACAGTCAGTAATTATTCCCTTGCATTGCAGATGGAGAGGCTGGATCAGCCCAAGGTGACTGTGCCCATCCCCAGCTGTACCCAGCCTTTGCTCTGGGGGCTGCCTGTTCAGCTGGAAAGCACGGCGCTGCTGGATGACGTTTTCCTCTCCTCCCACTGAATCAGCCTTTTATTTACTCTTTGGAATGCAAAGTAACAGGACACCCTGTGAGTTTTATCTCTCTCCCAGTCTTTTGTAATGCTTTGGAAGTTGCCGGACCGGATTGAGCTTTGAGATGGGGTGGTTTCGGGGTTGCCTGGCAGGAATCTGGGTGGGAGGGCACTGTCGCTGAAACTTGAATTCCGGAGTCGAGCTAAGAGTACAATCCTTGGGCCATACTAAGGGAAGGAAAAGCCTTTGTCCCTGACTGAATCGGGCCCGTCGCTGATGTGGATGGATGGTGCTCCTTTGCTAGAATTCCTGGCAACTGCCTTCACCAGAAGACTCTTCCCTCGCAGGCAGCCGGCCTTCATTCCTTATGTAAGCAGTTCTTCCATTCTTTCACGTGCATGGCACTCCTAGGGCTGAGAGCTGATGCAGAAGGATCCTGCCTGCCCCGACAGTGTTTGCTCCTGCAGCTGATCCTTGTCTGGGGTTCGAGCTCAGGGCGATTTTGCTCTTGCAACTCGCACAGATTCTGACCAAGCCGGACTTGATTCTCAGATTTCAGGGCTCGCCTTCCTCCCAAACCTCCGCTCCGCTCTTAAGATGCTGTTGTGGCTACACTGAGACAACGCGAGGAGGAGGAGGAGGTGGTGACAGCTTTTATTGGATAAACTGGTTCCAGCGGGAGCAAACAGAGGCTTTGCGGCTGACTGCTGCCGTTGCATGCGGGTGAGTGCCTTGAACTTCATGCTTTATTGCGTTTTCACCGTGCCTCGGCTGGGCTCAGCATCTTTCAGTCAGACGTGGAAGTCTGTCACCAAAAAAAGCACGTGGCAGACAGGTTGGGAATTGTTATTGTATGTTTTGGGGCTGTACACTGCCCAGGAGGGGACCTGCTCCCAGCACGGTGACTCGGTAATGGCTGCAGCACTGCCATGTGCTGCTCCAGCAGCAGAGAAACCGGAATCCTGGTATTGAGGCCTCGAAACAGCCACCTCCCAGCTATATAATACTTATATTTTGCACATGTATTGCTTGCTGGTTTTCCCCACGGTGGTTGTGTCCCCTTGTTCAAAGAGGGCTCATGAATTAGTCTGTAAAATGTCAGTGGCTTGAATGGCCGGAAACTGAGCATTCACAGCTTTGTGTCGAACCAGGGATTGTGGATCTTCACATTTTGCCCGCATCATCCACATCCCTGAGCACGGGTGTTTGCCTGGCATCAGCCTGGGGGAGATCAGTGGATGCGCCAAACAGGAAGAATGTGTAGAATACAGGAGCAGTGGTTCAGCTGGGAGCAGCTGCTTTGTACCCAAAATATGCTGTTTCATGGGGGTGTTAAGACAGGCTGCAGCCGGGCAGGTAAGGGAGTGGCTGTAAAAACAGGGCTGGGCATCAGCGGGAGCGCTGAGAGCTCCTGACATGAGCAACCTGACTAACACGGCACCTTTTCAAGAGGAATACCTTAAATTCGGGGATGCTGCCTCCTGTGCCGTGTTCCGCCGTGGGTGGAATTCTGGCAGCTGCTGAGGCGGCAGAGGAGGTGGTGGTTTATGTGTTTCTACGCCACAGCAGGCTCAGAGACCTCACTCCATCTCTATTTTTTCCCCCCAAAAAAAACCTGTAAAAATTTGCAAAACTTCTGCTCCGCAGGAGACAATGTAGAGCAAGGGGAAACAAAGGAGACTCAGCAAGGGATTTTCTGCGTGTGATCAGCAACTCTTGTTATACCAGAACAAGAGTTCTGGGCAATTTTAAGTGTTCCAAGTATTAAAAAAATTCACTTTCAGGGCTGGATGCAATTGGTGTAAAAAGGTTTGGCTCAGCAGAGGGGTGGCCAGTTCAACTTTTGATGGGCACATCGCATATTCATATGGACTGTGACATGTAAGATGGAGAAAGGAAGAACTTTTACATGAAAAAGTGAGTTTGATCCAGCTATTTTAATCCTGACTTGCTCTTGAATGTGAGAAACTTAAATATTGGAGTGTGTATATGAATCATCTTTTCAAGAGGGGGTAAATAGTGAAGTAAGACTGAACGCAGCTTTCAGTGTTACAAATTCTTATAAACCTGCATTAGAATGTTCTCAGAACCCCGGTTCCTCCTTTCCCTCTCTGTTTAATATTAAACCACACAGGGCCCAGGGTTTGTTGCTATGTGAGCATCCCGAGTGTCACATTTGGGTGCACATGCAGTTTCTGCAGCACTGCTGTGTTGTTCACTTTGCATCCGGTCTCTGTTAGCCAAGAGAAAGCTCATTCCTACAGTGATGTAGCCTTGCTGAGGGCAGATTTCAGGCTGAGGAAAGGGAATATTTTGCTTCTGAGTGTACCAAACGTTTTTGGGAGCATGAGGCTTGTCCCTGGGGTAAACTGTTCGTGCTGAGTGCCCTCTTTGCAGTGGGGTTTCATAGCACGGTAATGTTGTCACCTGAGGAGGGATGAGACCCTGGATACACAAAGCCTTTTTTTAGGAACTGTGCACCTCTGCATGCCAGCCAGCCCTCCTACCGATTGCAGGGCAGCTTCTCTTGGTAGAAGACAAGATTTTTCTGGTTTCCAGTGGTAAAGCAAAGCTTGTGGTCGAAGGATCTCTTGGATGATGCTGGGCTTTTGGGCGCAGCTTTTTGGGCACAATGTTTCCCTTATTTCTGTAGAGAGGAGAGGCAGGAGCGGCACAGCACCTGCGGGGTGTTTCCGGCTGCTCACACCTGCCAGGAGCACAGGGAGGAGGAGCTGGGCACCGTGCCGAAGCCGGAGCCGCCGCGCCATGGCGGCCTGAGCCGCGCGGCGCTGCCCTTGCCATGGAGCGAGGCCCCCCGGCCAGCGGTGCTGGCGTGCGGTACAGCACCCAGCTGCAGGTGAGAGCACACCTGGGCGCGGGGAGCTCCCAGAACCCCTGCCAGCCTTTGGCTGAGCTGCCTCGTCCTCTGCTTGCTCTGGTGCCTTTGAGCCTGATGGGTTCAGGGCTGCTCTGGATCCCTCAGGAAGGGTGGATTCCAGCTCACCCTTGGGTAAGGTCAGGAGAACCTGTTTTGGGGTCTTTGCTGAGCTCAGCAGAGCAGAAAAAAACCCCAACTTTGGGGAAGTGGAGATCACCTGTCTGTGCTGGCTTTGGGTCTCCTCGGTGTCGGTGCTGCCGTTGCTCCAGGGGTTTTGGTTTCAGCTTAAGCTGAGGGCAGTGGGGTTGTGAGTAAAGGTAAACTCCATGCTAGTGAGCTATGTGCAGAGCCTGGCTCTGGGTTGTTTAGCAACAGATCCAACTAAACCTGTTTTAGCGTTGTAAAGGCCAGTTTTTAACCAAGGGCTGTGGGGCTTCATTAATTAACCGCTGCGTTATCATTGTATTCTGAGACCTGATTGAGCTTCTTGTGTAGATTGTCCTGGCTGAGGGTCAGGCACGGACGGCTGAATTTGGGTTGCACCTCCAGAGCCTGTTCTGTGCCACAGAGCTGTTCCAAACAGGGTTTTGGGTTAAAGCAGGACAGCAGCGTTTCCCACCCTACCTGCAGGCTGTGTGGTGTCTGTCTCCAAGGCCTGGCTTTAGTAGTTATTATCTCACAGCAGCATAGGAGCTGCTGGTTCTGGCACTGATCAAAAAGCTGGCCTGCAGCAAGAAATTTTCCCTTGCCTCCAGTCCCGCTGTCTGGTGTGTGCCATGACTGGGAGTGGGAAGGAGATGCTCTGTCTGAAGCAGTTCAGCTCAAGCTCCTTATCCCTGGCCAGGCTGGGGTGACACCTGTGGGACACGATCTTCCCTGCCTGGGTTGTTCTCCTGGCAGAAGGTAGCTTTGTGCTCTGATTTGTCTTTGTGCCAGACTGAAGGCTCAAGCGGGTCCCTTCCCTGGTTCTGGATCAGTTTTCCCCCTGTGTCAGTTCAAGAGGGACTGATCTGATCCAGAGCAGCTTCCTTGAAGACAGTACCTACCCTCCTGACAGGAAACAACCCAAGGATTTTGTCACCCGCGGACTGTTGTTGGACTTGGCCCCTTATAAACATGAGAGTGGAGGAAATTAGTGGTTTTGCAACATCTTGTGTCTCCTCCTGTGCTGGTAAAGGAGCTGCAGTAGTTGTTGGGCTGAGGAGAAGCTGCTGCTCTTCCTTGGAAAGGTGCAGAGTGTTTCCTTGGGGTAGTGGCTGGCAGGTGAGCTGCTGCTTGGGCCAGTTTGACTGCTGTTGGTGCTAAAAGCAAACAGGGATAAGGAAGACACAATGAGAAAAGGGCTGAGGCCAGACCTTTAGTCAGCAAACGAAAGATCGCTCTGTAAAACCCTTGAGGGAGCAGCGAGAGTGTTTTGAGGGCCTGGCTGTGAGGAAGGTATCGGGGCAAAGGTTCTCCCCTTGCCCAGGGTAGAATGTATCATTTCCATCCAAAGGCCGCCGGGGGCAGACTGGGAAGTAATATGCCCTGCAATATCCGGGCCATGGGCTGGGATGGGGAGGGAGCAGCCAACAGGGATGGGTTTGGCAGACAGAGACTTTCCTGGTTGAAGGTGCTCGTGTTTTCCTTGCTTTTGGCCTCAAACATTGGAGACTCGTGATCCTGATCCACCTCAGAACTGCAGGAATGAGTTGAGTGTCGCAGGGATTGTGGAGGTTGAGGTCTGGGGCTCAGCTGCTTTGGTTAAGCTGCTGGAGGCAGTTCTGTTTTCCAGACAGTTCTGTCTGTACTAGGAAAGACATACAAGTGATTTAAATGAGCTGTTTGCATCTGTGGCATGTTTCCCTGCTGCTCTTGGGACATCAGTGTGTTGTAAGGAGGAATTTCATGGCCCATAGGTACACAGATCAGGGCTGTAGAGTACCTTTATTCCCAGCTTCTCCCCAAGAGTTGCTAAGATTTAAGTGTAAAATTCTCTACTACCACAGACACACAGAAGCGTGGTAGCTTTTTCTGAGCTGCTGTGATGCCGGACAGAGCTGTACCGATCAGCCCTGGATGGGACAGCAAGCCAAGCCTGTGCTATCTCTGCAAACATTAACATTAGTTTCTTCTAAAATAAACCTAAAGGAATTTGTTTTCTACTATGACTCAGGGTGGTCACAAGACAATCTGCTGTAGAGGGTTAAGCTCAAACTTGATATGTGAAATAGGTGTGTGTGACCTGTATCTTTCACTATTGCACCTGCCCTTTGCACCTGGAAGATGCACAGTCTGGAGGATTCTGTCCTTTAGCTCTTGCCCCATATTCCCTTTTTAGTTTTGATGTCATCATTTTATAGCTTCATTGCCCTTAATACAGAACTGAAAGAAGGAAAATAATGCACTGGCAAAGTTTCTTCAGTGCTTTGCTGCCTGTGGTGGAGCAGCACAGCACGAATACGCCTTATGTAAACTTGTGTGCTGTTTTCATATATTTCTTATCAAGAGTAAGAAGAGGAGTGAGAAGATGATTCTTATCAGATCTTTTTCCAGAGGAGTTGTTTGGGTTTGCAGCAAGAGTTGGTGCAGGAGTTGATTTAAGGATGGTGTAGCTGTACTTGAGCTGTTTGGGTGAAGTGAGTTGCACATGCTGTTCACATTTGTTTTACTTCTTCTGATGGGTAACAGGCTGTTTTCCCTCATACCAGCACCGCAAAGCTGGTAGGGCTTTCAGCGTGATCCAGGAATTCTCAGCTTTTGAAAATACAATTTTGCTGTCTCTTTTTGCCACACAGGCTCACCCTGTTGGTCTCCTGAGCTCTGAACTGGCTTGCTGGCTATGTTCTGAGACTGTGGCCCAGTCGACGGGTTTCATTCCTCTAATTTCTCATGTGGTATTTATTTTAGTTTTTATTGAACACCACCCGAGGCAGGTGTGGCTAAAAAAGGGGAAGTGGGAATTGCCTCTTGGATACACAGGCTAGGGTCTGCAAGTTGTAATTATCCTCAAGAGTCTAACCATGCAGTCCAATGACTCTGCTTCATCTCTGACATCCCTATGCCTCCTCCAGCCTGGCATTTTATGGGTTCCTTTTCTTGGTTGTTTGCACTGGTGTCGGACAGTGACATTTTTTGCTGTGAGATTTTATTTGGTTGCACACCTGCTCTTACCTTGTATGATCTGGGCAGTTTTGGCCCTGAGCAGTCCTGTGGCAGACCAGCAGAGTCTGGAGTGGGGAAAGTCAAAGGAAGTAGATAAATCTTGTGTCTGGTGCTGGATGAACAAATTACCTGGTGTTCATAAAGGATAGGTGAAACTAATGGCCAGGAGCCCAGTCCTTCTGTGGGTCAGAGTCCTGTAAATAGATGCAGACACTGAGGGAAGAGATGGAGCAGCTGTTTTGGAGGAGAGGGGGAACAGTAAGGTGTTTGGTGCCTGGGACACATCACCATCTGGGAGTGCCAAAAAGGCAGAAACTAGCCCCTGTGGGGGATGATGATTCCAGTGGGTCCCCTGCTTTGCACACATCATGCTGGAGAGCTGTATTCCATGGCATATCCTAACCTTTCCATGATCCCCCACTGCAGGAGAATCTCTCTGCTTTGCCATGAGGTCTCCAGTGCAGAACTGGTTCCCACCACCCCCTTGTGTGAGCTGCATTTCCTGCTGACAGAATTAGTCACTTCTGCATCTGGTTTGTCCAGTTGGACAGAGCACAGTCACTGTCTAAAAATACATTGTGTGGCTTAGAGAAGGAGGAATGGGAGGTCTGCTCTCCCCAGGACTGAGCTCAAACTCTGTGCAGAGGAGCAGGAGCCCTCCAAGTGCTCTATAAATGCATCTATGTGCACTTCTTTTCCAAGTTTCTTCATGGAGTTGGTACTCCAGGGGAGACTGAGGCATGAGAGAACTGGGGCAGTGCCTGTCTGAACTTTTCCCTGGATTGGTTTTGCTGCCACAGCTGATGCTGTGACCAGTGTGGGTCACACTCCCTGTGTGGGGAGCCTGGCCATACCAGCAAGGACTGAGTGAGGAGATGCAGGAGGAAGTAACTGCAGGAGTGACTAAGGCAGAGAGAATATCAAGGGAGGTTTTCTGTTAATAATGTTTATTGGAGCAGTTTCCTTGAGAAGGGTGAGACAGTTGCACCTTGAGTCACTTGGGGCTGGGGATGGTTTCTGGAGGAACCATGGACAAGGTGAGACCAGTACGTGTTCAGCTCCTTTCTAGTTTACAGTTGCCACTGTTCAGAGCATGCGAGGGAAATGTGCAGCAGCCATCAACTAAAGGAGATTAACATAGCAGTTGTCTTTTTCTTGATTTAACTGTGATCTTTGAGCCTGTCTTGCATGTGATTTCACCTGGTTTCCATCTAGCTTAGAGGATGGTGGCAGGGTGTTTTTCCTCCCAAGTGTCGGGCGCAAAGGGGATGTGGAGCACAGGGAGTGAGAGGGGCAGAGGCTGAGCTGCACTTGTGGGGCACAGGCTAGTCTGGTCCTCAGGTCACATGGGTGGGTTTTGTGCAGAGTGTGGGCAGGGAGGTTTCAGCCTCTTAGAGTTCAGGACACAAGGCCTCATCTGAGACCTTCTGCATGGCCTGATCCGTCATTCCAGCAGTGCTTGGGGAGGCTTCAGATTCTTCACTGGGTATTGGGAAGAGTTTGCAGGAATGGCTGTTGCTCACCCTGGCTGTGATGGGTGAGAGCTCTTCACACAAGTGTCTGTGTTGGCTGAGGAACATAATGGCATCGATAAGGTATGGGAATGGGAGAGGACGAGAGCTGGAATACAACAGGGGGGGTGAGGAGGGAGGGAAACCTCTTTGGATCATGCCTCCTATCTGCTTGTAGTCACAGGATAACTTCTGGCAAGTAACAGTGTCAGTGGCTGCTTGTGCACCTTGTACTGGAGGGAAAACAAAAGTAACCTTCTCAGAAGTCCCTGCACTCCTGTCACTTCTCCTGTGTTGCTGCTGGCTCAGCTGTGGAGCAAGAACAAACTGACAAAGGCATGCTGTAAACTCTCACAGGTTTAACATTTTTCATACTTTTTTTTTTCCAAGGAAGGCAGAGAAATTGCCTAAAGAAAGAGCAGATGTTGAGTTTTCCTGCCTAATTTCCTTGCTCCCAGGAGCAGTACATGTGCCTGTGTGTGCTGGAGGCAGAGGGGAGCTCTGTTTGCCGTCTAATTTAATCACAGCAATGATTTTCTCCCTGGGAGAGTTTTCACTCTGCAAGGACACAATCTTTAGCTTAAAGGGGATGTTACAATGCATCAGCCACGTTGTTGTGCGGTGTTGTACAGCAGGAGCTCCTGCTTGCTGCTGACTCTTTATTTTTCTTCTGACAGTTTGGTGAAATGGAAGTGTATGAATTCTGCAGAGGGCTGAAGGTCCCTGCAGCTGCAGAGTTTTCTTATGGAAAATTGGTTTTCTTTGCCGTTCTTCTTCGCTGGCTCCAGGAGGTCTGGGGAAACTGATAGATCTTTTAAGCACCTGAGAATGTCTTCTTGCCATAGGCTCCCGAAGATGTTAATAAAGAATTAAATACTTTGCTTCCTGCCAGCAGCAGCAATGTCTCGGAAGTCCTGAGAAGGCTCAGCATTGTGAGCAGCCCTCTGGAGAGAGAGAGGATGTGTTTGCAAGTTTTGTGGCCAGTTTCTTCTCTTTACCAGATTTTGGGGGGTTTATTTCATGACTGGAAAAGTGGTAGGAGCCAGTTTGAAAGACAGTGTGTCAAACTCCAGGTAGTCTTGACTTTGATTGAAGAATTTCTTGATTTAGAATGTCTCTATGTATTTAAGCTTTATTTTGTGTGTCATCTGTTTCAGAGTTTCCTTGGGTTATATCTTCAATCTTTTCCTGTATGATCAGAAGTTAAACAAGATTCAGAGCATTCCCCACGGGATTGTCCTCTGCAGCCCTGCTAGGTCTGTTTATTTTGGAGGTGGGTGGATTTTGGGGATGGAAACAGTTCATTCTGTCTAGTCGTAGGCAGTAAAACTCAAAAATGAACAAAGGCTCCTTCCCTGAACCGCCAAATGATAAACTGGAAAGATTCTGAGAGCAGGTGGTATGAAAACCGGTGGGTTGCTCTGGTCTTGGTGGTCTTCTGGTGTTTGCAGAGGATTAAACTTACAGAGTCCTCGACAAAAACTCGGAGTGAGGTGCCTGCCACTTCTCTTTCTGTTGTGAAGGGCCCTGGGCAAATACCTCAAGGAGGGGAGGCTGCAGTGTGGTGTGGAGGGTGGGAGAAGAGCACAGGCATTGAGTGTAGAAAAGGGCAAAAGAAGTGGGGGAATGGTTCAAGTGGGAGCTGGGCTTTCCTGCCAGGCAAGGCTGGGGAAACATAAGATGAAGTACTGGAAGTTCAGTGAGGAAATGCAGTGAAGGTGGCTTTTTCCTTATGTCTGTACAGCAGGCTCAGAGATCCCTCTGTTTGCAGGATCCCCTTTGCTAGTTGTTTTTCATAGAATCCCAGAGTGTTTTTGATTGAAAGGGACCTTGAAGCCCATCCAGCCCCATCCCCTGTCACGGACAGGGATGCCTTCCACTAGACCAGGCTGCTCCAAGCCCTGTCCAGCCTGACCTTGGACATTGCCAGGGGTGAGGCAGCCACAGCTTCTCTGGGCACCCTGTGCCAAGGCCTCAACACCCTCAGAGGGCAGAATTTCTTTCCAGTATCCTGTCTAACCCTGCTATCTTTTCATTTCAAAGCCATTCCCTTGTGTTCTATCAAGCTATATTCCCCTAGTCCATATTTTTACTGAATTTAGGGGCTTGTGACATTTGCATCACATTAACCCAAGCTGTTGGATTAGGTTTGTGTGAGCCCTGGGCTGAGAGAGGACAGGCAGAGTCTGACTCTGTGTTTGTGGGGACAGCATCACCCTCCTGGAGCACAGGGCACGTGGAAATGCCACGGATTTGTGTGAGTTGGCACTTTGTGCCATGGTGTCCATACTGAAGTTCCAGAGCCCAGGAAGCCGCTGAATGCCTGTGAAGGAGAAAATGGGAAGGTGGTGAGCAGAAAGGTGAGGGATCCTCCTGTTCTGGGTCTTTGCAGCATGTGCAGAGCCCTTCCTGCCCAAGGGAGGCACAGATCAGAAGCAGATGTGGTGAGCTCTGGCCATACCACTGCCAGTGCTGGGAGGAGAGGAGGTGCCAGGGTAGGTGCAGATCCAGGCCCTCATGATATACAGCAGTACCAAGGATGCTGTGTGGGATCCTCAGAAAACATCTGGGTCTGCAGCTGTCCAACCCGCCCCCTGGTGAGAGGTACAGCTACACAAGCAAGGCAAGGATGGAGGAACAGGACAGAAGGTGTGAGAAAGTGAAACCTTGGGATACCAATGGTTTTACAGCTGATATAGAGCTCAGGTTTTACAGCTGATACTGTAGAGCTCGATGCTTCAGCACATTTTCCACTTCCTCACCCAGCCCATTATGATGACAGCAAGAGCTGTGTCATTCCTCGTTCCTCTCTTCCGTGTCTTGTCCCAGAAACATGGCTGCTCATGGGTTGTGGGGATGTTTTGTGTGTTCATCTTAGTTTTTTGGTTTATTTCTTTTAACAAGTATTTGTGCTGGATGAGAGATTCCAAGCAGAAACACAGGAGTGCTGGTGGCTCAGGAGGCATGACAGCTGTGAAAATGTAAAGGAAGGAAGCAGCTTGATTTCTTCTTTTAGAGAAATGCTATTTATAGCATGCTGTGCCCCATGAGTGCTAGGTGACTCACCTGCACACAGCGAGCACTTAGTGGGGGTGAATTTTTCTCCGCAGTTTCATCTGCTGAGGCAGATTTTGGAGCTTGTGGGCTTGTGACCTGCCATGGTCACAGGAGGGTATGTGGACTTGCCCCTGAGTTTGCTTGAGCTCGTGACCTTATATTAGGCCCAAAAAGGAATTAGGTATGTGCAGAAAAGCAAAGAGGAAACCTTCAGGGTTTGTTCTGCCATGGCTATGAAGCTGCTGACACTGAGGTTTGCACACAGTGCTGCTGCATTCCTTGTCCCCAGACCTGCTTCAGGCTGCTCTGTGGCTGGACCGCCCCAAGCCAGGCTTTGAGAACAGCTTTCCCACTGTCCTGCCTTCTCTCCTCTCCCAGGACATGAACAACCTGGATGAAGGGGTGGAGTTCCTCCCTGCCATGAACTCCAAGAAGATGGAGAAGCGTGGCCCAAGGCGGCAGGTGGTCATCACTGTCCTGATTGTTGTTGTTCTGCTTGTCTCCCTCACCACTGGCCTCCTGTTTTGGCACTTCAAATGTGAGTGTGACATCTGATGGGTGGTGACATGTAGGGTAACACCCTGGGAACGTATCCATCCACATGGAAAAGCTTTGTTACCTGGTGTTGCTCACATGTGCCCTCTCAAGCTCTGGTGACCCCATTTCCGCCTCCCTGCCCCATTTGTTGTCACTGGGGATCTGCTGTGACAACAGTCCTAGCTCTGACTGCCCTTCCTGACCCTGAGCTGTTCTCTTCCAGATAGGAACACACCTGTCCAGAAGGTTTTCAATGGCCACTTGCGGGTTCTGAACTGGGAATTCCTGGATGCCTATGAGAACTCCAGCTCTCCAGAGTTTAGTATGCTGGCCAAGAAGGTGAAGAGCACGGTAAGAGGTTTCTTGCCTCGCTCCTTCTGCAAGCAAGGAATTTTCCTCTTGCCCTATGGCCATGAGGGTATACCATGTAAGATTCCTTGGAGCTTTCCCTGCTTGCTGTGTCACACTGGCTGCGAGCAGGGACCTTCTTTGGAGCTGGATCTTAACATCCCAGCTCCATCCCAGTGCCATGGCATCTCCCAGTGCCATAGGAGCTGCCAGGGCACGTCCCAGAATCACTGAATGAGTCAGGGCCAGGAACTGAGGCAAAAGGATGTGTAAAAGAGCTGAAGCTGTGGCTGGTCTTGCTTCTTCCCTCCGACTTGGGGATTCACTTCCCCTAGGGAAGAGTGGGTGAGCTGAGTCAGAACAGGCTGTGATGGGCAGCTCTGGACTCTTCTGGGGCTCTCAGCTCTCCTTCTTTCTTTCTTTGGCTCTGCAGATTCCTGCACACAGGGATGCCAGGTATGTGCCCTGGTTTTCCTTTGCAGGCTTGAAGCTCTATCTTTAGCCTTTCCCTTTTCCTCACTTCTAGACATGCTGAACATCCCTTTTTAACCCTTTCAGGTGGAGGAGATCTACAAGAATCATGCTGATATTGGTCCTTACCACAAAGAGACAGTAATCACTGCCTTCAGGTGAGTTAGGTACTGCCTGAGCCCCATCTAGGATGCCAGGATATCACACCAGCCAGTTGCCCTCCTTCCCAGGATACTGGGATGGAAGTACCTCAGTAGTCACCCTGAGTGACACAGGAAAGGGTGAGCAGTTAAAAGTGACCTGAAAATGCATTTTGTTTTCTGCCAGATGTCTTGGGAAAAATCAAGGTGTGGTGCAGTGAACTGCAGTGGGTGGTGCTTGGCAGCATTGAGAGAGACTCCTCAGGCTGGCAGGGGCCTTTGCTGTTTGCTTAAATTGTCATTGAAACTCTCCCTTCCCTGTGGCCAGGCTCCAAAACTGGCTAATTAAGTAGTCTGGCCCCTTCTTCTAGAGGTATTGGAGTCCTCCCATGTCTGTCCTTGCCCTCATCACACAATTACCTTTTCCACAGTGAAGGCAGTGTCATTGCCTACTACTGGTCAGAATTCCTTGTGCCCAAATACCGGGAAGAGAGCCTGGACAGGGCAATGGCTGACAAACAAAGCCTGGTGCAGAGGTGGAACCCCCGCTTGAGAAACCCCACGCTGAAGGTGGAGTCAGTCATTGCTTTCCGTGAGTATTGGTTCCGCTGTCCCTGGGCCTCTGTGTGGGATCAGGTGGGATATTTCTCTGGAAGGAGAAGGGGCTGGTCACAGCCCTCTCATGAGAAAGCCAGTCCTGAGAGTGGTGTAAAGACCTGGATGTCACAGCACAGCTTAATGGGATGTACAACCTAAAGGGGGCTGCACGGACCTGCTCCCCTTTGCTGAAATGCTCTGTGTTCTCCTCTGAGCCCAGGGAAGAGGGACAAGGATGAGTTCTCCCTCTGCAGAGGGAGTTTGCTCCCTCAGCTCCTAGAGGCCAGGAAGGAGCAGCCTCTCCTTCCAGTTTGCAGGGAGAGATTCCACAAGTGAGGCCAGATCAATGACAGTCTGAGGAACAACCTCAGCTTTGTGCCCAGGGATTTCCCATAGCCCAAAGGGTGATGTCAGCTCTGTTTTCTCCTGCAGCTGTGGACCCCAGCATAGCTCACTCTGCCCGGGACAGTAAGTACAGTGCTTCTTCCATCTCAGTGGTCTCTTTAGGGTGGTGTTTCTCTTGCAGGATGGGGAAGGGTGTGGAGAGAGGTGCTCTGCATGCAAGGCAGATCCCAGTGTGCTTCTTGGAGCTGGTTTGGGGTTGGACAGACTGTGGCACAGGCCTTGCTGTTACCCAGGAAGAGCCATCTGCCCTGGGATAGCCTGCAGGAATTATTCTCTGCATCCCAGGGAAAGGCAGGGCAAGGCTTCTTTGCCTTGTTAACTGTTCCCTACTCTCTGGGCAGACAGCTGCATGTTCTCCCTTCACGCCAAGGAAGGGGAGGTCACCAGTTTCACCACGCCAGGCTTCCCCAACAGCCCATACCCCAACAATGCCCTCTGCTACTGGGCATTGAGGGCAGATGCCAGTTCCAGCATCAGTCTCACCTTCAAGACCTTGGAGCTGGAGCCATGCAGAGATGATAGTGACTACATCAAGGTGTACAACTCTCTGAGCCCCGTGGAGCCCCACGCCTTGGTTAGGTGGGTGTTGCTGTATGGCACCAAGTCCAGGGTGATCCTGAGATGTCCTGCCCCTGCTCAGAGCTGAGCTGTGCTGCTTGAGGCTCCCTGTGCAGCAGTGCCTTACAGATTCTGTCCTTTGCTTCCTAGGCTTTGTGGGAATTATGCCCCATCCTACAACCTGACCTTCCTGTCCTCCCAGAACGTCATGCTAGTCACATTGGTTACCAACAAGGAGGGGCGATTCCCTGGCTTTAAGGCCGAGTTCTTCCAGCTCCCAAAGATGAAAGGTGAGCAGAGGCCTTGGCCTGTTTCCCTATGTCTCCCTGCCATGGACAGCTGAACAGGGTGGTGGCTGTGGCTGTGGTCAGTTTGTCACGGATGTTTTGAGGGGTGTAGCATCTGGAAACAGGTCACCTCTTGGCGCTTGCCTTGTCTACGGTGTTCTTGACTGTGGTAAGGATGTCCCCCAAAGAGGCAAAAATGAGAATTATGTTGGATTAGACATGCAGATTGATGAAAGCACCTAACTGATCTCCTGGGTTCTCTCAAGCCTTGCAGCAAAGCTGTTCTCTCCAGAGAGTGACGTAACCATTAGAGAGTTAGAGACTGTTGCCACTGCCTCCAATGACAGCCAGCTGAGGCTTGGAAAAACCACATCTAAATCTCTAATTTATTATTACCTTCCTGCTTGTTTTTAGCCTGCGGTGGGACCCTGAAGGGAGACAGTGGCACCTTCACAACTCCCTATTACCCAGCACACTACCCCCCAGACATGGACTGTGTCTGGAACATTGAGGTGAGATGGGCCCTCTCTTTCCCTTAACAAGTCTGTCAAATGACCCTGGTCATACAGGACATGGTGCAAGGGAGCTCACAGTAGTTCGGGCCCAGAGGCTCCAAGTCTGGCATGACTGAGGGAGCCTTTAGGAGCTGGGAGCAAAGGCAGAAGAGGTTGCAAGAGGCCCGAACCCCACAGAAGCCCATGAAAAATCCTGTAACTTTCACACAAGAAGGATGAGAGTGTGGGCTTTGGGACAGGTCAGTTACTGGCTGTTGACCAAAGGTCTGGCTTCCACCCCTCTGTATGCCTGTTTCACTGGGGATTCTGGTGCCAGGGTGACTCAGTGACTTTTATGAAGCTGTTTCTTTTCTTGCTGGAAAACTGACTTTCCCTTTTTAGTTATCTTCTGTCCTCCTCCAAGCACAACCCTCTTCCTGTGAAACTATTCCTTTTTCCTTGCTCGAGAAAGCAACATCCTGTCCTTTTGCAGGTTCCCTCTATAAAGAATGTGAAGGTGCGTTTCAACATGTTCTTTGTGCTGGAGCCTGGGATCCCAGTCAGCTCTTGCACCAAAGACTATGTGCAGATCAACGGCACAAGGTGGGTGTTGGGTGGCTGAACCCATGGAGTGGCTTCATTTAGTTACACAGAACCTTGTACTTTCCTTAATCTGCTGTGGGAACAAGTGTGCTTGTGCTGTTAGGGCTGGGAGGTGGCAGGAGGGTGCCCAGGACTGCCTCATGATGAGTGGGAAGCCCCATTCTTGGTTCTGTGGTGTGCTGCAGCTGAACCGCCCCCAGATGCTCTGGAGCATCACAGCACACAGCTCATGTGTGGGAAGGCAGGAACATCTGGGGTAGGTTTGCTTGAATGAGCAGCTCTCCGTTCTCAGGGCACACATACCCTGTGATGCATTTCCAGATGTATTCCCCAGCCTGATATAAGCTGGGTCAGACAGAAAACAGTACCTCACAGGCAGGTGATCAATCTTGTTTCACAATGTTCTGGACAAGGGAGCTGACTGTGCCTCAGAGAGAAGGTTTCAAAGTCAGCACCTGCCTTTGCAGTGCTGTTCATGTACATGATCCTACCTGCCCGTGGTGAGATGGGATCCTGCACAAGTCCAGTGTATCTGGGATCAGACACATCATGGGGCAGGCAGGGATGTGGAAGAACTTGTTCCCAGTCATTTCTAAAGTCACAAGCTGGTGTTTACAACTGGCCCAAACCTTCTGCCAGCAGCAGCAGAATTTGGACCCTGAGGCCCAGCAGTCTGTGCTGGGATCAGACCTGCTCCCTGCTCTCCTGCCCCCTCAGTTCCCTGAGTGTGGAGGGAGATTAGGGATAGAAGGAGGTTTTCTTGGTGCTGACCTCCAGCCCTTTGACTCCTCTTTGCTCTCTCCCTGCAGGTACTGTGGGGAGCACTCCCAGTTTGTGGTGGCCAGTACCACTAACAAAATCGAGCTCCGGTTCCACTCGGACCAGTCCTACACAGACACAGGTTTCTCTGCGGAGTTCCTGTCCTATGACTCCAGTGACCGTGAGTTGAAACCCTGGGTCTGGGGTGGGGAAAGTGATTTCCCTGAGATGTGGAGCTGTCCCTCCTCTGTGTTTACACTGCCCTATAAACTGGGAAACAGCCTTTTCCAGGGGGATAGCAGCATGCCTTGCTTTCCTGAAAACCTCCTGGTCTTCCTGTTGTGTTCTGCTGAAAGCAGGCATAGGAAACTCTGCAGAAGGGATGTACAGGGGACACCAAGAGGGCTCATGTATGATTTTGTCCCTTTCTCCCTCTCAGCCTGCCCTGGCAAGTTCACTTGCAATACTGGCCGCTGCATCGACAGGAGCATGCGCTGCGATGGGTGGCTGGACTGCGTGGACGGCAGTGATGAGAGGTCCTGCAGTAAGTCCAGCTTTGGTTTCTCTTTGGCACAGCATGGGAAAGGCCAGGTTGCCCTGGGGTGGTTAGGCTTGTTCGGGGTAATGTGACTCAGTGCTGGCTGGAACCAGCACTGCCACCTTCCTCCAGGCTGGAGTGAGACTCAGTGCACAATTTGGGATCCCTTTTCAGCATAAGAGCTCCTGCTAGTCCAGCCCTGTCCCAGTGGCATCACCCTCTCTTTCCAGTTCTTCCCAGCTGGGAATGTGTTTTTCTGTGTAATCCTGCTGGTTGTGGTTTTGTTGAGCTGAATGGTGTGGAGGGACACATTTCATTACCCAACTGGGCAGGCTTTGCAGAGATCATCTGGAAAATCCCTGGGACACATGGGAGTTGCTTCTTTGTGCAACAGGTTTTCCTCTTGGATTAGCAGAGCTGTCCTATAGTTAATGTTAGTCCAGAGTCTGCAGTTTATTAGAGAGGATGGGGTGCCCTGCTTTGAGAGGGGCAGTTTTCTGGGGAAGAATGTGCTGCTGGCCCGTAATCCAGGTTTCTCAGGTGCTTTCCCACTGCTTGCAGCAATTGCTTTGCCTCAGTATTGCCTCTGGCTGTCCTGCTGTTGTGATGTCAGCTTCAGCCTCCACTGCTTCAGATACAACCGCTCCAAATGGCTTTGTTCTCCATAAAAGTGGAAATACTGTGATGTACTGAGTGTGTCGTGTATTTATGTACATGTGCATGGTCCCGAGCTGGTTGCTGGGATTCCCAAGTGCTTGCACACCCACTGGGAGAGCTGCCATCGTGGCTGGGTTGCTGGTGACTCCACAGGTGCCTTTGCAGGCATCTCCCCTAATTTCTAGCATTGGAACAGCCTTCCCAGGGGAGTCACCATCCCTGGAGGTGTCCAGGGAATGACTGGACATGGCACTCAGTGCTCTGGTCTGGTTGACAAGGTGGTGATTGGTCTCAGGTAGGACTTGATGGTCTTGGAGCTCTTTTCCAACCTAAATTATCCTGTGATTCTTACTCTGCTCTTCCAGCCTGTACCGAGCAGCAGTTCAGGTGCCGGAACGGCTGGTGCAAGCCCAGGTTCTGGGTCTGTGACAACGTGAATGACTGTGGCGACAACAGCGATGAGCTACAGTGCAGTGAGTGACTCATCCTGCAGGCACAAAGGGCTGAGGGCTCAAGCAGGCACACAGGGGGCAATGAGGGTGATGGAGGCTTGTGGGATGGAGAGAAGTGCTGTGCTGAAAATGAGCAGGCAAAAAAACCCAGGCATGATGAGTGCTCACCTGATACTGGTGAATGAGAGCTTAGAGGAAAGAAGGATGAGCAGAGGTGTAGGAATAGAAAGGGCTGAATAACTGAGTGGTGGTGTGCAGTTTGGAGAAGAGATTGGAGACACAGTATTTTGGAGCTGCAGAGGCTTTACTTGGGGAGGGGAGCTGGGCACAGCCGTGTGCTGAGGTGCTGCAGGATTCATGCCCAGCCCTCAGGAGCTGCTCTCTGTCCCCAGGCTGTTCAGATGACAGCTTCAAGTGCGACAACGGGAAGTGTGTCCCCAGCACACAGAAATGTGATGGCAAGGACGACTGTGGGGACGGGAGCGATGAGGGCAGCTGCAGCACAGGTGAGGGTCAGCTGCGGGGTGACTGACAGCAAACACAGCCTCTGATGGAATTCCTTGGGGCTGGGCACCCTCATGTGTGTGTTTGCATGAGGTGTAAATGCCCTGGGGTTGGGCAGAAGAGGTTAATTTGATGTGACCTCCCCAGAACTGGGGCTAACCCCTGTGCCTCCATCCTGCCTGCAGCAGGCCAGAGCACAGTTCCCTGCAAGGAGTACACATACAAGTGCCGCAGTGGACACTGCATCAGCAAACAGAACCCCGAGTGTGATGGGGAGCAGGACTGTGAGGACCACTCTGATGAGGACAACTGCAGTGAGTGCCTGAGGAATGGGGGAGACATGGGATTCTGGGCTGGGTCTCTCAGAGAAACACCCCAGTGTGGCAGAGAGAGCCCCTGTGTGTTTCTGTGCAGGAGCTTGATCTGGAAATGACCAAGCGACATTCTTTAGTGGCCTGTGGGGTGTCTGCATTATTCAGGAAGGCTTAGATGGGTAATACAGGGGCTTATCTCCCCTTTACAGAGTTGGCCAGTAAATGTTGTAGCTAATTTAGCATCTGTGCAGAGAACATCAGCCCTTCCTGACATGTGTAAACAGGGTATTTGTGCTGTCAGATGTCCTGGAGGAACAAGAGGGGAGGTGTGGGATGGGAACAGGAGAAACCAAGCTCCCCTTCTCCTTCTCTGCCCTAGACTGTGGGCTCCGCTCCTACGTCAGGAAGTCGCGGATTGTTGGTGGGCAGAACTCGGATGTGGGAGAGTGGCCGTGGCAGGTCAGCCTGCACGTCAAGGGCCAGGGCCACATCTGTGGGGCCTCGCTGGTGTCAGCAAGCTGGCTGGTGTCGGCAGCACACTGCTTCCTGCCACTGCAAGGCATCAGGTACCGGCCTCACATCACTGTGCTTCCAGGTATTTCACAGAATCACAGAATAAACTGAGTTGGAAGAAACCTTCAAGGATCACCGAGTCCAGCTCCTGTCCCTGCACAGCACCATCCCCAAGAGTCACACCATGTGCCCGACAGTATCATCCAAATACTTCTTGAGCTCGGTCAGGCTTGAGGCTGTGGCCACTGCCCTGTGGATTCTGTTCCAGTACCTGATCACCCTCTGGGGAAAAGAACCTTTTCCTGATACCCAACTTAAACACCCCCGACACAATTTCAGGCTATTCCCTCTGGTCCCATCACTGGGCCCACAGAACAGATATCAGAGTCTGCCCCTCCCTCACAAGGAAGTTGTAACTGCAATGATGTCTCCCCTCAGTCTCCTCTTCTCCAGGCTGAACAGACCAAGTGCTCTCAGCTGCTCCTTAAACAGCTTTCCCTCAAGGCCCTTCACCATCTTCGTTGCCCTTCTTTGGAAGCTCTCTAATAGTTTAATATTATTCTTACATTGTGGTGACCAAAACCACAATATTTCAACACTTGACTCTGAGAGGCATTCCTCAAGGAAACTGTTTAAGGTAGTGAATGGTGCTGTCTTCAAGATGAGGTCTCACCCTGTGTTTCATGGCCCCCATGCAGGTACTCAGACCCCAGCTTGTGGACAGCCTACCTGGGGCTGACTGACCAAGGTGACCGCAGCGGCCCCAATGTGCAAACCCGCAAAATCAAGCGCATCATCTCCCACCCCTTCTTCAATGACTACACCTATGACTACGACATCGCTGTGCTGGAGCTGCAGAGCCCTGTCACCTTCACAGCCGTCGTCCAGCCCATTTGCCTGCCCGACGCCACCCACAACTTCCCTGTGGGCAAGGACCTGTGGGTGACTGGATGGGGAGCAACTGCAGAAGGAGGTGAGCACTGGCATGTGATTTGGTGTTGCATTGATGTATTTTAAACAGGTTCCTAGGAGGAGCTATGGCTGCCACATCCCTGGAAGCATTCCAGGCCATGTTGGACAGGGCTTGGAGCAACCTGGTCTATTGGAAAGTGTCCCTAACTGTGGCAGGGGGTGGAACAAGACAGGCTTTAGTTCTGTTCAAATTCAAACCATTCTGGGATTCTACAAGTGTATGATTTCTGTGTTTCTTGAGGGAAAAAACGGGGAGCTGCTTAAAAATGTATATTTTTACTTAAGATGCTCCTCCATCTTGGCAGGCACAGGAGCCTCTATCCTGCAGAAGGCAGAGATCCGGCTCATCAACCAGACTGTGTGTAACCAGCTCCTGACAGACCAGCTGACACCACGCATGATGTGTGTGGGAATCCTGACTGGTGGTGTAGATGCCTGCCAGGTAAGACAGCACCTGGATTTAGTGCTGGTTATTGGTTATTAGGCAGGGAGACAGGCCTTTATTCAGCCCTGCTCATTCTGGTACTTCCACTTATATTTACATATTTAACATAAAACAAATCTGTGGGAATTCTCCTGGATTCAGACAATGAACAGATTACAATGGGCACCAGCAGCAAGTTGTGTCAATGCATGACTTACAACTCAAAAACTACAACCCAAAACCACAGGATTTAGACTCCATCTCACCAGACAGGAGATACAGCTGTATTCCAACTTTTGGCTGTTATTCAGAGTCTTAGCAGAGTCTTGGTCAAGCCAGGCTGCTTGACTGGTATTTTATAGCTCTTTGTTGTGGCACTGTGGCTCCTATTGCCATGCTTAAATAGTTGTTACAGGGAATGGCCAAAAAATTATAATGACAGCTGACTTAGACAGGGATTTACTGATTGATTATTTCTTGCTCAGTTTTGTGATTGACTTTTAACACTGTGCATGAGAGTGATCTATGGGGAGTGCTTATGTTCCTGTGTGGTTCTGTGCAGGGAGACTCTGGGGGGCCCCTGGTCAGTGTGGAGCCCAGTAGTCGGATGTTCCTGGCTGGCGTGGTGAGCTGGGGCGATGGCTGTGCCCAGAGGAACAAACCTGGGGTGTACAGCCGGCTCACAAGCCTGCGAGACTGGATCCAGAAGCACACAGGCCTCTAGGGATAGATCCCTGCCTGGACACCTCTTGGGCAGTGCTGGCTGAAGACACTTGGCAGTGCCAGCCATGCACAGCCTCTACTGTGAACTTGAACCCTCCCTCTACCTCGCTGCGAGCGCCTGGGACTCCATGTGCAACCAGAGCTGATGGTTTGGTTTAGCCCTTAGTCTGAGAAATCCATGTTTGGAGAAGTTTCCCTTGGCGGGGGGGGTAAGCTAGTGCAGCTCCCATGAATAATTTGAATGAGCCATCATTCAAGATTACGTATAGTAATAAACTTTAAAAAAACCTAATTAAAAAAAAGACAGTTTGTGTTTAGAGGCAAACTTTATTGGACAAGTTCAAAAACAAGGTTTCAGTATATATTCTAAGTCATGCATTTGTTTTCAAACAGCCATCCATACCCTTTCTCTGGTGTTCAGCCATGGGGAGGGTAAAGGGAGGTCTTACCATAGTTTCGGGGGGATTCCCTTTGGGATCCCTCCCTTGTCCCACACCGTGATCTCCTCCTTCTGTCCTCTGTGCAGCTCTGCTTCTGGCATGGCCAAGTCCAGAACTGGGGGCCTGAAAGAGAGATGTTGGACTGAAACACCACTACTCATCCCAAGGCAAGCCATGGGCAGAGTTCAAAGCCATCACTCATCCCAGAGAAAGCCATGGGCAGGGCTCAAACACTGTCATTCACTGTGAGGGTAGCCACAGGCAGAGCTGCTGGTACATGTGGAGATCCAGAGCCATTGGCATCACTGCATTGTGCCTTACCATTGCACTGAGCTCAGCTGATGCAGCTTCTGCTGAGCCCCAGGTGCCTGGAATCACTGTGAAGAGCACAAGGGCTGCACTGAATTCTTCTTGGAGTGCTCCCCACAAGGACAACACCAGTCAGCTGTGCACACCAGCCTTACACCTATCTGACTTCAGTAAAGAAAAATGTGACTTGTGAATGTGCTGATCTTCCTTTTTCCTCTGTAGTCTGTTCTTGCCCCAGCAAAGCACACTCCAGCTTAGTCCCTTCCTTACCTGTAAATACATTGTTTTGTAAAACTCTCAGAAATGAGATGCTGCAATAAACTGGGATATTTTCTAGTACTGTGGCTGTGTGGTTCTTCCTGAGCTTCTGTGTAAGTGTTCCTGAAACAAACCTACAGCACAGACCCCCAGTGCTAAGGGAGAAGCTGAGCCTCTCCCAGTAAAACATTTCACTACTGTTGTGCACAGCAGTGCCACTGTGGTGGAGAGACATGTAGAGTCAGGGGAGAAATCTTCACAAGAAACAGCTGTAAAGGCTCATAGGAGGATGGTTTGTGCCTTAGCCCTCCCTGCAGAGTTAAGGAACATTCTGAGATCTGTGCTTACACAATGCTACAGCAACACAAAAGGAAGCATTTACTGTGGTCATTCTCTTGCCCAGGCAGCATGAGCAGCACTTTTGCAGCACTGAGCAAATAAAAGTACAAATGTTTTCATTCCAATGTCCCACAGTTTGCAGTTAAGCTCCCCAGACACATGGCCTAAAAGCTTCCCTAAACATGAGTTGTTATGGATGATGGTCTCCAGAAGATGCCTGGAATAACAGGATGCAAAAGGATGAAACAGTTAATGAGAAGAGCCCAGAAGATGGGCCCCAGCACCTGCGCCCAGGGGAACTGCAGTGGGCTGTTCCATCTCCTGAACACCAGATCCCGGGTCTACTCTCTCTCTTGTGCCCACATGCAGTATGGGGCTCCTGCCACAACCAGCAGGATCATGGCCAACCAAGAAGAGAGCAGAAGATAATTTTCCAAGTCGAAGTTTGAAACTTGTGCAACCAAATCCAGAGAAGTGTATTCAGACAGGTTTTGTTTTACTGAGCACAGTGTCACCTACCACAACACCTTTCTTCCCACAAAAGCCCCATTCCACAGTCACTTCCCTATGTCCAAGTACAAAGAGAGAAACAGCCCATTAACTGGCCACCAAAGGTCCACCTTGTCAGCAGGCCACCAGGACCATGTAAAACCTCAGTTCCTGCTCCTTCATAATGATTACAAATGAATAAATAAAAATGCAAAAAATAAAGACAAACCCCAGGTCCCTGAGCTCCAACCCCACTAGGTGTCCCTCTTGGCCAAAGCACAGGGACTCCTGAAACAGCCCTGCCAGGAAGGAGGTTTGGGAAGTGGGAAGGGACAGCCTGCAAGTCCCAGATCCCTCTGCTGAAGTCCAGAGGAAAGGGAGCCCAACAGGAGAAAGCAAGAATGAATGGGCAAGGAAGAGAAACAAGTGTAGGCAAGATGGAGAATTGAGCCAGGCAGCTCAGAGCAACTGGCCTTACCTGCAGCATGCCCTGGTGGGTTTCTGTGGGGAAGAGCAGTTCTGAATCACCCTGAAAAGTCCTATCCCTTTGGAAAAATTTCAAGAGTTTGCTGAGAGCCACCAGTCCACTTGAGTTTTATTCCCTCATCAGTCTATTAGCAACTCCCTGGATTTCCCCCCTATGCCTCAGCACTCAGGCATCAGAAAAAACTCCTTTACTTGTTTCATGTGAAAAGAAACCCCTTGTCAGACTCCAAAAACTGCATTTCATGTTGATGCATCACATTTCTTACAACTCGGGATTCTAGCAAAACAAACCAGCCCCAATTTGTGCTCAGTTCTGTTCAGGGCAAAATATCACTGAACTGGGAATGGGAAACTCAAGAGTCCCATCAAATTATGGCAATGCCAGGGGTTTGTGTAATCCAGCAACAGCTCAGGCTTGTTCCCCTGCACAAAATACAAGGGGCTGACATTTTTGTCTCATTGCACCAATCTCCTTAGAAACTGTGAGAAAAGTAGAGATCAGGGAGCCAAATAAATTCATCAGGGTAAACCTCAGTCTGGGAGCACAAAGAAAGGGTCAGGGAAGAGGGAGCCCAGAGTGTTATGTGCACTGGAATACTTGGGTGGAAGGAAAGGCTGCATTCCCTGAAAGTGAACCTGGGCAAGGCTGCCTAGAGGCCAGCTCCTGAGTGGGAACAGCTGACTTACAGGAGGCAAGCCATGAGAAAAAAACATGTGTCCAGGAGGAATTACAGCTGATGAATCAAAGGAAATAATCCCACATGATTGCTTGGAGAGCCTTTCACACCCCCTACCTTGGGCAGCCCAGGTGTTCCCATGGGTGTGGGCAATGACAAGTCCAGGTTGGGGGGTTGCCCCTGCACCCTGACCTGCACAGACCATCCTGCTTCACCCTTCTCTTTTGGATGCCACAGGCTACTCCAGGCAGCTCCACACCCACAGCAGTCTTGGGTGCTTAAAAGATCCTCTTGGCATCAAAGAAGATTGGCTCTCTTCCTGCTTGACTAATTCCCACTTCCCTGCTTCCTGGCATTCTTGGCTGACCCCAAGCATCGATTCTCACTGTGAGTCCCTAGTTCCTCCATTCTCTTGTGGCCCTTACACCAGCAGATCTCCTTAGTGCTCCCAAGACCAGCACTCACTACCATCCTGGATTGTGTTGTCCTCACATCCATCAGCAGATCTTGCTCACTCCTGCAGCTGAGCACAGCAAAGTTTAGAGGAGCCTTCACTTCCTTATCCAGCACAGGCCTCCAGCCAGTCCAGTGGAAATGGGGAGCCTCCATGTTGCCTGAGAAATGCTAAAGAGGGGAAAAAAAACCTCAACAGGCATTTCTGGGACCTGTGCTATCCGGGAGACCAGAGCCTTTTACACAGACACCTGTGCCTGCTCACGAGTACAGCAGCAGCTCACACCAGTAACAGTGGCTTGTTCCCTCTACTTATGAGCTCTGAAGAAATCAAGTACATAAAACCCAAACCAGCTGTACAGTATCCAACATCCCTCACAAACCAGCTGGCTCAGGTTCTCACCTTCTTCCTCCAAACCATTTTAGGGCTTGCAAGCAAGAAAGCAACACATTATGTTTGGACTTTAAATCACCATGGGTGTTATTACCCACAGTCCCACCCATGCCAGCAGGAGAATCGCTTCACATCCTACGATCTGCTGCTGATTTGTTTTTCTATGCATATTCCCCAGCTTGCTGATGGGGAGATGAGCAGAGGAAAAAAAAAAAAAAGGAAAAGTTAAACCCAGAACAGCAGCTAGAACTGTAAGTGGACTGTTTCCATTACATACTTCAACAGCAATCACTAGGCAGACTCTGCCTCTCAGTTACTCAGACTCTTACCAGGGCTAAAGGCTCACTAATTGCTAAATGACTCAGCCCCACTTCATTTTTCTGCCCAATGACTCCAGGCTGGATTCTGCTTCTAAACTGGAGCTACACAGCCTGCAAGGGCAGGTCCCCCCAGGCCCAGATCCTGGAGTCACTGGGCAAACCTGCTCCCACCTCCAAAGTGCTGCAGCATCATCCCAACAGTCGGTGAGAAAGACCTTTTCACCCCTCCAGCCCTTGGGAGGCATCAAGTAGCCACTATTTACAGCCACGGCAGCTGCCAGAGTTCCCAGAAAGCGCCTGATCCAATACATTGCCAGCAAATATTGGGTGCAGTTGACAGATAACTCGACAGAAAGCCAAGCCCGAGGGAGCAGAGGGGAGGGTCAACCCAGGTTTGGGAGTACAGACAAAATTGCAGCAAGAGAACTCCAGGGGAGCAAGTTTGTAGCATCTTCCACTCAATGTGGAGCAGACAAACAAACCACTTGCATGACAAAGCCGAGTTTGCACCTAATCCAGCACTTTGCCTCCCAGGGTTTACAGCAAGGGACAGGTGTGACTGTAGCAACAACTCCTATAAATCAGCAGCACACCGTCACCCACAGGGAACATTAAATGCTTGGGCTGAGACAGCTCTTACCCTCACACCAGCTATCAGAGGGCTCAGCTGTGCCAGGAGAGCAGTTCTGGCTTTCTCCCAGGAGATGGGAGTCCCTCACCATACATCAGTGACCCCATAATCAGAAATGTTCAGTAAATTCCTGTTTTCAAGCACACAAAGCTGGTCTCAGGTCCATGTTAAACCTAACAGGGAGTTCCTCTACATAAACAGCATAAGGAGTTTTCCTCTGACATTGACCCAAAATACAACCCCATTACCAAGAAAATACCAAACACTCAAGAGAAGCCCAGAGAAACAACTCTGGGACACGGCTAAGTTGTTTGCTTACTGTGAGCATCTAAGTACTACAAACTTCAGGGCTGGCAAGTACCTCCTATGGAATTAATTTTTCCTGAATACCTCACCTCAGCAGAGATCTCCAGTGATCCCCCTGGCAGAACAGCTGTCTACAGACATGGCACACAGGGACAGGAACAAGCAAGGACATGACGAATGGACCGGCAGCCTATCTTCAGCAAGAAATATAGGGAGCAGGCAACATTGCTCCTTGGAGCAGCAGCCACCTGATCTAGAGCTCGTTGGCACAGATAAAGCCTTTCACTCCTGCTGCATTTACGTCAAGAAGGATGACAGCTTCTTTAGGATTGTTGCCTTGGAAACTGCAGTAGGTGCAATGCTGCCAGATGTCTGGTCTCACACCACAGCAGGCACTTGCCAGAGGGATGATCTCAGATCTTGGAAGACAGAGGGAAGCTGTGCAGGGATGGGGTGAGTCAGGCTGCGGAGGCTGGTTCTCTGTTACCCTTGGTTGCGCTCTTGGGCTTTGCCCTCCCCCTGCCGCAGCCAGTCAGAGTACTGAAAACTTCTCCCCAAGGAAGCAGCAGTTCCTCCCTGTGCTCAGAGAGGTTGGCAGGACAGGTGTGTGATGTGAGGCTGTGAGGAAGCATCAAGTAATCTCCCTCCACTCCTCTGGCAGAGGTGCAAGGGCAACAACACCCTTCCCTGTGCCTGTTCAATCCTTGTTCTCTACCAAGTTTAAAGATCCCACTGCTCATTTCAGATAGTCCATGAACCAGCTTACCAAGCAATTCAACCAAAAAACCAGAGCTTCCCATCCCATGATGTATCACTGTTGGGGGTTGAGATTTTTGGGTTTTTTTTCTTTCCTTGTCTGTCCTTGTTACTTATGGAATTTTTTTCCCTCTGAGTTGCTAAGAAGCACTTAGCAACTGATGGCTGGGTGCTGAGAGGGAAAGGGAACTCAAACTCTTCTAGTTTTTTGGGAGTTTTTCTTGGAGCGGGGGACAAAGATACAGTGAGAATGGGGGACAGGTAAAAAAGCTGGGGTTTGGGGGCAGCCTCGCTCTCTCTTGCTCTTTGGTGCCAGAGGAGGATGGCCAGGCTGTTGCTTACTGCAAGGAGACTTCACCAGCACCACTGGAGCTCAGCCCTGAGGGACTGATCACCATCTACTAGTGTGCCCCAGGAATCCTGAACTTTGCCTCTCCCTGCCCTGCTCAGAGCCAGGCCCTCGCTGCCCCGCCCCCGCTGTTTTCTTCCATGGTGCTCTGGGTTTCTCCACGCTGTAATCCACACCCAGCTCCTTTGCCGGCAAGTCCCCACAGTTCCAGCTACCGCGAAACTTCTGATACACCTCACCCACGAGCCTGGGATTTTTGCTCATTCCTGACGGCTGTGATGGTAACTGCACCAAAGGGGGAAGTGCCTGCAGTCAAGAAGACTGTAGTCAAGAAGACGGGTCCCTGGTTCTGTTTGTTGTTAATGCCATAGTTGTAGTTTTGTTTGCCTTGTTATACATACAGTAAAGAATTGCTATTCCTATTCCCATATCTTTGTCTGAGAGCCCCTTAATTTCAAACTTACAGTAATTGGGAGGGAGGGGGTTTACATTCTCCATTCCAAGGGAGGCTTCTGCCTTCCTTAGCAGACACCTGCTAAGGTGTCTTTCAAACAGAGATAATTATCCTACCACAGACCTCTTAACCACTACCAGCTTTCCATCCTGTCCTAAATATTTCCGGAATTCTCAGTGGTGGACATTGGATTTTGCTAGTTTTGTTCCCTGCATGGCTACACTTTAGAATTTAATTCTCCCTTCTTGTGTTGAGTCATTAAAACTGAAGATCACGGACAACGATTCTCTAACTAGTCTAAGTTAAAACGTTTATTAATACCAGCGGGTGGCATGGGAGTCATCCCCAAAAGGCATGACCACACTGTACAAGGCTCTTTGTCCTCTATTTATTTCCAGAGATCTTACATACAATACATATGCATAACCCCAGCACCTCCCATCCTCGATCTGTATTAAAATGAGTTTATTAGTCCTTCAGGCATGTGCAATTCTTCTCTTGAATTGGGTCAGTGGTCTCGAATTGGGTTAGTGGTCCCAGGGATGAAATCAAGAATGTCTTCATCAGGTCTCTGTGCCCCTCTGGCATGATCCAAGGTCCACTTCTTAGTGATTGATTGACATGAAGCCCAGGTGCTAACCATTGTTATACTGGTTTCAATATGTTCTTATAACGGTTCACTTACTCCACTTCCTCCCTAAGGTGTCTTTCAAACAGAGATAATTATCCTACCACAGACCTCTTAACCACTACCAGCTTTCCATCCTGTCCTAAATATTTCCGGAATTCTCAGTGGTGGACATTGGATTTTGCTAGTTTTGTTCCCTGCATGGCTACACTTTAGAATTTAATTCTCCCTTCTTGTGTTGAGTCATTAAAACTGAAGATCACGGACAACGATTCTCTAACTAGTCTAAGTTAAAACGTTTATTAATACCAGCGGGTGGCATGGGAGTCATCCCCAAAAGGCATGACCACACTGTACAAGGCTCTTTGTCCTCTATTTATTTCCAGAGATCTTACATACAATACATATGCATAACCCCAGCACCTCCCATCCTCGATCTGTATTAAAATGAGTTTATTAGTCCTTCAGGCATGTGCAATTCTTCTCTTGAATTGGGTCAGTGGTCTCGAATTGGGTTAGTGGTCCCAGGGATGAAATCAAGAATGTCTTCATCAGGTCTCTGTGCCCCTCTGGCATGATCCAAGGTCCACTTCTTAGTGATTGATTGACATGAAGCCCAGGTGCTAACCATTGTTATACTGGTTTCAATATGTTCTTATAACGGTTCACTTACTCCACTTCCTCCTACAAACAAGCTCATAATAGTAAACAATGTAACAATCAGCTCTAGCTTAAGCATCTAATAATCATTAACCTATTGTCTACCTATCTAACTTACATCCTGATCAGTATGAATTGCTTCTAACCCTCAGCTGAAATCTTAACTTTTCGAAATCATGCTTCAGTGCGGGATACATTTGAGAGTATCCAAGGTCTGATCCCACTCATCTTTCGTGGAAGATGGCTTTATCCTGTCATGACTGATCTATTTTGCAGATGATATTTTAATAATTACTTCAGCATTACAGTCAAGCTACTGGTTATGCAGCATTGGCAGCACAGACAGGGTAACAGAGAAAGCAATCCTTGGGAAAATCTTCAGCTTTTAAGAAAATTCAAGCTTCTTGACTCAGTTCTAGGCACAAGCAAAACCTAAAATAAAACCAGCAATTGCCACATCTAGTTGACCCTGTAGTTCAACATTTCAGCAGAAAAAGTCATCACTGAAGGAATGCTTATATTCTACAGGTTAAAACCTTCCCCTATCCTTTAGGTCCTAAGATCTCAGTGCTCACACTTGTCAGCCTTAAAGTGGCTGTGACATTCTTCTTTCAAGCCTTTTTATTCAGAACATGAACTGAAGTAACCCAGAAAGGGTTAACCAGTACTCAAGTACTTAATTTGATTAGCATCAACCCCTTACAGCCTTTTGCTGACCACTCTTCCAGTTCAAGGCTGGAATCAAGGAGCAGAACACATCAGGCAGAGACTTAGGAAAGCATCTCATGGTGAGCAGTCTGACAGGGTCCCAAGAGAAACAATGAAAACCCTGTGATTGAGTCACTGAACACTGGAGCCAGTACAGGAAAATTTAGTGGAGTGAACAAGCTTTCCCCCAAGGGAGGAAATGGAGAATTGGAAAGAGCTGAGGTCAACCCATCTCCAAATTTTGTTGTTCCAGAAGTTTGCAGAGATGGTGGCTTACACAGCACAGAACAGGTAAGGCAGACGACCAACAGTTGCTATCAAACATGCCAGAGTGAGTCAACCCCACCAACACAGCTCATATAACAGCCTTTGGGCCCTGGGCTGTGAGGTCTGCACTGAGGTGAGGTGAGAAACAGCTTCCAACAAGAAAAGCATCATGAGTATCTTCAGGAAAACCCACAGCCCATAGAGCAGCCAGGACAAGACAGGGCCACAAGGTTACAACAGCCACCTTGGTGACCTTTAGCTTTGGCTGGTTAAATCTCCAAGCTCAAACACTTCAGGCAGAAGTCATTTCACAAGAAATTTACACTTCACATAATGAAAGTGTGATGTTTATGTGTTCTCAGGTAAGTTCTTCCAGTTATTTACTAAGTCTGAAACCTCAAAAAACCCCTCCTAATAGTTTAGGAAACTGCCCCAGTACCTCTGCACTTCTGGTCTGGTTGTTGTTTGGGAGCCACTTTCTTCAGAAACACCCTTACCTGAGCTGGGATGATGTTGAGGCGAACACCCCATGTGTGGAGACACAAGGCTTGACTCCATTTCAGAAGGCTGATTTATTATGTTATATATTATACTAAAATGCTACATAAAAACTATACTAAAAGAACAGAAAGAAAAGATGATCAGAAGGCTACAAAGAACAGGAATAGAATAGAATGCATAACAAAATCTTGTGACTGCTCACAGCCTCGGCACAGGTGGCTGTGATTGGTCATCAATTGAAAACAATCCACATGGACCAATGGAAGATGCACCTGTTACATTCCACAGCAGCAGATAGTTATTGTTTACATTTCTTTCCTGAGGCTCCCAGCTCCTCAGGAGGGGAAAAATCCTAGGAAAGTATTTTTAATAAAATATCATAGCTACAGGATGAGAAAGAAAAGCTAGAAGAAACTCATTCCTTGAGTAACGTCAGCCTTGGTGCTTTCTTTAGGAGACAACTGCTGGTAAGGCCTGTACAAAAATAGATAGATCATTAGTTTCCTCACAAATCCCAGTACACACAAGATGACTTGAATGCATGGTTCATCCATTAGACCCACCCTGGCTGCTGCATTCTCCAGCATGCTGGCAGATAAACAGAGAGAAAAACCAACCTTCTGAGCCCTCCTGGATGGCTGGAAGACAGCAATTGTCCATGCATGGACACCTGGCCTGAACAGAGGCTTGGTAGATGAGCTGGGAGGTCTGTTACTCTTGTCATTGGAGAAGAGACCCTGCCTGCCTGTTAAAACAAACTAGTTGCATCATGAAGAATTCTGATTTCAAGAAAATTTACAGCCTGTCCTGGGGTGTAAGCTGTGGTTTGGGGGTCTCTATTCTATTTCCCATCTGTTAGAGGTGGGGCAGTTATCTTCTGTTAATTGGTCAGTTTACTCTCTTTTCCACAACTAAGCCTCCCTCTGGGGAGATATCTTCTGTTAATGGGCCATTTGAGTCTCACTGCATGACTGATAAAAATTACATCATCCCATTGTGAGATGCTCCGCCCAGAGGGAGGAGCCAAGTATTCCTCCGTGGATATAATCTGAGATTTGGAACACCAGAAGCATCCTTTTCCCACTGGATTCTCAGAGAAAGACCAGGCCCATCTACATCACCACTGGACTTTCAGAGGAAAACTACACCCTTCTACAGGATCAATGCTTCAACGGAACCACATCTATCACTCCAGGAGGACTGCAGACACCATTTAATGGGACTGCTACCAACACTCTTACCCAGAGGGTGTCAGGTCGTGTTCTCACTCTGGCATGTTGTTTTGTATTACTGCATTTTTTTATTTTAATTTTTATTTTCTTCCCTAATAAAGAACTGTTATTCCTACTCCTATATCTTTGCCTGAAAGCCCCTTAATTTCAAAATTATAATAATTCGTAGGGGGGAGTTTACATTTCCCATTTGAGGGGAGGCTACTGCCTTTGTTAACAAACACCTGTCTTTTCAAATCAAGACACAGCCTTAGTAAATAAACAGGCTTAGGGCTGTTCAAACAGTCAAATATGACAGCCCTGGGCAAGCACATGTAGGAACATGTGCTTGGAGGAGTGGGAAGAGATGGCAGAAGACATAAAGTACAATTCAAAAAACTTCCCATCAGTTATGGAGAAGTTCTATGGGAAGAGATAGGATGGAGTTGTGCTGCAGGCTATGGCATGACCAGAACAGTCTTTTCTTACCTGCTTAGTGTGTGTACCCTTGAATGGCACAAAAAGTATACACAAAGAAACACAAAATGTTGTCAAAATGTGATACTCTTCCCAGAACAATTGTAATACCACAACCCGCTTTATGGAACCATGGGATCTTTGAAATTATAATTTACCTGTTGCTTCACTTGAACCCCAATAATTGGAGATTTTAAGGACATTATCAGCAGAAGGATGTCTATTTTTAAATTATACACTGGGACATATGTGGGACTGAATTGGAACATAAAAACAATTATGTTTGTTCTGATAGTTTCTGAATTAAATAGATTGGCATACTTTGTAGCAAAAAGAGTAAATAACACTTCCTTAATTTTGAGTGCTTTAGCTATAGTTGTAGATAGTGTGCAGCATGCTTGCAAAATCCTGCTGCCATTGTTTTTCTTTTGTTAGCTCATGGACATGGTTGTGAAGAATTTGATGGCATGTGTTGTATGGAGGATTTTCTGGGTTAGGTTTATCAAGCTGGGGGAAGAGCCTCATTCAAACTAGGCTTATTATTTTTTGTATTATAATTATTTAACTCATTGTACCCTGTTTTTTATCTTATCCTCTGCAGAGGAGGATAAACTCTGCCTTTGTAGTTGAAAAACAAAAAGGTGGATCTGCGACGGCTAACAGCTGGCCTGAAGGCATCACAGTGTCACGATCTGCTCGTACAAGCAGGGGTCTTGATGGTTCATTAACTGATCTCAGAGTGCAAAAAACAACATGGAGGGAATTTCAGTATTAATCAAAACAAATGCACCTTTATTGTGTGCCCACAGTAAATGCAATAGAGGAATTAGAAAAAGAGATAAAGGATAGGGAGAGAGAGAGAGAAAGAGGGGAAACGGATATAGCTACCAGACACAGAGATAAAATCCTTGTGGATCAGCCAATAGATGTGTCTTGTCACGTCAGGAAGAATCTCAAAAGGAGGAAAGGAGGAGCGGAAAGGCTTAACTGCAGGGAATGGATGCTGGCCAATCTTTGGCAAGCATGTGTGCAGACAGCTATTGGACAGTGAACTGGGTGGCAACAAGTTACTAGCCAATTGGGATCAAACACATGACTTTTGAAAACCATATAAATATGAGCTGTGAACAATAAAGACTTGAACCCTTGAATGTCATGTCTGTCTTTACTGTGACATTCTTGCCCTCTAAAAAAACTACACCTCATCCCAATCCCCCAAACACAGATCTCATTCACCCTTCTACCCACATATCCATGCCACAAATCCAGGACTTTAACATGAAAGGGTTATCACATCGCCTTTCACCATATGCCTTTTCACCTCTGGATCCAACTTGCTGCAGATGAGTTCACTCCAATTTCACTCCAATCTCACCCTAACTGTTAAAGTAAAAATTAATCAAGCCAGCTCTGGATCCAGAAGGACAGGAGAGTGAACAACAAATCCACTGCAGGTAAAGCTGCAATGGAACCAGGGAGTCTAAAATGAGGGAAACTAAATGGCTTATCTTTATGTGTTTTCAGAACAATGTTTCCAATATTGCAACATGGTTATTTGTGCCTAGATTTAGTCAACCAGCACAGCAAGACCTTGCCACTAAGAATCATAATGGCAAGCGTGGCAACAAGTGCCCAAGGGGTGAGTGGGCAAGTAGGGAAAGAGAGCGATGTCCTAACTGCCAGTGAGATGACACCCTTTAATATTAAACAGATAGCAAAGTTGTTTTCCAGTTCAATATATGATGTTCAAGTCCACCTGGCGGCAATATGTAGATGATCAAGGGCTGCACAATCTAGAAGTACTGCAGCAAGATCCACACTTTGGGGCTGGAATTTCTCATCTTATGGGTCTGCATCCCATTGACAACCCACAGTTGAAGATGCGTTTGCATCCTTTAATTTTAGTGCAAGCAAGAGACTTGGGAATGCAGATGCAGGCCCTGCTTAAAGTGGCAGACATGGTAACACCAACCCAGAGGTATTCCATAATCAAACAGGGTCCCAATGAGCCATACCTCCAGTTTATAGAATGCTTATGAGATGCCATGGAAAAACAAATAGTAAACAATGACACAAGAAATCAACATTGCAATTGGCTCAAGATAATGCAAATGAAGACTGCAAAAGGCCTATAGATTTGTTAGCAAAAGAAAATCCATCCTTAAATGAACTAATTGATGCATGTGCTAAAGTTAGGACTGAATCACATAGTATGGCTTTGTTAGCTGATTCCTTTAAGTTATATAACTCTGGTGTTATAGTTGTGGGCAACAAGGTCATGTGAAAGCAAACTGTCCCCATAAGTCTAACCCACAGAGGACATATCAAAAGCAGAGAATTGGAACTATAATGGGAAGCTGTAACCAGTGTGGGAAGCCCAGTCATCTGGCCAAGTTTCATCTTAATGGACAGCTTCTCAATGAGCAGGGAAACGGGAGCAGGAGAGCAATGGGAAAGTGCACTCAGATACAAGCATCTTCCCATCCCCCAGTGCGAGCCTATGCAACCAGCTCACAGGAAGAACGAGAAAGGCAGCAGGTATGGATGTTTCTATCACCATCACAATAATCATAAGCTCATTGCAGGTGCATAAAGTTTCTCTTGAGGCCTGTGGAACTATAGGGAGGCGATTAAGTACTGTGTTGTTAGGAAGATCAAGTGCAACATTACAAGGTATTTTTGTTCATCTTGGTGTTACAGACGCTGATTACACAGGGCAGATATGTGCCATGGTGTCAATTCCTACTCCTCCTGTGACCAGCCCAGCTAAAACTTGTATCACCCAGCTCATGCCTTTCAAGTCTTGTGTTTCCAAAACAGACCCAAGGACATAAGGAGACCAAGGCTTTGGATCAACTGGAGAACTTCAGGTACACTGGACTCAGGTCATCTTTAACCAAATATGGTTTGTACACTTATTCAGGCAAGTGAGTAACTTTGTATACTGTGTATACTTGTCTCGGGCAAGTACATCTCACATAAATTGGTATGGTATCACATAAAGTGGTAAAGTATCACAGTGGTATGGTAGATACTGGAGTAGACAACATTTCTGCAGACAGATGACCTCAATTGTGGCCTACCACGACCATAGGATCTGTTGCTGCTGGCCTTGGAGGTACCACACAGAGTCATCTAAGCAGCAAACCTGTGCTGGTTAAGCTGTGAAGGTCAGACAGCCACTATATGTCTCTATGTTACTGCTGCACTGAAGAATCATGTTTCCTGGGCTGTTGGGGTCCACTCTGGCTAGCTATAGACCCTTGCCCACATGATGATTCATAGACGAAGGTAAAAGATTGAGAAGCGCTCTTCTCCACGAGGGAAACGTTGTCCTTTATTCTAAGACACATATCAGGTGGACAAACCTGTAGGAGAAAAGAGAGCATTCCCTGATGGCAGGGAGCTCTTATACCCCAGGATGGGGACAGAGGGAGAGGTCCACAGCCAATGGGATATCAATGAGAAGTGGCAAGGGGAGGGGTAACCTAGGGGAGAGACCACCAGGGGGGTACTGCGGTAGGTGAGGGAAAGACCATGTGATGGGGGAAAAGGGTAACAAACCACATGATATAACATAAGCTATACAGTGCAATATATAACTATTCTGTGCAAATTCACAATCACCCAGTGCAAGAGAACAACTAAAACTAGTGCACCACAACACTGCACCACTTAACTTATGGGGAACGGATGCTTTATCAGCATGGGGTGTCTGGGTAGGAACAGATTTTTAACTGGGACCACTGTACTAAGAGGTGTAAAGCAGCCTACACTAGCTCTGAAGTGGCTTACTGAGCAACCTGTGTGGGTTCAACAGTGGCCCCTTGAAAAAGAAAATTTAAATGCCCTTAGACTTCTGGTTCAGGAACAATTGGCTCAAGGTCACATTGAGCCTTTGACAACTCCATGGAACACCCCTGTATTTGTAATAAAAAAGAAATCAGGTAAATGAAGGTTACTGCATGATTTAAGAAAAATTAATGCTGTTATGAAGAGTATGGGTGCTTTACAGCCTGGAATGCCATCATCAACTATGATACCTGATACCTGGAACATTTCAATTGTTTATTTGAATGATTGTCTTTTCACCATTCCCTTACACCCAGATGATTCCCCGAAGTTTGCTTTTACAGTGCCTTCCATCAATCATGCAGCACCAGCTGAACAATACCAATGGAAAGTGCTGCCACGGGGCATGAAAAATAGCCTCACAATTTGCTAGTGGTATGTTGCACAGGGATTCTCAATAGTGAGAGAACACTTTCCAGGGGCATATTGTTATCACTATATGGATGACACCTAATAGTAGCCCCAACCAAAGAAAACCTTTTACAAATTCAGCCAGAATTGATGTGAGAACTGCAAGAATTTAGCTTACAAATTGCACCAGAAAAGGTACAACCACCACCATGCAAATACCTGGGAGTTAAAAGATTAAATCAGACCATACAACCACAAACAATTCAATTCTCAACCAAAATTCAGACTTTAAATGTTGCAGAGAAGCTTTTGGGTATGGCCTTATTTAGAATTAATCACCCCACATTTATCACCCTTGTTTAACATCCTTAAAGATGACCCTGAATTAACCTCCCCAAGGAAATTGACACTAGAAGCAAAAACTGCACTGGAAACAGTATAGCAGGCCATAACAAACAGACAGGTCTACTGGATATGTCCTGAAGTTTGTGCTAGTGTTTGTTGTCATTGTTGATCTACATCCCACAAGTATCATTGGCCAATGGGACACTCAGTGGTTCGACCCACTACACATTTTAGAATGGTTCTTTTAACCGTACCAAACTAAAAAGACATTGCCTTCTGTCTTTTAATTAATTGCACAATTAATTATCAAATGTTGTAAAAGATGTTTTCAGTTAAAAGATCTTGCCAAAATCATTGTATCTGTTCAACAGGAATATTTTGAGTGGTGCTTTGCAAATAGCACTGCACTGTGAAGTGCTTCACAAAATTTCACAGGACAAATCATCTGCCACTACCCAGGCATAAACTGCTGCAGTTAAGATGGCCTGGCACATCAGAGCCACAAAAATATGAAGCATTAGTTGATACTGGTACACAGTGTACCCTAATGCCATCAGGACAGGTGAGGGCAGAACCTGTTTCCACTGTAGTGATTTACCCTGTTGGAAGCCGAGGTGAGCCTGACTGAGGAGGAGTGGCAGAAGCATCCCATTGTGACCTGCCCAGAGACCCCGTGTATTCTAGGCATAGACTTCCTCCAGAATAGCTATTATAAAGACCCAAAGGGACTCAGGTGGGCTTTTGGAATAGCTACTGTAGAGACAGAGGGCATTAAGCAATTGAACACCTTGCCTGGACTATCAGAAAATCCATCTGCAGCAGGGTTCCTGACGGTGGAAGAGCAATGAGTACCAATTGCCACCTCAACTGTGCACTGCTGGCAGTATCAGATGAATGGAGATGCTGTGATCCCCATCTGTTGTAGTGTGTCCACAACTATAACCTCTGTGAGTGACCTGCACTGCCAGAGCCATGGGCCAGTCTCACACTGGGACACCTCATGCACCAAAATTCTCCCCTTGGAGGGGCTTTTCTTATTCCTCACCTCAGACTAGTCTGAGCCCTCCAAGCTGCACTTTGGGGAGGTTTCCTTCTCTTCCCACTACCAAGAAAAGCTCTGTCTTCTCTGAAACCCTCCTTGAAGCAGTTGCAGGATGAGCCCATGGTCTCCACTTCAGAAGGTCCAGCAGCCCAAGTCCCTCACCTTCTCACAGGCCCAAAGCCTCTCCTGTCAGTCCTGCAGAGCATCTCCAGCTCCTCCTCATTGCCCAGAACAGGGAGGCCCACACCCAGACACCCCAGTCCAGATGTGCCCCAGGGCCTGTGGTACCTCAGGTGAGGGAACTGCAGGAGGCACTGCAGGAGCCTGCAGACAATTCAGGAAACACCTGTAGGACGATCCTGCTCTCCAAGGAACATTCCCATGGAACTGTTATGAACAAGTTCAGAGGTTGATACAATTAGAAGTGTTAAATGTTAAGTTACAATCCCCTACCTTGTTGATATCTGTGTTGCCTCTGTCGGGTAGTGCTTCCCCTGCTCTCTAAGATGGCGCAGGATAACACCCCGGGGAATATGCAAATGAAGAGACATTTGAGGAACTCCAACTAACCCTGCAGTGGGACAGGAAACTCCCAGCTGATGGGAACAAACTTTCTGGCTGACTTCAGAGGACACAACAAACCTGAGTATTTCCCTCCTGTCCCCAGCCCTTCCTGGCCCCAGGGGCTGATGGCATTTGTGCTCCCTCAGGTTTATCTCCCCATACCAACAGCATGGGGGTGTTCCCCCCTGCTCTGTGCAATGCAAACAGGGGCTCCTGAGCCAGTAGGATGCGGCACCTCTGTGAGCTGGGGGAGAGGCCAGGGCTGCAGAGGGGGGATGTTGTTGGCAGCTCCATGAGGACGCTCTGGGACGCTGCCCTGGGCTGTCCAGCGCACTGGGGATGGATCAGCCCCTGCTCTGCTGCTCCTTCTCATCTCCCCCAGGGCCCTTGCAGAGCCCCAGCCATGCTGTTTGCCCCCAGCCTGCCCACGGCCATCCTGGGGCTGCTCACAGAGGTTTTCTCTGCTGAACGTTGGCCTGGGAGTGTTCTTGAGAGACCCCAGGCTGAGAAGTCAGTACTGCCCAGCAGTGCCCATGACCTGTCCCTGCTGCAGCCCTAGCACTGCCACCTCCAGGACTGTGCCCAGCCTCTGAGAGCACTCAGGCTCTACAGCAAAATGCGGGGCAGGAGGGCAGCAGGGCAGTTGCATGGGAGCAGCACTGGGAACACCAAGTGCTGCTGATCCTTGGCAGAGCTGCTGTGCCAGCACTGATCTGCCCCCAGCTCTGCACACAGACATTGCTGCTGCAGCCCCAGAGAAGGGAACAAAAGGGAGGATCTCTGGTGAAAATTTTGCTGGGAGTTCCTTTAGTTTGTTTAAGGCCACCAAGAGCACAGCTCCTCATTGACACAGTCTTTAGGTCACAGTGAAGGTAGAGAGAAACAAAATGAGAAATGGCACAAACTGTGGTCTTTCTTTGTAGACAAGATTGAAAAAATAAAACACAGAGAAAAAAAAAAAACCCACAACAAGAGCTATCGAAGATAGTTACAAGTTATTAGATCATTACAAGTGATTTACAGAAATTGGCAAGGAGTTTAACGTTTCTGAAACCATCAGTCCCCCTACTGTATCCTTGAACTCCTGGTTCCTCAGGCTGTAGATGAGGGGGTTGAGGGCTGGAGGAATGACCAAGTACAGAACTGACACCACCGGATCCAGAGATGTGGAAGAAATGGAGGGGGGCTTCAGGTAGGCAAATGTGGCAGTGCTGAGGAACAGGGAGACCACAGCCAGGTGAGGGAGGCATGCAGCTTTCTGCCATCCCTGCTCAGAGGGGATCCTCAGCATGGCCCTGAAGATCGGCACATAGGAGAAAACAGTGAACACGGAATATCGAAGATAGTTACAAGTTATTAGATCATTACAAGTGATTTACAGAAACTGGCAAGGAGTTTAACGTTTCTGAAACCATCAGTCCCCCTACTGTATCCTTGAACTCCTGGTTCCTCAGGCTGTAGATGAGGGGGTTGAGGGCTGGAGGAATGACCAAGTACAGAACTGACACCACCGGATCCAGAGATGTGGAAGAAATGGAGGGGGGCTTCAGGTAGGCAAATGTGGCAGTGCTGAGGAACAGGGAGACCACAGCCAGGTGAGGGAGGCATGCAGCTTTCTGCCATCCCTGCTCAGAGGGGATCCTCAGCATGGCCCTGAAGATCGGCACATAGGAGAAAACAGTGAACACGGAATAACACAAAAAAGGAAAACAGTAAAAGTAAGAAGCCCAAATTTCCTCAGGTATGTGTCTGAGCAGTAGAGGTTGAGGATCTGGGGGATTTCAGAAGAATTGGCCCAGGGCATTGCCCTGGCACAGAGGCAGGGAAAATGTATTGGCCCTGAGCAGCAGAGCATTGAGAAAACCACTGGCCCAGGCAACTGCTGCCATGTGGGCATAAGCTCTGCTGCCCAGGAGGATCCCATAGTGCAGGGGTTTGCAGATGGACATGTAACATTTGTAGCACATGATGGTCAGGAGATTATATTGTTATGTCTCTGCTGACATCAGAAAAAAAAGGAGGAAAACCTGATCAACACATCCTGCATAGGAGACGGTCGTGGTGTCCCAGAGGGAATTGTGCATGGCTTTGGGGACAGTGGTGCAGATGGAGCCCAGGTCGCTGAGGGCCAGGCTGAGCAGGAAGAAGAACATGGGCGTGTGCAGGTGCTGGCCGCAGGCTACGGCGCTGATGATGAGGCCGTTGCCCAGGAGGGCAGCCAGGGAGATGCCCAGCAAGAGGCAGAAGTGCAGGAGCTGCAGCTGCCGCGTGTCTGCCAATGCCAGCAGGAGGAAGTGGCTGATGGAGCTGCTGCTGGACATTTGCTGGGGCTGGCCATGGGGATCTGTTCATGGAGAAAAGGACAGTGACAAGTTAGGAGGGGCTGCTTTGAGCTAAACCTGTACCATTCCGTGTAGAATGTCCTGCTGGGATTCATTCATCCTTGTTCCTGCTTGGGGAAAACCTTCACCCAAGTCCCTGACTGAGCTCCAGTTGTGCTGTTTGAGTGTGCCAGGAGCAGCCAAGTCCGTGCATGGGGGCTCTCAAGGAGCCATCCCTGCTTTGCTGCCCTGGGTTTGTGGCCATGTAGCAGAGGGACAAGGCTGGATAGCCAGGATTTGTGTGTGGAATCATTCCTAATACAGAGAAGCTTGGTACCATCTGCTCTCTCAGGTCTACAGGACAAGGATGTCAGAGAAGATATAAGGAATTTTTTTCCTGCCCTCACATCTTTTCTGGCTCTCTGAGTTCAGAAATCCCCAGCATTTCTGCTGCAATCAGAGTTTGCCACTGAGAGATGTGAGAGGTCCTGCAGCTTAGGGCAAGGTGAGGGGCTGGATGGGCTTCTTTCCAACTGCCCTGGGTTTGCACCTTTGGCTGGAATCAGAGCACAATCACACTCCTGTGTCACCCTGGGATAAAACAGAGCATGAGGGATCACTGAATGTCTCACTAAAGGTCTAAAGGTCTCTGGGCAATGTCTCAGTACACCCCTTCTGCCAAGGACACTTCCCTTGGCAAACCCAACAGCATTTCCTCAGTTGCGGCAGCTCTGCACATCCTCATGGGACATTCAGAGAACTCCCACAGGCTCTGGCATAGATTTGCATCCAAGACAGCAGCTCAGAGCTTGGAAGGACACAGCACGGCAATCCCTGGGTGTGCCCATGATGGTATCTCAGGGAGGGGGCTCAGCTCATTCTCCTTTCCCATGGACAGCTTTGCCCACAGCCCCACAGGTCACAGGGTGTAGCAGTGGGGAGCAAAGCAACACAGACCACCTTATGCATCTGAAGGAAGTCACTTTATTGTAAAAATGGGCCCTTTTTTGTACCTTTAATTTCAACAGGGCATAACTGAAACCAGAGCAAGACTTCACAGAATTTAACAGAAAGAAGGCACCCATTGGTTGGCTAAGCTGCCATGCTGCTGTGCACAGGTCTACCATCCAATCAGCTTCCTGCTCCTACACTATCCACGCATTCCTCCAGCCAATCACAATTTCACTTCCGACTGACTCTCTCCTCACTCATAACTGCCTCTCATCTCTCAACTGACTTCCAGTCGTCCAGCCTATAGCCTGTGCCTTTCCCATAGGGCCTTCTAGTGAGCATAAGACTTAGCAACTTTAATAATTATAACCCCATACCCTACAACAGGGAAACTTGGACACTCCATTCCCATGGACACACCTGCAGGGCAGGAATCCAAAGGGCAGTGCCTGACTCAGCTGCTGCAAACACCAGTGCCTCCATGACAGCACCAGATAACAATGACAATATCAGAGGACTGCAGGGCATTATGGAACCAGGACTATTGTGACACTATGGAACCTCATGGAGACAAGGGACCATTGTGACACTACAGAAGCTTGTGGAACCAAAGGAACCACAAAGCCACTGGGATACTGCAGGGCCTCATGGAATCATGGAGAGTCATGAGACACTTCAGGGCCCCAAAAAACCAAGGGGCCATTGTGACACTTCGGGGCTTCATGGAACTAAAAGGCATGCTGACACTACAGGGTCCCATGAAACCAAGGGAACCCAGAACACATCTGGCTGGCTTGCCCTCTTGGGGGGCTGCATTACAGTTCCAGCTGATCTTCACATCCTGCAGACCACATCTTCTCTGACCCTGATGCGCTGGGGCTCTGTGCTTTCCTTCCTACAGAAAAGAGCTGTCCTTCTCCTCCAGGTGCCTATGGCAAAAAATTGGGAATTCACCTCCAAAATGAATATCGTAGGATAGCTCCCAAACAAAAGCTGCCATGACTGACAAGTCTGGCTGCTCCTGGCTTCCTGAGGTCCAGCTCTCATCTACCTTTGAAATACTGGGACTCCATGCTTTTCTTGCTATGGAAAAGACCCATCTCTCCTGTCCGGCCACCCATGGCAGAAACTGGGATTCCACCTCCAAAATTCTCTATATGCAAGGGTTGCTTTAACGCAAAATCTGCCATTACTGATAAGCCTGGCTGGCCTTGGCCTCCTGAGGGCTGGCTCTCACCTGACTTTCAAACACCAGCGCTCCATGCTTTCCTTTTCATGCAAAAGAACTGTCCCTCTTCTCCAGGCACAAATGGCCAAAATTGGGATTCCACATTAAAAATTCCGTATATCCAAGGGTTGCTCCTAGACAAGCCTACCAGGACAGATTGTTCTGGCTGGCCTTGTCCTCATGGGAGCCACCTCTCATCTCCCCTAAAACACTTGGACTTCATTCTTTTCTTTCCCGTCTGCCCCTGAAACACAGGGGTTCTGTAGTGTGGTATTCACATGCCCTCTGAACAGAGAGAAACTGTGAGACAAGCAGAGAAGAAGGAAAACATAATTCTTATCTCGCTTGCTGTGCTGAAGTGGAATGCAATGTGGAGATTGTTTACCCAAAGTGAGGAAGTTTTGTTCCTTTGGCCTGTCAGAGCCAAGGGTATGTGTGTGTGTTGGACTGTCACGAGACATTAACGAGAGAATTGGAGATGAGTGTTTGGTGCAGTTGTGAGCAAAAGTGAGTGCAAGGCAGATTCAGTTAAGATGCAATGTATATAGTATAGAATAATAAAGTAATTCTTTAGCCTTCTGATAAGACGGAGTCCTCTTTGTCATTTTCTTTCCCCTTTATCGGGGGTCATCCGTGCAGTAATACTGTAGTTTCCTTCCGACTGAGGCCATTGTGGCCTTGTAGCATCAAGGGGCCATTGTGACACTGTGGAACCTTGTGGAACCAAGTGGACCATAGTGATACTGTGGCATTGCATTGAATAAAGGGGAACAGTCTGACACTGCAGGACCTCATGGGACCAAGGGAACATGGAACAGGTCTGGCTGGCTTTACCTCCTAGGGGCCACCTCTCATCTGCCCTCGAAACTCTGGGGCTCTGTGCTTTTCTTCTTATGGAAAAAACTGTCTTTCATCTAGGCAGCCATAGCTGAAATTGGGAATCTGCCTCCAGAACTCCTTATGTCCAAGGATACTCCCAGACAGAAGCTGCCATGACTGCAAAGCTTCAGCTGCTCTTGGTTTCCCGAGGGCTGGCTCTCATCTACCTTTGAAACACTGGGGCTCCATGCTTTTCTGCCTATGGAAAAGAACAGTCATTCTCGTCCAGATACCCATGGCAGAAATTGGGATTCCACTGCCAAAATTCCATCTATCTGAGGGTTACTTCCAGAAAAAAACTGCCAGGATAGACAGGTTGGGCTGGCTGTGGCCTCATGGGAGCAACCTCTCTTCTTCCCCTTAAACACTTGAATGTTGTGCTTTTCTTTCCTGTGGAAAAGAACTGTCATTCTCCTCCAGGTGCCCAGGCCAAAACTGGGATTCTAGATCCAAAATTTTGTATATTCAGAGATTGCTTCCTGATGAATGCTGACATAAAGACAGGTCTGGCTGGCTTTGGTCTTTTGAGGGCCACCATTCATCTGCCCCTGAAACACTGGGGCTCTGTGCTTTCCTTCCTGTGGACAAGACTTGTCCTGCTCATCAAGGCATCCTTGGCCATAACTGGAATCCCACTTTCAAAATTCTATACATGCAAGGCTTCTTCCAAGATGAATGCTGCCAGGATGGATGGGTCCTGCTGTCCTTGGTCTCCTGTGATTCAGTAACATAAACCTTTAAAAATGAGGTGATTGTAGAAACCTGCAAGAGTGGGGCAGAAGGAATAAGCCAGGGCCCCTCTGATGCCCACAGTGAGTCCCTCAGGGTCCCTTCCTTCCCATAACCTATGCTCTGAGCACCCTGCTGGGACTGGTTTCATTGAGTTCCTTGCTCAACACCATTTCAGGCCTCCGTACCCAGTATCATTCTACTGCAGTTCTCTTGCCACCCATAAAACTGAATGGACTCCAAAAGGACAAAAAAAAGGCTACAGGAATGATCAGAGGGTGGAACATATCTTCTCTGAGGGATAGCTGAGGGAGCTGGGCTTGTTCAATGTAAGAAGAGAAGGCTCCAGGGAGAGCTTATTGCAATCTGTAAACACTTCAAGGGGGCTTCTCAGAAACTTGGGCACACAGCTTTTGTAACAGGTCCTGTTACAATGGGACAAGGAGAAATGGCTTTAAACTCAAAGAGGGGAGATTCACCCTGGGTCTAAGGAAGAAACTGTTTACAAGGGGGCTGGGGAAACATGGGCACAGACTTCCCCAAGATGTGGTGGATGCCCCATCCCTGGACACTTCTGAGCTCAGGTTGGAAGAAGCTTGCAGCAACCAGATCTATTTGAAGACTTTTCCTGCTCATTGTGGGGCTGTTGGTCTAGATGACCTTTAAAGGTCCCTTCCAACCCAACCTGTTCTAGGATTCTACTTACTGTTCATCTGAAAAGAACCAGGACTGGAGATTCATAAGAGGGGGACACCCAATGAGTTCAACTGAGGAGACACCCAGGTGCATTAATCATTGCCTGCCAGGCAATAAATAGGAGGTTTTGGTTGCTGAAAGCTCAGGCTTGGTGACATGGAGAAAGTGGCTTGGACTAGGAAAGAAATATGTTTGTCCACGTGGACTTTAGAAAATAATTTCCATGTTTTGGACAAGTTTCCCAATGAGAAGAACTGGGAGGTTCATGACATCTATTTTCAAAACTCTTTCAGAAATGTTGTTGCGTTTGGGTGTGGATTTGGGGGTTGGATTTTTTGCAAGATCACATTAGATCTGATATGCTGGCTTCATGTTTTCAGGTGGTCCTCACAGACAGAAGAGCTGCAACAACTTAAAACCCAAAGCAAATGGTTGCTGGAGAATGGGCAGTATTAATCTGTGTCAAGGCTTGAGTCTTTGGGGATTCCCTTCAATGATGTGCATAAACATCCAGCTGCTTGTCCCAAGGCACAGTCCCTCTGTGCACTCATGCCTGTGCAAACACTTGGAAATTTTCTTCTTACTGTGGCCCAAGTTCCTTTAAAGTAAGGAAGTTCTCCTCTACCTTCTCTACTGCTACCATACCAAGTGACCAGATGTCCACCTTGGGGCCATGAGCACCACTGTTCCCAGCTGGGGCCATCCCATGAACAGTCTCCACCATCGAGCTCTGTTTATCCTGCTCAGGGTTGAGCTAGGCACAGAGGCCAAAATCAGCTGAGGAGAAAGTCAAATCCTGCTAAAGGTAGCTGGAATGAGGAAACCAAGCACAAGAATTCCTCGCTCTCAGGCTGACAATGTGCTGTGGAATGGTGCTGGAAAAGTGGCTGTGCTCTCTTTCCTCACAGCTGTAGCCAAGGAAATATGGAAGAGGCTCCTTAAAGAAACCCTCAAGTTTCATGCAGTGGCTTTTATTTATTCACTGGAAGTTTTCAATTAAATCTCTGTCCTGCTGGAAGGGGCACACACAAACCAAAGTCCCTCCTGACACCTGGTTCCTCTCTGGCCCTCTCAGCATGGGGCAAATGCTCTCAGCCCTCAGCAGGGCTCTGTGCATTCCCACAAGCACCACTCCTGGGGAACTGGCACCATGCAGCAGCAGCCCCAGACCCCACAGCCCAGGAACGCTGCCCCTGACCAAAACCACCCACCCTACCTGACAGGTCCATCCATTCCCAGAAGGATGCTGGAGCTTTTGACATCCCTGTGGATGACTTGGTTGGAATTAAGGAAATTCAGGCCTGCAGAGGCACAAGAATTTTGAGGGTGAAAATTAAAGATCTGAATACATCACATAAAGAAAGGAATTGGCTCCAAGAGATTTCCTGTCTTGGGGAATGGTAAGTACAACAGAACATGGTGTGGCCAAGAAGAAGAGCTACTAATCCAACACAACTATAGTAGCATCATAACATGGCTTTTGGGATCTCCTCAACACCAGCTGCTGTGGGTGTCCAGGACAGAGAAGCCCAAGACCTGTCTGGTCCCCTCAGGCGGGCTCCAGAGTGGAAGGCAGTCTTAGCAAGCTCAGCTCTTAAGTGAGATCAGGTCTTAGTGATTATCAGCTCATTAGTGATTTCAGCTCTTTAGCTTGCTAAGTGCCTTTGGCAGATGCTGGGAGAGAGGGGAGAGGTGCTGTGTGAGGTTCCACAGAGATGTCCTTTATTGGTGTCTTCTTCAAAGGCTCCCAGTGACAGCTTTCTTCTGCGGAGCTGGGCAAGAATAGGGGTTTATATAGAGCACAGGAGTTTTAGAAAACAGTCAAACAATAAGGGTCAAGGCGAAAGTGACCTATCATCTTACAGAGAGATAACAAGGGTCCGAAGACAGAAGAGGGGCTTCTTAGGTCCAGTCGTCATGACTAGGCATTTCTTATCTTAGGCTGCTGACTGCCATGGAGGCATTTCAGGCCCTTTGCCTGCTACACAGCATCTTTCTAAGTGAAGGCAGATTAGGGTTTTTTTTTCCTTCTTATCATGTGTTTACCAGGACCACTGTGTCCAGGGCATGGGGAGCACCAGAGGGATCCCTCACTGCCTGACTGACAGCTGCCACCTCTCCTTAATCCACAACATCCTCTAAAAGTGCTTCTGTCCATGTATTCCATAACCAGCTACAGTTCCTCAAGGACAAGGTACCTTGAAGAAGAAAGCAGTGGCATGGAGATCAATGTGCACAGCTAAATCACCTAATTGAAAAGACTACAGCTGAGTCTTGTTCCCAGGTTACTTGTAAATGAAAACAGAATCAAATGGAGACACATTCCTTTGTGGCCAAACAGTCCTTGGAATCTACACAGTCTGAACAAAAAATGCACATCCCTGAAAAAGGAGATGTTTTATATAGAAAGCAAGGGAAAAAGGCAGTTTAGCAACAGCAGGGATAAATTTGGGAGCAGGACACAGCTTGTCAGCTGGTTCACCATTCTAACTCATCAATCCCATGTGGGAACTCCAGGAACAAGGCACCACAACTTTCACAGTTATTCATGGGAGGGAGTGAGGGGCAGGCAAGGCAAGGCAAGGCATGGGGAGGGAGGGGTGGAAAAGGCAAGGGAGGGGGAGGCAGCGCAAGGAAAGGTGAGCAAGGGGCAGGCAGGGCCAGGCAAAGAAATCAAGTCAAGAGAGGAGTAGGCAAGGCAAGGCAAGGGAGGTGTGTACAAGGCACAACAAGGCAGGGGAGAGGAAGGCAAGGCAAGGCCAGGCCAGGTATGGGTAGACCAGGCAAGGAGAGGGAGGGGTAGGCAAGACAAGAAAGTCAGTGGGTATTGTATTTGTGGGGTGACCAGATGAAGGAAGGAATGAATCTGATTTCATGTTCTCAGAAGGCTAATTTATTATTTTACGATACTATATTATATTAAAGAATACTAAACTATACTATACTAAAGAATACAGAAAGGATACTTACAGAAGGCTAAAAAGATAATAATGAAAACTTGTGACTCTCTCCAGAGTCCCGACACACCTTGACCCTGATTGGCCAATAAGTCAAAACAATTCACATCAGAAACCCAATGAAACAACCACCTGTTGGTAGAAAATCTCCAGCCACATTCCAAAGGAGCAAACATAGGAGATGCAAATGAGATAAAATTGTTTTCCTTTTTCTTGGATGCTTCTCAGCTTCCCAGGAGAAAAATCCTGGGTGAAGGGATTTTTCAGAAAATATGAATGTGACAAGTGGGGATAAAGCAAGTGAGGTAGGCAAGGCAGGGGAGGGGAGTGGGAGGGATAGGAAAGGCAATAGATGGGCCTGCAAGGCAAAGTAAGGGGGACGTAGGTGGTGAAAGGCAAGGCAGAGAAAGGTAGGTGTAACAACTCAAGGGATGGGATGGGATGGGATGGGATGGGATGGGATGGGATGGGATGGGATGGGATGACAAGGAAATGCAGGGGTTGCAGGGGGAGGTGCAGGGGAGGAACCACAAAGGAGCTCCAGCTTGCTTTAGGATTACTGGTGTTTTGGAGGCACACTACTGATTTTTTTCATCATAGCCCAACCCTTATATGGCTTAACCAAGAAAAGAGCTTCTTGGGACTGGACATTGTTCTCTGAAGAGGCCCTAAAGTTGTTGGGTTTTGTGGCAGGAGTGTATCAAGCTCTTGGTCCCATTCATCCACAGGACCCTTTCATGCTGAGTAGAGTTTTGCTATCCATGGACTGTCAATTCACAGGTGGCAGTGGTACCAGAAGACCCCACTCATCCAACCCAAATTCACTCACCCAGCTTTAAGGATGCTGAAAAGCCATATACTGTATGGAAAAGGGTTTGTTCATGGTGTGTTCAAAAGCTTTTAAACAGAAAAGGAGAAAACAGCCAGGGATCCCTTTGCTTCTACTGCTGCAATTGTGAAATACAAAGCTGTGTTTCATGTCAGGTATATACAGGCAACGTGTGTATTTGTGATTGTGATACGTGTGGAAACCTACCATGGAATAGTTATAACGACGAATTATAATAAATAACTGAGGAAGTAAAGCATGGAAGAAGGTCTTTGAACCTATCCTTTGTTCGCAATTAACCTTTATATGTCTTAAGCTTATTTAGGAGCATTTGAATTAAAGCTTTAAGGATGTTGCTGTTTGACAAGAACTTTCTGCTTGTAGCTAAGTCTTAAAGACTTTTGCAATAATAACCTTTTGAAGTATAATTGCAGACTATTGTTTGTGGTAAGGATCCTTGAAACTGTAGCTTTAGAATATATAAAAAGGAAACATGCTAATCTCGATGCCTTAACAAAACATTGAAAAGCAGCTTGAGAAAGGAAGATGAACATCAACTCAAGGACTGATAGTTTCAACCAAGGGGAGCTGGACATCACTGTTATGAAATTTATAGTCCTTGCAATTAAAAGGTGGACCCACATCTGGAATCTGGACCTCACCAGCTCGGAGACTTCTTTCTTCTTTTGGAAGCTGGACCCCCACTATCTGGGGATACTCCTTTCTGGGATACATCCTTAGAAAAACTAAATCACAATAGTGTGTAGAATTGTGACATAAAAATTGGGAATAGAAATTGCTGAGAAAGCTTATGAGTACCCTTATAAATACCTGTAAGTCTCAACTATCGGTGTGCAGTTGGAGGGAAAATTTCCCCCACTGTACTCAGCGCTGTATTGCTCATACTTTACCATATTCATTAATAAATAGATTGCTGCTTGAATATTGGCCTAGTCAAGCTTCTCATTTATAACACAATGACACTGACAACTTTCTCTCAGCCTCCCAGGCAGGCCCTCTGCTGCAACAGGCCAAGCTAAAAACTTGCTGCACAATTCTGAACACCAAAGGTTCCTTTCCTCCTCACTGAAGAAGGAGCTTCTCAGTATCCACATGTGAGGTGACCTGCAACAAGAAAGGGAACATGAATCAGATGCTATTAGGAAAAAAACCTGCCTGTGGTGAAAAATCCCACAGAACAAGTCAACATGAAGAGATAGCATTTTGCTAGCTTTTATATTTTATATAAAATTTATATTTTTCACAATATCCCTCCTGGGATATTGTCCACAGTCCTTTTGGATCACACAGCAAGCAAGAGAACAGCACAAAACACTAGGCTGTGTCCAGATTTTGGTTGGAGCAGCAAACAGAGGGAGTTCCAGGCTCCACTGCCACACACTGCTTGGGGAACAAAATTCCCCCCAGGTACATTCCAAATACTGTGCACATCTTGCTGGCTAGAAACAACCCCTTGTTTAAGAAGCTGTTGGCAGGAGCTCCACCAAAAGAACAGCATCTTAATGGCAACTTTGTTTCAAAATCAACTCCATTCCAAAGGAAGAACAGAAAGCACACAGCAATTCCAAACTCACATATGGTACACCTGGAGAAAACCTCCATTTAGGTGCCAAGTGTGTTGAAAAATACCCATAAGAAGCCACAGAGTACAGAGTGCAAACTGCAGTAACCACTTGCTGTATCATTCTGGCTGTGCTGCACATGTCTGCAGACTGTACCCCTGCAAGGACAGAAGGACAGGGGCTGGGCTGGCAGCTGAGAATGCCTCAGGCAGGAGGAATCTTTGGCAATGAGCAAGTGCCCAGAACCACTCTGGACACTGAGGCTTCTGTGCCTCACAGCAACGGGAACACCACAAGAACAAGGCAATGACATCACAGCAGCAGCTCACCCAAAAACTACCTGGAAGGTTCTCCTGCGTCACCAAGGAGCACAAAGAATCCTCAGAGGGCACAACCTATTGCTCAAAGGCTCCAAGACAAACTCTGAAAATACAGCAAACAAGGACACCCCACAACCCAGCCTGAACACTGAGAAGGAAAAAAGATGTGACCAAACCAAAGGAAACATGACCGTTGGTCATTGATGTTTCTGACTAAAACCAGCAAGACTTGTTCCACCTGGGATCTTTGTTCTAGTTCTAAAAACAAATAAGGTTCTCTACCGTAAATGAATAGAAACCAGGAACTTGGGGAAAAGTAGGCTGGGAGTGCCAAAGCCAATGGACTCAGATGCGGGGTCCCTGCCCTTCTGACTGCCAATGCCATCTCTCCTTCAGCCCCACAACCTCCTGTGAAGGGCCTCCATCGACACATTCCATCAACAGACAGAGATCCTCATTGACAAGATCATCCAGCATCACTGAGGCTACAGCAGGGAGTGCTGCTGGGATCTGGTAGAGCACTGAGTTTCCTGGGATCCTTTTAGTATCTGTGACTGAGAGGAGTGGCATGGATGGAATCAGGACTGTTCACAGATCACCAGCTCCACTCCAAGCAGTGCTTTCTTCTGCTGTGTGGGGACCATGTGGTGACTGATACTGGGACTCCTCTGGGTTTGACTCCCACAGACCACACACAGTGAGTTAGACACTGAGCTGAGGGAAGGGATCCCATGTAAACCCAGCACAGGCATTTCTCTTTGAAGAGGGGGTTCTAGAGGGAGAAAGGAGAAGAAGAGACTTTCCTGTCTCCCAAGATTCCTCCTCCTCCTTCAGCAGCCATACCCCAATCAATCAGTACGAGAGTTCATATGATCACTTACATGCCAGGGAGCACAAGGGACTTAAAACTGAACCCTGCCAGAGCCAGCCCTGCCTGCCTATTTTGAGGTTGTGGGCTAATGGAAATTCACCTGGAACCATACTTTGCCACTTCTGGGTTTCTCACAGCCTTAGAAGTTGTGCGAGATCTCTGTCCCCAATGCCCATTCACCCTTCAAATGCACACACATGCCTGGGGACAATTCAGGTTTACTGGAGTGGTGGCTGCTTCCCTTTGAAACAGGAGTTGTTGCCATTTCCTGTGTGCTGAACTACCTTCAAACTATTAGAAAGTGAGTGAGTAAAGGAAATTACCCTGGAGGAAGTGGACCAGAACCTTGCAAAAGGATGAAATACATGTGGATTACAAATGAAATCTATTTCATTTATTTATTTAGTACTAATCTATTATTACAAACAAAAACATGTTTCTGAACTGAAGCTGCTCACACACTGGAAAGATTTTTTCAGTTGCTATATTATTTAAAGGATGTCCACAGCCTGTGGAGCAGCCCAGCTCTCTGCCTCTCTGCCCACAGGGGTGCAGCACTCCGAGCTCCCCCAGGAGCCACAGGAGGACTAGGGAGAAGGGCGGGCATCCTCAGAAGTGACACTATCACTCCACTATTCTCCCTCCTCTGCTCCTGTGGAGACTTGGGATGGCCAAATCCTCCCAAGCTGTGCATTCCACAGCAGGGCCACGATTCCCCTCCAGAGCAGCTTATGCCCAGTTTGGCTTGGGGATGGGGTGATGAGTCCTGTCCCAGGAAGAGGTACTAAGGCCTGGCTGCTGCCACTTCCTGCTTCAAGTGCCTCCTTCCAGCCAGGCTCTGGGGGTGCTGAGGCTGCTCTGGGCTCTGCAAGGGCTCTGCTGGGGCTCAGCTCTCAGCCAGGCTGGGACCGCTCCCCTTCACATTGCTCCAGGCACTTGAATCATACCAGAAGAAAAGGGAAACTTGCAAGGGAGTTGAGGTTTAATAGAGTTTTTATTCAAAAAGTCCTAACTAGCGCAACAAAAAGCTGTCCTCCAGTGCTGCATCTCCTCTGCATCCACATGTCCTGCCTCCTCCGTGCCAGCTGTTGCTCTTCAGTTGCTCCTTGCATGCCACAAGGAGCTGGCAAAGACCCATGGCAGGCACTGTGGACAGGTTTTAAATGCCAAATTCAATATATCTTCAACTTCAACTAGTTAATTTGGTAGTAGAATTAACCTTCCCTCTGTGGATACTTGCAGCCTGGTCAGAGAGAGAAAGCCAGATAAACTTCCCCAGGAATTGTTCTGGGGAGTTTTGAGAAGGCTGAGAGAAAGAATTAAAACAATCTTGCAGCTGGTGTTTTGAACAGTTGTTTCTCATAAGATGGTTTACCAAAGGGTTGTTCCTAATTAACCAATGGGTGACAGGTATTATTAAGAACCAATCAGGTTCTGGGTGAATGATGTTGGTTATAGATATCAGGAGATTGTAAAAAAGTAAGCTTTTATGCCTTCTGAAAATGCATGGAGTGTGTCACTCACTTATGTGTTCCTGATTCAACAGTGACATTCCTCAAAAAATAACCCCTGCTTGCCCATTTTTAAAAGACTAACATAGTGTGAATTTGTCATACCTTGTACATGTTATGTTTGCCTAAAAAATGTTTTGAAGAGAAAAACACATTTACTATTTATTATGTCTTTCAGTTTTCATAAGGAAATCTGGCTGGCTTTGTTTTGTTCTGTTACTGCAGGCTTCAGACCCACTACTTGCAGACTAATTGAAGATGTGTTTCATGGCGTAGAAGAATCTACCCCAGAGAACGAAGGGTAACAGTTGAAAATTAATCCTACTTGTATTATTACTTGTGGTCCTTATTAAAACCCTTTCAAAGGGTTGGGTTTGCAAGCTGGAGGATGAAGTACAGTGAGTTTCTCTGTACTTCACTGCTGTAGCCCCATCTCACCAGATGCAGGATCAGGCCAGAATCCAGCATTTTGAGTGTGAATTTGGGGTCCTGGCCTTGCCCCAAAGGAAAGACAGGATGTTCCCTGCAATGTCTGCATGGAACAGACAAAACAGATAGGGAAGTGTTTGCAGGGCCCCTGGGAGGGAATAGTGGGGTTCCTATCAGCAGGATCCTTGAGTAATAGCTTCGGGCTGGGCTGGGCAGCAGTTCCATCTGCAGCTTCCATGTGCTGCTCTAGCAGCTGCTGCTGGGGACCCTGAGGGAAGAGGCCATGGGAGGGATGGAAATGATGCATGGACAGCACCAGTCAGGGCCATAAGGAATAAGCTTTGCCTTCCTGGCTAGTGAAATGAGGCTTCTTTAGTGCAAGAGGAGGCAAAGATAAAGTCAAGTTCAACAGTTCAAAGAAAAACGTAGAAAATTGGAAGCCTCTCGAAATGCCACACGCATTCATCTGTTAGCTCTTCAGTGTCAGTCCTTGTAAAAAGCCTTTCCAGCTTTCTGTTGAATTCCAGGGCCCACAGCTGGGCTTCAGAGTTCAACTGATTTTTATTTTCCAGGTTTTTAAACACAGCTCTGAACTGAGTATCTCTTGTCCTTTGTTCTGCTCTCCTAAGATTGAAAAAGGTTCTGTGCTCCTGTGAGCCACATCTTGAGGGATGGTTGGCAACCATGGAATCCTCTGGGAAAGCACTTGATTGACTTCAGGGCCTGGCTCGAAACCTCAACCTGAGGTAAGAACTGTTCCAGATGCCTCTGTCCACGTCCAGCTCCTCACAACTTAGTCCCTGAACACACAGGGTGGTTTATAGTGATTTATTTTCCCCTCCTCTTCACTTGGAGGTGATTTTGTGATCCTTTAAAGAAACATCTGACCAGCTCCTGCACCCATTTAATTTTATTCTCTCTACTTTGGAATTGGCCTGCTGGGTTTGACATAGAAATTGGTAGTGTCTACCCTTTCTTTCTCTCAGCCCTCAATTGTAACTTGTATTAAACACTGCAAATGGCCTCATTTATCTGGTAGGGAAGACGTGAAGTGGAGAAAGTTAACAGGATTTGTTTTCATGAACCTTGTGATAGCAAAGAAAAATTAGGTTTGTCATTTTGGTGTGGTGTTGCATGTTGGAATTTGGGGGGTTATTTTTTGTTATTATTATTTATTAGTATTACTTTTCATTGTTAAGACTTTTACATCTTAGACATTATTAACAATGGCTGGATGTCACTCATTAGGAAAATTACCTTGCTTTTCCCACTGGGATTAAACTGTCGACTCCAAGTTGCCAGTGGATTCTAAAGATGGAAAATCCTGTTAATGGTGGGTTTGATGTGGTTTGGAGCTGGGGAAGGGTCTCATCCCCTCCCAGAGGTGTCCCAAGCCCACTCTGCTACTACGTCTGTGCTCACGGCCCCTCATGGCTGCCCTGCCCTGGGGACATGCTGGGTCCCATCTCCTGCCAGGGCTGAGGCTCCCTATGGCCCCTCACAACCTGTCATGGCCCCTCATGGCCCTTCATGGCTCTTCATTTCCCCTCACATCTCTTCATGGCTTATCACAGCCCTCATGGCCCCACTTGGCCTCTCACAGCCCTTCATGGCCCCTCACTTTCCCTTACAACCCCAACACTCCCTCATGGTCCCTCACAGCTCACGGCCCCTCATAGCCCCTCACAACTTCCACAGCCCCTTATGGCCCCACATGGTCCTTCATGGCCTCTCATGGCCTCATGACCCCTCACAGCCCATCAGGGCCTTCACAGCACCTCAGGGCCACTCTTGGCCCCTCATCACCCCTCAAAGCCCCTCATGGCCCCTCACAGCCCCTCGCAACCCCAGGCACAGAGCTCCTTCCAAAGGAGAAGGGGTCAGGCCCTGCTTGTTCTTTAATTTCAGTCACTTCACAGTGACAAGTAAAGAAAGGCTGAAATGGAGCCTTTCCCCAGCATTTCCCTCTGGGTGAACTGCGGGCTGAAGCTCTGTGCTGGTGCTGGCACCAACATCCCTGCAGCCCCCAGGCCTTTGCTGTCCCCCCATGTCCGTTGCTGTCCCCGAGTCCTGTCCAGCTCTGGCAGCAGCAGCAGCCGCAGCACAGCGGGCGCCGGCCCGGCCCAGTCGGGGCTCCTGGGCAGGAGCAGCAGCAGCGCCGGCCCCTTCCCCCCTGCTCCTGCCTCGGCTGCCAAGGGCTTTTTCCAGCTGAATTCTGGAGTAGAGTAACAACCACCCACACACAGCCCTGACTCCTCAGGGCCCATCTGTGCTGCCCTTACCCAACCCTCAGAGAAAGAAAGGATCAGGTTCCAGCACTGTTTTACGCACCCTGAGGCGACAGCAGGAGGCTGTTGTCTTTGCCTTGAGAATAGTAGATCATGGCTGCTCTTGTCCCTCTTCTGGTTGCCACCTGAATTTTATCAGCACAACTGCAATTGCCTCTTTCAATCACTGCTACCCACTGTGCTTTTGTAATGGCAAACTTGGTATTTTTTTCACAGGCATCATGATTAGCAGAGATTGAAATGCTCACAAGTCTCTGAGTCCTAAGTTGAGGGGAATTAAAGCCACACAGGCCACATTTGCAGTGCTCAAACACATCCCTGTTACTGGTGCCGTTGAAATAGAATCAACGTACAGAGGCCATCACAGAACCTGAGCCCAGCCCAGGATGCTCCCAGAGTGTTCTTTCTCTGCATTCAGTCCGGGTTGCATTCCCCAGCAAGTCCTGGTACCTCCTCCTGTTTTCTTGTGTTAGAACAGTGACAAGGAAAACTTCACCAATGGCAGAACTGCCCAGCCCACAAGGAAAAGAAAGGACAAGTTGTCAAGTAATCCAAACATTTGTCCTGCTTTGCTGCAAAAGTCGTGCTGCACTCACAGTGAGGAGAGCCAAGAGGAGCTGCAGTTGGTGGCACATCTTGTGACGGAAGCTCCACTTTGTTCTCCAGGAAAGATTCTTGAAAAGAGCAGACAGGACTGTGGAGAAGATTCTTGGAAAACTAAAACAGCTTTCCAGAAGTGAAATGAAAATGGAAATGTTATGGGTAGCAACCAGATAAGGCCGAATCAATCATTTGAGAAAGCCAAATTAAAATTAAAAGAAGATAGATTTTGTTTCGTGAATCAAATACAATCTCTGACAGCCACAATCAAAGGGACAGTGCCAAGCCCAGGACTCGATACTGGGTGAACACAGATCTGACCCCCTCTGGAATCAGACCTATCAAGTTCACAAAGTCTGTTTGGTGAGCCTTGGCTATATACTGCTTTTCTTGCCTGGAGTGAAGTTTCTTTTGTTCTGTTCTTTTTCCTGAATATTCATGTAGTTTTCTATCTCCTGTCCAGTGTTGGTGTTGGAAGAATTCTGTGTCCTAGTAGACAGAACAGCATCTGGAAAGGATTTGAATATTCGTGTAGTTCTCTGTCCTCTGTCTGGTGTTGGAAGAATCCTGTCTCCTGGTCGGACAAAGCTATCTTTGGAAAAACAATATAGAGTCCCGGAACAGATACATGTAAATTCCAAGTTAAGGGAACTAGTCATTCAAATGTGAGTCCAGGGCTGCCCTCGGTTATCTAGGGTTGTTATCAGCCGATGATGGTTTGCAGAAGCTAGCTCATTCACTTGCTAATTAGAACCTCTATTCAGTGACCACCTGTGTTTTCACAATTCAGTGAGGTAATCTCTTTCCCAACCCCTGTGTAAGATTTCTAAACCTTGGTGCTTTTTATAACAGATATTCTACAAGTATGATTTATTTTATATATATATCTCTATGAGCACAAATTTATACTAATATTTATCACAGAAAGAAACAATCCAAGATGTTTTCCTCTATTTATTAATATGCTCCCCTTTTCCATGTTGCACTGCTTTTCCATCCCATTAATTCCAAATGGATCTGTCCTGGTTTGATAAGGAAGAGAGTTTTTCAGGAAGTTGTAGTCAAAACCAATCAGTGCTCAGATTTGAATATTGGCACCTGGTGTAGCCACTGAAGATATGGACCGCATTTGAGAACACAGCGGGTTAAAAGCAGAGAACTCCCAGAGGAACGCTCTCTTGGTTCCGGTCTGTGAAAGAAGTCAGACTTCCCCTGCCAAGCTGCTGGCTGGGTGGGGGAGTGGAAGCCATGCGACCTCTAGGTGAGGTAGGCCGGAGCCTTGGACAGAGAAGGGGGTGAAGGCCTCTGCAGGATGGAAGGGTGGAAGAGCACTGAGAGGCATCAGGCAGCCCCCCACGGGGGAGAGAAAGAGAGAGAGAGAGAGAGAGAGAGAGAGAGAGAACCTGTGCCTGTGCTACCCTGGAATTTGATGTCATGTCCTGGCAGCATGGCCGGCTGAGAAGGAGAAAGGGTGGGTGTGCGGTGCGAGAAGGTGCCCAGCTGCTGTGGGAGGTCTGGGCAGGCAGACCCAAGATTTTAACCCTTTTCTTGGTTAATGGAAACCTTACAAATACTGATCCTCCTGGATCTGAATGAGGAGAGAGATAGAGATGAAATAGAAGGAAATGGACAAATGGGAAGTTTGTGCAAGTCAAAGATATCAGAAGAAGTTGAGAAGAATCCTAGGTGGGAGGAGATGATGGAGTGGCTTTCAGCTGGACTCTTTTCTTGTATAGCCATGGACAGACCCATTTTTTAGTTTTTTTTTCCCTTTATTCTTAAGCTGGAGCCTGCTTTGCTCTATTTCTGGTCACATCTCACAGCAGCCACTAGAGAATATGTTTTCATGGGGGCACTGGCATTGCGCCAGCATCAAACCATGACAGGATCTCACCTCTAAGATCTATTAACTTAGTGAGTTTTAGACACACTAAAATACCATGAGCTACACACAGTTTGCCTTCCCCTGTTTTTCTTGGAAAGCAATGCTGGAGACACAAGTGCTTGGGTTGGGCACAAATCCTACAGCCAGGGAATGTGCCCCGCCTGTGTGTGACCCTCAGCAGGGACAATGCACAGCAGTATTGCTATACTTGTTTCCATGGAACCATCCCAGGAGCAGTTGCTGAGGTCAGAAGCCATCGCAGCCACCACGCTGTTCCAAAGCCCCTTGGCAGGGCTGGCTCCTGCCCTGGCTCTGTGTGTCAGGAGCTGGCAACGCTGGGTGCAGGGAGATCAGGGAGGGCACAGAAATGCTGGGCTGAGAAATGCTGGGGGGGACAGCAAGATGGGCATGTGCAGCTGGCCAGGGCAGAGGAGGAGCACACACAGGGGGCACAGCCTGCAGGACAGATGGCCACAAGCTGGGCAGGACTGGCAGGGCCAGAGGCACCCAGGGTTTTGTCCCTGGGCTCGGGCAGTGCTTCTGGAGGCTCCACAGAAGGAACTTTCCTTTGAGGGGCTGCACTTTGGTTCTCCCTCACCCCTCCCTGAGGAGGCTGGCAGGGGTTACAGTTTTTAGACATTTGTCCTTTCTGCCTGTCACATCCCACTGCCCCACAAACAGCTTCCAGCCACTCATGAGGAACAGGCCCTGCTGTTCCAGGCCTGGGCTCAAGGTTTGTCCTTTCTGCTTTCTCCAAGCAAGCCACGGCTTGCTCAGCATTGCAGCTCCCTGCTCAGAGCCTTTGGCTCCCTGCAATCCTGGCCTCAAGCACCGCTCTCACCAGTCCCTGGGGAGGCTTTGGCAGTCCCAGCCCTCAGTGGGACCCAGTGATTCTCCAAGGGACTTGGACTTTTGCTTCTGCCTCCTTGAGCAGCTTCTTCAACCTTCTCTCAGTGCCTGAGGATCCTGAACTCAGCCCCAAATCCACCGTGGGGCTGATTAAAATACAGAAAGCCCTTGGGGGCACTTTGTCTTCCTTCAACTGTCTTCAAGTCTCCAGGGCTTGTGCAGCTGATTGGAATCAGTTTGGAGTTCTTGTAAGGAGGAAGATTTAAAATTGCACCTCATGATTTCTTTTCTTTAATCAAGTGAGTATTTCTTTATTTTCCAGTTTGGAGAAGAGGGGATAGAAGCATTTCCCAGGTGATCTTGATGCTGAATGTCTGCTTAGGAGGTCTGGGCATGTAGAAGAATGAGCCCCTTGTGGGCTGACCCTGTTTGGACAACTTGCTCCTCATCCCCAGCCTCACCATGTCTGACATTGCCCACCTGGGACTGACATCCCTGTGCCCTGCATCAGAACCTTGTTCCCTGAGCTCTGCAGCTCCATGTCCCAGCCCATTGCACCGTGTCCCACCTGCCCTCCTCAGGGCTCTTCCTGCACACAGGCCCAGGAGAAGTTTTCCTGTTTGTAAGGAAGGAATGCAAAAGCCTGAGCAGGTTTCTGAAACAACAAACCCCACTCAGGAATCACATGCTCAGTACAAGCTGCCTGGAATGATGTCACCTTTCTACAAGGGACAGTGTGGCAAGAAATGATCTCTGTAAGCAGAATTCTCTGAGTCTTTCAGCTGAATTCTCTGTCTCTGTCCTTTCCCTGGATCTCTGTTGCAGATAGAAGCTGCTGGTGCCATCCTCACCTTTAACCTCTCTTTTGAATGCAAACAGATGTGCCCAGGTGTGTTAAGCAGGACTTGCTCAATGTCTCTACAAAACTTTTGTGTTCCTCATGAAATGAAGGGGCCATTTTGACACTGAGGGGGCGACATGGAAGCAAGGAGTCAATTGTGACACTGGGGTCCCATGGAACCAAGGGGCCATTGTAACACATCAGGGCCATGTGGGTCCAGTGGTCCATTGTGACACTGTGGATCCAAGGAGACCATGGCGACACCCCCGGAACTTCATGGAACCAAGGAGTCCATGGTGACCCAGCAGGGCTGCATGGAACCAATGGTCCTGCCACTGTTTCACTGCGCATCCAAGGAGTCCATTTTGACACTATGGAAGCTAATGGAATGAGGTAGGCCATTGTGAAACTGAAGAACTTCATGACACTAAATATCCATTGTGACACAGCAGGGCATCATTGGAACCAAGGAACCGCTGTTGACAGTATGGAAAGTCATGGAGCCATTATGGCTTTGCTGAACCAGCACAGCTGCTGGACCTTGTCCCCTGCCCCTGCACAGCTCCCTTGGGAAGCACAGCAGGAGCAGCACCCTGGGAGCCTCAGGAATGCCCCTCTGGGATCCATGGCACACACTCCAAGGGTCTGGAATTCCAGTTTCCAGAAAGTAAAATATGTTTCTGCCCTTGAAGGCAAAGCTCTTAAGAAGGAGCCAAAAGTCAAATGGAACAAGGCCATACAATGACATTTCACTGCTATTCTTTGTAACTTCACCCATAGTGTTTTTAGCTTATGGATCGGGAATTAAATCGGGTCTCTCTTGACCCAGGGAGCTGCCCTGGGTCAAGAGAGACACTGAGAGAGAAACAGAGCAGGCAAAGAAAGGCAGGAAAGGAAGGAGGAGACAAACAAAATCAGCTGAAGAGGTGGCACTCTGAAAAACAAACTGGAACTGACAGAAAATGAATGGGACTGAAATCAATCATTCTGAAAGTTTTCTTTGCTATCAAAATATATCCCACCCACCCAGGCCCACCACACCCTCAAATTTGGATGCCACTTCTCCCAATCTCCTTCCAACCCCATCTCACCCAGGTGGCTATGGAATCGAGTAATTTTTGCATGGCAGTGAGTTTTTTTGAGGTGGGAACAAGCAATTTTGAGGTGGGATTGAGTCCTTTTGGGGTAAGATTGAGTTGTTTCCAGTGGGATTGAGTAGTTTTCAGGTAACAGATCAATCCATCTTGGCTTTTGGAATGCAAAGAGATGGAGAACACCACCTGAAATCACCCAAGAACCCACAAATCCTCTAGACTAGGTCCTCAAACCCCAAATTCCCCCTCAAATACCTGTCAAATGGTGGGACATTAGACAGCTTTGATAAATTTCTTTATTTTTAGTCCTGTTTCAGGTGTTTTAAGGAATGAAGACGAATCAGAAGAAAATTAGGGCCAAACCAAAAGGAGAACCAGACAGGTGTCTTCCCAACATGGATCACAGGGAATGTGGCTCATCAAGGCTCTGACTCCAATGGGGGATGAAGTTGGAGCAGTCCATGAAGCTATTCCTGCAGTCAGGGAACTCACAGGGGTTCCCTTACCAGTGGCTCCATTGGTGTCTGGTCAAGTGAGAGCTCCTGGAGAAGCGCTTCCCACACTGGGGATACTCGTAGGCCCATTCCGTGATGTGGATCTTCTGGTGGCAAATCAGGTTGGAGCTCCAGTTGAAGCTCATCTCACATTTCCCACACTCATAGGGCCTCTCCCTGGTGTGGATGCGCTGGTGGGTGATGACTTGGGAGTTGTGCTTGAAGCCCTTCCCACAGTCAGGGCAGCGAAAGGGCCTCTCCTCTGTATGAATCTTCTGGTGCAGGAGGAGATGGGAGCTGCTCCAAAACCTCTTCCCACAGTGAGGACACTCACAGGGTGTCTCCCCAGTGTGGATCCACTAGTGACGACTGAGGTGGGAGCTGCAGCTGAAGCCCTTACCACATTCCCTGTCCCTGTTCCCCGGTATCCCCCCAGTCCACCTGGAGCTAAAGCCTCTACCAAAGGATGTTACACAAGATCAACCCCAGACCCTGACAAGGGGAAAAGGGGCCAGGGCTGTGACCAGTGAAGGCCGAAAACTAGGCAAGAAAACAGTACTCCACAGTATAAGGCCTATAAAGCAAGTATACATTTATTCAGTGCCAGGAGTGAGGGGCATAGCTCCACCACAAGCTCACTCAGCTGGTCTTCGCACAGTGTAGCGTTAGCATTAATCAAGTTATAATAAACAACCCAGCTCAGCTCCATGAACCAGCCTCTGGGCTGACTGACAGAAGCTCACAGCCAGTGGGAGCTCTCCTAAAATACCAGCATTTGACTGGTTAAGAGTCTGTGGGGCATAGAGTTTCGACCAATGTCTGTGAAGCACCGGGAGTTTTGAATTGTCTATAAAAGGGTGTCGGAGACAATAAACTGTTTGTCTGAGAAAACACACATGAGTCTGCCTTATGTCTCAAACATAGGAACACTACGTCACAGGTGGTGCCACCATGTGAGGATTTAACAGTCCAAGGACCCATGGAATTGTGAAGAGATGGAGTGAAAAGCTGAAAAAGAAAGAGGCTGGAAAGAGCCCAAAAGTAGGCAGCAAAGGCTGCAGGTGCTAATTTTGCAAAAAAAGGTTGTGGAAAACCACATCCAAAGGGCTGTGTGAAAGGGAAACCAGAAAAAGCTGGAAAAGGAAGAGGCTTGAAGAAGCCCAGAAGCTGCAGCAAAGGCTGCAGGGATTAAGCTTTGCAACAGGTTGCAGAAAATCACAGCCAAAGGGCTGTGTAGAAAGTGTTAAAAATAGGTTAAAAACTGTTGTAAAATAATTGATAGATCATTAAGCATGTACTGTTAGTTTGGTTATTATATTGTAAAAGGGGTTAAAAGGGTAGTTATAAGAAATATGGTATTCAACATGTCATAACACACATAAGTAAAGTGCACCTCCCCCCAGGCGAGACGAGCCAGCCTGGACAGAACTGTAATGGGCCAATCAAGCACTTTAAACCTTCATGGAAATGAAGGATCCAAAAAGAAACCAATCCAAAGGGATGAAAAACAGGATAAAATGGGGCTTCTGATCCACTGAATTGTGTGCTGCTTAATGTACTGGGACACTGGGGACATAGCTACATAGCTGCTCAAGAAGACCCAGTGCCGGTGTTACAGCATCCTCAATGGGTACGCTCCTGCTCAGCCTGCAGGTCCCCATGCTTTAGGCCTTTCTTTTTCTTATAATAAATGCTGAAATCACTTTAGTACCAGGAGCCTGCTCTTGTTTTTAACAGAGACAAGATGTTCTTTCTCAATGGGGTTTCAAAATTCAGTCTGATTTTTGATGGGGGCCATTGTGGTGCATGACACCCTAAAATTGACCTGAAAGACTGATACACCTCTCTGGGTGGATCAATGGCCCCTGCCACTCCCTAAATTGCATGCACTCACTGAACTTGTCCAAGAACAACTTCAAAAGGGGCATTTAGTCCCCTCCACAAGTCCTTGGAATTTTCCTTTGTTTGTTATTAAAAAACAAACTGGCAAGTGGCAGTTACTCCAAGACCTCCACAAAATAATTCTGTAATGGAGGACATGGGAGCCCTGCAGCCTGGTCTCCCATCTCCTGCCATGATCCCTCAAGACTGACATTTGACAGTCATTGACCTAAAGGACTGCTTTTTCAGCATTCCTTTGCATCCTGATGATGCTTCTAAATTTGCCTTTTCCATCCCAAGCACCAATATGCAAACACTCTTGCAAAGATGTCACTGGGTTGTTTTGCTGCAGAGAATGAAAAATAGCCCTACTGTTTGCCAGTGGTTTGTTGCAAGGGTCCTCAGCCCATTCGTTAGAACATGATGCTGTGATGCTCTCCTATATCACTACATGGATGACATTTTGGTTGCAGCAAAAAAACAAGAGGTTATGGAGGAAGCCCTAGTCCTTGTCATCCCTGCTGTAACCCAAGCGGGACATTGTGTTAATCCTGAAAAAATCATGAGTCAACCCCCTTGGAAATACCTTGGCTGGCGCATTAAGACCCAGTCTATTTCTCCTGAGCCTTTACAAATTCGATCAGACATATTGTTCATTTTTTTTTTGTGTGCTGATGAATGAACAGTGCTTTGCCTGTTAAATAAACATTTTTTTCCACTTTTCTCCAAGGAAATATTTTCCCGAACCAGTTGGGGGAGGGGCTGCTTGAATCTGCTTTCTAGAGGAACCCTTTAGAGGTTTTTCTCCCAAATTTGCCATAAACCAGAACACTGACAGACACTTTCTCTGGATGGCTGGAAGCTTTCCCAACAAATAAACATATAAACAGAAGAACAAATAACTATAGAGAAGTTACTGAAGTACTTTTACATGAAATTATACCTCACTTTGGGGTACCAGTTACGATATCTTGTGACAGTGGTGCACATTTCTGTGCATAAATAGTCCAACAGGTCAGTAAGGCCCTAGGATAGACTGGCAACTACATACTTTATCATCCACAGGCAGTAGACAAGTAGGGAAAATGAATCATTTAATCAAACAGCAATTAGCAAAGATCTGCCAAGAAACAAATTTGCATTGAAATCAGGCACTTCCACTTGCCCTACTCAGAATTAGTGTCAAACCACAGTTTAAGGAAGACCTAAGCCCATTTGAAATGTTATATAAGAGGCCTTATCAGACTCAATATAGGGGAGAAGACACCAGCCAAATAGGAGAATACTTCAGGTGGTATATAGTAACTCTGGAAAAACAAATGAACAAAATTAATAGGAGGGTTTTTGAAACCAGTGCTAGAAGTTTGGATCAAGCAATTAATTGCTTTAGACCTGGAGACTGGGTATTTTTTAAGGCTTTTTCAGGTCAATGTCTAGAAGAGAAGTGGAATGGATCACACCAGGTGCTTCTGACAACCTTCATGCCAATCAAGATCAAAGAAAAACCTGCTTGGATTCACTATTCATGAGTGAAGAAGGCATCCAAAGGCCATGGACATCAGAGCCAGTAGGACCAGTGATCTCCAAATTCTCCTGATGCTGATCCCTAGGGTTCTGATAAGTATCATAATTCTGACTTTAGACTGGCCATAGTCCCCATGCTCACATCAGATGTTCCAGTATGGCTGGAGAAAATCTCTCAAATTTTAATTTGGCCACTGTGGTTATGCACAGAAATGAAACATATTGGAAACAGGTTGGGAGAAGAAAAATGGGTCTAGTATTCTAACTGAATAATTGGGGAAGAAATACAGACAAGGTGTAGAGGAATCAACACATCCACCCATGGAAAAGTAACTCCTTTAACTCAAATCACTGTAAGGGATTTTATAGAACACAATAACGGGAAAATACTTGGTCAATCTATTTGTGCACTGACAGCTCTGTGTCCTGCCTGACTCTGCCTGGGCACACAAAGCCTTGGGCTGCTCCAGGCTCCTTCTGGGGGACATGTTGCTTCACAGCCCTGCCCTGGGAAAGAAATTCTCTTCTCCTTGTGTCCAGTCTGGACCACCCCCATGGCCCTTGATGGCATAATTTCTTTCTCTGGCTGTTTTATACTATGAGGAAGAGCTCCATCATCTCTGAAACCACCCTTCAAGCCCTCTCAGGCTACTCCTATTCTGTCCTCAGTCTCCACACCACTGAGCCTACGGCCCTCACTCTCTATGGGTCATGTGCTTGAGGCCTCTAAATCCCATCTTGGGAGATTTTTGTGTTCTTTCAAGGTCTTTTCAGATTAAAATATTGTGGTCATACATAATAAAAAACCCCCCCTGTGATTATTTTTCAGGTCTATAGTGGCAAAGGAAGGGGCAATGTCTTTAAAATGGTCAAGGGTAAATTTAGATTGGATAATAAGGAAGAAATATTTTATGATGAAGGTGACAAGGCAGAGAAACAGGTTGTCCATAGCAGTGGATATACCATTCTAAAAAGTGTTCAATACCAGGAGCTTTGACCATCTGTTCCAGTGGTAGTTGTGCGTTCCACCAGCAAGGGGGGTGCAGTAGATGATATTTTAGGGCCATTCCAATTTAAGAAAACAAAATTTAAAAATTTATTCAAGGAAAGTTCTGACACTTCTGCATTTAAGACTCACCAAGGGGCTCGACAGAGCTTTCCAGCATGACCTTGCCAGCTGAGCATGGGGAGTTCTGCATCAAGGTCTGAGACTCATGATGGAAATCCACAAAGGGCATTTGGGGAATGTGCAAGATTTCCCATAGGATGTCTAAGAAAGGAGTCCAGGAAGTGAAAGGATGGAGGATCAAGGCCATATTGAAAGATGAAACAAACAATGGGGAAAACCCCTAAATTCCATAAGAATTAAAAATTAAAAGGGAGGGTTATATATTAGAGGGAAATCTTTGATATCAGGCGTACTGGGAAGTCTGTACCTCTCAAGTACCTCAGCCAATGGGGAAAGAGAGAAGAGAAATGCCATCAGGAAATTAGGATGAAAAGGAGGCTGTGTCCTCCAAAAATTGGAGAGACCCTAGGGGAATGCTGCATGGCCTCTCCCTTTATTCAAATAAAGTAAAAGAACTCCTCTGCCTCCTTTTTGGACATAAGCCTCTGATGCTTGTGGATTAATTTTCCTGACAACACTGTTGGGTGGTCAGGACACTGCTTTTGCAGTGCCCAACTGTCGAGGACTCTCCGCGTGTGGCAACACGAGGCTTGACTCCATTTCAGAAGGCTGATTTATTATGTTAAATATTATATTAAAATACTACATTAAAACTATACTAAAAGAACAGAGAGAACAGAGAGATCAGAAGGCTCAACAAGAATAGAACAGAAGAGAATAACAAAATCCTGTGACTGCTCACAGCCTTGGCACAGGCGGCTGTGATTGGTCATCAATGGAAAACAATCCACATGGACCAATCACAGATGCACCTGTTGCATTCCACAGCAGCAGATAGTAATTGTTTACATTTCTCTCCTGAGGCTCCTCAGCTTCTCAGGAGAGGAAAAATCCCAGCAAAGGATTTTTCATAATATCATGGCTACACCCAACAGCTGATCCCCACAGCCTATGGCATTTTCCTAAACCCTCCAAGAACTTTCTGGGACAAGGGAGCTCTCTCTGCACTGGGTACAGAGGGATGTCCAAGTGCTAGATACTGGAGTGGGGACCATAAATCATCAGGTCTTGTGTCCTTTGGGGGCCCAGGCACTGGTGAGACTGGTGTTTGTGGGGTTGGGTGTAACCACCAGGGAACATCAAACCAGAGCAACCAGTGAGCAGCAAAGGCCTGGGAGCCACTGTGTGAGATCAGCTCCTGCAGGAATCCACATGGTCTGGGTGTCTCTGCTGCTCTGCATCTCATTCTGCCATGGCAGAGCACAAAAACAGCCCATCCCTGTGTCCTTTTCTCCACTGACTGTGCTTTGTGTTGGTCTGGAAACCTCCCGATGTCCCTCCCAGGAGGAGTCTCTGTGTATTTCCCTCACCCATGGCTCTGCCCTTCCTGATCCAGCAGCTATGGGGCAGCAGAGCTGGGGCAATGCAGGGACAGGGCTGGCTCTGACAGGGACCATGAAGCCACTGCCAGGAAGTGACAGCAAGGACACTCTGCAAAGGGGAAATTGAGATATGGTGACTTTGTTGTATTTAGGAAGTGAAAGCTTTGCTAGAGCGTGTGAGAAAGATGAAATACAAGGGGAGTTGGGTGAAAAAGGAGGTGTTCAGCCTGGAGATGAAGAAGGATTTTGCCCCAGCAGCAAAACTGGTGCAGAGCAGGGTGGCTGTAAGTCCAGCCGGGCTCTCTGTGTGCCAGCACTTGTCGGGTTATGTGCCCCCAGAATCAGAGCCTAGGAGGGGCCTCTCCCTCCTGCCTCACTACTTCACCTCCCCAAGGATGGAATTCCTGTTGTGTGGGTTCTCTGATGTGCTGGGTGACCTCACAATACTTCCTGGCCAGAATGTCTGCTGAGGGCCAGCCAGGCTGCTGCAGTGGCAGTGACCTCACAGCCATCACCATTGCACCCCTGTCCCCTGGGCTTGGCTCTCCTCTTTCCTTTGTCCCTGGCTTGTCTCTGCTGGGATGAGCAGTTCTGTGATTAATGTCTTGTCCTCAAGTTATGAGGCCAATTGCTTCCCAGTCAAGCTCCTGGAGCAGAAGTGATGTCACAATCAACCTGTGAACACTGAGAGAAGAAGAGCAAATGGGAAGTTAGAGCAGGATGTGGTCGGAAGGGGGCTGTGTGGATGTAGGGCACCACTTTCCAGCGAGTATTGTGGGACACACTAAGCTGGATAACAACAGATCTGCCCTGAGCAGGTTGGGAATAAATTTGATCTGAGCATTTGCTGTAGTAGGGACAGAGCCACTGGGCACAATGTTGTTTGGTCTGCTCATGTGGGTGTGGGAGCTCACCATGTACATATTCCTGTCTGTGCTTCTCTCAGGGGTCTTCTATAGAGCAGGGAGAGGGATCCTTTGTTGATGCTTTTTTGATGCGCTGTGGGAATATCGGTTTATGATGTGAGAACATCAAGGGCAATGAGATTTGGGATGTGTATTTAGTGCTGCTTTTCTGCCCTTGCCTTGGGTACTACCTCTGGGACTCCATTAATAATTGTGCCCAGCCTGTGGGGGGAGTGGGCCCTGCCTTTCATCCCCTTTTCCTCCTTCAGGCCTGTTTCAATGGCTTTTGAGAAGTTTTAATTCCCTTTGGGTGTTAAGGAAAGCCTGTTCTTCTTGCTGAGTCTGCCAGCTCTCCCCGGTGTGCTCCACACCATGTTTAGAGTCAGAACAGAGATTTCTAGGAAGGTCATTCAGACGTCTGCTCTGAGGGTGGATAGTCATGAGTGGCATGGAATATGGGAGCAAATGGGCCAGTATTTGGAGGACTTCTCTTCTCCAATGGTTTGGAAGTTCACCCCTGAACAACTACAGGATCCTGTTAAAGTGATAAAATATGTGAACAAAAAATGCTCCAGTAGCTCCAGAGAGGTACAAAGTGATGCAACCTGCAGGGCCCTGGCTGTTTCCAGGACACTGCTGGTCACTGGACAGCACCCTCAGGGGGAGGAGGACAAAAGCACAGCAACAGGCATTGTGGGCACTCCTGAACCAGGGGAACAGCCCGTGCTGGGAGCAGTTGCTGCTGTATGGAAGAAATCCAAGACCAAATCAGCACCAATCTCTTAGTGAGGGAGGAAGAGGAAGCAGGGCCCTCACAACAGGAGGAAAAGTCAGGGCCAGAGACACTCACCTGATCCCTGTCCTCAGGTGAGCTGTGAGATGCGTGAAAAGATTTCAGGCGCCAGTTGAGAGAGCCCCTGGTGACCATGCTGCTCTCTGCTGGGATATTGCGGCTCCAATGTGGAACTGGATGGTAGTGAAGCCAAGCAACTGCAATCCCTGTCCCAAGATTTGGGCATTGACCAGGTGTAAGGACCTGATAATAAGAAAAATGCCTCAAAATTGCTTTGTCATTGTGTCTGCTTATCATAATGTCTTTGAACACCTGAGGATGATGTCCCCCATGTCTCCCTTGTCCCCAGTTCTGTGCCCCACCATCCAACATCCTCTAAGTCCCCACTCCATGTCCCCCATTTAATGTCCCCCATGCCCCACAACCCCCATTTCTCTCATCCCATTTCCCCATATATCCCCCATGTTCCCCATTTCATGTCCCCATCATGTGGCCCCCATTTTATGTCTCATCTTCCATGTCCCTCTTGTCCCCCATCCTGTGTCCCCCATCCCATGTCCTCCACCTCCCCTTTCCCACATCCCTCCTGTCCCCATTCCATGTGTTCCATCTCACATCCCCCACATCCCCCATCCCATGTTCTCAATTCCATGTCCCATCACATTGGTTCTACACCCTCCATTTCCCCCATTCCATGCCCCCCATTCCATATCCCGTCCCTCCTCCCTGCCCAAGCCCCATATCCCCACCCCTATCCCCACAGTGTCATGACAATGTCACAGAGGCCGCACCAAAGTCACAATGCCACCAGGAGCATCACCGAGCATCCTGAGGGACACAGCAGGAGCTAGTCTGATGGTGGGACATCCTAGACCCCACATCCGAATCCCACATCCCGATCCCAAATCCTGAGGGAGCGCAGAATGAGCTCCCACCCTCCCACTGCCAGGAGGACTAAGGTGGAGCTCTGGGGGAGGACAGAGGTGGCTTCAGCCACCACCTCTGAAGGTACCAGCACCCCATGAACCCCCGGGAATGTCAGGATCTGTCAGAATCCTGACTCAGTGTTACTCAATTCCCAGAGCGGAAGAAAATCTGGGATGCAGTGGCCAACTTTGTCCTGGAACAGCTTCTGCTGCGGAACAAGGTCACCCCAATTCCCCTGCCATGTCCCCTCCTGGGGGTCGAGGTCACCTCTGGTTCATTCCAAAATCCCAAAATTCCTCTTCCAGAGGGTTCAGATCCCAAAATCCTGAAATTCCACTTCTGAGGGGAGCAGATCCCAAAATCCCAAAATTCTGCTTGCAGAGGGTGCAGATCCCAAGGTCCTGAAACTCCAAGTTCCATGGGGTGCAGACCCTAAAATCCTTAACTTCCACTTCAAAATCCCAAAATTCTGCTTCTGGGGGAAGCAGATCCCAAAACCCCCAAAATTCCGGTTGCAGGGGGTGCGGATCCCAACTCTTGGTGCTCTGGATGTGGTGCCCTGGCGGGTGCAGGTTGGTGATGTCGAGGTGACAACACGGAGGCCAATTTTTTTCCTGGCCAGGAATTTGGTCCAGAGCCACAATTTGATGGATAACTGGGAATTCTGTCCTGGTAGGACCATGGGGATTCTGAGGTAGACACGGATGGAGGGGGAGGGTTGAGGGAAGGGGTGGAAAATGGGGAGTTGAAAGATGTGAGAAGAAATGAAAAGGATGTGAGGAGACCCTAAAGCCCCATGAAAAGAACCCAAAAATCACAAATAGCCCCAAAAAAACTGGGATGAGACCCAAAAATACATTACAAGATCCCAAAAAAGCACATGACAAGAACCCAAAAAAACCATAATAAAACACATAAACTTATGGGAAAACCCCAAAAAACATGAGAAGATTCCATAAAATTATGAGAAAACCCCAAACAACAAAAGGATACTCCAGAAAACCATGAGGACACCTGAAAATACTTTACAAAACCTCAAAAAAAACATGTGACAAGACCCCAAAAAAACCATGAGACCTGAAATAATCATAAGAAGACCCCAAAACAACAAGGAGATCCCATAAAACAATGAGGAGACCCCCCCACCCAAAAGACAAGGTGTCATGGTTTGAGGCTGGCACAATGCCAGTGCCCCCATGAAAATACACTTTCCCTAATGGCTCCTGTGAGATGTGATCAGGAACAGAGCAAAGCAGGCTCCAACTTAGGAATAAGGGAAACAAACTTTATTAACTACAACATCTAAAAAGGAACAGACACAGAATTAAGAATGAAAACCCTACAAATACATTCCTCCTCCTCCCCCTCATTTCTTCCACAGCATGAAATGACATTGTAGATTTCCACCCCATCACCATCTCTCAGATAATCAACTTTCAGTCCATCATCACCCCTCAAATAATCAACCCTCAAGTCCATCAGGGAGAGGAGTCCCCCCTTGCACCATAGGCTTCCCCCAGAAACACAACTGAAACCTCTTGTGTTTCCATGTCACTCATGGCACTGCCCGAAGAACGTCTGCCCTTGTGAATTCTTCCCTCCATGTGCAGTCCTCTCAACACTGCACATGGACCAGGACTGCCTTTAGGTTGCTGCATACTCCACTTCTCCTTCTGGCCGGCTGTGCTGCCAGCACATGATATCGAATTCCAAGGCAGCACAGGCACTGGCTCTCTCTCTCTATCTCCCGGGGGGCGTGGGGGGGACCCCAATGCCTCTCAGGGCTCCTCCACCCTTCCATCTTGCAAGGCCTTCCCCCCCCTCCTCTGCCCAAGGCTCCGGCCTACCTCACCCGGCCGCATGCTCTGACCTCCTTCACTGACTGGGTCCAAGAGAGAGTTCTCTTGGGAGTTCTTGCTTTTAACCCGCTGTGTTCTCCATACCTTCAGTGGCCAAACCAGGTGCCAGTATTCAAATCCAAGCACTGATTGGTTTGACCACAACCTCCCAAAAAACTCACTTCCTTCTTAACCTGTGACACAGGGATACTCCATAAACCATGAGAAGGTCTCATAAAAAAAAACTCATGAGAAGACACCCAAAAACCACAGGAATATCCCAAAACCCACAAGAAGACCACAAAAAAAAAAAAAAAAAAAAAAAAAAAAAGAGAGAGTGAAGAACCCCTAAAACCTATGTGGAGACCCCAGAAATTTTGTGGAGACCCCAAAAACTACTATAATAACCCAGAGCTCATAAGAAGACTCCAAAATCATAAGGAGACACAAAAAATACACAGTAAGACCACAGAAAACAAACAAACAAACAAAAAACAAAAGAAAGCAAAAGATAAAAGCCAAAAAACCCACAAGGAAATCCCAAAAAACCACAAGAAGACACAAAAATCACAAGTAGACCCCAAAATATCATCAGGTGACCCTTACACCCATGAGGACACCCCAAAAAACACAAGAAGACCCCAAAAATCATGAGGACACCCCATAAAAGAACGTAAATCAAGGAAGACCCCATAAATCAATGAAGAGACCACAAAAATATAGGGACACCCCATAAAATCATTAGAGGACCCCAAAACCCATGAGAAGACCCTACAAAATGAAGAGAGGACCCAAAAAAACCCATGAGAAGACCACACAGAAACATGAAAAAACCTCAAAAACCCATGAGAAACAACCCTCCAAAACCTCTAAGGAGCCACCCCAAAAACCTCAAAAAAATCACGTAGACACCCAAAAAAACCATGACAAAATCCCATAAAACCTCCAGATGATGCAAGGAGACAAAAATAAAAATCCACAAGACCTCAAATCACCCTGAGAAGACCCCAAAACACCCTAAGAAATTTCAAAAAACCATGAGAGGACCCCAATAACCACACGGAGACCCCATAAAACCTTGAGAAACCCCCCCAACCCCTCCGAGGATACCCCAAATCCCCCCATCTTCCATGCCTTCTCAGAGAACCTGGATCCACTTCAGACTTTTGCAGTGGCTACAGTGCTGACACTGCCTCGGCGCAGGGTGGAGGGTGCCCTCCAGGCCACCATGTCCCTCCTGTCGCGGTGCTTGGGGACAGGTGAGGACGTGGCCCTGGTCCTGAGGGATATTGGAGTCCTTCTGGTGGAGAGGCACAAGGTCCGGATGAGGTTCTACCACAACTTCCTGGAGGCAGTGGCTGGGAAGGAGAACTTGGAAAAGGGGATCTTCAAGGTGAGTGGGTTGAGGGGATGGGGGCAGGGGAGTGTGGTGATCCTTTAAAATTACTTCATCCATGGGAAGAAGGTCCCACCATCTTTGGTCTCCTTCAGTGTTGAGTTCCTCATTCACACTGAGGAGGTTCCACCATCTTTGGGGTCTCTGAGACCCTTGGTCATGTTGAGGAGATCCCACCATCTTTGGGTTCCTCCAACATTCCCTCATCTATGTTCAGGAAGTCCCACCAACTTTGGGGTCCTCTTTGGGCTCCTACAATGCTGCATTCCTCATCTCTGGGGTCTTCCATAACTCATGTTCTCATCCATGATAGGAAGCTCCAGCCATCTTGGTGCTCCTCTAATGCTGAACTTCTCATCCATAAGAAGGTCCCACTATCTTTGGAGTCTTCTAATGTTGAGTTCTTCATCCCTATGGTGAAAGTCCCATCCCTGTTCTCTTCCACTGCAGAATCAGGATCTCCTGGACATGGTGGTGCCTCAGGGAGTCCCCGTGGCTGCTCTGACCTCATTTGGCTCTGTCATCGTCTTCCCTGAGTGCGTTCAGGGGCAATCCTGGGGCTCTGGGATGGGACTGGAACAGGGCCCAAACCACTCCAGGATTCCTTGAATTTAGAGGGCCTGGAATTCTGCCCTGGGAGGGTCTGGGGGATGGTGGATTTTGGGAAAACATGGGGGATTACAAGGAAATGGGGGATTTGGGGGCAGTATGGGGAATTTGCGGGCAGGTAAGGAGAATTTGGAGAAAACCATGGTGGAATTGAGAAAATGGGTTTAATTTGGGGGAAAAGGGGGGATTTGGGGAAAAAAAGATGGACTGGGGAAAAAAACCCAGGTGAATTAAAGAAAATGTGGTAGAATTGGGAAAAAACCAGAGTGGATGTGGGAAAAACCAAAGTATATTAAGGAAAATGTGCTGGATTTGGAGAAAAAAAAGGTGGATTTGGGAAAAATATGATGGATTTGGAAAAACTATGGTGGATTTGGCGACAATAGAGTATTTGGGAAAAAACCATGGTGGATTCTGGGGAAAACGATGGTGGATTTCTAAAAAATGTGGTGGATTTGGGGGAAAAAACCTAATTTTGGGGAAAATGGTGGATTTGGGAAAAATAGTGTGGATTTGGGAAAATGTATGGATGGATTTATGAGAAATTGGGTGGATTTGGGAAAAAGTGGTGGATTTAGGGAAAACTGGTGGATTTAGGAAAAAAAAGGTGGATTAAAGAATATGTAGTGAATTGAGGGGGAAATGTTGTGGATTTGGGGAAAACTGTGGTAATGTCAGGGTGGTTCTGGGGTGACCATGGTATTTCCCATCCAGGTTCGAGAGGGAAATGGTCCAGGCACCACTTCCAAGGGCACTGCTGCTCCAGACACTCCAGAGTCTCCCCAAAGAGATCCCATGTCCCAGGGTGGAGTTGGGGCCACAGATCAGGAAAGAAGTGAAAGACAGGAGGATTGGGAGAGACAGAAAAGGTAAAAATTTTTTTAAATGGGGGAAAATGCAAAGAAATGGGGAAAAAAGAAAAAAAGGTGGAATAGGAAAAAAACCTGAGAAAATGGGAATTAATTGGGATAATAAAGGAATATGGGGAAAGGAAAGAAATGTGGGAAAAATCAAGGAAAGGTGCAAAAAGCAAAAAGTGGGGAAAATGGGAATTTTTGGGGATAATAAAGCAAAAACTTGAGGAAAATCAAGAAAAGGAGGCAAATAGCAAAAAATTGGGAAATGAAAATTAATTGGAATAATAAAGAAAGTAAGTGGAGAGAAAGGAAAGAAACTGGAGAAAAAAACTAAGAGGAAAACCAGCAAAAAATTAGGGAAATGGGAATTTTGGGGGATAATAAAGCAAATAAATGGGAGAAAGGAAAGAAACTGGGGGGAAAATCAAGGAAAATGGGGGGAAATGGGGGAAAGGGCAAAGGGGGAATGAGAGTGAAAAGGCAAAGAAATGGGGGGAAAGAAAAGAAATGGATAAAAAATGGGAAAGAAGAGGAGGGAAAGCAAAGGAATGGAGAAAGAAGAGAGAAATATGGGAGAAAAGGGAAGATATGTGGGGAAAAAAGGGGAAGGAATGTGGGGGAAAAGGGAAGAAATGGGACAAATGATGTGACCTCTGACTTGACTTCTCCTTATCAGTTCCAGAGGCAGCTTCTGGAATGTCGGGAGCAGAGGAACAACCTGAGGAAGCGATTCCAGAAAACCGGAAAATCCAGGCGAGGAAAGGGAAGGAGGGGAAATCAGAAACAGAGCTGGAGAAGAAGGAGAAAAAGTCAGAAAAGTCAGAAACTAAACTGGGAAAAAATAAGTCAGAAACTGAATTGGAGAGGAAGGAAAAATTGGGAAAGTTGGAATCTGAACTGTGGAGGAAGGAAAAGTTGGGAAAATCAGAAACTGAATTGAGGAAAAAGAAGTCAGAAACTGAACTGGGGAGGAAGGAGAAACTGGGAATGTCAGAAACTGAATTGGGGAAAAAGGAGAAGTTGGAAAAGTCCAAATCTGAAGGGATGAAGGAAAAGCCGGAAAAGCCAGAAAAGTCAGAGAAGTCGGAAAAGTCCAAATCCAAAGAGATGAAGGAAAAGCCGGAAAAGTCAGAGAAGTCAGAGAAATCAGAAAAGTCCAAATCCAAAGAGATGAAGGAAAAGCTGGAAAAGTCAGAGAAATCAGAAAAGTCAAAATCTGAAGGGATGAAGAAAAAGCCAGAAAAGTCAGAAAAGTCAGAGAAGTTGAAAAAGTCAGAAAAGTCAGAAAAGTCAGAAACTGAGGGGAGGAAGAAGAAATTGGAAAAGTCCTCAAACAGGTGAGGCTGAAGGCTTGGGGCAACATATTGTCTCCCAGCCCAGGATGACCTTTCTCATTGGATTCTTCCAGGGATCATCCCAAGATTCCAAAAACTAGACAGCGCCGGGACTGCTCTGGGCGTCAGCGCCAGATACACAAAGCTAAAACTCCATGCTCCAGAAGAGGAAGAGGAGAAGGAGATGGGGAAGAGGTGAAGAAGAAAGAGAAATCCAAACAGATCCATCTTCAGGATCCCTGGAGCTTCCAAACACCGGTGATTGCAGTGCTGTCAGCGTCCAGCTCTGGCTCCAGCATTCCTGAGTATGCCAATCCCAAGGAGCCCCTGCCCAGCCCTGTGAGGCCGAAGACAATGAAGACAAGCAACGAGAACTTCTGGCCAGTGCTGGACACATCTCTGGAGTAGCTGGGAATCTCTGGGAATCTCCAGGAACCTCCAGGAATTTCCAGGGTCCATCAATAAATGCCTCTGGTTGAGGGGGTGGAGGAATGAATAGGAGGAGCTTTCTTCCCTCACTCAGATTTTGCCTTTTTTGCCCCAAATCCCATTGGTTCAACCCCAAATCCCAACAGATCCAAGTTCAAATCCCAACGGATCCAAGTTCAAATCCCAACAGATCCCATGCCAAATCCTGTCTGTCCAAATCCTGTCTTTGGGGGTGACTCATGGTGATGGGGTATCTGATGGTTATTTGTGCCAGGAATTGTCAGTGTTCCCCCTGGACCTCCTGCAGCTTGGGGGATATCACCAGAGATGTGAGCATGGCCAGGACCCTGCCGGAGTGGAGCCAAGGCTGCTCCTTCCATTCAGGATCAAGGAGTGGCCATGTGGGTGACAGAGTGAGTGTGGCTGCCCAGGGCATTGCTGCCCTGGGGTTCTTAGCACTGCCAGTGTTATGAATTTGGTTCAACTGGTTTTGGGAAAAATAGGGAGTTGTTTGTTGTAAGGCGGGAGGGGGTCCAGAATTTGGTGGAGGTAATGGACAGATGAGGTGAAAGGTGATTGGACCAAGACACCAACCAATCATTTGACACCCTGAAGAAATGATTGCCCCAGAATGAACATCGCTAAGGGCCAATTGGAGCGCCGAGATTCCACCAATCAGTGCGCAGATCTAAATCCCACCAATCCTGGACCTAAGGGGTGTTATAAAAAGGGGACTTTTCAGTTGGGCGGGGTTCTTTCTGTTCCAGAGGTGGTGGGATTAGTTGGTGGGAGAGAGAACCCAGCTGTTTTGTAACATGTTGCTATCTTTGAGCTGTTGTGAGGGGGTTCAAGCTTATCTTGGACCCTCTGTTCCTTACAACTTATTTTTAAATAAATGAGAGCCTTTTTCTTTTTCTTTTTTTTTTTTAAATCTGGCCTCGTTCATTCATAACAGCCACCACAGCCTCCCTGCTTCCCTGCTCCCTGTTGCCTGGAAGCCTGGAGCCAGCTGGTGCAGTGCTGGCCAGGGCCAGGGCTGTCCTGGCCAGGTCCCTTTCTCCACCATCACTGCCCAGGAAGGTCATACCCCAGTACCAGAGTGCCCCCTGCTCGCCGCGAGACAGCACCTGCCCCACCCTGCTGGGGGCCACCAGTGCCCCCGGTGGGGTGTGGCCAGAACTGCACCCAAGGGGGAAGGGGAGCCTGATAGGTAGGGAACTCCTGGGATTGTTTGGCTGTTGTTTGTTCTGTTCTTTTATGTGAATATATATATATATATATATAAAATTATTATTCTTTTCCCCATATTTTTGTAATTACCAAGTTGTGATTCAGAATGGGGAGGGTCATCTTTCCATTCCAGGAAAGTTGCCATCTTCCTGGGCAGACACCTGTTTTTTTAACCAAGATATTAATCTACCCAGTGACCTCACACAGCACCCCTGTGTGAGCACCCCTGTGCACCATTCTGTGATGTCACAATACATGCTGTGATGTCACACTTTTCTCTGTGATGTCAGAATCTGTTCTCTGTGATGTCATACAGGTGCCCTGTGATGTCACAGCCCACTCTATGATGTCATGCAGACACTCTTTTAGGTCACAGCTCACGCTATCAGGACACAGCTCACTTTATGATGTCATATAGCTGCCCAGAGATATCACAGCCCACTCTGTGATGTCACACAGCCTCTTCATGTTGTCATAGCCATTCTGTGATTTCACAGCTCTCTCTCTCGGACATTCCCTGGTGCGACTTTTTGGGTGGGAAGGAGAGGTGGCCTCAGGTGCATTTCAGCCCCCTGAGCTTGCAGTCCCCAGTGCCTGGAGGTGCCCAGCAGCTCCCATGGGCTGCAGAACCTCCGCACCACCCCTGAAAGCCATGAATGTCCACCCTCACCCTGGCGTACCTGGCACCACTTGGAACCCCAGCTGGAGTGTGGCTGTGGAGCAACATCTGGGCTTATCAGGGCAGGGACCCCCTGGGTCCCCCCAGAATGCCCCCAGCTCACTGGCACCCGGCTGTCCACCTTGGAGAGGTGTTGTATTGCACTAAATAGTTATTTAGTTATTTGCACTGGGTGTTTGGTAATTTGCACTGTTCACATGATTTGTATCCTATCACCACATGGTCTTCCCCTTTCTCCCCCTGTTAGTGTTGGTGGTGTCTTCCTGGTTTACCCCTCCCCTTGCCCCTCCTCACTTATATCCCATTGGGTGTTGCCCCCTTCCCCGCAGCTCAAAATTCCCGTGCTAGAAGGCGAAACCCTCTTTTCCATCTGGGGGGTCGCTTGGATGATTTGGTGTCTCCTATCAAGGAAATAAATTTACGACTTAGTCCCCACGTGGAGAAGAGCGTTTCTCGTCTTTTGCCTTTTGTCCTATGTAAGATCGTGTGGGCTGGGGTTGGATTGGACCTGAACAGCCCACCAGGCACGGATTCTTACAGGGAGGGTGATGAGCCAGTTCTCCAAGTGGCAGTCCTCCTGACTCACTGCCTGCTCAGTGCTGATATCAGCAATATCAGGGATGTTGCACAAGTGCTGGTGCATCTGTGGGGACACTGCTGGGGTAACACTGCTGCTACCCATGTCCCCACTCCACAGGACCCCCACCGCAGCCACCACCAGCACCTTGGAGCCGCTGCAGCTCCAGGACATGTGGCCTTATGGTTAAGGCTCGGCGCCCTGGTTCAGAACACAGCACGGCAGCCCAAATCCCCAAGGCTGCTCGGGCTAAGAACTCGCAGATACCAGCATGGCAGACGGTTCAAAAAGCCCTTTATTGGTTTTCTCATCGATATATATACCCTTGGTTCTACTTCTACTTTCTGGGGTCTAACTTTTACCTTTTATGGTTAGTAAGGAAACTGGGAGAGGCCAGTGTTAGGAGAGGTTACATTCTTTGGCCTCTTTTCCTGTGGCTATCTCTTATCTCTCTAAGTCAGGGGAGAGAGGGGCCCTATCAGTTTCCGTGACAGCCTGAGATCTTCCGAACGCCTGTCCCTATTCTCTCTGCCGCAAGGACATCCCACTCTTTCCAGTCATGGGGATGGCCATGTCCACACTGGATCCCAGGAAGGGGACACATGGACACTCCTTGTCCTAGGGTGAGGTTATGATG